>NC_044003.1:32301497-32920687 GCF_902150065.1 Myripristis murdjan | reverse complement strand
GACGCTAGCGCCACTGGTCTGTAGTCGCCAGGTCCTGTTATGGTTGTTTTCTTGGGCACTTGGATGATTGTGGCTATCTTTAAACAGGGCGGGACCTCAGCCAGAGATAGGGATGTGCTGAAGATTCCTGTCAGTGCTTGTGCTAGTGTCAGCACAAGCAGGATGCACTTTGCCTAGTATACCGTCTGGCCCAGCAGCTTTCCTTTCCACAACTGATGTGACTGGCAGCTGCAGATTGCTTCTGGAACTGTAGAGGCCAATAGAGCAAAAATTTTTGAGGACAGACAGCCACCTCCTGAGGAAATTGTTGATTTTCCTTTCCAAAGCCTCCACTGTTGTTGAGGGAACCCCGTACACAAGCAGTGGCCACAGGAGCTTTGGAAGGATGCCGTGTTGGTAGCTCCATGCCTTATCCTTGCCGGGCAGGCCACTCCTCTCCAGGGCTTTCAGCCACTCTTCTGCTTGGTTGAGCATTTGTCCGTCCATTCGGACAAACTGTCTGGCCATTCGGATTAAGTCGTTGACCTCCTGCCATCTGGGCTCAAAGGAGATGGTTGGCTCCTCTGGACAGCACAGCTTTCCTCCCAGATCGAGTTCTTCCTCTTGCCTTGGGTCGCTATGCACTTTGCGGAGGTCCTCTTCTACTTCCTCCTTTGAACACTTTAGCATTCCTGATCTTTTGACTCCCAGGAGCCCTTGTGTGGTTTTCCTCCCCCTGCTTTTCTTTCCGTCTTGCTTTTCTCTCTCTCCCTCCCCTGTTCTCTTTCTCCAGGTGTCAACGATGAGTTTGGTTTCCGCCTGTGATATCCTGCCACTTTGTGGTGGCCAATCCTACTCCAGAGCTCTCTTTAAAAGGAGCCTCCCTGCAAGAATTGCACTCTCTTCTCTTTTGTTGTCCTGCTGTCAGCCTGTGTGTTTGTTGGTTGACTAGTTTTTGTAAAGGTATGTGGTGGGAGGTTGGTAACTTTAGGTAAGTTGGGGGTACCCTATACATTTTCATTCACGTAGAACAAAATTGTCTAAGTACACCAGGAGTAGTGGTTGGAGCCCCTCTGTATGTTTTGGAGATGTCCATGTTTGTTAGGTAAGTTAGTCAGGCCTTTTTCTTTCTTATGATTTTCATGATTTAGTCTAGTCAGGCCTGGTTTTGTATATTAATTTCATTTATTTGGCACAACCATTCAGTTCCATCCTCCCCCACTTAGAGAACCTTGTATTTTTGTGTAAACTAAACTCATTGTAAATAAATGACTTTAACTCCCTTTACTCCTACTCTCACTTGTACAATTGTTGGTTGTTGTGTTGTCTCCTTAAAAAGGGGGACATAACACAGATGATTGTGGAAATCGCCTTCATCTTCCTGCCAATGTCACCAGCGAAAACAGACTCCACCCAGAGGAAAATTTTACTGCTCAAAGCTTGCTTTTCTACAGCTCCGGAGACAAAACTGAGATTCTTATTTCAGCCTCATTTTGGTTTCATTTTAGATTCTATTTTGTCTTATATGTTTCTCCTAAAATTCACTAGGAGAAATAGGTGAGACAGGACAGTGAGCAACAGGAGTCATATTTGAGACTTAAGGGTGACAGGCAACACTAAAGCTAGTAGGCAATACTGAGCAATACAAAAGCTAGTATGGAGATTTTATAATACATACATACATACATACATAGTATGTATGTATCACACACACAGTAATAACCAAAAACGAAAAAACAAAAAACAAGGACACTTTTACAAATGCTGAAACAAATTATTGTTGTTTATTGTTGTTGGGTTTTTTTTCTGAATGCTTGGGCACTATATTAAAGGCTGCTTTCACAAGACTTTACACAATAACCACAAAAGCTCACAAAACCAGCAGAACATTCTACATCTCTTGCAAAAGTCAACAATTCTTGCAAAACTTTTAACTTTTAAGCCCAACGTTTCGACCATGAAGTTTTCCTAAAAATGCTTTTTAAACACTCCTAAAACAATAAAATCACAGAAGAAAAAAACATCTATACTAGAAAAAGTCTTTAAAATGCCCTCATGCGGCATTTGTTTATCAAGGCTTTTTTGAGTTTGGTTTTCTCCACTGCTGTCCATCCATCGAGCGTACCACAGCGCATGATGTAAGCTGCACGAATTAGATATGAATTCCCCTTACATACAGTGTCAATGTCTAGTCTTTGCACTTAGCTTGTTTTAATGTTTTATCTTGGTGCTGGACTTCAGCAACTGGTGTTGAATTTGAGCAACTGCAACTAACCCAATTTCTCCAAGAATAGGTAGAGCGAATTGATCACAGTACATGACGCACACATGGAGAGATCAATTTGAAATCAATTATAGATCAATTAATCAAGCACATCCCTAATTGTAATAGCAGTTAAGATAATTTGGTCAACAGGGCTGCTTGGTCACAATTTTCTCTCTTACACACACACACACACACACACACACACACACACAAACACAAACACGCACACGCACAGAGATGATAATTATTGTTACTTCTCTTGACCTAAATTTGTTACCAATATCTATAAATCAACATTTGTGGCTGGAGCTGCACAATATGAAATAAGAGACTAGGCACTGTGTAAGATTTTGGTTATCATATTAACCAAAATAAAAAATAAAAGTGAATTAATTGGAAAAACGAAATAAAATAAACAAAACACACATAAAATAAAAATGCTGTGCAGTAAAAGAACAATGTTTCTGTTACCATCTTCATTATCTTTAGGTGAGCCAGGGTCTGGTTCATAAAACTTTATCTTCTTGGGGGGGTAGCGCAGTCTTTTGGGCATCTCTTTTTAAAATTCTCCTGCTGGGCATTCCATTCTGTGAAATATGTAAAAGCACAACACATTTTATTTGTATTTTTAAGTGGTTCTTAGGTAATTTCATAGAAAGACAAACAGTACGGTATGGAACAAAGAGGGGAGAACACATTATCACATTACACATTATATGAGTGTGCAAATTTCATCATATAACATATATACATTATTTGAAAATAACCCTAATACCTAACTTGTAACTATCTACTGCCACATTGCTCCCATTCTCCTCTATCCAAACCCTATTCTTAACCCTGCAATTACACTAGCTTTTGCACACCATCGGAAAAGCTCCGGTTCTCTGCTTTCAGAAACCGTCTGATTTTTTTCGATCGCACCATTGGTTCAGGAGTTACGGTATGAGAAGCTCATATTACAAACATGTGACACACCGGGGACTCTTCTGTGATTGGACGGTTGAAGTGTCAGTAGTCCTACAGAGTTACCGTAATGGCACTGTATATAGGCGCAAAGCACCGTTTCTCCGATTCCCGACGTTTGTTAAAGTTTCTGTATATCATAAACGGTCTAGGGGATATCGATATGTAAAGTAGGCATACCGAATCCTGTCGGCGCTGACATAATTGGTTTAAGAGACGTCTTTGCTGTCTTCCCCGGGCTTCATGAACCTGCGGTCCATCCTGTGGGTTGCAGTGCGTCACTGAAGGCTAACGAGACTCACTTCCGACGGCACACGGAGCGCCTGATTGTAAACAACCAAGTCCCGCCCCTGTCCTACTTCTGATTGGCTAGTAGGCCTAGTTAGTGTGGTTGAGAACGAAACCTGCACTTCAATTGGATCCAGAGAAATGTCTGTTAGATAAATCTGGGCGAACCCAAATTTGTTTCCCCCTGCAGTCACGCCGGTACACCGGAGCTCCGACACGGCGCCGGAATGCTATCACCCCTGCGGGTCCCTCCCCCCAGTCAAAGATGGGGCAGCCAGTGTTTAGTAACAGTTAACAGCAACACTCACTTGTAATCAGTCCATGCTGTGAAAAACACAGATTTTAGCTGCAATCGATGCGCAACTGTCATTTTATAACTAAGAGAACATTTTTTTCTGTCCCCGGGAGGACGACATGCCTTTTGGTTAGTCTGTAGCCCTGTTGATTGTTTGGTGATGATTAATTTCAGTTGATGACGGTGCAAATAAAGAAATTAACGTCAAGCAACTCACGAAAATTAAGGTGATTCTCCCATAATTTGGCCTTGCTGCAGTAGCTAGCATTAACATTGATGAAGTTTGTAGCCAAGAGTGGGCGCGGCCTAGGTTAGCTAACGTTAGCATCTGCCGCATACGCAGACTGGATTTTTCAAAAAGTAACAGAACCAACATAAATACCGACTTTTTAAATGATACAATATCGACTCAAATTGCAAACAAACAAACATAACAAAGATTTTGCTTACCTTCTTTTGTGAGGACCTACAGCAACCTTTTCTTCCATCTCTCCTTGCTGCCTTCACGGACGCGGTTCCAAACAGTGTTGCCAACTCCTCAGTAAGGAAAGTAGCTATTGGCTGTCCAAAAAGTCGCTAGAAGTCGCCAAATGACGTCATCGCCTAATTTGCATAATTGGCAATTTGCACATGATTATAATGGACGCTGCAGGAGAGGAATAACATCGTAGGAGAGACAAAAAGTGAGTAAAAAACATCCTAAATATGTTTTAGAACAACAAATTTACGGGAAGGGCGGGACCAACAGCGGCTTTGCGCATGCGTGATTCATTTGCTGCCTGGCCGCGGAGTGGTGGGTCTCCTCTCTGCTCCTCTCCTGACTGCAGCCGCCTGCGACTGCCGCGCGCGGCTCGAGACTGTGACCACCTGTGAGGACTTTGGGGCGGGGGAGGGGCTCGCGGCAGCACCCGCTGCTCCCTAAGAACAGGAACTGCAGAGGAACGATACGTGCTTCCATGTCAGTTTCCAAAATACCAGAAGTCTCCAGTAACACCAGGAAAAGTCGCTAGATTTGTCGCTAGTCGCTTTTGACAAAAAAAAGTCGCCAGATTTAGCGAGAAAGTCGCCAAGTTGGCAACACTTTTTTTAAGTGTCTTATTTTCTAACGCTGCTGTTGTGCCCACATCATCCAGCGGGTTCACAATTCAGATCTTTGTGCGCAAATTTAAGCTGCTTCCGTATTGGGTACGCGAATAAAGCTATTTAGCCTAAAATTTCTTTGACCAAAGATGAATTATTTCACTTTTTGTGATAGTAGCGTAGAGTACTTATGCTGCATTCGGTTGTACTGGGAAATGGGAAAAATTCTTCTACTAAGAGGTCTTTGAATCACTGAAAATATGTTATCTAAATACCCCAATAATAAAAATTTTATTGAAATAAAAATATTAACAGCTAACAAATGATGTTAAAGGTGTTATTTAAGTAACTTCTTTTCAGTGCTTTTTACAATAGGGTTCATCAAAATGTTTTATTCACTAATCACATTATCAGATGTGTTATCAGGTACTGACATTTCTATATCTATCTATCTATCTATCTATCTATCTACTTTCCAATTTTAAAATGTGAAAACCAGCAATTATCATAAATATTACACCTGTGATCTGTGATTTATTATGATTATAATGATGCTTCATCGGAATCTTAATCAACTTTTTAATGGGGAAAACTTTGATTTGATGTTCTTTCAGGAGAAAACTTTATATCATATAATGTGTACCAGAATATGCAAAGTGTAGTAAAATCAACTGGATTCGAATAGCTATGTAAATGAAATTTAACTTTTTTATGTGCCTTTTCTGTCATCCCTAGTTTCACTGTCCCAGCAGCTCCAGCTCCAACACCAGTCAAGCTGTATGAGTTTGGTGTTATAGTGGGGCAAGTCTTAATTACACAACCTTATTTTAGTTTGATGTGTTCTGATGCTGTAGTATTTCTCAAGATCACAGGGGCATTAGATTAAACACACATACAGATGGGAAACAAATTAAAGGAAAAACAACATTAAGGGCTCTAGTTTCGCAAACCAGGCGAGGCGGGGGCGTAGCGCAGATGCGCTTCGCCAACTGGGAGTGGCCAGGCGGATTTTCCAAGTTTGGCACGCCGTTCTCGGTGGCGCAAGTACTCCGCCGTTCCTCCTACCGGCGCAAGGAAGGAGAGAAGGCGTGGAGTGGGTTTGACACAGCCGATTCACATGTAACCAATCAAATGAGCCCCTGTCCTTGCCTTTAAAATGCGCTGCGCGAAGGCGTAATGAAAGTTTACACAGCTGACATGGAGGTCTATTGCCGCAGGCGGAGCGGAGCTCAGGAGACAGGCGCGGAGCGGAGACCGGCGAGCAGTGCGGACACGTCACCAAAACCTCACAGGCAGGCTTCCGGAATTGTCAGGCACATGAACGATGCAATAAATACCGAAAAAAACACTATTCAATGCTACGATCACAATCAGCACATACATATATCTCCATATCAACTGTCCCGTCACAGCTGATGTCAGATCAAAGGAGATTGGCACCGTTTGTGCTGATCGTGAGGTTTTGGTGATGTGCGCCAGCCAGCCAAACTTCCACTGCGCCAGCCCCGCTCCGCCTTGCGCTGAAAGTAGACGTGGTTTCAGATTGCGAGCTTTTGGCGCACCTCGGCGAAGCCTTTTGGCACGAAACTGTCACTGCGCCAAGCCGAATCTGTCGGCACCTCCCCCCGTTGCGCTGCCACTCCCATCTCGGCGAACCTCCGCCTGCGAAACTTGGACACTGTCCGGCTCTGCCGCTTCGCCGGTTGAAACTAGCTCTGCGCGGGGTTCGCCTCACTGCGCCACCCCGCGCTGCGCCGGGAAACTAGAGCCCTAAGTGTCTTAGCAAGGTTTTGGGCACCACAAACCACGAGAACTGTTTAAGTGTGCTTTTTGAGTTTTTGAACAAGATGGATGAACACCGTTCTCACAAAAGATCTGTACACGGAGAGGGATATTATAGTGGGGCAGCAGTGCATTAACACTCATTACAAAGACAAATGCACATTTGAGAGTTCAGTGGTGCGAAAACCATCGGCACTGGTCTACAGATATGTTGAAAGAAGTGATGTGGTCTGAGGAGTCATCCCTCTCCATATTCTCCACAAGTGGGCGAGGTCATGTGTAGCATGAACCAAGATAACGCTACAGGTCTGAATGCTGCACCCCTAAAGTGAGGGGGTCTGCTGGCTCTGCTATGCTGTGGTGGGCATTTTATCGACATGGATTTGCTCCCCTTGTCCCTTATAGCGTTTTTCCACTATAGTACCGTGCCGCGCTGCGCCGTGAAATTCACGGTTCCGCATTCATTCCCACTACACCAGCCCGCTTGGTTCTGGGAACCAACCGTGAAAGATTTCAGCCCAGTCTGACATCTGGTGCTGGCCCAATTAGAACGGGGCCGCGGAGGCAGGTCTAAATATGATCTCCTTCGTGATTGGTCCGTTAGAATGTCAGTTAACCAGGCTGCTACAAACTGACAAGTGACAAGTGTCAACCATTAAACCTTCAGCCAGTAGGCTATTATTTACAAACATTAGTTTCTGGAGACATTATGGAAGAAATTGATTTGCTTGCTGAGTTTTTTTGTTGGGTTTTTCTGTTGTGTAGCCTAGTTTACATTTTTCTTACAAATGGAAATGGAAATGTGACCACTAAGCACAGATGCAAAAGTGGAGAAAATCTGAGAATTATTATAGAACTTGTTGAGATCTCTTTTGAAACTTAAAAGGAGTCTAATTTGAGCATTTGACCATCTTTTTGCTCTGGAGAAAAAAATGAGAAGCAGGAGAAATAAGTTATAGTCTCACTTGGGATTCACACAGATCTCATAGTTGTCTAGGAGAAATAAATGAAACATTTCTGAGAGCTCCTTTCTGATTTTCTTTTCCTCTGGGCAGGACTTGATCTACTTCTCTGTCAAAAGACTCCCATTCTTTCCTGGCTGCTGCTGTTGGCCACATCACTTGCTTTTTCCTCGCCTCCCCTCCCTCAATATCCTGCACTTGCTGACTTGTTTCCTGGCTGGCTTGTCTCCCTTTATGTTGCAGGTCATCTGATCTCTTGTTACTTAAGAGATCACTGACGCCTCCGTTGTGTGCCTGGAGATTCTGGTACTGTGGTTGGACACCTGACCCTGCCTCTCCTCCGTCTCACCAGGTTGCCCTGTGCATCGCACACTCGTCGTCGGCGGCATCACAGTCTCGGAAGACCATAGATTTCTTGTGCCTGGGAGTTAGATTTTGGCGCAGCATCTACTGTGGCTGTGGAGTCCAATCCGTGAGTGGCAGACACGGCCACAAGTATCACAGATATAGGCCGGATCCGGTAATGTTGAGGGCATGGTCGTGACTTCTTGTTGTTTCCTCAACTTTCTTTTGGTTTCTTGTTGTTTAGCCAAGGATGTTTCATAAGTCTGCAGTCCGGTGCGGAGGGCATGCTGCCAATGATTACGGTCTTGAGCGGAATCTTCCCAGGTGGCTGGATTGATGTTGAAGGATTTAAGATCTTGCTTGCAGACATCCTTATAGCGAAGCAGAGGGCGGCCAATTGGCCTTTTGCCAGATGACAGTTCCGCATATAAGATGTCCTTTGGTATTCGACCATCGTCCATCCGGCGGACATGGCCCAGCCATCGGAGACGTCGCTGCCTCAGGAGAGAGAACATGGTAGGGAGCTGTGCTCTCTCCAGGACTGCTGAGTTTGTGATCCTGTCGTGCCAGGTGATGCCCAGTATGCGCCGCAGGCATCGCAGATGGAAAATGTTTAGCCTCCGCTCTTGGCAAGAATATGGGGTCCAGGCTTCACTGCCATACAGGAGTGTACTAATGACACAGGCTCTATACACCTGTACCTTTGTATGGATAGTGAGCTTGTTGTTGTCCCAGACTCTATGTGTAAGCTTCCCAAAAGTAGAGGCTGCTTTCCCGATCCGGCTGCTGACTTCAGTGTCAAGTGACAGGTTGTTGGTGATGGTAGACCCAAGATAAATGAAACTGCTTACAGCCTCCAGTGTGTAGTTGTTAATGGTGATGGTAGGAGGGGTTTCAGTTCCCTGTCCCAACGTCTTGGTTTTGTTCAAGCTGATGGTCAGGTTGAAGTCCTGGCATGCTTGGGAGAATCGGTCGATGAGGATCTGCAGGTGCTCCTGGGAGTGTGCAGCCACTGCTGCATCATCAGCAAACAGCATCTCCCGGATGATGAGTGGTCTGACCTTTGTTTTCGCTTTCAGTCGGCTGAATAATTTGCCATCTGTCCGTGTGCGCAGGTAGACTCCTTCAGTGGATGTTCCAAAGGCTTGTCGCAGGAGGAGGGAGAAAAAAATCCCAAACAAGGCGGGTGCCAGCACACATCCCTGCTTGACACCACAGCAGATCTTGAAAGGGTCTGAGGTGGACCCATCAAACTGGAGATCACTGACGCCTTCGTTGTGTGCCTGGAGATTCTGGTACTGTGGTTGGACACCTGACCCTGCCTCTCCTCCGTCTCACCAGGTTGCCCTGTGCATCGCACACTACTGTTACGTAAACAGCCCATCCTACTCTGGTGTATCTTCAGACCCCTATCATTTTTGCAGACCTTTCTACATCCAGTACAGACTCTAGTTGTTCCATTGTTCTGAACCTTTGTCCTTTGATTGTCATCCATGGTCATAACAGTTGTCTGTCCTGTAGGTTGCTCATCCTCCCCTGCTCTCGCACGACCTTGGAGGTATTTTACGATAAATCTTTCCATAGCAACTTAAGGTGGGTTCCTCCTCACGGAGGAAGTGCTTCAGCTTGCGAAGCCTTGGCACCTAACCTAACCCTAACCCTTTATTAGCATGACAGGCAAGCTGTATCTGTGGGAAAATAATTGCTATTTTTTGCTTGATTTCTATTTAATATTTGTGAGTTACATTGATATTTACCTTCAGTTACAGATTTCATATTTTCCTTGAGAAATAATTGTATTAAACACAATGTATTAATACTACTATCAAAAATGGCTAATTTTCTTCTCTTAATATCAGGAAAACACATATGACACAAAAGGCAAAAACATGGATGTCTGTGAGTGGTATTCCACCCAAAATCCAGCTTTATACACTCTGCTGCAGGTCAACTAAACTCGACCTTACCATCAAGGATTCAAGGATTCTTAATTTCTGGGGGTCTCAAAGGGGGCCGACAGAGTTCAGCAGCCTAACAACTTGTGGGTAAAAGCTGTTGTTGAGCCTGGTGGTTCTGCTCCTGATGCTCCTCCACCTCCAGCCTGAGGGGAGGGGGGCAAGCAGAGAACACTCTCCACTGCACATCTGTAGAATGAGGTCAGGACTGAGCTCCCAAGTCCAGCACGTCTCAGCCTCAGTCGCTGGTGGGCCTTCCTAATGAGGCAAGAGGTGTTGATCCTCCACGTGAGGTCGTTGGTGAGGTGTACGCCCAGATACCTGACGCTGGAGACCATCTCGACAGCTGTTCCTCTGATGTGCAGGGGAGAGGGGATGTGTCTGGCCCTCCTGAAATCCACAACCATCTTCTCATCATCTCTGAGTTTTCTTCACATTGATGCAGAGGTTATTTTCTCTGCACCAATCCTCCAGGTGTTCCACCTCCTGTCTGTATGCAGACTCATCACTGTTGTTAATGAAGCCCACCACTGCCGTGTCGTCTGCAAATTTTACGATATGACAGCTGGGGTGACTGGCCGTGCGGTCAAATGTCAGCAGGGTGTACAGGAGGGGACTCAACACACAGCCCTAGGGGGAGCCGGTGCTGAGGGAGATGGTGGAGGATGAGGTGTTGTGGATTTTGACTGACTGTGGTCTGTCTGTTACAAAGTCCAGGACCCAGCTGCAGATGGGGGAGTTCAGTCCAAGTGTGTGGAGTTTTGTCATTAGCGTCTGTGGTATTATTGTATTGAATGCAAATGTGATGTCCACAAAGAGCAGTCGAAAATACAAGTACTTACTCTCCAAGTGGGTGAGGACAGTGTGCACCATAGACGAGATGGCGTCATCAGTGGATCTGTTTCTGCGGTAGGCGTACTGGTGTGGGTCCACAGTGACATCAACACAGTTCTTTATGTAGGGCATAACCAGCCTCTCAAAGCACTTCATGACTATCAGGGTGAGGGCAACCGGCCGATAGTCATTCAGGCCTGTCACTGTGGAGCTTTTTGGGACAGGGATAATGGTGGCCATCTTCAGACAGGTAGGAACAGCAGCCTGTGACAGTGAGGTGTTGTAGATGTCTGTCAGCACCTCAGAGAGCTGATGTGCGCAGCCCTTCAGTACCCGTCCAGGTATGTTATCTGGACAGGCAGCTTTGTGAGGGTTGATCCTTGCAGGGTTCTTCTCACTTCTACTGAGGTCATGCTGAGGGGCACTTCTCCTGATGTTGGGGTGAGTCTGGTGCTGGAGGGGGCGGTGGAGTTGGAGTCCTCGAAGGGGGCGTAGAATTTGTTGAGGGCATCAGGCAGAGAGGGGTCTCTGGGGCATTGTGCACCTTTGGAGTTATAGTCAGTGGAGTTGTCGCTATCTTTCTGGCTGACTATTTAACCATGGAATATAGAAAATGATTATTTACATAGTTAATCAATTAATTTTTTTGTGAAATTTTTCTGAAAATGTTTCTCATAATTTCCTGTGATGGACTGGAGACCTGTCCAGGGTGTTTCACTGCCTTCCACCCTATGTGCGCTGGGATAGGCTCCAGCAACCCCCCGCGACCCTTGTGAGGATAAGCAGTTTAGAAGATGAATGAATGAATGAATGTTTCTCATAATTTATTTTTAGATATATATTTATATTAGTTATTTTGGGGAATGAACCAAGATGAACCAAGATGGCGCGGACGAGTCCAGACGCCGTCGTGACTGCTCCGCGTAGACTGTGCTTTTTGTTTGTTACTTTCTTAGCTTTCTTTAGTTCTTTGACCTCTCTTTCTTCTGGCTTAATTACCTACGACCACAGCACACTATTCAACATTGCTACCAGGTCTAATTACCTTTTTTCTGAAGTTTTACACGAGAGCTCCACCTGGCCGAAGGAGATCCTGCGGGACGCGGAGTGTAACCAGGGGAAAGGGCCTCCGAGGAGAAGCAGGAAAAAACACCGAGGGAAACGTGCCGGGGTCAGAAACAGGCTGCGAGCACGAGCACACCGTCCTCCTCTTCCCAGTATCCTGCTGGCTAACGTCCAATCCATGGATAATAAGTTGGACGACATCAGGGCCCGGGTCCGGTTCCAGCGGGACATGAGGGACTGCAACATCCTTTGTTTCACGGAGACATGGCTCACGCCGGAGGTGCCGGACCACGCCGTTCGCCCAGCAGAAACATTCACAGTGTTTCGCATGGACAGAACGAAGGACTCCGGTAAATCTAAAGGTGGTGGAGTGTGTTTCCTAACCAACAACAACTGGTGTGATCCAAGGAATGTTTCTGTTCTGTCGCGCTCTTGCTCACCGGACCTCGAACATCTGGCAATCCTCTGTCGCCCTTTCTATCTGCCCAGGGAGTTCTCTGCGGTCATCGTCTTTGCCGTTTATATTCCACCACAGGCGGACACGGACACTGCTCTCAATACTCTGCATGACACCATCAACAAACATTATGCTAAACACCCGGACGCAGCCCTCATCGTGGCCGGTGACTTCAACAAGGCGAACCTCAAAAAGGTTATGCCCAACTTTTTCCAACACGTCACATGTCCCACGAGGGGTGACAACATTTTGGATCACTGTTATACCCCATTCAAGAACGGATACAAAGCCATATCACTGCCGGCTTTTGGTAAGGCTGACCATGACGCCATTTTCCTCTTACCAAAATATAAACAAAGGCTAAAACAGGAAGCCCCGGTATCGCGAGAGGTCAGACACTGGTCCGCCCAATCAGAGGCCACACTACAGGACGCGCTGAGTGACGTAGACTGGGACATGTTTCGGGCGAGCTCGGATGACGTTAATGTGTTTACGGAAGTGGCTACATGCTTTATATCCAAGCTTTTAGATGATACCATTCCTATGGTGACTGTGAAGTTTTTTCCTAATCAGAAACCGTGGGTGGATAAGTCTATCCGCGAGGCTCTGAAAGCACGTACCACTGCCTATAACTAGGGACTCATCACCGGAGATATGTCACCGTACAAAGCGGCAGCCTACAAGCTCAGGAAAGCGGTGAAAGCGGCTAAGAGGCGATACAGGGATAAGGTGGAGGAACAACTGTGCGACCGCGACAGCAGACGCATGTGGCAAGGACTGCAGACGATTACGGACTATACAGGACGAGTGAACACCTCGGCTGTGGTGGACTCCTCACTGGCGGAAGAGCTTAATACCTTCTTTGCTCACTTTGAGACTGACGGTGCTAGCGCTGTGGCTAACGCAATCGAGGCAGGCGGCCTGACCGGTGAGGAGGACCGCCCACTCTCACTCTCGGAGCACGACGTCAGGAGAGCTCTGAGGCGAGTGAACAGCAGGAAGACAGCCGGCCCAGACGGCATCCCCGGGCGGCTGCTAAAATCCTGCGCTAACCAGCTAGCTCCGGTGTTCACAACCATCTTCAATCTGTCCCTGGCCCACTCTGTCGTCCCCACCTGCCTAAAAAAGTCCACCATCATCCCTGTGCCCAAAAAGACCAACCCAGCCGGTCTAAATGACTTCCGCCCTGTAGCTCTGACCTCCGTGGTGATGAAGTGCTTTGAGAGACTCATCAAAGACTTCATCTGCTCATCACTGCCGGACTCCCTGGACCCCCTTCAGTTCGCCTATCGCCCCAATAGGAGTACTGACGACGCCATCACCCATGTCCTCCACTCCACCCTCTCCCACCTGGACACCGGTAAGGGGAATTATGTGCGTCTGCTGTTTATTGATTACAGCTCAGCATTTAACACCATAGTTCCCCACAGACTGGTCACCAAGCTCAGGGACCTGGGGCTGAGTCCCTCACTCTGCTCCTGGGTTCAGAGCTTCCTGACTGGCAGACTACAGGTGGTGAAGGTTGGAGCCCACACCTCCAGCTCCCGTACCCTCAACACTGGTGCCCCCCAAGGCTGCGTACTGAGCCCTCTGCTATACTCCCTGTACACCTATGACTGCACAGCTACACACCAATCCAACATCATTGTGAAATTCGCGGATGACACAGTGGTGGTAGGCCTGATCTCCAACAACAATGAGACGGCCTATCTGGAGGAGGTGGAGCTGCTGTCTTCTTGGTGTAAGGACAACAACCTTGACCTGAATGTTGACAAGATCAAGGAGGTGGTGGTCGACTTCAGGCGAGAGAAGCAGAGGATCCATTATGCACCGCTCAGGATCTATGGGACCCCGGTGGAGAGAGTAGGCAATTACAGGTACCTTGGGGTTCACATCTCTGAGGACTTGACATGGACCACACACACCACCACCCTGGTGAAGAAGGCTCGGCAGCGGTTGTACCACCTCAGGCGGCTGAGGAAATTTAAGATCTCCACCACGCTGCTGAAAACCTTCTACGCCGCCACAGTGGGGTCTGTGCTTTCTGGGAGCATCACTGCCTGGTACGGCAGCTGCAGCTCCCAGGACAGGAAGGCCCTGCACAGAGTGATCCGATGTGCTGAGCGCATCACCCACACCGCACTGCCCTGCCTCCAGGACATCTACACCCAGCGGTGCAGGTCCAGGGCAAGTCGGATTTTAAAAGACACTCATCATCCCAACCATAGACTGTTCGAGTGGCTGCCCTCAGGCAAGCGGCTTCGCTCCATCAAAGCCCGGACTGAGAGGCTGAGAAGGAGCTTCTTTCCCCAGGCCACACGGATTCTGAACTCATAACACAAACTCTGTATATCAGTCCACAACACCACCTGTTGTCTGATACTCACTCACGGTTTCACACTAACCCTGAACCTCCGGCGGAACGTGTTGTTCTTCAGGGTTTTGCAACTCAGTTCTTCTACTCATTTGTACTTACCCTCTACTTATTTGTACTTTTTGTACTTTCTGTACTTTTTGTATATTGTTGCATATTGTATATAGTCGTTCATTGTATATAGGAATGTCATTTATTCTTTCTATTTTATCTTTATTTTTATTTTTATTTTCTTTTATTTTTTATTATTATTATCGTTATTATTATTATTTGTATTTTTTTATTTTTATTTCTATTTTTTACTTGCACAGTGCCGGAGTTGTTGCAATTACATTTCACTGCTGCTGTACCTGTACATTCATGCATGTGACGAATAAACCTTGAATCCTTGAATCCTTGAATTTTGCCTTTTTTAGGCTAAATTTCTGCATTTTTTCTAATATTCTGATATGATTTTTGGAGGGTATTGAGAGAGGAGGTGGTCTGAGCAGAGCAGTGTGGGTTACAGAGCTGGGAATGCAACAGGGGAATGACTGGAAGATTGTACACATCTTAAACAGGGCAGAGTTGAAGCAAGAAGTGAACTGAGAGAGCGTTGAAGCAAGAAATACAGCGGACAAGTGTGCTGTCGCTCTCTTTTTTTTCTTAATCCTCCTATTATGTTTGGGGTCAGTTTGACCCCAGCCAATGTTTAACGTCTCTAAATAAATGATTAACATCATTTTTTTTTTGCTTCATATTTAATGAGTGTTCCTAATGTAATGGTCACTACCGGTTAAAGATGAAATTCACATGACGATATGTTTTCAATGTCCTGTACACACTTTGTAACGCATTGGTTATAAATAACAAAAATCTGTACTTAGAAATAATATAAAGCCATTAAAACACCAAAAATTAATATTTATTTCCAGTTTTAGGTCAATCAGTGAGATTTTATGGTGATTTGGATATTTGTCCATTGTCGCCTAATAGGAATACTGGATGTATAAATGGGGGTGGGAGGGAGTTATGTTTTATTAAAGGGCTATTTAGGTAATCAACAAAGAAACATAAACATATTTACATATTTGACACAAACTTTTATAACAATTTTAGTTATAATAATTTTGTGGAAGTTTAAACTGCAGGGGTCAAATTGACCCAAAACATAAAAGATGTTCAAAAATGTGAACATAACAGGAGGGTTAAAGATGAACCACATTAAATGGAGGAGAGGGAGAGATAAAGAGAGAGTGAGGAGAGAGGGAAGGAGAAGTGAAGCAAGGTAGAGGGGTTTGAAAGTCTGGGTTACACCTCAGACTTCATAGTAAAATTGTCACTGGCAATGTGTAGGTGCATCCATGTGCATGTGCGCATATGTGTCTGTATTTGTGTGTGTGCATGGAATTTAGTGTCTTCTGCTATCATCAGTTTCACTCAACTGACACAAAGAGCTTCAGGACAAGCAAATTTCCTGCTTAGCTAGCAAATGTTACCTCTACTTCAATGTTCTATAAAGCTCCACTACATCTCAAATCTGCCCACACACTTTATTTCCCCTCCCTAAACACATACGAACGACACACAGCCTCGTAAAGAGAGAAAGCTGGTCAGTTTGACATACGATGAAGATAGTAGCATAAATGAGACAGCCAGCAGAGAGAAGGACAGAGTTATTTTTTTCTTAAAGTGTGAAAAATATTCATATCAGAGTAGAATCCTTTAAGAAATTTGACTTGTTATTCTTGAGCTTCACCAAACCAGATGAACTAACAGATTCTGCTTGGGACAAGTTGGCATACCCTAGTCCAAGGAAAACTAGTATTGAGTGAGGCAGATGGTCAAATCAGTTTGTGTCACGGTAAAGGTTTTCCACAAACACACCACACAGACTACAACCAGTACAGTGCCTGCTGAGAGAAATAACTCTCTTTCCCAGGAGGGGGCAGTAATCATAAAAAACAGGGAAACAGGAAGCCTCAAGATTGTGGAAAGATAAAGAAACAAACTAGCATGAGCCCTTAATTGTCATGCTATTGTAAATCTATCCAGAGTTTCTATGTTATACAAATCCATTGAACTCTGCTTAGGGGAAATCAATAAAAGGGATCATCAAAGATAACTTCTGTCTGAATATGAGAATCAATAATCATGACTTAGAGAAAGCAGTAAACAGAGGAAGGGTAGTCATCTAAGTGTATGTTCACACTTCCTGTTGAGAGCAGAAAGTCAGTGACATGACTTTATGAGATGAGAAAGCAAGAGACGTGACTGGAGCTGATCCAAAACCTGAGGAGATGACTGACAGAAATTCAGTACTGCCTGATGTGTATAGGCTCTTCACTATGAAGAGAGAGAATACCCACATGCATGGGCGCGCACACACACACATACACACGCACATGCACACGCACACACACACACACAATAGAAGGTGGAGTTCAAGAGACCTCCGACTGTTGGCATGGTGATTGCAAAAAGTTGTGAGAGAGTGGGCGTAATGTATGGTTAGTATCCTTTTGTGTGAGCTGTTTATGAATCCTTGCAGACCTTCACCTGGACATACACTACCAGTTAAAAGTTTGGACACACCTTGTCATTCAATGTTTTTTCTTCATTTTTACTACTTTCTACATTGTAGATACGTACTGAAGACATCAAATATATGAAGCAAGATATATGGAATTATGTAGCAAAGAAAAATTGTTAAATAACACTAAATATGTTTTATATTTTATATTTCTCAAAGTAGCCACCCTTTGCTTTGTTGACAGTGCTGCAAACCCTTGGCCTTCTCTTGATGAGCTTCATGATATAGTCACCTGAAATGGTTTTCACTTCACAGGTGTGCCTTGTCAGGGTTCATTTGTGGAATTTCTTGCCTTCTTAATGGGGTTGGGACCATCAGTTGTGTTGTGCCGAAGTCAGGTTGGTACACAGCTGACAGCCCTATTTGACAGCTGTTAGAATTCATATTATGGCAAGAACCAATCAGCCAAGTAAAGAGAAACGACAGTCCATCATTACTTTAACAACTGAAGGTCAGTCAGTCCGGAAAATTGCAAAAACTTTAAATGTGTCCCCAAGTGGAGTCGCAAAAACCATCAAGCGCTACAACGAAACTGGCTCACATGAGGACCGCCCCAGGAAAGGAAGACCAAGAGTCACCTCTGCTTCTGAGGACAAGTTCATCCGAGTCACCAGCCTCAGAAATTGCAAATTAACAGCACCTCAGATCAGAGCCCAGATAAATGCCACACAGAGTTATTGTGGCAGACACATCTCTACATCAACTGTGCAAAGGAGACTGCGCGAATCAGGCCTTTATGGTCAAATAGCTGCTAAGAAACCACTGCTAAGGAGAGGCAAGAAGCAGAAGAGATTTGTTTGGGCCAAGAAACACAAGGAATGGACATTAGACCAGTGGAAATCTGTGCTTTGGTCTGATGAGTCCAAATTTGAGATCTTTGGTTCCAATCGGCGTGTCTTTGTGCGACGCAGAAAAGGTGAATGGATGGATTCCACATGCCTGGTTCCCACTGTGAAGCATGGAGGAGGAGGTGTGATGGTGTGAGGGTGCTTTGCTGGTGACACTGTTGGGGATTTATTCAAAATTGAAGGCACACTGAACCAGCATGGCTACCACAGCATCCTGCAGCGACATGCCATCCCATCCGGTTTGCGTTTAGTTGGACCATCATTTATTTCAACAGGACAATGATCCCAAACACACCTCCAGGCTGTGTAAGGGCTATTTGACCAAGAAGGAGAGTGATGGAGTGCTGCGGCAGATGACCTGGCCTCCACAGTCACCAGACCTAAAACCAATCCAGATGGTTTGAGATGAGATGGACCACAGAGTGAAGGCAAAAGGGCCAACAAGTGCTAAACACCTCTGGGAACTCCTTCAAGACTGTTGGAAAACCATTTCAGGTGACTACCTCATGATCATCACTCATCGAGAGAGTGCCAAGAGTGTGCAAAGCAGTAATCAAAGCAAACGGTGGCTTTTTTGAAGAATCTAAAATATAGAACTTGTTTTGAGTTATTTCACACTTTTTTCTTTACTACATAATTCCATGTGTTCATTCATAGTTTTGATGCCTTCAGTAAGAATCTAAATGGACTGCATTTCTTTAGCGCTTTTCTAGTCTACTGACCACTCAAAGCGCTTTATAATGTTTTGCCTCACATTCACCCATTCACACACATATTCACACACTGATGGCAGAGGCTGCCATGCAAGGCGCCTAGCTGTCCATCAGGAGCGGTGAGGGGTTCAGTGTCTTGCCCAAGGACACTTCGAAACACTCTGGAGGGGATCAAACCGGGAACCCTCCGGTTACCAAACAACCGCTTTACCTCCTGAGCCACGCTGCCCCACAATGTCTACAATGTAAATAGTCATGAAAATAAATGTAGCCCTCCCGCTCAACTCCAATTTGTTAGAGAATTTCATGAACTACCCCTTTACACCCGATAACACCTGCATGGGAAGTGAGCTGAAGGGAGTCTACAAAAATATGAAATTTGGTATGTGTACTTTAACTAGAGCATATGACTCTGCCTAACGTGCAGAGAGGCCTGGTTAGCTGATTTTATAGCTATATTGTTTATGTGAGCTTACAAACTCCCATGCATACATTCAACACATCATGGCCCGACTTTAACCTTATTAATCAGACATAAATACACATTTCAACACATGAAATGTTTATTAACAAAAAAAACCCAAAAAACCTTCAAGTCAAGAAAATGAAAGAATACCCGGGGTTTTGTAAACTCAGTTATGGTACCATGTCGTTGGCACGCATGTTGGAGCTTATCTGAATCCTCACATGAAAAGTGTATTCTCAGTACTCACTAATCCTCGTAAACTCAGTTCGCAGCGCTCAAACCTTCGGTTCTGTGGAGAAGGTGAGATGAGATTGAGAAACGGGTCCTGGAGACACGTCCATGTGCACAGCAGGTTTCCTGGCATCAGCGTGAAGTCCTGAGCACCCTCTACAGCAATAGCAGCAGCATGCAGCAGCAGACTGGCAGGCAGGCGGCATGTAGGCATCAAGCAGGCACACTATGCAGAAATTCACAACACTAATAAACTCTACTGTTCATTCCCATAAATGTTCGTATTGTCACCAGTTCACATAATATCCATACTCACTCAGGAATTCCGGCGCAAAATATTCTCCCATACACACACACACAGTCTCCTTCTTATCCCAGCTAGCGGGGACGAGACTAACTAGCACTAATACACAACCGAAAATGCCGTCGGCGACATTTAGTATAATTTCCGTCTGAAACAGCTCCAAACACGGCTCACTCTTGTAGGTGGTATCCAACAACAAACAGAAAAGACCCTCCGGCTTTTAATTTCAGAAAGAATAATAACTTTAAACGGTTTTAAACGTTTCTTTTCCCTCGTTTTCCTCCCGACATTAGCCTGAACCTCGTCTTGAACTTTTTTTTAGTCCCACCCCCTTCTCAGTAAGTAGTTGACACTCATCTGACACTGATTCACTAATGAAAGATTGACATCTGGGGTGTATTCAGCGCAGACATACCGGTACGTAACGTCAAGCGAACAGAAACGATAAAGCTCTGAACAACCTGTTGCATTGTGGGTTGTGCAACCGCCGCAGAGCCTTGCCGCGCGCCTCCCAAAAATTGTAACTACGCGGACCCTACGCAGCCCCACAAGAGCTGTGATTGGTCCGCAGTAGTACATCATTTCCGGCATTTCGTTGCAACCAGCATCACATCCTGTTATGCCGGCCGGTAGTGCCATTTTTAAAACAACTGTTGTGTCTCGACTCGTCGGTTGTGTTTGAAAACTTTGGAGAATGCTGGATCTCGCGGAAGAACGCCTGGCCGAGGAGGTGTGCAAGTACCCGCACCTATACAACTTGTCCTCTCGCCATTATAAAGACGTACAGAAGAGCAGCAACCATACGTCACAGAGTCTACGTTGGTGGGCGGAGAATTGCTCAGTGTGTTTCGCAGAGGTATGTTGCCCTGTGTTCCAAATCGCATACTTATACTTTTTACTTTTAGTATGTACTGCAGCTGCCAGTATGTAGTTTAGTATGAAATATGCATGCGTATGCATACTACTGGGACACACTACATACATCATCCCTGAAGTCCGACCCTCTCGCTCACTTCCTCCGCCGTCCATAGCGGCAAATTTGAATGTTGTTGTCAAAATGCCGGTGCTGTTTCATACTGCGCTGTCCTCTGTCATATTTCTGATCTGCTGTCTTCCTGTCGCTGCTGCTGTACCTGAGCGAGTTTTGTGCGATATGTGTTTTGTTGTCGTCCGTATGTGGGCGTGGCTTGTACACGCAACTCAGTCAGTACGACGTAACGTCCGCTGCGCATAGGATTGTGGGTCAGAATGGCCAGAGCAGCATGCTGAAATCCATACTGCGAAATCTGACCGGATGTAGAAGAACATCCTGGTACTCTTGGCATACTGCATCTGACATACTATGTATTGGGACATACTAAATCTTTTTTTCCCCTACTAAATAGTATGGTAGTATTGGAAGTATTGGGAGTATTGGAACGCAGGGTTGGACACACACGCGCTGCGTAGGAAATGCGTGCTTCGCACAACCCCCATACGCGGAAGCATAATCCGGCCTTTACGCAAGCGTTGGGAGTATGGAAACCCGGAGGGCCATTCTCCTCGCGGCTGTAGCCAAAGAAGTGTGTGAGCAGACATTACCTTCAATGGATCATTACCGGTAATTATAGGGGTACTGCAATACATTCAATGTCTGCTATGAAAAAAAAAAAAAAAAAAGAAGTTATTGTTAAACATTGTTTCAAAGAATTGTACCATAAGCCTACACAAATGTGTTAAGTTTTAAGTTGAATAAAAGTTGCCATATTATTGAAGAAAAACAATAAACTATGTCTGATCTATCATCACACTTAACACATACATGTGCTTTTACCTCCTCAAATGAGGGGTAAAATTTTAAACATAGGCTACACTGAAAGCCATACTGGAGCACTATTGTTTTAAATCACAGAGGCTTAAATACAGGCTGATGCTGATTGGATAACACCTGTGACACGCCCACAAAACGGAGTTAAACTACCTGCGAGGCATGTTGCTCTCTGTTACAAAACGTTACAACCAAACACACCATTCAATGAGACAACTTCACACAACGTTACGTATCGTAACGTCGTTGAATACACCCCTGATTACCCAAATAAACAGAGGAAACGACATGAGGTGTTCAAGGACCAATAAGAGCATAGGACATTTCAGTATCTCCCCAAACAGAGTACCAAATATAAATTTCTCCAGATTAATGATATCTTATTTCACAACAGCAGTAATTTAACCAGCAATAGTTCACAATACACTGCATATTTGTTAACTGAACACATATTTAAATAAACACTGTTCTGCCCTCGCAGTGCGTGAACCACCTTTGCAAAACTAGGCAGACAGATGACATCAGAAGGTGTGGTTTTAAATAAGAGCAGTTGGAGACGAGATTTCAATTTGAAGGCAAAGTCTGTTTTTGGTCTTAATTGTTTTCACTTTCCTTCTTTTAATATTGTAGAACTGCAAAGAAAAGACAGGTACAAAGAATGAATTGTTGATAACAATGTGTTTTTAACAGTAAATATTTTAAATCTTTTATCTATGAAATAATAAATGAACTGAATTGACAATGCAATAAATTAACCAGTCATGTGAACATATATAGCCACAAATGAATCAACAACTTAGTTTTTATAAATACAACTCAACATGAAATAAGATGCACAGGAAATTAATTGGACCAAACTAAGGCTGGGGTGAAAACAAAGACACAGCATTGATCCCTAGTGGCTTTAGCCTTAGCTTAAGTGCTAACATGATACCTGAAGACTAGCCTAATGCTAACAAACAATTCATATACTCAGCAACAAACACCACAGTAACACCCCAGTGACATTGCAGATGGTCTCTGACAAGGGTAATGTCTAACAAGTTTCATCAACAAAGAAATAAACATAAAAGGACAACTTACAGACATATATATGCCCAGATTTCCCCACCAGAAGAAAGAGCTGCTCACAGCAGTGGAGCATGCTCCAAACAGGAAGTGGCAAAGGGCAGGAAACTGTGCTGGGTGCACATATAAAGGAGAAACCAATAGGGGGTGCTGTTCAGCAGTTACAGCTTGAAGAGCTTGACACTCCCCGCCTGGTATAACACCGTTATACCACTATTAAACACAAAATAATTTGAGCACCCCTACAAACTAATATTAAGTGTGCTTTGACACAAGGAGCACGACTTCTGAGATGGGCCTAAGAAAGGCCTTGAGTGCGCCTTGGCTGAAGATCCTTACTTCGACCTTGCGTGTTCTTCCATCAGCACTGGGGAAGGTCTTTTGAACTACTTCAACAGGCCATTCATTGCGCTTGGCTTGATTGTCTTTGAGAAGGACGACATCCCCTTCTTGGAGGTTTGGCTTGTCCTCCGTCCATTTCCTGCGTTTCTGGAGTGTCGCCAAGTACTCCGTTCTCCAACGCTTCCAGAATGTGTCTGCCAGACACTGCACTTGTCTCCACTGGTTTCTATGAAGATCCTTCTCATCAAAATCTCCATGAGGGGCTGGCAGAGGACTGATCTTTTGCGTCAGCAGCATAGCAGGCGTCAAGAGAGTAGGCATTTCTGGATCTACTGATACTGGCACCAGAGGCCTGGCATTCATCATGGCCATGACTTCTGCCATCAGGGTTGCAAGTATTTCATGAGTGAGGTGAGCTGTACCATCACGAAGTAGCATTGCATCCAGAATACGGCATGCCACCCCTATCATCCTCTCCCACGCGCCACCCATGTGGGAGGAATGAGGCGGGTTAAAGATCCAGGTGCACCCTTGATGAGCAAGGTAGTTTTTGAGCTCAGAGTCTTCTGTGTTTAACTGTAACTCCTTGCAGGCTCCCACAAAATTGGTGCCGCGGTCGGAGCGGAGTTGTTTGGCAGGCCCACGGACAGCAAAAAATCTTCGCAAGGCATTAATGAATGACGAAGTAGACATGGATTCTATTACTTCGATGTGCACAGCACGGGTGCTCATGCATGTGAACATCACTGCCCAACGTTTGCTTTCAGCGCTGCCTCCCCTGGTACGACGGGAGGTGATCGTCCACGGTCCAAAGACATCCAAGCCAACGTGCGTAAAAGGAGAATCTGTGGTGAGCCTGTCAGCAGGAAGGTCTGCCATTTTTTGCTCCATCAATCTTCCTCTCAGTCTTTTGCAGGTCACACATTTATGGATCACACTGGAAACTAGATGTTTGCCTCCCACAATCCACAGCCCTGCAGCCCGGATGGCTCCCTTCGTGAAATGGCGGCCTTGGTGAGCTACCTCCTCGTGGTAATGACTCACCAAGAGAGTTGCAATGTGACTGTTCTTCGGAATAATTAGGGGGTGCTTCTCGTTGTAATGGAGAAGAGCAGATGAGATGCGCCCTCCGATTCTGAGCAGCCCCTCGCCATCGATGATGGGATTTAGCTTCTTGAGTGGACTTTGTTTTGGAAGCTGACTACCCCTCTCCAAGCATTTAATCTCTTCCATGTAAGCTTCTTGCTGAGCACTTCGGATGACAACTGCCTTTGCTTGCCAAAGTGCGTCAGTGGTGTGCATTTGTGGGGTTTTGCTTGCCGCTCGTGCTGTGGTAATGAGTCTTGCCATGGCCCGTACTATTGACCTCCAGGTTGAAAACCGTTCAAAACGGCTTGAGCCAAGCTGACCTTTTGTGGACTTAGTAGAGAACACTGTAACCTCAGGCCGAACCTCCTCATCCACATCTGGCTCAACAAGTTCAAAAACTGTTTCTTGAGAAGGTTTCTCCTCTTCCACCCGCCCAAGGAACGCTGGGCCAGAGAACCAGTTGATGTCCTTCAGGAGTGCTGCTGGCACAGGTCTCGTGGCGTGGTCAGCTGGGTTACTTTCAGTTGATATGTGGTGCCACTGTTCTGGGCGGCTGGACTTGAGTATGCGGTTGACTCGATTGGAAACATACATGTAGAACCTCCTAGAGGTGTTATGAACGTATCCAAGGACAATTCTGCTGTCTGTGTAGAAGTCAACAGCATGCACATTCACATCCAGTTCGTTGAGAATCAGCTCCGCCATTTCAACTGCTAAAACGGCAGCGCATAGCTCCAGGCGTGGGACTGTGTGAGCTGGGTGAGGTGCCAACTTGGCCTTTCCCATTATGAATCCCACATGACATTGACCTTCATCATCGATGACCCGAAGGTAGGAGACTGCTGCAATGGCCATAGTGGAAGCGTCAGAGAAGACACACAGCTGCCTGTGACGAGCAGAGGTAAGGGATGCAGGTATGTAGGCTCTTGGGATGCTCAGCCCTTCAAGGTCTGAGAGAGATTCTTTCCATGCTGCCCAGGGCATTTCCTTTTCAGGTGGGAGTGGAGTATCCCAGTCAAATTCTCCTGTCGAGATCTCTCTGACCAAGGCTTTCCCTTGCATGGTGATGGGAGCAACCAGCCCAAGGGGATCAAACAGGCTGTTGACCGTCGACAGGATACCTCTGCGGGTGAATGGTTTCTGTTCGCTGGACACTTGAAAGGTGAAGCAGTCTGTCTGGAGATTCCAGACCAGTCCAAGACTTCGCTGAAGAGGTAAAGTGTCAGTTCCCAGGTCAAGATCCTTTAGATCGTTGGCGAGATCAACTGTTGGAAAGGATGCCATGACCACGCTGCTGTTGGAGGTGATCTTGTAGAGGCGCAGATTGGAGGCTGCTAGCATCTCCCTTGTTCTTGTCAGCAGGTCGATAGCTTCTGCTTCTGTGCCGACTGATGTGAGGCCATCATCGACGTAGAAGTTCCTCATCACAAATTGCTTGCTGTCGGTGCCATATTCTTCCTCACTCTCCTGTGCAGCTCGCCTGAGCCCATAGATGGCCACAACAGGTGAAGGGCTATTGCCGAAAACATGCACTTTCATCCTGAATTCTGTGATCTCTTTGTCCAGGTCATTGTCCTTGTACCACAGAAAACGTAGGTAATCACGATGTTCTTCATGGACCTTGAAACAGTAGAACATCTGCTGGATGTCAGCTGTGATAGCGATACGTTCTCTTCGGAAACGCATAAGAACACCTAGCAGTGTGTTGTTTAAGTCTGGCCCGCTTAGCAGCACGTCGTTTAGGGAGATTCCATCCTGCTTGGCACTTGAATCGAAGACTACCCTTATCTTCCCGGGCTTCAGAGGGTGATAGACTCCGAATGTAGGTAAATACCATCGTTCAGCATCTTCTGCCAATGGAGGAGCAGGCTCAGCGTGGCCGTTATTGAAGATGTCTTCCATGAACTCAATGAAGTGCTGTCTCATAGCTGGCTTCTTATCCAGGGTGCGTCTCAGAGAGGCAAGTCGTTTTGAGGCTTGGTTGTAGTTGTTGGGGAGACGGTGGCGTGGGGTGCGGAAAGGTAGTGGCGCAACCCAGCTATTTGTCTCATCCATGAAGACCTCTTGATCCATGATGGCGAGGAAGGCTTGATCTTCAATTGACTGACCTGGCTTGTCATCATCCGGTGTCCGGTTGAAGACAGTGCTCCCAAGAGCTGAAGCCCCTTTGAGTTGACATGACTCCTTGCTGCTCTGGGGAGATGGAGTTTGTGTTGACTTGTGTTGAAAACTCTTTCCTTGACTTGGAGGCTGTTTGAGCAGGGACTGAGAATAGAGGCCCGTCCATTGAACAATACGTTTGTCTTGTAAATGCTCACACTACTAGGCTTGTGGGCCCTCCCCAGACAGACGTCCCCCACAATGACCCACCCCAGGTCAAGTCGCTGAGCGAAGGGATCGTTGTGCTTTCCATTGAATTGCTGCCGTACTTTATGAACTCTCAGGATGTCTCTCCCCAAGAGGATTAGGATCTGGGCATTAGGGTTGAGTGGTGGTATCTTGTCTGCCATGGGCCTCAGATGTACATAATGGCGGGCTACTTCTGGAGTGGGGATTTCAGTCCTGTCGTCTGGGATCATGTCACACTTGACGAGCGTAGGTAGACTGAGCTGCAACTCTCCATCCATGGACTCGACAACGAAGTTTGTCGCTCTCCTCCCTGACGTCTCCACAACACCGGAGCAGGTCTTCAATATGTAGGGAACTGGACCTCCTTTTACATCAAAGAGTTCAAAAAAATCTGAACGTGCCAGGGACCGGGTACTTTGATCATCTAAAACAGCGTACATGGGGACTGCCTGTTCAGGACGTTCAGCTGGATACACTGTAACTAAGCATATTTTTGAACACGACCTTCTGCTGGCAGCTCCTGCACAGACCTCCGTGCATTTCGAGGTAACCTCTTGTGGTGACAGGTCAAGCTCCCCGCCTTGCTCTGCCGACGGGTCTCGCTCCCCGCCTTGCTCCACTTCCTCTGAGCCAGCAAAGGTCCATGGTGGTGGGCCAGGATGTAAGGCTGCTATGTGCCTGTCGCTGTTGCATTCTGTGCACTTGATGACAGCTTTGCAGTCCTTGGCCATATGTATGGTTGAAGAGCAGCACTTAAAGCAGATGTTATTCTCCTTGAGGTAAGCTCTGCGCTCTTCCAGGGGTTTCCCTCTGAAGCTACGGCACTTTTTCAGAGGGTGCGGCTTGTTATGCATTGGGCACAGCTTTCCTGGATCATCAGGCCTTTTCTCAGGTGCCCTTGAAGGGATAGATGCAGCTGAAGCTGAGACCTCTGTCTTTCTGACTGATACAGGCGTCTTGGAGGGTCTCCAGGGCTTGATTGACTTGCTTTGGCTTTGCATGGTGCATGTGAGGATGAAGCTTGGATCATTTTTTGCCTTAGCTTGGCTACGAATGAACTGAGAGAAGACGTCGAATGGGGGGAAGGTCACGCGGTGTTCTTCCTTGTACCTTGACCCGTGACTGACCCACTTCTCTTGTAAGCCGTATGGGAGTTTTTCAACAATTGGATTGACTCCGCGGGCTGTGTCAAGAATTGCCAAGCCAGGCAGCTGCCCTCCTGATTTTGCGTATTCAACTTCAAGCAAGAGATCTGCTAGCTGCTGTAACAAGTGGTTGTCTCTATTAAAGATCTTCAGGAAGTTTTCTATTCTCCTGAACAGAGCGTGTTCAATAACTTCAGGCGACCCATAACTTTCTTCGAGCCGCTGCCATACCATGTCAAGCCCTGCAGTAGTATTGTGAATATGTGCTGCTCGCATTCTTTTGGCCAGCTCTGTTGACTCAGGGCCAAGCCACTTTGTCAGGAGATCAAACTCTTCTCTTGAGTTCAGGCCCAGCTCCCTAACTACAGCAAAGAATGATGATCTCCATGCCCAGTAATTTTCAGGGCGATCATCAAACTTGAGGAGACCAGATGTAACCATCTCGCGTCGCATTAGGTACTTGGCTACATCGGGCATGCCAGATGTCTGACCATAGGTGTTGATAGGTGCCCGCTGGGAACTGTAGCTTGGTTCAGCATGGCTGGCTCCTGCAGGGTAGGGTGTCGCTGGAATATTGTTAGTGGCTCCTGTGGTGTAGCGTGTGGTTGGAGCGTTGTTACTGCCTGTGGCTCCTGCAGCTGGAGCGTTGTTAATAGGTTCGGGTCGTGTAGGTGGCGTCGATGACCCTGAATCTATACTTGGGCGTTCGCCAGCACTTTCATGAGAGTGTTGAAGTACGTATTCAGACGTTCTCTGGGCTGCTGGGAGTGGGTCCAACTGGAGATCAAGTTCACCTTGAGAAGCTAAGCCTTCATTTTCAACCGCTGCTTCTAACACTTCTGCCTCTGCGGAGGCAGCTGCTGCATCTTTTTCCAGTTTCAACCCATGCAACTTTGCTTGTATCTCAGCTTGTTCTATCATGATTTTTGCTTCCTTTTCAGCATAAGCGGCTTGTGTGCGGGCTGCCTCTGCTTTTGCTTGCGCCATGACTGCAGCAGCACTTGTTGATGACATGCGGCTCTGTCTTGAAGCCTTGGAGCCTGAGTGCCGTGTCTACCTCTCTGATTTGTCGTCTGAGTGCTGGCTTTCCATCTTTATACTCATAAGCGTGCTGACTGAAGAAGGAAGCTGAATGCTGTGGCAGGTAAGTTGTTTTCCAGAAGGCAAATCTGTCATGTTGATGTCTTTCTAGTGTTCTGCCCTCGCAGTGCGTGAACCACCTTTGCAAAACTAGGCAGACAGATGACATCAGAAGGTGTGGTTTTAAATAAGACCAGTTGGAGACGTGATTTCAATTTGAAGGCAAAGTCTGTTTTTGGTCTTAATTGTTTTCACTTTCCTTCTTTTAATATTGTAGAACTGCAAAGAAAAGACAGGTACAAAGAATGAATTGTTGATAACAATGTGTTTTTAACAGTAAATATTTTAAATCTTTTATCTATGAAATAATAAATGAACTGAATTGACAATGCAATAAATTAACCAGTCATGTGAACATATATAGCCACAAATGAATCAACAACTTAGTTTTTATAAATACAACTCAACATGAAATAAGATGCACAGGAAATTAATTGGACCAAACTAAGGCTGGGGTGAAAACAAAGACACAGCATTGATCCCTAGTGGCTTTAGCCTTAGCTTAAGTGCTAACATGATACCTGAAGACTAGCCTAATGCTAACAAACAATTCATATACTCAGCAACAAACACCACAGTAACACCCCAGTGACATTGCAGATGGTCTCTGACAAGGGTAATGTCTAATAAGTTTCATCAACAAAGAAATAAACATAAAAGGACAACTTACAGACATATATATGCCCAGATTTCCCCACCAGAAGAAAGAGCTGCTCACAGCAGTGGAGCATGCTCCAAACAGGAAGTGGCAAAGGGCAGGAAACTGTGCTGGGTGCACATATAAAGGAGAAACCAATAGGGGGTGCTGTTCAGCAGTTACAGCTTGAAGAGCTTGACAAACACAATATTAACATTTTAAGCAGGGCACTACATAAAGAAAAAAACATTGAATGAGAAGGTGTATCCAAACTTTTGACTGGTAGTGTACAGTACAGGCCAAAAGTTTGGACACCTTCTCATTCAATGCGTTTTCTTTATTTTCATGACTATTTACATTGTAGATTCTAACTGAAGGAATCAAAACTATGGATGAACACATGTGGAGTTGTGTACTTAACAAAAAAAGGTGAAACAACTGAAAACATGTTTTATATTCTAGTTTCTTCAAAATAGCCACCCTTTGCTCTGATTACTGCTTTGCACACTCTTGGCATTCTCTCCATGAGCTTCAAGAGGTAGTCACCTGAAATGGTTTTCCAACAGTCTTGAAGGAGTTCCCAGAGGTGTTTAGCACTTGTTGGCCCCTTTGCCTTCACTCTGCGGTTCAGCTCACCCCAAACCATCTGGATTGGGTTCAGGTCCGGTGACTGTGGAGGCCAGGTCATCTGCCGCAGCACTCCATCACTCTCCTTCTTGGTCAAATAGCCCTTACACAGCCTGGAGGTGTGTTTGGGGTCATTGTCCTGTTGAAAAATAAATGATGGTCCAACTAAACGCAAACCGGATGGGATGGCATGTCGCTGCAGGATGCTGTGGTAGCCATGCTGGTTCAGTGTGCCTTCAATTTTGAATAAATCCCCAACAGTGTCACCAGCAAAACACCCCCACACCATCACACCTCCTCCTCCATGCTTCACAGTGGGAACCAGGCATGTGGAATCCATCCGTTCACCTTTTCTGCATCTCACAGAGACACGGCGGTTGGAACCAAAGATCTCAAATTTGGACTCATCAGACCAAAGCACAGATTTCCACTGGTCTAATGTCCATTCTTTGTGTTTCTTGGCCCAAACAAATCTCTTCTGTTTGTTGCCTCTCCTTAGCAGTGGTTTCCTAGCAGCTATTTGACCATGAAGGCCTGATTCGCGCAGTCTCCTCTTAACAGTTGTTCTAGAGATGGGTCTGCTGCTAGAACTCTGTGTGGCATTTATCTGGTCTCTGATCTGAGCTGCTGTTAACTTGTGATTTCTGAGGCTGGTGGCTCGGATGAACTTGTCCTCAGAAGCAGAGGTGACTCTTGGTCTTCCTTTCCTGGGTCGGTCCTCATGTGTGCCAGTTTCGTTGCAGCGCTTGATGGTTTTTGCGACTCCACTTGGGGACACATTTAAAGTTTTTGCAATTTTCCGGACTGACTGACCTTCATTTCTTAAAGTAATGATGGCCACTCGTTTTTCTTTAGTTAGCTGATTGGTTCTTGCCATAATATGAATTTTAACAGTTGTCCAATAGGGCTGTCGGCTGTGTAGTAACCTGACTTCTGCACAACACAACTGATGGTCCCAACCCCATTGATAAAGCAAGAAATTCCACAAATTAACCCTGATAAGGCACACCTGTGAAGTGAAAACCATTTCAGGTGACTACCTCTTGAAGCTCATCGAGAGAATGCCAAGAGTGTGCAAAGCAGTAATCAGAGCAAAGGGTGGCTATTTGAAGAAACTAGAATATAAAACATGTTTTCAGTAATTTCACCTTTTACATAACTCCACGTGTTCATTCATAGTTTTGATTCCTCAGTGAGAATCTACAATGTAAATAGTCATGAAAATAAAGAAAACGCATTGAATGAGAAGCTGTGTCCAAACTTTTGGCCTGTACTGTACGTATGTGCGTTTGTGTGCATATAAACAGTTCAACATAACGATACACAAATCCGAACCCTCGGACGATAAGCACCACTGGCAAGAACAGGTGTTTGTGTTGCTGAGGGATTTGAGCCAGGAGAGAAAATGAGGCAATCAGTAACTATAGCGACGGTGGAGGAGGAGGTGTTGAGGGGAGGGGGAGTAGTTTAGTTTGGAGAGTGTCACTTAAAGCTTTGAAGATGATAAGGGCTGCTGCCGGGGTAAACAACATCAGAGCATTAAAATATGGAGAGATTTGGGCACTCCAGAGGATCAGGTTGTGTTCACTAACAACTTTTTTCCCTCCTCCTTCTTCCTCTCCTTCTCCTTCTTCACTTATTGCCTCCAACATCTGTCTGTCTTACAGGTACACACACACACACACACACACACACACACACACACACACACACAAGTACATGTATATGCATAGTGTATACATATAATCACCCATCAGACCAGGCTACAAGCAACTGTCTCTCTGCAGGTGTCTTGAGCACTGGCCTCCTGATGGGACCACTGTAGCCATGGCAACACACTGACACAACCTCCCCACTCTACATGCGTGTGTGTGTATATGGGGTGGGGGTGCCTGTGATTAAAAGAAAATTTATACCATGGTATGTGAGTACTTGGTTGCTCGGAGGGTGGGCATTCAAACTGTGTAAGACAAATGTAGCCCAGCTAAAGCTGAATTACTACTCTAATGCATGTTCACACACATATTGGGGAGATTAAAAGTCAAGAGATTGTGTGCACATGTTCTTGTGTCATAGCTAACAACACAGAAGCTAATTCTACCCTTTGAATGAACTGAGTAAATGTGTATTCAAAATGAAATTCCATAGGGAAGAGAAGGTCAGCAATTCCCCAGAGCAAACTGCAACTTTTTTGTTTTCAAAAGAAACACATTTATTGTTAAGAAACAAGTGTAACACATTTCGACATTTGTCTTTGTCCTAAACTTGTAAAGAATGGGCAAACATTCTTTCATACTGATAGGCCATAAGCAACATGTGAGGAGCACTGTCCATCATTCCATCAACAATGCAAGCATGGAGATGCACAGTCCTGTCTGTAGCCCTACTTTCGTAAATCTAGGTTCAAATTTTTGTGAGTGCAGTTATGATGAAGGTTAAGGTTAGGGCAGAGTAAAGTGCTACTTTGCTGAATCAAGTGCGAGAGCATGCAAGAGTTTCACAAATCTAAGGTTACCATCAAAACACAACTGATATGCCTAACATAATGAAACATTCAATGCATCTCAAGGCCTGGTCACTATCACATAGAAAAAAATGAATAAATGTATATTTAAGTTGTAGACAAGATTATATACTGACTAAGGACCTATAAGAAATATTATTGCTAGCAAGGTTTCCTTGATGCATGTTATGTTTGATAAAATCTTCTGTGTTGAAGAGTTGAAGATTGTGTGTTAAAGTGAGAAAAACTGTGGGGAAGTGGTAAATCCAGAGTTTCCAAGTAGTAAATATGACCAGGAAAATTACTCAAGTTGAATATATCTAGTGAGACTAGGGGAATTAGAGTTTCATTTTTTGGTGCTGTTTGTTGTAAACCTGAGCTCTGTGTCTCTGTTGCTGGGTTGCTAGGAGCGGGCAATTAAAAGAGGAGAGGGATAAATGATAATAAGATAATGCTACTGGTAAAAGGAGACAGAACAAGACCAGCCGAAGAGAAATGATAAATTAAGAATGGAATATACAGTGAAAATTGCTGTGACGTGTTGGAGAGGCAGAGGGGTAAGAGGGATGTGAGGGATCAAGAGTAATACAGAGAAGGAGAGCAACAGCTGGAAGAACAGGAGTGTGTGTGTGTGTGTGTGTGTGTGTGAGAGAGAGAGAGAGAGAGAGAGAGGCAGATGAGAGAGGATGAGAGAGAGAGAGATGAGAGCAGTGGAGGATGCTGAGCTGAAATCTTAGCTAACAGAAGTGCTGGCACCACACTGAGGCAGAGAGCAGAAACCAGCCATCAGGGCTTTAGGCTAATTAAGAGAAGAAAGTGTGTGTGTGTGTGTGTGTGCACACAGAAATGTCATATATGTTAAGAATATGTGGCAGAAATGTCATATATGTTTAGAATATGCGGCACACAGAGGTGCCCCTGCTCTTCTGGTAGTGTGTGTGCCACTTGTTAACAGTTGAGTCCTAATCGTAGGTATCCACACTGTCATGACCTCCTGATGGCAAAGGCAAAAAAGCTGCTTGTTGCTTTTTCTTAGTAGTGGTTTCTTAGCAGTTATTTGACCATAAAGGCCTGATTCGCGCAGTCTCCTCTGCACCCCCCTATTGAGAAAGAGGCTGGTTGAACTAGTCCATAGGTGGAGTTACAGTTATGGGAATGGTATATGTCTCAGTTCAGACTGGGGTAGGTAAAGGAAGGGTATAGTATTGCTGTGAGCACATTCCTGTAAATGTTTTCCTGAGTTCAGTTATTCCTCAGTTGACTTGTCTTGTTAGAAAAATTTCCTTGTATATATTTTTCTTGTATATATTTCTTGATCACAAATTATTGGGACACTGTAAATATATCACTACATCTTTGACAAGACACTTTGAGTCAGCCTCCTATTTTGACCCTCTGGCTAGGGCTATCCCACATATGGTGGTAGTGGTGGTGCCAGGCAAGTAGGGGGCAGCAAAGGCCACGTCAAGGCATAAAAAGGGACTGTTCAACAGATGGGGCGCTCGATGATGGTCCTGTCCAGCAGGGGGTGCCAGATGATGTATCTCAAAGTGAGGCTGAAATTTCCAGTCTCCTGCAGAGCCTTTTGGGACTACAGGAGGAGCGCTGGAGGAAAGTCCAGCATCAGTTTGCCCAGATCTAGGAGGAGGTCCTGTAGGAGCGTGAGGACCGCCTGCAGGGGAGACTGGCTGAGTCAACTCCACCTCATGCTCCAGTGACAGAGCCAGTGATTCAACCGCTGCCAGATGATGGTAACCCAGGCTCTTTGGGAGGTGCAACTGGAGGCCAACCGGTTGGTTATGGAGTAAGGTTTCCTTGATGGAAAGGACCAAAGATGCAGCCATTTCATGAGGATGAGGACATTGAACATTATTTGATTACATTTGAAAGGATTGCTATCACCAGTGGCGCTGGATCATGGCGACACGCAGCAGCAGCAGCAGTGTGTGTGCGGTTTACGTCTGAAAACCTTGGTGTTTTAACTGCCTTACTTGTATTTTAACCAGTTTTAACTGTCACTTTTTAAACCTGTCCCGTCTGTGTTACCATCTTTTCTTTAATTACCTATTTTGGACTGATCTGCATCTAAACTGAGGCATGATGACCCATAGTTTGACAGCCCTTTTCCTTCTGCTGACGCTGTCATGAAACTTCTTCACATGGACCTTCTGTGTGTATGGACAGCCTCGCTGATACAGCCGGGAATTCCTCCTGTCATGGAGCAGCACCACTGTGCGCACCATGGACCCCTCTGTGGAAATCCCCGGGGAGATCCTCCGGCCACCTGATCCATGTGCAGGGAACTGGAGCTGGGCGTCCAAGTCGAGGACAACAGCGAGGAAAAGAGGGAGACGCGGCAGTGTGTGCCAGAGGCTCAGGAGACAGGGCACTGGAGAATCCCCCTTTCCACGGTCATCCTTGCAAATGTCCAGTCCCTCCGCAGTAAAGTGGATGAGATCCAGGCAAACGTCAAGTTCCTGAAGGAGTACAATAGTGCCTGTCTTCTTGCCTTCACGGAGACATGGCTTAAGGATCATGACATGGATTCCGAACTGAAGATTGATGGTTTCGGAGTTCCCTATCGACGGGACAGACACCCTGTAGTGACCGGTAAGTCACTTGGCAGGGGCTTGTGCTTGTATGTGAACCAAAATTGGTGCAATACTGTGATTATCAGAGAGTCACTCTGCACACCAGACATTGAACTCCTTTCCATATCTCCACGCCCTTTTTATCTCCCAAGGGAATTCCCTCAACTATTTGTAATACTTGTCTACATTCACCCCCAAAGCTAATGTTGACATTGCTACTCAAGCCATGACCGAAGCGGTGCAGCAGCTACAGGGGACCAATCTTATTAATGGGGGATTTTAATCATTGTAAACCGGGAAAGTCTCTCGGTCATTTTTACCAGTATGTGACTTGTCCTACCTGCCACTCAAAGTGTTTGGACCTTTGTTTTGGGACAGTTAAGGGGGCTTATAAATCCCATCGAAGAGCTCCTCTTGGTATGTCTGACCATAACGTTGTTTACCTTGCGCCGACAAGATAAACAAATCAGTCCTACAAATCAGTCCTGAAGAGGAACAAGGTGGAACGTATAGAGGGGGACAGGAAGAAGAAGAAAGGAACAGGGAAGAGAAAGATTAGAGAGGAAAGTGCTCAGAGCATGATATGAAGTCCCCCAACAGTCTAAGCCTATAGCAGCATAACTAAGGGCTGGTCCAGGGCAACCTGGGCCGACTCTAACTATAAGCTTTGTCAAAAAGGAAAGTTTTAAGTCTACTCTTAAAGATAGAGAGTGAATCTGCCCTCCGAACTGAGATAGGAAGATTGTTCCACAAACGTGGGGCCTGGAATTGGAAGGATCTGCCTCCCGATCTAGTTTTAGAGATTTTGGGAACCACCTATAAACCTGCATTTTGGGAGCGCAGTGCTCTGGCAGGGTGATAAGGAACTATGAGGTCTTTCAGATAAGATGGTGCCTGCCCATTAAGAGCTTTATAGGTGAGGAGAAGAATTTTAAATTCTATTCTAGACTCTACAGGTAGCCAATGTAAAGAAGCCAATATTGGAGTAATATGATCTCTTCTCCTAGTTCTAGTCAGCACACGTGCAGCAGCGTTTTGGACCAGCTGGAGAGTCTTTAATGACTTGCTGGTACAACCTGATAATAAGGAGTTACAGTAGTCTAACCTAGAGGTAACGAAGGCTTGGATTAATTTTTCTGCATCACTCTGATGCAGAAGAAAACGACACACTGTTGAGAAAATAGAATTATTAAGCCTGGAGGAGTTCAGATGGTGCATTTAGAAGTCTCACAGCCTGAGGGAAGAAGCTGCTCTGTAGTCTGGTGGTACGGCAGCGAATACTGTATCTTTTGCCTGACGGCAGCAGGGTGAACAGGCTGTGGCTGGGGTGGGTGTTGTCTTTTAGTATCCTTTTGGCTCTGCGCAGGCACCTCACCTCTCCAATATCACTGATGCTTGGTAGATGGGTGCCAATGATGTTTTGGGCAGTTTTAATCACTCGTTGCAGAGTCTTCCTGTCCTGGGCCGTGCACATCCCATGCCAGTTTGTGATGTTTCCAGTCAGGATGCTTTCAATCGCTCCTTTGTAGAAGCTGACAAGAACTTGGCGTGGGAATTTTGCTTTCTTAAGTTTCCTTAAGAAATACAGCCGTTTCTGAGCTTTTTTAGCAAGGGCAGAGATATGTGAAGTCCATGTCAGGTTCTCTGTTATGTTGATTCCCAGGAACTTAAAACTGCTCACTTGCTCCACCTCAGCTCCATTGATGTAGACAGGGTTGTGTGTCTTTGCCTCCTTTTTTCGAAAATCAACTATCAGCTCTTTGGTTTTGCTGATGTTGAGCAGTAGGTTGTTTTCTGTGCACCATTCTGCAAGATGGTTGATTTCCTCCCGATATGAAAACTCATCATTGTTGGAAATCCAGCCGATGATGGTGGTGTCATCCACGAACTTCACAATAGAGTTCTCTCCATGTCGGGGGTTGCAGTCGTGGGTGTACAGCGTGAACAGGAGGGAGCTGAGCACACAGCCCTGGGGCACTCCGGTGTTGAGCACTAGAGTGGAGGAGGAGAAACTGCCAATCCGAACTGACTGGGGTCTGTTTGTGAGGAAGTCCAGTATCCAGTTGCAGAGAGTGGTACTGATGCCCAGAGTGTTCAGTTTTCCAATCAGCTTCATGGGGGAGATTGTGTTGAAAGGTGAGCTGAAATCAACAAACAGCATTCTGATGTAGGTGCTGCTTTTCTCAAGGTGAGTGAAGACTGAGTGGGGAGCAGTGGAGATGGCATCCTCTGTGGATCTGTTGGTTCTGAATGCAAACTGCTGTGGGTCCAGACTGGCAGGGATGTTGTTCTTTATGTGCTGGAGAACCAGTTTCTCAAAGCACTTCATCAGGATGGGGGTGAGTGCCACAGGGCGGTAGTCATTTAGATCAGACACTGCAGACTTTTTAGGCACAGGGATGATGGTGGCTGTCTTGAAGCAGGTGGGAACACTCTCCTGTGACAGCGGTATGTTGAAAATTTCGGTAATGACATCTACTAGCTGGTTGGCACATGTTTTTAGTACACAGCCAGGGATGTTGTCAGGCCCAGCAGCTTTACTCATATTCACTTTCAGCAGGACTTAACTCACATCCACTGTGGATACTGACAGTGGCCGGTCCTCTGGAGGCGGAGTAGACTTTACAGCTGACTCTCTGTTGAGGAGTTCAAAGCGAGCATAAAATGTGTTTAGCTCGTCTGGTAACGTGGCCTCACACATGATGGGAGCGCTCCTCCTTTTGTAGCCTGTAACACTTTTGACCGCCTGCCACAAGTCTTTGCTGTTGTTGGTGTTGAGGTCTCTCTCCAGTCTCTGCTGATGCCTTTGCTTTGCCTCCTTGATGCCAGCTTTCAGTTTTGCTCTGGCAGTGTTGTAGGCTTCTTTGTCACCTGACTTAAAGGCAGCTTTTTTGGCTCTACATAGAGTTCTCACCTCTCCATTCATCCAGGCTTTCTCATTAGGGAATGATTTAACTGTCCTTGTTTTTACCACATCATCAGCACATTTGCTGATGTATGATGTCACTGATGATGCATATTCTTCAAGGTCAATATGGTTCTCCTGGATAGCAGCATCCCTGAACATCTGCCAGTCCGTGCATTCAAAACAGTCCTGTAGAGCCGCTGCAGCTTCATCTGTCCACACTTTAACTGTTTTTACAGTTGGTTTGACCCTTTTTGTCAGCTGGATGTAAGTAGGCAGGAGAAGCAGGGAGATGTGGTCTGACTGGCCAAAATGAGGACGAGAGAGGGCTCTGTAGCTGCCAGGAACATTGGTGTAGACATGGTCCAGTGTGTTGTTTCCTCTGGTGGAGATCTTGGCAGAACAGTTCTGAGGTCTGTTTGATTAAAATCCCCAGCAACAATAATAACAGCATCTGGCTGTTTTGCCATTTGACTGCTGATGACCTCATACAATTTCTGGAGTGCATTTTTTGAATTTGCATCCGGTGGAATGTAAACAGCAGCAACAAACACACTGAATTCTCTAGGCAGGTAATATGGCCGACATCTCAGCAGTAAAAACTCAATGTCAGGTGAACATTTTCCATCCACTCTGACTGCACCTGAGCACCAAGCATCATTGATGTACACACAGAGCCCTCTCGTCTTACCGGAGTCTTGTGTTCTGTCAGCCCGGAACAGGCTCCGCCCATCCAGTGCTAAAGCCTCATCCGGTATGTTTTCATGGAGCCACGTCTCTGTCAGGATGAGAAAACCGCAGTTTCTGATCTCTTCCTGCTGGGTTAGCCTAAGCCTTATCTCGTCCATTTTATTTTCCTGCGACCAGACATTTGCCAGGAGTAGGCTGGGTAGTGGGACAGCCGTGGGTCCAAGCCTTATAAGAGTCTTATCCCGGCTCGTTTCCCTCTCCTCCTGGGTCGACTACACTGCTTGCGATGACATCTGATCCGAATGTTTTGGTTGTCGGATCTTGAGATGCCGAGAGCAGATATCGTCTCAAGGTCCGCGGCACTCAATGCAATTTTTGCACTTCCTTTTCTGATATTGAGGAGTGTATTACTGTCATAAGTAATACACCCACAAGTGATACGATTCGAACTTCGGGGTAATTTTACGAGGCCGGGGCCGTTGTTGTGTGTCTCCACTGCAGGAACCACCCCCGAAGGACAGAGTTCCGGAACTTTTACAGGGTCTAAACAAGTCCCTGCCTCGGGGTATGTACTCTGAGCGGCCCTGAAAATCTCCTGGGTGGGGCTTGGGGTTTACCTGGTGCTGCCTGGATATACTCATGGCGCGATGTGGTGGCAACAGAAAGCGACAAAATAGCCGGCATTTTTAGGGATGCTAGCGTTAGCTTTAGCTAACATTAGCTAACGTTGGCGTCCCTAGCAACATGACCAACACTACCAAGCTAACGCTAACGTGCTAGCTAACGTTAGCTAATGCTAACAACACGCTTTTTAGCCGGCATTTTTAGGGATGCTAGCTTTAGCTTTAGTTAACGTTAGCAAACGTTGGCGTGCCTAGCAACATGCCACGATTACGTCACATCTAGAGCCTGGTAACTTTCCAGGAACCTTCCTCCTACTCGGCCCTCTCATTGGAGACACGGCAGTTGAGAGGGCCGAGGACGTTCCTGTAGTAGTTCCTGCCCCCCAAATACTACCAGGAACTTCTTGGTCGAAACGGGCCTAATCTCTATCAGAGCCATGTATAGGCACCCAGCACTGTTGTGTCAGTACAATCTGAATCTTTGTTCCAGTGCATCCTTAAAAACAGCAAGATATATACTGTAATTCCACTGAATATCTCGTCACTGGAAAAATAGCCAAAACAGCATGTGGCATCAAGGTTAGCATATAAGTAGCAGACCAACCATGTCAATTTACCAAAGCAAAATTGAATCAAAATTCTTATAAAGTTGAAGGCAAAGTCAACTTTTTTAACGCAAATCCTCAAAAAAATAAGTAGTCTAATAGTAGAGCAGCAGCTTCATGCACCAGAATAGATTACATGAAACTAATGATTCCTATGGGAACTTTGAGACACAGCAGTCAGCACAAGAAAATTGAATAAAAATATACCAAAATATACTGAGGATGTGAAATATATGCAGTATAATGTAACAAAAAATCTGGGCTTTGTCTTGACTAAGCACAGACAGCTACTTAGTAAATCTCTAGCACAATCCTTCCTTATCAGTTTTCCTTATCCTAAGCTCTTGACATAATAGCCAGAGCTAGGAAACACATTGAGGACAATATATGGTATGAAGTTCTAACTATAGTCGTTGGGAAAACATGAAGGTAAACAACTTTGATTAAGCAAATTGCTTAATCATCATGTCCAATTTTGAATTTGAACTCATCATCATGATGAGTTCAAATATTATATTTTTGTGTCACATATGCCTAACACTGTGTCTGGATCTGTTTAACAAGGTTTATTTTGTGAATCATCTGTAAATATATCTTATATTCGTTTCTTGGCATAAACTTATGTATGCGTGCCTGTGTGTGTCTAAAGTCTTTCTGTTTTGCTTACAGTGACAGAGCAGCCCCATCACTGACAGACTGCGGGCATAGCGCACGCACACACACACACACACACACACACACACACACACACACACACACACACTTACCGATACACTTCCGCTTCTACACACACACACACACACACACACACACACACAGCCACACATGGTATTCATTCCCCGATCCCTTTCAGTATCAAAGTATCTCATAAGAAGCGCAATAATCATTTTCACCACCGTTTGTGTAGTGCAACTAAGGGTGCACACTTGGGAGCTTTACCTTTATTTTACGCATACATTGTTTCATAACACTCACCCGGTATGATGATACGGCTTGACAGGTGCGGTCTTTTCCCATTTGTTAGTGGCCAGCTGAGATAGGTATGTGTCATTCATGTTTTGGGGTTTCCATCCCTTATGTTATTCATGTTCTGGGGTTTCAGCACACGCCCCAGAACCTCTATAAATAGGGTTGATTGCCACACACCTGTTTTGCCACTTCCACCTGAGTTGCCACAGGATGCAGGTTATGTTGGGTAGGGTCAGCAAGCAGCACATGTAAGTTTTGATTTGTTTGTTACGCTATTTTATTGATATTAAATGGGGTGTATATTCATGTGGAGTGTTTTCTTGTTCTAGTGCAGTTCATGTGCCTGTTGCTACTCACCACTTGTGTGAGAGGAGTTTTGCGCCCTTGGTAGGCGAAGCGAGGTGTGTAGCATTTTGTTTTTTTTTTGTTGTTGTTACTTTGATATAATTGTTTGCACTAAGTGTAGTTGTGCTATATTTGACTGTTGAAATGAAATTATATGAAGACCTTTTTTAATATGCGAAATTAATATTTTGCTATGTGTTTTTTAGTTTCACGGTGCTCATGAGGAAATAAAATTTGTACCAGTTGAGCTCTACGCCTCCTTATTGATACCAAGGGTCGCTGCAGTGAAACTCGGCGCTGCATGGGAGCCATCTTCTACAGAGTGCCATCATCCATCTGCGGCTTCAGCATGCTACAACTACAGTGAGAGACTTTTGGTAGCTGAGGGTAAAGTCACTCGGAGATACTGAACTGTTTTTGAGTAAAGGTTGAGCATTTGACGCTATCTGCTCATTTCTATTGTATGAGACAATGGACATTTAACAAATTTAAATGGCATAACCTGAATAATTTACTAATGCTCTGAAGGTGTGGTGATTCCCTGCATTTGTTTGAATTGAAATTGTTGGTTTAAAAAAAAAAAAAAAAAAAAAAAAAAAAAATTAAAGGTGCACTTAATGGTCAATATAAGCCTTTTTAATCTTGAAATCAATGGTATTTTAAAGAGGAACCTTTTGACGATGGATTTCATGCAAGTTTTTATTTTATCGTGGTGCCATTTATGAACCTTGATGTGTCTAAGGTGTAAATGTCTGATCAGAGTTGTGATTTAAAGCATTCAAACCACGAATCAGTCCTGACAAACACTTCAAAGTCAAAAAAAATTTAAAAAATGTTAGCACCTCCTGAAGAAATACAGAATCCCCCTGAAACTCAACAGTTAAGGTCCAGCTCTCGTGAGCGAAAATTAACAGAAAAAGGCCAGGAGTTGCAAATCCAAGAACTAAAGAAAAAGGAGAAAGCTTTTAGTAAGGCATATGAGGCTTGGAGACTTGCAGCTAAGGAAATAAGAGCCAAACTAAAGATTTTCTGCTCACCAGAGGATCTTGAGGAAATTCAAAGAGACATTAAATCTAAACATGACAAAGTGTGCCAGCATTATGAGTCAATTAGACGCAATCTTACAAGCACTCCAGATGTGGTCAAGAAAATGGATGCATGCAGCACTTTGTCATCTGAGATTTGTGATCTTGTTAATAAACGAATGGAGAGTGTTGAAATGACTTTCAATGACTGCCTTGAAAAGGAGAGAGTAAGGATGCAGCTAAATAAAAGGGAATATGGATCTGTCTTTGGGAAAACCAATACAGAAACGGTGGTTTCACTGTCTCTTAAAGGATCTGATGATCGAGTCAGTGCCATCTCCAGGTCCTCCAGTAAACGAGCAGATGCAGAGGCTGAACTTGCAGCCAAAGTGGAACAATCAAAAGTTATTCAAACTCTGCATGCTCAACAAGCTAAGCTGGAGAAACTGGAGACTGAATGGAAACTAAAGCAAACAGAAATGCTGGCAGAAATTAACAAAAAGGAGGCTGAAATGAAATTAAAGCTGGATGAGGAAAAATCAAAGTTACAACAGCTGCAAGCTGACAGCGAAGTCAAGGTTGCGAAGGCACGTGTGAGGGCATACAACAATTTTGATGTATCTGGAGACTGTGATGAAGCGACTGACAAAGTTGCTCTTGACAGCCTTAACACTGATTACAAACCTTTCCCAAGTCTGCTAGCTACACCTTTCGTGCCTCAGCATGCAACACTTCCAAAACCAACTGAGGAAGATGCCAGTGTTGTTCAAGAAGCCATTTTGACTCAAGCTATGACAAATGCCTTCAGTTTAAGCCGTTTGCCTGTTCCAGAGCCATCAATTTTCACAGGTGACCCCTTAAAGTTCATAGACTGGAGGGTATCATTTAAGGCCCTGATTGATCAGAAGCCCCTCCCAGTAAGTGAGAAAATGCTCTACTTGAAGAGTTATCTAGCAGGAGAGGCACGTAAGGCTGTGGAAGGCTTCTTTTATCGCAACTCAGAGGATGCATACCAAGGTGCCTGGGCTGTTTTAGAGGATAGGTATGGCAGTTCATTTATTGTCCGGAGAGCCTTTAGGGAGAGACTCATGAACTGGCCCAAGGTAGCTAATGACCCAAGAGCACTTAGAGAGTTTGCAGATTTTCTTCAAGGCTGTGCTGAAGCCATGCCACATGTTAAAGGCCTGTCTATCCTTGATGACTGTGAAGAAAATCACAAACTTCTTAAGAAACTGCCTGAGTGGTTGGTGCACAGATGGAGTCGAAGTGTTGCTGAAGAGCTGGATCGATCTGGTGATTATCCAAGCTTCCTAGATTTCACAAAGTTCATGCAAAAGGAAGCTAGAATTGCTTGTAATCCCATTGCCTCCCCTTTCATGATAAATATGAAAACAAGTGATGAAGGGTTATCAAAGAGAGCTAAAACATTCAACACAAGCACTCAAATAAAAGGCTCCACCTCAGCAATGCCAGAAAGCTTAAAACCAAAGCCATCATGTTTAGTCTGCAAAATTGAAGCACATGGTATTGCTACATGCCCAGCCTTTGCATCAAAACCTATGGATGAGAAAAGAGCCTTCATTTATGAACATCATTTATGCTTTGGATGCTTAAGAAAGGGGCACAGTGCCAAGGACTGTAAAAGGCGGCACACCTGTAGCACCTGCAGTAGACGTCATCCCACCTGCCTGCATCAAGAAAATATAAGACCTGCAGAAATGGCATGTAATGACTCTGTTGCCACAGGGGACCATGTAAACAATGAAGTCCAAAAGGTTATGTCCCATGTCTTGACTCAACATACCTCTGCCACATCCAGTATCGTTCCTGTTCTTCTGTCCTTAACAACAGAACCCCGGAGAGAAGTACTCACCTATGCCCTTCTTGACACACAAAGCGACTCCACGTTCATTTTGGAAGATTTAGTTTTGGAACTGAATGGGAAAACTCAGCCAGTACAGCTTAAATTAAGCACAATGACAGCTGTTGATACCATCATAAATAGTAAAATCACCGGTGGTTTTCAAATTCGAGGACTTAATTCTGAAGTGCACGTTCAAATACAGCAAGCTTACACACGTGACTTCATACCAGTAGATAAATCCCACATCCCTATCAAAACCACAGCACTTCAGTGGCCGCACCTTAGCCATCTAGCCAACGAGTTACCACCTCTTCAAGATTGTCAGGTGGGACTCCTCATTGGCTACGACTGCCCATCAGCCTTAGCTCCTCTAGAGGTTATTACAGGTAGTGCAAATGAACCCTTCGCTCAGCGGACTGCTCTTGGCTGGAGCATCATAGGGTCCGCCAACCCTCACATGGACAGACAGGGGAGCCATAGTTTTGTGCATCGTGTTGCAGTTAAAGAACAGCCTGTGCCTATTGTTACAGATGTGTTAAAGGTTTTAGAGTCAGATTTTAATGAAAGGAGCCATGAGGACAAGTATGTGTCTCAAGATGATGTTCGGTTCATACATTTTTTGAGTGATAATATCAAGCAAGAGGAGGATGGACACTATCAGATGCCCCTCCCATTTAAAAATGACAGCTCACCAACTCTGTTAAACAATAAAAGGCTAGCTACTGTTAGACTGCAACACCTGAAAAGGAAGTTATCTGCCAATAAGCACTATCATGACCAATACACTGCCTTTATGGAAGAAATGATCAGCAGAGGTGATGCAGAGCTAGCCCCTGCAGTTTCGGAGGGAGAAACTGCATGGTACATTCCCCACCATGGTGTGTACCACCCAAGGAAGCCAAATAGGCTAAGAGTTGTGTTTGATTGCTCAGCAAAGTTTAATGGCATCTCACTAAATGACACCTTACTTACGGGCCCTGATTTGATTAATTCACTGGTGGGAGTTCTGTGTCGTTTCAGAAGGGAGGAGGTTGCTGTAATTTGCGACATTGAAAAAATGTTCCATCAATTCCGTGTTTTCCCAGAAGCTCGCAACTACTTAAGGTTTCTTTGGTGGGAAGGCGGGAAGTTGGATAGTGAACCGCGAGAATATCGGATGACAGTTCATCTCTTTGGTGCCGCCTCCTCACCTGGATGTGCCAACTTTGGTCTGAAGTATCTGGCGCAGCAATACAAAGCCCTCTATCCTGCAGCATCCAACTTTGTTGAAAGGAATTTTTATGTTGATGATGGCTTAACTAGTGTTCCAACTGTTCAAGAGGCCAAAGAACTGATTGTTGAGGCACAGAAGCTGTGTAATCATGCGGGCCTAAGACTACACAAGTTCAACTCAAACTACAAAGATGTTCTTTCCTGTGTGGCTCCTTCAGAAAGAGCAGAAACAATGGATCCTCTAAGACTGAATCCAGAGGTGACATCACAAGGACATGTACTTGGCATTCAGTGGTCAATGACGAGTGATTGCTTTAGTTTCAACATCAATGTAAAAGACCACCCGGCAACTCGTCGTGGCCTCTTGTCTGTCTTAGCCTCTTTGTACGATCCACTTGGATTTATGGCTCCTTTCACTCTGAGTGGAAAGTGCATTTTACAGGAGCTGTGTCACAAAGGCATAGGATGGGATGATCCGATACCTAAGCAGTTGAGTTCACGGTGGGAGGAATGGAAAAATGGCCTCAAAACACTAAAGGATATCACCATACCCAGATGTTACCATCCTTCAAACTTTGGTCACATTGTAAGCACTGAATTACATCATTTTTCAGATGCTAGTAGTAGAGGATATGGTTCATGCTCCTACCTGAGATACAAGAACGACCGAAATGAGATCCATTGTAGTCTGGTCATGGCCAAGGCAAGGGTTGCACCCTTGAAGATCACAAGTATCCCAAGGTTGGAACTCACAGCTGCAGTAATTTCAGCCAGGATGAGTGTCATGTTAAAGGAAGAGCTTCAGCTAAAAATAGAAAAGGAATGCTTTTGGACAGACTCTCAGGTTGTGTTGGCATATATAAACAATGAAGCGCGAAGGTTTCATGTGTTTGTTGCAAATAGAGTTCAACTCATCAGAGAGAAAACTGATCCAAACAACTGGCATTATGTTGACACAACACAAAATCCTGCTGATTTTGCCTCCAGGGGTCTTCATGCTACAGACATCCCTTCAGCTGGCTGGTTATCTGGTCCTAAGTTTTTATGGGAACCAGAGGTTCCTCAACCATCTAAACCTTCTATTGGGCTCCTGGTTGGTGACCCTGAGGTCAAATCTGTTCATGTGTTTGCAACTCAAGTCAGTGAACAAGCAGATATCCTGGGTCGGCTGGAGAGGTTTTCTTCTTGGACCACACTTCTTAAAGTGGTTGCAAGAATAAAGAGGCTTGGTTCAAAGTTAAAACACACTGACCTTGTGACTGTGGCAGAGCGCAAGGCAGCTGCTGAGGAAGTTTTGCATCTATTACAGCAACAAGTCTTCTCTTCTGAGCTAAAACTTCTTCAAGGAAAGCCTCAAGGATGCAGTCTTCCTAAGTCTAGTCCACTCTTTAGGCTCAGCCCCATTCTGGAGAAAGGACTTCTTCGTGTTGGTGGAAGACTTAAAGGATCAATCCTCAGTGAAGAGCAGAGGCAACCCATTATTCTTCCAAAGGACAGTCATATCACCAAGTTGATTTTGTCCCACTTTCACAGTCAAGTATGCCACCAGGGCCGAAATCAAACCATGATGGAGATACGAGCAAATGGATTTTGGGTGATAGGTGGGAGCAAAACAATTGCGAGGTTGATATTTAAATGTGTTCAGTGCCGTAAGCAAAGAAGACCAGCTGAAGAGCAAAAAATGTCTGATCTCCCAAAGGAACGTTGTGAAATCTCAGCTCCATTTACATTCTGTGGAATGGATTGTTTTGGCCCCTTTGCTGTAAAGAATGGTCGTAAAGAGATCAAGAGATATGGTCTAATCATCACATGTCTTTCCTCTCGTGCAGTTCATATTGAAATGCTTGATGATTTATCCACTGATGCCTTTATTAACGCTTTAAGATGTTTTATTAGTTTGAGAGGAGCAGTTTCTCAACTTCGCTGTGATCGGGGCACAAACTTTGTTGGCGCCAGCAATGAGTTCAAAGAGGCTCTCAAGAAATTAGATATCAGGACACTTGAAGCCTTTCTGGCAGACAAACAGTGTGAGTTTGTGTTTAATGCTCCATCAGCTAGTCATGCAGGTGGCATTTGGGAGCGGCAAATACGTACCATCCGCAGTGTCTTAAATGTTACTCTTGCTCAGTGTGCAGGAAGACTTGATGATGCATCACTCAGAACTCTGTTCTACGAAGCAATGGCAATTGTAAACAGCCGTCCTCTTAATGTTAATGGAATTAATGATCCAAAATTACTTGAGCCCTTAACTCCAAATCATCTTATCCTGATGAAGTCCAAGGTTGCTTTACCGCCCCCAGGAAGCTTTGTAAAGGAGGATGTGTATGCCACAAGGAGATGGCGTCGAGTACAATATTTAACAGAACAGTTCTGGAGCAGATGGAAAAGGGAGTATCTCCTGAATCTCTCTTTGAGACAAAAATGGCATGTTGCTCGGCGCAATATGAAAGTTAATGATATTGTCATAATCAAGGAGGACACTCTTCCAAGGAATGAGTGGCACTTGGGTCGAGTGGTTCAAACTGCAGAGGGATCTGATGGATTGGTTCGTCGGGTCAAGGTTCAAGTGGGACAGCGCAAGTCAGCAAAGGAAAAGGACTTTCCCTCAAAACCCTCAATCATTGAACGCCCTATTCAAAAATTAGTACTTTTACTTGAAGGCGATTAATGTGTTTGAAAAGGTAAACACTCTTATCAGACATGATGTTGACTGGTTACATGTTGACCCGCAGAGTTTGTGGCCAGCTGTGAAATCATACATGAGTAACTCTGTTGTTTTGTTTCAGTTTAATCATGTTATGATTTGGTGGGAGTGTTAGTGGCCAGCTGAGATAGGTATGTGTCATTCATGTTTTGGGGTTTCCATCCCTTATGTTATTCATGTTCTGGGGTTTCAGCACACGCCCCAGAACCTCTATAAATAGGGTTGATTGCCACACACCTGTTTTGCCACTTCCACCTGAGTTGCCACAGGATGCAGGTTATGTTGGGTAGGGTCAGCAAGCAGCACATGTAAGTTTTGATTTGTTTGTTACGCTATTTTATTGATATTAAATGGGGTGTATATTCATGTGGAGTGTTTTCTTGTTCTAGTGCAGTTCATGTGCCTGTTGCTACTCACCACTTGTGTGAGAGGAGTTTTGCGCCCTTGGTAGGCGAAGCGAGGTGTGTAGCATTTTGTTTTTTTTTGTTGTTGTTACTTTGATATAATTGTTTGCACTAAGTGTAGTTGTGCTATATTTGACTGTTGAAATGAAATTATATGAAGACCTTTTTTAATATGCGAAATTAATATTTTGCTATGTGTTTTTTAGTTTCACGGTGCTCATGAGGAAATAAAATTTGTACCAGTTGAGCTCTACGCCTCCTTATTGATACCAAGGGTCGCTACACCATTGTTTAAGCAAACCGGACTAAATATACATCCGGACTAAATAGTAAAGACGCGCGTGTCTACTCGGTTATGTGATTTCTTTATCTGGGTAATTTTTTTCTATTAATAATTTTTTTTTGCCAAAATAAATTGTTGGTGAGTAACGAAAAACATGCCTGATTATGTAATAAATTTTGTTTATAATATATTTAAGTTGAAATGTTATTAATGCTTTGGGTTAAAGAAATAAGAAATAAGAAAAAGAAATAAGAGTTAATTGTATGTTCTTTGTAGTATTACACCTGATGGGAGGGGCTAATAAGTTAAAAGGGGAGCTGTTCAGCTCAGGTAGAGTCAGTCATGATTTGGTTGCACAGAGGGTAACAACTGACTGCTCACCTGTTTTTTTTTTTTTGTTTGTTTGTTTTGTTTTTTTGGACTGTTTGCATTTGCTCTTGTGAGTTATTGAAGAACTGCTGGTGTTGGACTGAAAAGTTTGCCTTTTTTTTTTTTTTTTGTAAATATTTGAATTATTTGCACTGTGGGAGGCCGGCATAAATAAAAAAATACGAACTTTATTTTTCTGACTAAGCCTGTGTTTTTGGGGACTTTGAGGTCTTTACTAAAGAACTCCATTACACTTACATTTTTCCTGCTCCTTGATCCCTTACAGATCATGTTCATGTCAGCACACTGAATAATAATGTGTCCCCCACACAAATCAATGACTGCTCACATTTCACACCTAGGGCCCTATCTTGTGCCACCCGCTATCCGCTGCCACGACCCGCTACCCACAAATTGCGGATTTAGGAGCTTACGCTATCCCTAAACGGTATCTTGCGCCACCCGCTACCCGCTATCCGTTATGCCGACTGCATCATTTGCGCCTGGAGGTGCGTCGTGGGCGTGTTTCATGCGCTATCCCTAAAGTTGCTATCTTGCGCACACACTTTAGGGAAAGCGGATAGCGGGTGGTCCTGACCACCCGCTATCCGCTATCCCTAAAGTTTGGGCTGTTAGGAGAGCGCGCCCAGGCGGCTTCAATGCGCGCCCCGACGGAGCCTCGCCACGCACACGGTCGGACTGATACCGGGACGCCGCCGGAATGGACTGAGTATATTACTCATATAGACTGTTTAGAGAAAAGACTGTTTTAATTGGACACTTACCCCAGCACGTTTTATTGTTTTATCATAAGCCAGCAGCTGTGCTATATTTTTATTATTATTTTAATATTTTATTTGCCCAATCTACCTTGTCAATAAATTAGTTTACACATAGTTCCACCTCTGCCTCTTGTGTGTGGTGTGTGACCCGGGGATTTTACTCAATCAGTACAACCTTGTGACACGTCCACTTGGACACATGTGGCTCCATCTCCCGAATTAACTCGCCTATAATATAATATATAATATGTATATAAAGCCACCTTGCTTTAGCCTCAGTAGAAGCCCTGAGAAAATCTACCTCCCTCTCTCCATCGCGGGTTTAGGATTTAGGATTTAGGATAGCGCATCCTGCCCTTAAAGGCAATGGCACCCGGCACACTGATTGGTTTAACTGGCGTAACGCCCAAAACACGCCTATACATAATATAGCGGGTAGCGCAGGTGTTTTGCGGATAGCGGGAGGTGCACAAGATAGCAATTTTACGGGGGAACGCCTCTTCCTAAATCCTAAATCCGCAAATAGCGGGTTTAGGGAGTCTGGCGCAAGATAGGGCCCCTAATCTCCACTGGCTGTCAATCAATGCACTGAAACAGAATCAGCTTGTTTGATTGGGCAGGCCCTGGAACACAATCCACAGGGAGCAAGTGGCCAAACAAATGGTGTTAACTTCAGATTAATCAATCATGGAGGGGAGAGATCAAAACTATTTTTTCCCCACACAGATCCAATTTAATATCTACACTGTGAAATGAGAATATGCTGCCTTACGTAAAGAGTAACATTATTAGGAACAAGATCGAAGGCAACTTGTTTTTGGTGTCTTAGGCAAGTACAGCGCTGATTAAGTTTGAAAACTCTAATTGAGCTCAGGCAGATTAATGCATCTCTCCAATGGCTAATTAAGTCGACAGCTGTGGAGATTTGTACACTTGATGATTCACACCCCCCAAACAAAGGACAAATTTCTCTTCTGGAGCCATTTCCAGTGCTCCAGTAGTCACTGAAATCCTCAGTAATGAATGACATGTACACCTGTAATGATGTGTCCAAGTGAAAGACTTCCTTTATTAGTTTGGATGCACTAACAGGCTCTGCATTCAGATCATTTGTCTGTTTACAACCTGATTGAGCCCACGCCTCTCTCTTTATACACAATCAGCAAGGCAATGAACAAAATAATGTAAAAGCTTTCTATCAATTTACCATCCCATTTTATTGCCATAGTAACCAAAAATAAAAACATCCAAGACTGGCTTGTGTTTTACATGCTAATTTTGCTGATTGGCGAAAATAAGACCCTGAATGGCAAGTAAACAGAATTTTTATTGTCAATTTGCTGGCAAAAGCAGTCCTTACTGGCACCAAAAAGAAGACTCTGTATTCATCAAGAGTGCATTCTTCTTGTAGAATACACACCTGGCCTGAAAACGCACTCTTCAAACTGCAGGACTGCTTCACAGAGACAGACTGGGACCTATTCGAACACCAGGAGCTGGAAACATTCACAGGAACGGTACTGGACTACATCAAGTTCTGTATAGGAAATGTGACTGTGGACAAAACCATTCGGGTTTTTCCAAACCAGAAACCCTGGTTGACCAGCCAGGTCCGCACACTCCTCAGAGCCTGTGATGCTGCCTTCAGGTCAGGGGACAGAGCCCTTTATAGGACTGCTCGAGCTGACCTGAAAAGAGGAATTAAGAAAGCCAAGGCGGACCACAAGAGGAGTATAGAGTCCCATCTGTCCAGCAACAACACACGGGCGGTGTGGCAGGGCATACATGACATCACAAACTACAGAGGCTGCGCTACAACAACAGGAGACCTGAGGGCCCCGCTGGCAGAGGAGCTGCACTGCTTCTTTGCACGCTTTGAAACATCACAACAGCAACACTCATCAGCCTCTGCCCTGCCCCCACCCCCACCCAGTCCCTGTACCACTACGTTCACTGTTAGAGAGCATGAAGTCAGACGGGTGCTCCTGACAGTAAACCCCAAGAAGGCTGCCAGCCCAGATGGAGTTCCAGGTAAGGTGCTCAGAGCGTGTGCCTGCCAGCTCACCCTCATCTTCACCAGAATCTTCAACCTCTCCCTGGCCCAGGCAGTCATCCCGCCCTGTCTGAAATCCGCCACAATCATCCCAGTACCGAAGAAGTCTCCCACCACCAGCCTAAATGATTATCGCCCTGTGGCCCTCACTCCGGTAATCATGAAGTGCTTCGAGAGACTAGTCCTCCAGCACATCAAGGACTATCTCCCCCCAGACTTCGACCGCCACCAGTTTGCATATCGTGCAAACAGATCCACTGAGGACGCCATCGCCGTAGCTCTCCACTCTGTGCTGTCCCACCTGGAGCAACAGCAGAGCTACGTCCGAATGCTCTTTGTGGATTACAGCTCGGCCTTCAATACAATTATTCCGGATATTCTCATCACCAAACTGGACACTCTTGGCCTCCCCCCTCTCACATGTGCCTGGACTTTCTCACCAACTGGCCCCAGACTGTGAGACTCGGCCCCCACCTCTCCTCCACACGGACGCTGAGCACCGGCTCCCCACAGGGCTGTGTGCTGAGCCCCCTCCTGTACTGTCTCTACACCCACGACTGCCGTCCAGCCCACAACAACAATCTCATCGTCAAGTTTGCTGACGACACCGCAGTGGTCAGACTCATCTCAGGGGGTGACGAGACAGCCTACAGAGAGGAGGTCCTGAAGTTGGCAGCCTGGTGTTCAGAAAACAACCTGGTTCTGAACACCAAGAAAACCAAGGAGATCATTGTCTACTTCAGGAAGCTCAGCACCGACCCAGCCCCCCTCTACATCAACGGCGAGTGTGTGGAGAGGGTCCACACCTTCTGGTTCCTCAGCGTCCTCATCTCCTCTGACATCACCTGGACAGACAACACCACGGCGATCATCAAGAAGGCGCAGCAGCGGCTTCACCTCCTGAGGGTCCTCAAGAAGCACAACCTGACCCCCACCTTGCTGCTGACTTTCTATTGCTCATCCATTGAGAGCCTACTGACCTACTGCATCACAGTGTGGTACGCCAGCTGCACCATGGCAGACAGGGAGAGGCTCCAGAGAGTGGTAAAGGCAGCCCAGAAGATCATCGGCTGTCCTCTCCTGTCCCTGATGGACATTTACACCTCCGGCTGCCTCAGTAGAGCAAAAAATATCATCAAGGACAACTCCCACCCTGGTTCTGACCTGCTTGACCTGCTGCCCTCAGGGAGGCGCTACAGGTGCATCAGAACCGAAACAAATAGACTCAAGAACAGTTTCTTCCTAAAAGCCATCACCACTCTGAACTCTCACATGCACTGACATAACAGCCCAACCCTCCCCAATCCCCCCAGACTACCTCACAACCACCTACTGTGAACACTATTTAAATGTGCAATATCACCTCTAAATCCTTACTGTATATAGAACTACATACTGTATATATAACTTATTTTTATTTTTACTTATTCTTATCTATATTGAAATCTATTTTTTTTTATTGTTTTTTTTTTTTGTTCTTTATTATTACATGGTTGCACTAAAAGGAGCTGCTCTTAATCTCATTGTACATGTGTATAGTGACAATAAAGGCATTCTATTCTATTCTATACCATATGAATCCTTCAGCCATTTAAAAGCCTATTCAAGTACCTTTCATCTGTGAAAGCAATAATGACTGTTTGTTTTGACCATACATTTTTCATTGTATGCATTTGCCTTGAAGACACTTATCCATTATTAGCTTGTCTTTGGCTGTGTCATGCGATCACGTTCTGCCATACCCTAAAAGCATCTATATATAGATTAGTATGTCTCTCTGTGTGTGCATGTTGTGGGGCTAGCAAGAAATATGAGAGTATGACAAGTATGACAGCAAGAGCAACAGGAATGTGACTGTGACAAAGTGGGTGACATCTGTCCTGCACTCACAGTTTGTCACTGAAAAGTCAACTCGGAAAGTAAACTGTCACGGTTAGGGAGGGGTCAAACTGTTGGGCTGATTGACAGCTGCCGACAGCCGTTCCCTCAGCAACAGCATTGACTGTGATTAATCACACCTGTTTGAGGCTGCGGCACCGCTAGGAAGAGAGGGGCATTTGGCGAAAAGGAGAGAAGCAGAAAGTAGAGTCTCCTAAAAAAACTCCGCTCATTCCCTCTCTGCACAACCTGCGCGCTCAGGAGAAGAAGTAGAGTCTCCAAAAAACTCCGCTCGTTCCCTCTCTGCACAACCTGCGCGCTCAGGAGAAGCGACGTTCTACAGGACAGCAAAGATGCAGCATTAAAGTCGGGAGAGGCAACCGGTGAGAGATGGACTTTGATTGTTTGAGCCGTAAAAGCTAAATGGCCTGTCGGCGTTTGTAGCACAGCAGAATGTGCGTTCTAAGTTAGTCATTTCATGCGATATGTTTAAGAAGTAAAAGTAATATGATTGTTTAAAAGATCATTTTGGGTTTGAGATTATAAATATTGGAAAAAATTGGTGAAATGCTGCTAAAATTCAGTCTGCTATAATTTGGAAAATTTCATTTCAGACTACATATTAAAATGGTTGTCAATATTTATTAGAAATTAATTGATTAATTAATTAGGAAAAAGAGACAAGTAATGATAATTTACAAATGTTTAAAAACGCGATGCAAGGCATGTACATTGTGTGGTTTATTTTTCATATGAATTTTATTTAAAATAGTTTGTTTTGCATTTGTTTTGTCATTGAAGGTTTTTCACCTGCTTGCTTGTAAAACAACCAAGTTTATGCAGAAGTAAAGAAGATAAACAAAGAAAAAGTTGTGGTCATTGCATGAGTGAAACCCAGTTAATCTCCTATGGACCTTATGATCCTTTTCAAGTGGGGAAGCTGCACAAATAACTTGACAGTCACTGATAGTTGCATCTGACACATTACACCATATTACTTTATACATGTGTTCATTTTGTTCAAGTTACCAATTGCTCATAACATTGCAGCACTTACTATCCCGGGTTTGTTTGTGTTGGCATTATGTTATAATTTACATCAAAGCACATTAGTAGATTAAAGCAAACACCACCATATGTATGTTAGTTTCAGTTTCATTGGTTGTTCCTTTGTTCTTACTTACAATTGTTTGTTCCTTTGTTCAAACCCACCATGCAGGATTAGTGTTGGACAGGCGCTTCATTTTAGTTGCAATGTTTCTTTCTGTTTTTTTGACGTGTTGTGATGTCATGTATGATGCATACTTATTTGTAAATGAGCTTGTGTATATTTCTATGAAGGATTGTTGATGTGTTTGAGACTTGGTATTGAGAGTTTACCTTCGAGTGATTTGGTGCTGGCTTTGATAGCCTAGGTGAGAATTAGTCTCCCTATAATTTCAGAGGGGCTCCGGTCTCTCGAGGAAAAGGAGGTGAGGCCGTGCTGCCGTGAGCATGTGTCTTTTTGTCCGTTTGGCCATGAGAGAGGAGGCTCCTGATGACCTCAACCAGCAGGGGGCAGTGGGTGAGCAACCTACCGAGCCACACAACTTCGCTGAGCTTTCCAACCTGTTACGGGGCTTGATGCAGCAGCAGACGGATCGAGATGCAAGATGGGAGCAGGACAGGCAACACCAGGACGAGCACTGGAGAAGAATCCAGCACCAATTCATCCAGCTCCAACAGGAGGTGCATTCAGAATGCCAGGAGCATCAGCGGCAGATGGGAGGTGCAGCAGCTGACCCTGGAGCACCCCTGGGGCCCACTACAGAGCAACCAGCACCTCAACCTGTTTTGCCAGGTCCAGATCCCCTAGACACCAATGCTGCAGCACAGTTGTCCAGGCAGGTGAGGTTCCCCGGGTGGAAAGGCCCGAAAATGCAGCCGTATCATGAAGATGAAGACATTGAACACTACCTAACGACTTTTGAGAGAATCGCCGGTGCATGCCAGTGGTCACAGGAGGAGTGGGCACTACACCTTGCTCCACTTCTCAACAGCAAAGGTCGAGCTGCTTATGTAGCTATGGACAGTGAAGAGACGATGGACTATGCAAAGGTGAAAAGCGGCATTCTTGAGAAGTTTGAAATCTGTGCTGAGACATACCGAACGAGATTCTGCTCCACTATGGTGAAGGGAGATGAGACCCCCAAAGAGTTGCAGACACACCTGAAAGACCTGTATGACAAGTAGATGCTTCCAAAAGTGAAGACCAAGGAGGAGACGTCATTGTGATAGAACAGTTCCTGAGAATCTTCAACCCTGACCTGTGAACCTGGGTAAAAGAGCGCAACCCATCTACATGCAAGCAAGCTGCAGAGATGGCTGAAACCAACAGCCGATAGCTGCCCGACGCTCACTGAAAGATTACACCACACCCAGATTACACCACACCCAGAGCCAGTCCAACCCTTCCATCATCGGATAAGACAGTGGGAGGGAATGGGCATAGGAACCCAAAGCTAGGCCCCCCCAGTACATCCAGCAGCTGGGTTAGGGGATTTAAGCTCAGAGGCCCCTCAGTATGGCACTCCTGTGGCCAGACAGGTCACTTCAAAGCTGAATGTCCAGGTCTGCAGGTTAGTAAAACATACATGAGCTTTTCACCAGAGGGTCAGCAAGAGGAAGTTGTTGTGCCAGAAGCCCCCAGTGATCAGGAGCACACCATTTGTGTGTTTACTGAGGAAAAGCCATGTGTTGCCCTTCTAGATTCAGGCAGTGACCGGACCCTTGTCAGGCAGGATTGTCTCCCCAAAGATGTCACCTTCAGTGGGAAACTTAAAGTTTGGTGTGTGCACGGTGATAATGTGATAACAAGCAGTACTTATTATCAGTGGGAGTAATGGGTACACTTCCTTACCAAGTGGTGTTGGGCATGGATAGGGTTGGGCATCGAGCATCGATTGGAACCGGGACTAACATTCCGATTCTCCCGGAATCGTTCAAATTTTTAAATTTCGATTCCTAATTTCGATGCCCAGTCCGCCGACCGGAACAAGAGGCTGCCGATCACCAACGAAGAAGAAGCCACCAGAAGAGAAACCGCAGAGCAGCGTGTAGTGTAGATGCGTAGCCATGGAAAGTGTGCGGCGGTGCTCAAAAGTGTGGCTTCACTTCACCAAGATAAATGATACATCTGCTAAATGTACGACGTGCAAAAGAATTATATTGTGCAAAGGAGGGTGCACGACTAATATGATGAAACACCTCCGAGGTCACGGTGTCGAGTTAACAGAGTGCCCCGTCTTTGACGCGCTGCGCAGGCCTTCCTCCGTTGCCGTCTCCTCCGTCGCCTCCACCTCCGTTGCCTCCTCCTCCGGCTGCGACCCTCAGCCTACCACCGCACTCTCGGGTAAGTAAAGCAATAAAATAAGTGTTATGCCAACATTGAGGCAGCTAGCAAGTTACACGTGGCCTAAAACGGTGGGTCAACCCCCATGTATTTTTTCATAGGCCACCGACCTGCTAACGTTAGCCAGGCAGCTGACCAGACTCCGTTCACCATTGCAGCAAAGGGAAAGATGTCGGTGCAACAAATTGAAGAGTGCCACAGAAAAGTTACAGCATTTATTGTCAAGACTGCATCCCTTTTCAGACGTGATATCACTAACGTTTAGGTTAGTTAAACAATAACAATAGAGCTAAGCTAGTCTACACTGAGCTGAAGCTACAGTAACGGTGACATTATTTATTTGTTTATGTTTGCAGGGACATGGTGAAAGCCATCAACCCAGATATACACCACCTACCAGGGACTACTTATCTAATAAGTTAATCCCAGCCTGGTATAAGGTTGAGAAGTCAAATGTAATTGCAGAGCTCAGTGACATCAGCTCATTTGCACTCACATGTGACGGCTGGAGTAGCATCACACTTACCACCATTACCTGACTGTCACAGCACACTATATAGAGGAGAGCAAAATGCAGCAAAAAGTGCTAAAAACCAAAGCTGTGTACAAAGCACAGACTGGTTGTGTTGTGGCAGAGGAAATGAGTGACGTTCTGTCAGAGTTTGGTATTTCTGAGAAAATTGTAGCAATCACTGTAGATAATGCTGCCAATATGGATGTGGCTACTAAGCATCTGCAATTTGTGAAACTGTGCTGTTTTGCCCACACACTTTATCTAGCAGCACAAAGTCAGTACTCCCTAAATGCAGTGAGTCAGTGGGTGGCCAAGGTCCGAACCATTGTTGTGTGGATGAAGAGGTGCTTGATGGCAAAGGTGGTTCTCCAGGAGAAGCAAGAGCTTCTACGTAAGAAACATGAAGTTCACTTAACTCTTGTGCATTGTATATGACATTAACAAAGTTACTTTACATGTCTGATCTTATTATTATTTATGAGCTCTGCAGAGTAGTACTACAGTATTTGAGTACTTATTTTAAATACAATTATTGTTTGTCACCTAGGATGGAAAGCATCTACTAAATGATTATAAAAATAATGTTGTTGTTTCTATCAGAGCTGCCCCAACATGCACTCATTCTTGATGTGAGAACGCGCTGGAACTCTCTTTACCTAATGTTGGACAGATTCACAGAGCAGTACCCTGCAATTCAGGCAGCCAGCTTGGATCAACGGCTGAGAAAAAATATGGAAAGGGACAGGTAGAGATAAATAGACGAGATGGATAAGATATTTGATCCTGATGATGTATGAAGCTTAGACACAAAATACCAATACACACAAAATATGAATTCAAATGACAGTATTAGAGTGAATACACTTGACTTACTACAAAGAACTGTCACTATGATAGACTATGTGCAATTGTATTGTAGGAAGTGCATGTTAGGTATTTTGTTAAGAAAAAAAAAGAATATTTCTAACACTGATATATGTGTTCTGTATTCTTTTTCATACAGGCTTGCTGGGCTGACTGAGGAGGATTTTCGGAGAGCAGAAGACTTCATTCATCTCATGAAAGTTCTCTACACGTCCACACCCTGTGTGTCTGCAGAAAAGAGCCCCACGTGTGGACAGATACTACCAATTCCCAAAAAGCTTGAGGCACATCTGACTGTGCAAGAGAGAGATACAGTGTTTGTATCAAACATTAAAAAACAGGTTTGGGCAAACCTATCCAAGCGCTACCAGGTAAGTGACTGAGGCAGGCAGCTCGAAAGAAATTGATCAAGAATAGAAATATCTTTATTCCTGTGGCTTGCTAAAACATTTAAGAATATGTGTTTTGCAGAATGATGAGATCAGGAAATTTCTGCAAGCGGCCACTGCATTGGATCCGCGCTTTAAACACAAGCTGGAGGATGACACCATCTGGGACCAGATCCAGGGACAGCTGATTAAACAGGTGAAATATCATTCATGCACAACTGTCCTTTTCAGCTATTAATAATACATTTTATTCAAAAGCGCCTTTCAGGACACTCAAGGTCACCGTACAAAAGGACAATAAAAACAATCAATAAAACATAATAATCAATGAAAAACAAAGTGCAATACATAAAACAACAGTAAGGTGCAACAGTATTTTCATTACAGTCCCAAGATTAAAGTGCATAGGCTTGTCTGAAGAGGTGAGTTTTAAGGCGGGATTTAAAGGTAGTGACAGAGTCTGAGTGTTGTATGGTCTGTGGCAATGAGTTCCAGAGGCGGGGGGCCAAGCGGCTGAAGGCTCTCGACCTCATGGTGGATAGGCAAGCAGGTTTGAGGGTTAATTGGATGGAGGAGGAGGATCTGAGAGTACGAGTGGGTATGCTGATATGAAGGAGCTCAGCAAGATACTGAGGGGCGAGGTTGTTGATAGCCTTGAAGGTGAGTAGAAGGATTTTATAGGCGATGCGGTATTTAATAGGAAGCCAATGGAGCTGCTGTAGGACAGGTGTTATATGACTGGAAGAGGGGGGTTTCTAGAAATGATTCTGGCGGCGGAGTTTTGAACAAGTTGCAGTTTATGGGTTGTGATGTAAAAGTTTTCAATTGAACCTGCTGAGTGCGACCAGAGAGATATGATTTAAACCAGTCCAGGGGTGTGTCGGATAGACCAATGGCAGCTAATCTGTCGATGAGGATGGTATGGGAGATTGTGTCAAAGGCCGCACTCAGGCCGAGGAGGATGAGGATGGTAATGAGTCCAGTGTCAGCAGCCATGAGGAGGTCTTCACCAGAGCTGTTTCTGTACTGTGAGATGGACGAAAGCCAGATTGGAATTGTTCATAGAGGTTATTGAGAGAGAGGTGATTATGAATCTGAGATGCAACAGTTTTTTCCAGGATTTTGGAGAGGAACAGGAGATTGGAGATGGGACGAAGGTTGCTGAGATTGTTAGGGTCAGCACCAGGTTTCTTGAGAATTACTACTTGAGGTTACTATGGCAGTGTCAGGGACCAAGCAGTAAGGCAACGAGGAAACAGGAGTTTTAAATGAAAACGGGTTTTATTCACCCAAAAAGCCAACTTAAATGCAAAGCAAATGTTACAAAATAGGCCTATAAAAGAGGTCAAAGAAATATCACTGAACTCAGTATAATAGCAACTAAACCAGATGTGAACTGAACAAACTGACCTAACACAATGACACACAAGGGAACCTATATAGTGGCTTGGCCAAACCAAATAACACACAAGGGGTCAACACAATTAACACAAACTATACTAAACACAAAGAAACCTAACTAAACCCTGAAACCCCCCATGACATCTGCAGTAGTGGTTGAGTCCAATCAGCTGGCTCCAGTATTTAAGGGCTCTTCACCCATAGCCACACCTTTTTCCTCAGCAGCCAGAGACCCTCCAAGCAGCACGGTAACTCAAACAAAGAACAGATTAATAGAACAAATGATTGCTAACTAACTATACACTGTAAAAATGTGTGCACTCCATTTAAACAATGTAAAGCTAAAGCAAATAAACAAATTCTAAATCAGACAGTGTGATGTGAATTATTTAAGTATGTTTGACTGCAAATGAAATAAACCTGTGCAGATAACAAAGTAATGAAACTAAACTGAACTAATATGGTGAAAAAGTGTGGTGCTGTGGGGCAATGTTACCCTGTGTGGCTGTGGCCATCACAGGCAGATTTGAGAGATGATGGAACAAAACCAGAGGTGAGAGAAGAATGGACAATAGCAGTTATCAGAGGGCTCAAGGACTGGATAGAGGCTTTAACCAGAGAGGTAGGGAGAGGGTCAAGCTGACAGGTAGAGGGTTTGGATTTATGGATGAAATCTGATATGTCAGCAACAGAGGGAAGTTTGAAGCTGGAGAAGGGGTGGGAGAAAGGGGTTTGGAAAACTGGAAAGGGTGAAGGGGCTGAAATGAGAGGGGGTAGTTGCTGATGAATACTGTCGGTCTTTGTGCAGAAAAACGCCACAATGGAATTACAGAAGTCCGTTGAGTAGAAATGGGGAGGGAAACAGTCTGGTGAATGTAGAGTTTTGTTAACCAGGGTGAATAATGCCTGAGTGTTTCCATGGCTTTGTCTGATTAACTCTGCAAAGTAGGTGGATTTTGCTGTAGAAAGTGAGTCCTTCTAGAAGAGGATGTGATGTGAGGATGTGTCTTAAACATGTCCTTATGAACAGTAAGACTTGTTTTTCTGCTGAGGCGTTCCAGCTGACGACATTTGGCTTTGATCTGGCGGAGCTCAGGTGTAAACCAAGGTGCAGATTGGGTGGAGACAGTCCATGTTTTTAAAGGAGCCAGGGTGTCCAGGAGATTGTGGAGGCCATTATTGTAGTGGGAGAGCAGTTCATCTGGAGTGGATGTGGGGTTGATGCAAGGAAGATTAGCAATACCAGTGTCTAATGCAGTTAAGTTAATGTCCTTAATGTTACGGAAGGAGATGATGCGAGACAGTTTAGTTTTGTATAGATTGACATTAACTTTGAATGAAATGAGCATATGGTCAGAGATGGGAAGCTCAACTGCTGAATAATCAGAGGGAGAAACACCAGAACAGCAGCTATTAAAAGAGATCTGATATCTAAATGCTAAATGGTAGTCACCATTTCAGGTGACTACCTCTTGAAGCTCATCGAGAGAATGCCAAGAGTGTGCAAAGCAGTAATCAGAGCAAAGGGTGGCTATTTTGAAGAAACTAGAATATAAAACATGTTTTCAGTTATTTCACCTTTTTTTGTTAAGTACATAACTCCACATGTGTTCATTCATAGTTTTGATTCCTTCAGTGAGAATCTACAATGTAAACAGTCATGATAATAAAGAAAACGCATTGAATGAGAAGGTGTGTCCAAACTTTTGGCCTGTACTGTATATTTTAGTAGTGTGACTACGCTACAAGATATCCGGACGCATTCCCCCTGAGAAAGGTCAAGGCCCGCCAGATTGCAAATTGTCTGGTCCAAATGTTCTCAAGGGTGGGGATCCCCAAAGAAATCATCACAGACCAGGATTCCAATTTCACCTCCAAGTTCCTAAGTGAAGTGTACAAACTGTTGGGGATCAAAGGAGTCAAGACCAGCCCCTACCACCCACAGACAGATGGCCTCGTGGAGCGCTTCAGAAAAAACCTTAAGTCCATGCTGAGGAAGTTTGTGACAGACTCGGGGGCAGACTGGGACCAGTGGCTCCCCTTTCTGCTTTTTGCCAACAGCAAGGTGCCCCAAGTTTCAACAGGTTTTTCTCCATTCCAGCTCCTGTATGGTCATGAGGTATGGGGTCCGCTGGATGTGCTGAAGGAGGCCTGGGAGGGACCACAACCTGAAAAACAATGCAGTGTTCTCTCACATGTACGGAAGATGAGAGACAAACTTGAACAATTCCAGGAGTTGGTAAACTCTCATCTGGTCAGTGCTCAGCAGTGACAAAAGCGGGGTTACAACAAAGTAGCATGCTGGAGGTTCTAAGATTGCCAGAAAGTTCTGCTTCTTCTTCCTACTTCAGAGAGTGGTCTCTTAGCCAAGTGGCAGGGGCCCTATGTGATCAACAGGAAGGTGGGTCCTTTCATATATGAACTGTACATGCCAGATCGCCACAAGAAGCATCAGGTATTTCATGTTAACTTGTTGAAGGAATGGCTTGACAGGCCTACATCATCACTACAGCTGTGGGCTCGCACTGTAGTTGATGAAGAGGAACCACAGGAGCAGTTCTTTCCCTCTGCAGACGAAGAGCAGCTATTCCCAGATCTGAGTCATCTCACAGGAGACCAAAAGGAGGAGATGGAGGTTATCATGCCTGTTAAGCTCTTCAGCACCAAGCCAGGCTGCACTGACCTCATCCAACATAACATACGGCTTTGCTGTCTCAACCAACAACCTATCCAGGACCCCACTTCCAGAGTCCCAGCTAAGCTGATGCCGGCCCTGAAACAGAGGGTGGACTACATGCTTGCCATGGGGGTGATTGAGCCATCTAGAGGTGAGTGGTATAGTCCTGTGGTGCTGATTCCGAAGAAAGATGACCCAAGACAGAGATTTTGTATCAATTTCTCTAAACTAAATGCTGTTTCAGTTTTTGATGCCTATCCAATGCCAAGGATAGAGGAGCTGATTGAGTGCCTTGGTAAGGCCAAGTATATTACTACACTTGACCTTTGTAAAGGGTGTTGGCAGGTGCCTTTGACTGAATCTTCTAAGGACTTAACTACATTTAGGGTCCCTAGTGGACTTTATTGTTTCAGAACAATGCCTTTTGGACTGCACGGAGCTCCTGCAACATTTCAGAGACTGGTGGATGAAGTTCTGAGGGGGGCTGAGGGCTACGCGGTGGCATACATCTATGATATTGTGGTGTTCAGTGAGACTTGGGAGGAGCATGTCCAATACCTCTCTGATGTCCTTCAGCGGATCCACAAAGCTGGACTGGTCATCAATGCACGCAAATGCATGTGTCTTTTTTGTCTGTTTGGCCATGAATTTATTTCCAAGTTAATTTCTTTGAGTTTGTTGTTTTGCCTGAGTTAATTTATGTAAATAAAACTTCACCTTTGCCAAATCAAGATGTCTGCTGAGTCTGCCTGCCTACCACCTTCCTTAACACCCAAGTCAGACTACTTTACAGTGACAATTTCCTTATGAGCCTCATGAGAGAGTGTGTGTCTCTAAAAGTGTTTCCATTTGCTATGGAGTGCAGTGCTATGCACTGATAAGTGAGAATATGTGATTAAGAAATATGCAGCCAAAAATGAGTTTGTGTATCTTTGTGTGTGTGATTTTGCATACATTGTAAAATGTATATTTTCCTCAATGTATTCTCATTTCTTTGGCCAAAAGCATGATGACTGTTATAATCGGGCTGCTTTTCTATCAGGCCAAACTCAAATGCAGCTACAACATTTCCAAAGGTGCATGCTAGATGGAATATTAAAATGCCATGTCATGCCAACTCTTTTAATTGCTTGCTTTGTGCCTTAAAAGCCAGCTGACATTCCCTATCTTGGTCCCTGGTGGTTTGGTTTGTGTTTTTGAAGTTTTGCCAAAGTTTAATCTATTGCTTATGATTTTTGCATGCTTTATGTGCATTTATTATGTTGAAATTTATTACTCTGTTAGAATAGACATGAGCTGTAGATAAATCTGAGGGGTGCACATTTCCCTCTTGAAACAGCAGGTGAGAGACTGAAATGAAAGGGGAAATAGGATGGGAATATAAACTGAAAGTGTGAATCTGTATGTATGTGTATGTAGATAGGTAGGTAGGTCAGCTACTCTATCAGCATGTTGACTGAAATAGAGCAGGACAGCCCCTCAAAATACCCTTCACACACACACACACACACACACACATGTCCTCATACCTGCTGACCTAATATTAATAGTAGGTGGCTAAGAAATAAAAGAAAAAAAGAAAAAAAAAATCCCTGAGGTCATCAGTGAATAAATTTCATTCAGTATTACAATACTGGATCAAATCTCCTCCTCCTATGTCACATGTAGGGCATTAACGTAAAGTAACGTCGACCCGTCGAAACATCCACGTCATTAACTGACGCCCCAAAGCTCCCGGTGTTGACGGGTCGATGTAACATTGACGACATTGATTGAAACGTCGATGTGAAAAAGACTGGCGTCTCTCTCTCTCTCTCTCTCTCTCTGTCCCACACTCTCTCTCTCGTTCTCTCTCTCACTCACTTTTTCTCTCTCTTCAGAAGCTGTCTCCTCTCCTCCATCTACCCTCTCTATTTCTCATCTTGACTCTTTTGCTTGCTGAAGCTCATCCAGGCAGGGAGGATGTGGTCAGAATCGATTGTCTGATTAATACAGGAGACAAACACAATTAAAAATTGATTTGTGGCTCATTATTGACCAATGTGAATAATTAACCAAAGTCTCATGGCCACGCACACGTACGTGCGTGCGTGCATGCGTGCGTGTGTGTTTGTCTGACTTCGATATAATATATAGCATACCCAGTTATTGTAGGTAATGCTGTTCTTTGCCAGATGATGCATTTCGGCTGTTCTTGAGTTTAGAAAAACTTGATATGAATTGGCTTGAGAGGAAGCTCTTTAGAAAGCTACTTACACATGTAGAGAGGAGGGGTGATCCAGTCAGTTCAGCCTCAGTTTCTATACCTATGCTCCAGTTTATTACAGTTATGAACTCTCAAATCTTGCTGAATGATGACAACAGTGCTTCAGAATAAAACTAAATAAGAAAATCACAGTTTTAACCAGGTTTACTACCACCTTAAAGGCTAAATTAAAACAGTGTAAAGTTTTCTAGGAGCATGTTTGAGATCTTCTGGCAGGGCATGTTTGAGATCTTCTGGCAGGGCACTGCAAAGTTGTGTTGCACTGTGATGATGATGATGATGATGGAGTAACAGGGTACGGAGCAAAGCAAATGGGTTGCTGAGTAGGGCTTCATCCATGCAATAAACTGCTTTTTATGTAACTATTAAGATCTTGTAATCACTGTGAGATGACTTAGGTAGCCAGTGGAAAATTACAAAGTAATGAATCAGGCAAAAGAACTAAGTTAAACAGTATTCATGCATAGAAGTGCAGCAGCAGTGTCCTCACACAACTGATCTGGGTTGTGTGAGGATGCTGGTGCAGGTTTGGCTGGCATGGATATTTTTACTGATTGGCCCAAGGGTGCATGCATCATTTGTGGGCGATGACATGTTTTTCTTGTTTTAATCTGTCTTTGCATAATTTTTCCCACTCTTTCTCTTTTTTTACATACACCTACATGGCATTTGCTGCATTATATTCAGGGTGAGCTTGGGTCCATGTATATTTTGGTCATTGGATTTTCCGCTCAGAAAAATGCGCGCAGGGCAGCGGAGCGCCGACCGGGGGCTGAAAAGGCTTTAGTGAAGCGCCGACCGGGCGATCGGGGGGGTGAAGAAGCTGTAGCGAATGGAATGTATTTACAGGTGGGTTCATGTACATAGTAAAGAAATACCAGTAGTGTGAAGGCCGGATTATGGTTCTGCGGACACTCGATGCAACGCGCACGCAGTTGCCATGCAGGGAGTTTGTGCCCTGTATACCTCTGTGTAACACGCTAAGCAATTTTCCAACAAAAGAGGGCGCGTTTTTTTTTTCTGCAGACCTACTTAGACCCTGTGACGTATGGTCGCTGCTCTTCCTGTTGTTGTGCCAGCAGCGCCATTTTTAAAGGGAGCAGCAGTTGTGATCCGAACAGAAGACATGGCATCAGAGAGAGAGAGATTACTGCTGGAGCTGGAGCTGATTTCTATCGAACAACAGATGCTGACATTGGAAATGGTACGACAACGAAGAAGGGGAGAGAGGCAACGGCGCCGATGGTCAGTCCGCCCGTTGAATCGCTCGAGGCAGACTACGGGTGAATATGTTGCTCTGGTTCGGCCGCTGCGTGAAATAGATGCAGAGATGCACTTCAAATATTTCCGCATGTCGGCGAGCAGATTCGACAACCTCCTTCGATGTGTGCAGCCTTTGCTTCAACACCAGAGCACACACAACATGCCTGTCGATGCTGCACAAAGATTGGCCGTGACTCTCAGAATTTTAGCCTCAGGTGGAAGCCAGCAGGCAATAGTGGCAAGCTTCAAGCTTGCCGCCAGCACGGTGTTGGGCATTGTGTCCGAGGTCTGTAAGGTGCTGTGGACAGCGCTACAACCAGAATTCCTGCCATGTCCAACAGCAAGCCAGTGGGAAGCCATAGCAGCGGATTTTTGGCGCTTGTGGAATTTCCCAAACTGTGTGGGAAGCCTCGAAACATGTAAACATCCGTGCACTGCCACATGCAGGCAGCGACTATTTTAATTACAAAGGCTCTCACTCCATTGTTCTCATGGCGACCTGCGATGCCAGATATCACTTCACCATGATTGACATTGGCGGGTATGGAAGGTTGAGAGCGATGGCATAATTTTTCAATGCAGCACATTTGGAGGAATGCTCCTGGGACACAAGCTGAATCTGCCCCTGCCAGCACACCTTCCTGGCACCAACATCCTGGCTCTGCACCTGATTGTTACTGATGCTGCCTTCCCACTACATGTTAACATCATGCGCCCTGTAGGATTACTTGCTTGGATAGACTATCACAAAATAATGGGGAAATTATGAGAATAAACTCATCAACACTTTAAAAGTGATGATTAGTTTATTACTGCAACTGGGCCGGAGGAAAGACGTAACAATGACCGACGAAACTGTGTTTTCTGGTGATCAGGCAGAAAAGCAGTTTATATCGGGAATATTACACCCTTAAAGATGATAGTCTAGGCCTGGAAATAATCAAATCACAAAAAAAGGGGCAGTTAGATCTTTTACGATTAGGGATCAAGAATTCCACTCACAAAAACCACTCACCAACGGACATGAATTTAAACACACTTTATTACTACAACTACTGATTATACAGAACTAACTACGGTAAACAACACAAACAAACAGACATGAAAATGAAACATGTAATGAATGGGCAAAAAGGGTAAGGAAACATGAAATGGATAAAAACAAACAGTGACTGAAATGTTGCACAAAATAGATATTGCATCACTGCAAAATCAACCAATGTGTACCTAGAGAGTGAGCCAATTTGGAAACGCGGGGTGTAAGCCAGTAAGCGCGGATGGGGTAAGCTCTCCCTGCGGAGGCTTTGGGTGAGAAGCTCTGATGGTGTAAGCTCTAACTCTCCCTCAGGTACACAGAGATTTTAACCCCTTCAGTCCCTCCTCAGGTGGGAAAGTTTGAGAGGAACTTTCCCACCAGCAGACATGACACTCAATGCACTTATTTACCTTGGCGTCATAATTCGACGACGTTTCCCAAAGTTTGATATGCGGTGCCAGCCAGGACAGAAAAACCACCAGTGCAGGGACTGTTTTTCTGCCCGCAGATCCGCTGGCCGACACCATCTTTCGCCGAAGACAGACGTACTTGTCCCGGAGGTTCTCCATCTCTTTGCACAATCCTCCGCACTCTGCCCAGTGTTCTCTGCTATTTCCCTCCACAAGTTGTTAGACATCTGCACATCTTTGTAATGCCGAGAGGAGGAATCATACAGGTGCGAATACTTGCACACCTGTCATGATCTGGGGCTGGTATCCAGGTTCTCTTTCCATTGTTTCCCTTGTGTTTCTCATGTTTTCCCTTTCCTAGTGTTTCCTGTGTTTTCTCTCTCTTCCTGTTGTGTGTCTCTGGGTGTGGCTATCCACTTGGACTCTACAGTTCCACCCATCAATCCTGATGGCTCCAGTCAGCTCACCTGCTTCTCATCATCTCATCAGTGTGCAGTATTTCAACCCCAGCTCTCCAGTCACTCCTCGCCAGATTGTTCAGTCTACCAGTGTGGTAACTTACATCACGGCCTTCAAGTGTTTTTTGTGAACGTTTTCCTAGTGTTTGGATTTTGAAATTGATTGTCATCTCCTGTGCTATAGGTTCACATCTTCCTCAACCAGCCAGCTCTCCACTCACCTCCAGCCAGCCATGGTCTGCCCGCCGTCCGCCTACCTGCCTCCTCCTCATCACCACAGCCATTACTCCTCATTACCTAAGAATAAACTTTCATCTACTCTGCCTACTGGTCCTCATTCTGTTTCTAGGTCTAACAGTCATTGCCCATAACAGCACCTCCTCGGCCAGGCGTTCTTCAGCTAGATCGAGCATGCTCCAAACTTTCCAAAACAATGTAAAAACAACCGACGAGTTGAGATGTGATCACAATAGCAGTTATTTTAAAAATGGCGCTGCCGGCATAACAGGACATGATGCCAGAGGGGTGAAATGCCGGAAATTATGTAGTTCAGCAGACCAATCATAGCTCGTCAGTGGGGGGCCTGCGTTGGGGGCTACATGGGGTCTGTGTAGTTACAATTTTTCGGAGGTGCGCGGCAAGGCTCTGGGGTGGTCGCACAACCCCGATAAGCTTTGCACAACCCCCGTAAGCTTTGCTTACGCAGAACCATAATCCGGCCTTTAGTGTAACAGTTGCAGTCTGTTTTTTTTTTTTTTGTGGGGTGGGGGGTCTTAGCGTCAGACAGCAGGTAGTAAGGTGCTGAGCTGTCTGATATAGCAGGTAGGTGATACGTGTAATGAAGTGTTTTTGTTATGAGATGTTTAAGATTCGTGTGGCCTGGGGGAAGAAGCTCCTTCTCAGCCTGGCTCCATCCTGGCTTTGATGGAGCGAAGCCGCTTGCCTGAGGGCAGCCACTAGAACAGTTTGTGGTTGGGATGGTGAGTGTCTTTGATAATCCGACTTGCCCTGGACCTGCACCACCGAGTGTAGATGTCCTGGAGGCAGGGCAGTGCTGTACGGGTGATGCGTTCAGCACATTGGATCACTCTGTGCAGGGCCTTTCTGTCCTGGGAGCTCCAGCTGCTGTACCAGGTGGTGATGCTCCCAGAAAGCACAGACACTATTGTGGCGGTGTAGAAGGTTTTCAGCAGTGTGGTGGAGATCTTGAATTTCCCCAGCCGCCTGAGGTGGTACAACCGCTGCCTAGCCTTCTTCACCAGGGTGGTGGTGTGTGTGGTCCATGTCAGGTCCTCAGAGATGTGAACCCCGAGGCACCTGTAGCTGCTCACTTTCTCCACCGGGGTCCCGTAGATCTTGAGTGGTGCATAGTGGATCCTCTGCTTCTCTCTCCTGAAGTCAACAACCATCTCTTTGGTCTTGGCAACATTCAGGTCCAAGTTGTTGTCCTTACACCATGATGACAGCAGCTCCACCTCCTCCAGATAAGTCGTCTTGTTGTTGTTGGAGATCTGGCCTACCACCACTGTGTCATCTGCGAATTTCACAATGATGTTGGATCGGTGTGTCGCTGTGCAGTCATGGGTGTACAGGGAGTAGAGCAGAGGGCTCAGTATGCAACCTTGGTGGACACCAGTGTTGAGGTTATGGGAGCTGGAGGTGTGGGCTCCAACCTTCACCACCTGTGGTCTGCCGGTCAGGAAGCTCTGAACCCAGGAGCAGAGTGAGGGATTCAGCCCCAGGTCCCTTAGCTTGGTGACAAGTCTGTGGGAAACTATAGTGTTGAATGCTGAGCTGTAATCAATAAACAGCAGGCGCACATAATTCCCCTTACCAGTGTCCAGGTGGGAGAGGGTGGAGTGGAGGACATGGGTGATGGCATCGTCAGTACTCCTAATGGGGCAACAGGTGAACTGAAGGGGGTCCAGGGTCCAGGGAGTCCAGCATTGATGAACAGTTGAAGTCTTTGATTAGTCTTTCAAAGCACTTCATCACCACAGAGGTCAGTGCTACAGGGTACAAGGCAAGTGGGTACGACAGAGTGAGCCAGGAACAGATTAAAGATGGATGTGAACACCAGAGCTAGCTGGTTAGCATAGGATTTAAGCAGACGCCCAGGGATGCCATCTGGGCCGGCTGCCTTCCTGCTGTTCACTTGTCTCAGAGTTCTCCTTACGTCGTGCTCTGAGAGGGAGAATGGGCGGTTCTCCTCACCTGTCAGGTCGCTTGCTTCGATTGCACTAGCCCCAGCGCTAGCGCTGCCAGCCTCAAAGCGAGCGAAAAAGGTGTTTAGCTCTTCTGCCAGCGAGGAGTCCACAACAGCTGAGGTGTTCACTCGTCCTCTGTAGTCCGTAGTCGTCCGCAGTCCTTGCCACATGCGTCCGCTGTCGCGGTCGCACAGTTGTTCCACCACTTGTCTGAGCCACTTTGTACGGTGACATATCTCCGAAGATGAGCCCCTCGTTGTAGGCAGCGGTACGTGCTTTCAGAGCCTCACGGCTTCTGATTAAGAAAAACCTTCACAGTCACCACAGGAATAGTATCATCTAACAGCTTGGATATAAAGCACGTAGCACTCAGTGCATCCTGTTGTGTGGCCTCTGATTAGGCGGACCAGCATCTGACCTCTCGCGATACCAGGGGTTCCTGTCTTAGCCTTTGTTTATATTTTGGTATGAGGAAAATGGTGTCATGGTCAGCCTTACCAAAAGCCGGCAGGGATATGGCTTTGTATCCATTCTTGAATAGAGTGTAACAGTGATCCAGAATGTTGTCACCCCTCATGGGACATGTGACGTGCTGGAAAAAGTTAGGCATAGCCTGTTTGAAGTTCGCCTTGTTGAAGTCACCGGCCATGATGAGGGCTGCGTCCGGGTGTTTGGCATAGTGTTTGCTGATGGTATCATGTAGTGTTGTGAGAGCAGTGTCTGTGTGTGCTTGGGGTGGAATAAAAACGGCAAAGATGATGACCGCAGAGAACTCCCAGGGCAGATAGAAAGGGCGACAGAGGATTGCCAGATGTTCGAAGTCCGGTGAGCATGAGCGCGACAGAACAGAAACATTTCTTGGATCACACCAGTTGTTGTTGGTCAGGAAACACACTCCACCACCTTTTGATTTACCGGATTCCTTCGTTCTGTCCGGCCCCTCCGGCGTGAGCTATTGTTGGAAGTGGACCTGGGCCCTGATGTCGTCCAACTTGTTGTCCATGGATTGGATGTTGGCAAGCAGAATACTTGGAAGAGGTGGATGGTGTGCTTGCACTCGTAGCCTGTTTCTGACCCCGGTACATTTCCCTTGGTGTTTCTTCTTTCTGCTTCTCCTCGGAGACCCGTTCCCCTGGTTACACTCCGCATCCCGTAGGATCTCCTTCGGCCAAGTGGAGCTCTCATGTGAAACTCAAGAAAAAAGGTAAGTGGTCCTGGTAGCAATGTTCAGTAGTGTGCTGTGGTCGTAGGTTATTAAAGCAGAAGCAAGGGAGGTCAGAGAACTAGAGAAAGCTAAGAAAATAACAAACAAAAACCACAGTCTACGTGGAGCAGTCATGACGGCATCTGGACTCGTCCGCGCCATCTTGGAAAGCAGTGTTGCTGTGTAACTGAAGGTGATAGTCATGGAAGACATGATAAGAAGAAGACATGACTGCAGAAAAACTAAGCTGCATATTTCAGATAAAAACTAAAATAATACTACACATCATCAGGGAATACCTAGCTACTAGCTAACATTATAGCTCTGCCCTAGCAGGGTGGGAAACCTGCTAGCCTAGTTGTTGTTATGGAGTTTGCCTGCTTGAAGTCCGCCTCTGTGGTTTATCACTTTAATAGTATAACGTTATATTTATTACTATCGTAATTTAGAGATTTAGCATTTGGAGAAGTTTCCTCTCAGTAGTCACAGAAGAATATAGATTTGAATATAGATATAGGTTTGGCAGTAACTACTAGGGGTTACTTTACTCATGAATTTCTTCACCGGTCTCAACTCTATAGTCCTTATATGACTGATGAGGCAAAGTGGCTTTGTTTCCTGGAGCATCAGGTGTTTTCAGCTAATTAGACCTTAGGTGTGCAAAGCTTGTTGTGTCATACCCAAAAAGACTGGAGGCTGTAATTGCTGCCAAAGGTGCTTCAACTAAGTACTGAGTAAAGGGTCTGAATACTTATGTCAGTGTGATATTTCATTTTTTTCTTTTTAATAAATTTAAATAATTTTTACTATGGGGTACTGAGTGTAGATTAATGAGAGAAAAAATGAATTAAATGATTGTAGCATGAGGATGCAACATAAGTGAAAAAAGTGAAGGGGTCTGAATACTTTCTGAATGCACTCTATCTATCTATCTATCTATCTATCTATCTATACACAGTGGTGGAAAAAAGTTTTTGGACACCCTTAAAATTTTACACAATCTCAAATATTATCATGAAATATTTGTGGAAAAATCTTTTTTGTGTTTCAAAAGGTGTGGCTGCATTAGACAGATACAAACAAATATAAATTATATTTTTTTGTTTATTGTTTACAAGAAAAACTAATGTGGCAAGTGGTTCGGTCCCTCCTGGCCACTGTGCCAGGTTGTGCCATCTTAATCTTAAGGGGGGGGGGGCTTAATTTTTATGTGACTGGTGGAGAGAGTGAGAGACTGGATTGGATTTGGAGGCTAAACTTTCAGTGACAAACAGACAACCAGCTGTGCGAGCGCAGCGCAAACAAGTGAGAGAGAGAGTTGCAGCAGTATCCCGCTGTGCTGGCAGACTCGGCAGCAGGGACGGTTTTTGCTATGGGCAGTGCAACTGCCCAGGGTGCAATCTACTTGGGGGCGCACGAGAAAAAAAAAAATCGCCAGTTTTCTAGACTACCGTATTGACTCGCACATGCCGCGGCACCATCAGTCGGCATCAGGCTGGCCGGCCGCGGCACTGTCCGATACCGCGCCCACCCGGTCAGGTCTGCCGGATCTGACAGGTGAGCTGCCTGATGCTGGCCGGTGCCGCGGCCGGCTCGCCTGATGCCGACTGATGGTGCCACCTGATGCCAACTGATGGTGCCCCGGTGCCGCGGCCGACCGGCGCTGCTAAATAATGCCGAATTTGGCGATTTTTTTTTTTTCGGGCTTTATCGGGCTGTCGGGCCTAAAGTTTGGCTAATTAGTTGGGTCGGGAAGGGCCTCAGGCTGGCCCAGTCGGGCCCGGTTCGGGTCGGGTCTTAATTTTCAGGCCCGATGAGAACTCTACTGGTGATGTGTCTCGGCGTGATTGCTCCTCTGCACGCGTTTTACATGTTTTTCGTTTTCCTTGCATTAGGTGCAGTAGATTAATACACGTTTTACTTTCTCCCCCTGTCCACACCCTAAGTGACTGCCACAATCAAGTCATTTTCAAAAGAAAATGACTTTGAAATGTGGTAAAATTAATTTGACATTTATTCCACCCCTCCTCAGCAGGGGGTGCTGCAGCACCCTCAGCACCACCCTTCCCGCGCCCTTGATCTTAAGCCTTAGGCGGAGCTTATATAAGCCAGGTGCGCCCATGCCTGGGTCTTCCTCATTCCGGAAGCATTTTCCGGGGTAGCTGCAGCATTGTGGGCAGCTGGTGCTTTTGTTTGGCATGGCGGTTGATGAGGGTCATATTACCACTCAGCGTGGCTGACCACTGGTCCAGGGGCGGACGGTCTGCTCTGCTGGAGGCCCACTGTCGCGTGGTTGTCTGTCGACTTGCATTTTGACTGTTTATTACTCCCGCCCTCCACAGTGAGGTTGCACTGTGGCACAGCTTGAGGCTACCGATCCAAGATCGGCTGCTGCTTTGGCTCGGCTCTGCTTTTCGTGTGTGTTTATGCTCCCTCTCACGGGGTTACGTTGCCGGCTAGAAGCCGGTGCTGCGAGCCGCTACCCCGCGGCGATAAGGACCGGCTTTGTCCCCGTCGGCAGTGCGTGGCCGGACCCCACACCCCGGAGGCCGGCCCTATAATAAAGAAGCGCCTGCATAGTGGGATCTGCTTTTAAGTTGTTTAGTCGTTGGAGAGTTGCCTTGAGTTATTTCTTTGTTTTGTTTGAGTGAATTGTTATTGGTTTGTTGTCTTTCAAGTTAAATATATATATATTTTTTTATATTATTGATTATTGTGGGGTTTCTTTTTGTTTATTTTTCCCTTTTCCGTTGAACAAATTGTTATTTGTTTGCTTGTTGTTTTTGTTTCTTTTTTTCTAATTATATTGTGTTATTTAGAGAGATGCACCAGGGGTCAAGCGGCTGGTAGAGTTTTAACCTTTCCCTTCCTCTCTCTGGACAGGTGCTGAGGCCCCCGGCAGCAGCCTGATTTCCTGGTGGTGGAGCTTCCTTCACGTTCCCTTCTTGGTTGGTGTGCAGTGACACGGGTGCATAGTTTGTGGACTTTTGTTTTTCCCTTTTTTTTTAATCTCCTGCTGCCATGGTAAGCCCGAGCCCTGTCCGACTGCTGTCCCTCTACCAGTCTTTTAAAATAGTGATGATTTTACCCTGGTGCTCTATTTGTTGTGATTTCTTTTTTGTTAATAAACATTTCTTTATTTAAACCGTCTCTGCCTGTGATGTTGCGAAGCTGAGTGGCCACCCTGTGCATTAGCCCTTTAACCAATAATTTCCTGGGGTGAAACTCCCCAGGTGGCGTTGTCGCATACTTATTTACTAGCCTCCCTCACGCTACACTAACAGAACTAAAGCTGGAAACTGGACTCATCTGACCACAGAATCTTCTTCCAATTCCTGGCTGTCCAGATCTTGTGTGCCTGGGCCCAACGACGCCGGGCTAGCCTCTGTCTCTCATTGATAAGGGGCTTCTTGATATCCTTGTAGGACCTTAAGCCATGATCTTAAAGTCGGCCACGTACAGTGCGGGTGGAACAGTGGACACCAGTTTGGTTTGACCACTGCTGCTGAAGCTCCTGTGATGTCATTCAGCAGTTTTGCCTGCACATATGGATACAAGGATACAAGGATACAAGGATCAGGATGCGGTCATTTCTTGCTGAAGAAACCCTTGGACGCCCAGATCTTGGTTTGTCTTCCAAGCTGTTGGTTCATCTGTATTTCTGCAGAGTGTATCCAACTGCTGAAGGACTGCATCTGCACTTCCTGGCTATCTGGCAGCAGCTGTACCCTTCCTGGCTGAGAATCTTTATCTTCATGTGTGTTTCCTGCGTTAGGTTCCTTGTTTTAGCCATTTTTGTGTCTGAAGAACTTTCAAATGTGCTGGCTTTATATAGACACGAAGCTTGGCAACAAAAATTGTGTCTTTTAATAAAAAGAACGAACTTCATCACTGGCAGGGCCGGCTTTTGGCATAGGCGGTATAGGCAATTGCCTATACCGTAGGCATGGAAGGGCGCAAAGGAGTAATTTTGTCTAGAGCGCCACCACAGGTAAAGCCGGCACTGATCACTGGTACCAAAATGACACAATACTCAAAATTTCTTATGTATTTTTATGGAACCAATCAATTTTAAGTTTTTAATGTCTTTTTTAGGATTTGTTTAGTATTTTGGCAGTGACTGTACTAAAAGAAATTGCACTTGAAGACCTAAGAGTGATTCTTAATGCAATATTTCACAAATGCATGGGGTGTCCGACAACTTTTTTCCACCACTGTGGAATATTAGTGTTGCAAAGGGGTGGAAAGTTTCTGGTAAATTTCCCGGAAAGTTTCCGAAGATTCCCGTGGGAATATTCACTCTGGAATATTGGAAATGTTCAGGAGATTTTTGCTTTCACTCTTTTTCTAATTTTTCCGAAAATTCCCGGGAATATTCGGCTCGGGAATTTTGGGAATTTTCGTTTTTTTTTTTTTTCTTGTTATCCATTTGAATGAGGTTTTTAAAAAGTTTTCATGGAAATTTAAGCTTGGGAAATTTGGAAATTTTCATTTTTGTTGTTGTTAACTTAAGGTGAATGGGGCAAAAATAAACAATAATCAGTAAAATAAATGTCAGCATCAATATCACCACTTTTTTTAGTTGCTGAGGGGGACATACAGTGCTGTGGAAAAGTATTTGCACCCTTCCTGATTTCTTATTTTTTTGCATATTTGTCACACTTAAATGTTTCAGATCATCAAACAAATTCTAATATTAGACAAAGATAACCCGAGTAAATATAAAATACAGTTTTTAAATGATGATTTTGTTTAAGGGAAAAAGGCTATCAAAACCTACCTGGCCCTATGTGAAAAAGTAATTGCCCCCCCTTGTTAAATCATAATTTAACTGTAATTGACCACATTTTTTTGGAAAGCTCAGTTCAATTTCACAAGCCACACCCAGGCCTGATTACTGTCAGACCTGTTGAATCAAGAAATCACTTAAATAGAACCTGTCTGACAAAGTGAAGTAGGATAAAAGATCTCAAACAGCAACACATCATGCTGCGATCTTAAGAAATTCAAGAACAGATAAGAAACAAAGTTATTGACATCTATCAGTCTGGAAAAGGTTACAAAGCCACTTCTAAGGCTTTTTGACTCCAGTGAACCACAATGAGAGCCATTATCTACAAATGGTGAAAACTTGAACCTTGAACTCACATTTGCCAAAAAAACATCTTGATGATCCCCAAGACTTTTGGGAAAATATTTTGTGGACTGACGAGACAAAGGTTGAACTTTTTGGAAGGTGTGCATCCCGTTACATCTGGCATAAAACTAACACAGCATTTCACGAAAATAACATCATACCAACAGTCAAACATGGTGGTGGTGAGGCTGCTTTGCTGCTTCAGGACCTGGACGACTAGCCATAATTGATGGAACCAAAATTCCTCCACAGCGATGTAAAAGACTCATTGCCAGTTATGAAAATTCCCTGGAAATTCATTGTAATGTAACATGTTTGCATGCATATCTGCTTATAACAAACCAAAATGTTTATTATGTATACATGTATATGACCTAGTGAATGCAGTGAATATAAATTCCTGAAAATTCCCCTAAAATTCCCATTTATTCCCATTTATTCCCGTTAATTTCCAAAAATTCCCATGGAAATTTTCCGACTTTGAAAATTCCGGGAATTTTGCAACACTGGTACCAAAATGACCCAATACTCAAAATTTCTTATGTATTTTTATGGAACCAATCAATTTGAAGTTTTTAATGGCTTTTTTAGGATTTGTTAAGTATTTTGGCTGTGACTGTACTAAAAGAAATTGCACATGAAATGCAATAATGCAATATTTCACAAATGCATGGGGGGTCCGACAACTTTTTTCCACCACTGTACTTTTTTTTTTTTTTTTTTTTTTTTTCAATTATGTACAACCACAGCTAGCATTTTTTGACTGTTGGTCTCTAAAGTACTGCATCAGAGGCTGAACCTTGAATTAAAAAGAAACCGCCAAATTACAAAAATGCCTTTGTCTTTGTCTTTGTGTTTGTCTTGGTGATTGAAGAGGAATACAGCTGCAGAGCCTAAGAACAGCATCACTATCAGGACAGAGCAATCTGCAAAATATGCACTGCGGTGTGCCATAGCTGGAGGCAAAATAGCCCTCCTCTCCCTCCCATAAAAATGTACAGCTGGGCAGCAGGGTGATGTAATGAAGGAGAGAATCCTTCAACCTGAAGACCTGAGTTCTGGCAAGCATCTAGTCTGCTGAAGTGTCCTTGAACAAGACATTGAACCCTTTCGAAAAGCAGAATTTCCTTGAATTTCCTTATTGTGATTATATCTTCATTTTCAGTCAACAAGAGTAGCTGGGAAATGCGATTGTGCCAGTGAAGTCCAAATGCCTAATTTTGCGGAGATAATTGCACAAACAGTATTTGTGCATGCATGGTAACAAAACTCTCCCTGAAACTCCCCTCAGAAAATATAAATTCTCAAATTGAGTTGTCCTCTTACACTTCATACTTAGATGAGACTTGCCCTTTCACTTCTGTTATCTGTTCTCTTGTTGAACTTTTTTTCCCTTTCTCCTCTTGTCTTGTATCCATTGTTTCATTAGACCTGATCTTTTGTTGCAATTGCTCTTTTGGGCTCTGCCCCTTTTTCTTCCCCTATCAGTTGTTTGCCAGGTGGTGAGTCTCTGAGAGCTGTCGGATTTTAGGCAGAATAGAAAGCCATGGTGGACAGCAAACTTCCACTGGGTATTCAGAGTGAGTGTGTGTGTGTGTGTTTGTGAGAGAAAGATTGAAAGAGAGAGTCTGTGTGTATGTAGAAATAGGGTGGTAAGGTTAGCATTGCCTCTATAGGAGTCTGTTGATGGATATTGAGTGTGTGTGTGTGTGTGTGTGTGTGTGTGTGTGTGTGTGAGAGAGAGAGAGAGAGAGAGAGAGAGAGAGAGAGACATGAATGGGTCATCTTAATCAGACAGTCATTTTCATATCAAGCTGTATTACCATGTCTGTATGCTTTTATATCCGTGCCACTGTCTTCTGAAGTTGTCTTTCTTGCTCCCAGTCCTCTTTGTGTGTCTAGGTGTCTGAGTGTGTGTGTGTATGTGTGTGTGTCTGCATGTGTGTATTTAACTCCCCAGAGATTCATATGTCATTTTTCTGAATCATTCCCTTTTTTTGCAGTAAACTCCATCTGTTTAGAGAGATAGAGGGAGAATGAAACAGAGAGAAAGACAGGCAGTGATGGAAAGATGCTGATACATATCTTAGTCAGTCAGATTGATATTCTTCACACTGTCTCTAGTGCAGACAAGAGGCCCTGCATTAATCATCAATACACACTGGAATGTGCATATGTCTGTGTGTATCTCAGCATTTTGACCTCACTCTTCCATTTCTATTGTATTGTTTGCAACTTTTTTGAATATTGTGTACAGCATTTCTATGTATACATGTGCACATGTAAAATGTGCCTGCATGCATGCCTGTGCATGTATTGGCCCTTTGACACAGGCACTCTGGCAGTGCTGTAAGATTACAGTGTGAAACATGTGGTCATGTTACGTGTCTAAACCATCACAGCAGACTCAACTGGCATGCATTGAAACTGTGACTTGGACTTCAAGGTGAACTGCTTTGTTTACCGTTATACTCTGATGTCTTGATGTGAGCAATGGGTCTTTCTGAAAAAAAAAAAAAAAAAAAAAAAAAAGGATTCAACATAGAAAACAATAAAACAAACAAAAAAACATTGTTTTGTCTTGTAAACGTGTTACTCCAATGTGGTTCCAGTGGTTCCAAAACCTGTACTCTCAAGTAACTACCTGTCCTGCAAGTTTTTGTTCCAGCTCTACTATCTAATATCTATCTATCTATACATATCTATACATATCTATATCTATATATCTATCTATATATCTATATATCTATATATATCTGTATACAGTGGTGGAAAAAAGTTGTCGGACACCCCATGCATTTGTGAAATATTGCATTAAGAATCACTCAGTCACAGCTAAAATACTAAACAAATCCTAAAAAAGCCACTAAAAACTTAAAACTGATTGGTTCCATAAAAATACATAAGAAATTTTGAGTATTGGATCATTTTGGCACCAGTGATGAAGGAAACACGCCTGAAGATAAAGATTCTCAGCCAGGAAGGGTACAGCTGCCACCAGATAGCCAGGAAGTGCAGATGCAGTCCTTCAGCAGTTGGATACACTCTGCAGAAATACAGACGAACCAACAGCTTGGAAGACAAACCAAGATCTGGGCGTCCAAGGGTTTCTTCAGCAAGAAATGACCGCATCCTGATCTGCATGTGCAGACAAAACCGCCGAATGACATCACAGGAGCTTCAGCAGCAGAGGTCAAACGGCTTGGCTTAAGGTCCTACAAGGCTATCAAGAAGCCCCTGATCAATGAGAGACAGAGGCTAGCCCGGTGTCGTTGGGCCCAGGCACACAAGAACTGGACAGCCAGGAACTGGAAGGAGATTCTGTGGTCAGAAGAGTCCAGTTTCCAACGTTATCTTACTCTTACTAATGTGAGGGTACACAGAAGGCCAGGCAACAACAACAAAAAAAAAAAAAAAAAAAAATATATATATATATATATATATATATATATATATATATATATATATATATATATATATATATATATATATATATATACACACACACATATATATATATATATATATATATATATATATATATATATATATATATATATATACACACACATATATATATATATATATATAATAGATATATATATAGATATATAATTTGTATTTGTTTGTATCTGTCAAATGCAGCCACACCTTTTGCCTTTTGAAACACAAAAAAGATTTTTCCAATGAATGACAATATTTGAGATTGTGTAAAATTTTAAGGGTGTCCGAAAACTTTTTTCCACCACTGTATATATCTATATCTATATCTTTATCCACACACACACACACACACACACACACACACACATATGTATGTATATCTATATCTATATATAGATCTATATCTAAATCTATGTATCTACTGTATCTATATCTATAGATAGATAGATAGATAGATAGAGATATAGATATATAGGTAGATATATAGATATAGATGTTATATATATATATATATACACATAAATAATATTTGTTGATGAGAGGTTGATGTTTGTGTTATCCTCAAACTCGGGTCCTCTACCAGAGGCCTGGGAGTTTGAGGGTTCTGTGCAGTATTTTAGCTGTTCCTAGGACTGCACTCTTCTGGGCAATGGCTTCAGATGTTGTTTCTGGAATGTGCTGGAGTCTCCCAGTTTCCTACTCACACATACACATACATACATACATACCTATCTCTATATCTATATAGATTAGTGGTGGGTGTGATTCATCGAAATTGCGATGCATCGCGAAGTTTTCTTGCATCGATTTGCATCGATTTTTTCACGTCGATTCTTTTCCACCAAGCCCGGAAAAAAAACGGGTACCCGGAACAAAAAGTAGGTAACACGTGCGCCACCCGGACAGTTTAGCAGGTGGGACCATAGCAAACGGAAAGCTGCCCTGCGTTCCAAATCGCATACTTATACTTTTTACTTTTAGTATGTACTGCAGCTGCCCTTACAAAGTATGTAGTTTAGTATGTATTGGGACATACTAATTCTTTTTTTCCCTACTAAATAGTTTGGTAGTATGAGTATTGGAACGCAGGGATGTTGTAAAATAAATGTAACTCACGGCTTCAAGGGACTTGCTTTTATAAAACGGTTACCCTACATATAGCCCATAAAATAAACACAAAAGAAAAAAATCAATAATTTATTGGTAAAAATGCAACAATAAAATTGAGAACTATTCATTCTTCCACCAAGCAAGATAGAGTGGACAGAATGAACAGAACGCAGACGGTAAGATTGCTTTTTCATCTAGCGCCATCATCATGTCACATCAGGCTATTTAGGCTCGTTAATGTTGAATTGGATATTTCCATTAATAGTGCAATTGTTGAAATAGTGTTCAGTTATGTTTGGACTCCTCTTTGCAGGGACGGTGGCGTGTGTTTTGCGACAGGTGTGTTTTTGCGCAGACGTAGGCTATGCCTAACGTCGGTTGTAACTATAATAATAAAAGTATACTGATAATTTACCATACATCGGCGCTGTCACACTGTGTCCGCTTTGGGTGGAGATAAAAGGCAGGTGGATCAGGAGGCAGCAGGGAGAGGTAGGCTATTTCTCCAGGAAGGCCACCGGACACAGTGGGTTACCCGGCTGCTCATATATGAATCCCCGCAGGCTGTCTATGTTTTTTTCGGCAGCATCTTTGTGATTTTTTTTTGTGCATTCGTTGAAAGACACGGTGACTATTTTCGTCGTGGCGAATGCTGAAGGAGTCGGGCTTTAATTTGCGGTTGCCCTCGTTCGCCCTGCGTCCCATATGAAGCTGCACGTCAAACCAGACTTTACAGACAAGCCCCCTCCTGATCCGTCGGCCTTTTATCTCCACCCACGAAACGAACGCCACCGTCAAGTACTTTTGCAACATGATAAATTATAAACTATAATACATACATACATACATACATAAAAGTCAATGGTGTACTGTAGTGCCTGTGTACCAAATTTTTAATTACTTTGTTATGATGGAACTGGCTGATGCAATTCTTTCACTGGCCCCTAGATGGGGCTGTGCTCCATGGCAATGTAGGGGTTAATGTTGGGAGCTACTCCCAGATTACAGTCAAAATATTTTGTGTCTTTGAAAAATAATTCCTAGTCAAATGTTCAAAAAATCTTTATTTTGAGAGTGACATGAGTTAATTTATGGGCTATTTATTTACAAAGCTAGCCACAGATTAACACAAAATCAGTCTTGCATGGAAAATAGCTGTAAAAATCGCAATAATCGAATAATCGTGGCACCAATAATCACATCGAATCGACAAACGCTGTAATCGCTATAATCGAAAAATCGAAGCTCCCATAATCAAAATCGCATCGAATCGTGAGGTACCCGCGATGGAGCACCCCTAATATAGATATAGAGATAGATAGATAGATAGATAGATAGATAGATAGATATAAGCACAGAGACAGAGAAAGAGAGAGAGATGGAGAGATGGAACAAAACTTTGCAGGAGAGGTGGTACTTACGGACTGGTTTGAGAGCCACTGATGTACAATATCAATGTATTTATAAGAGCACTTGCCTGACACCTTAAATCTCTTGCACCTGATATTTTTCCTGTTGAAAAGAGCCATACTAGTCATCACTCATCATGTTTGAATGTGGCTGGATAATTCATGTAATGTACGCAGATAATGTAACAGAGCAGTACCCAATTGCAGACACTGTCTGGCCAAACAGTCCCTCATGCAACTTGTTGTTGTTGCTGTGCTGTTTTTGTAATCTCATTTTCAACGGGCAACGAAACAAGTTTAGTAATGTTCAATTGCATCTATTTGAGAAGATAAACACAAAATGTTACTAGATATATTGATACTGTGGTAAGGACACCATGATGATAGCATCTAAGCTCACTGGTGCACTGGCCAGGGTTCAAGTCTGATTATGAGACTCATGTCTCATGCTCAATACAAAGAAAACAGTTTGCATGATGTTCACCAACTGACAAACCAAGTTGAGCTTGTGTTTTCCTGGAGGGCGAAGAATTGGAGCTGATACCTCATTTCAAGTATCTTGGGGTTGTACTGGACTCCAATCTCACATTTAAAAAACACATCAAAAAGGTGTCCAATACAGTCAAGTTCAGCATTCAGAACCTGAAACAAATCAGGCCCTTCATTACAACTGAGGTGGCTAAATCCTACCTCCACTGTATGATTCTGTCCCACATAGATTATTGCTCCATTGTTTGGTTGTTCACTGGTATCACTGCACTCAAACCTCTAGAACAGCTCTATAAAAAAATCCATCAAGGTTCTTGACAAAAAAAAAAAAAAAAAAAAAAAAAAAAAAAAAACACAATCATATCATCATTGTGCTATTTTAGAGAAATACCATCTCTTCAGCTTTGACAACTTTAGATCATTCAAAAGCACTTGTTTGATCTATAAATGTTTACATGGACTTGCTCTGCCTCCTCTAGGGGAGTTTATTATAAGGAGGAATTGAGCACCAGGGCAGCTGCTAGGGGCAACTGTGATGTCCAACCTAGGAAAACATCTTTTGCGCAAAACACCTGGTCTGTCAAGGGATGTGCCAGCTGGAACACAGTGCCATTGGCTATTTGGGAAAGCCCATCGTTCGCCGCATTTAAAAGCCAACTTAAAACCTGGGTTAAATGTAATCAAAACTGTGACCATTAGCCTTCAGTTTTTTTTTTTTGCACATAGGACTATGCACCTTACTTAGGAAGTTCTAGCACTCTGAGAGTAGAGTAACCCTGCCCTTGTATGTGTTTCATGTATGTGATGTGTGGTATCTGTGCAATGACACGTTGCTTGTTTATCATGTCTGTATTGTTTGTGATGAGATTATTGTAATGTGTGGTATTCTCCGCGATGATACGTTACATGTTTCATTTTGTCTGTGTTGTTTGTTACGAGATTACTGTAATGTGTGGTATTCTACGAGATGACACGTTACTGTATCTTATGTGATGACTGAATGTGACAACTGAATGCTCTGTATTTTATTGTTATTGACTACGGATGGAAAGTAGCTTTAAGCTAACTCCGGCATATTTACATGTTTTTCTATATAGATTTCTCTGTATATGTAATCTCATGTCCATTAATGTGCACTGTCCCATCATAATAAAGCAATAAAATAAAAAATAAAATAAAAATATTTTGGCACAAATTGTTAAGTTGTTAACTGTTAACTTGTAGGAAAAAGCTGCTAGACTCAAAAGATTCCACCTTTGGCGATGGTTATTTTATGTTGAAGTTCTCTACTTTGTCTGTCATCTGACCTCCAGTTAGACGATAACGTTGCTAGCTTGCACAGCCCAAACTGCCCAGTGAAAAGCTCAAGCACAACATCAGATGTCAACTGTAATTTAGTTAGCATAAGATGGTAAAGTGACAGAAATACAATCATAGGATGAGTACATATGCACTTCGCTATGCAGTCATTGAAACTGTGAAGTTACAGAAAGGATACATCCCCATGCCAACATGACCCAAACCCAAACAAAACATCCAGAATTAGATACAGCGTTTGAATGTCAATGTTACAACCCTTAAAGATGGAAATGTCTAGGGATATAAAGGGAAGCAACAAAGATAGCGTAAATGGCGAGTACCGCCGTTTATTTGTAGCGCTTGGGGGTAAATAATGGTCACAATAAGGAAGTACTGAGGGGAAAGGAGATACAATATAAAACAAACAAAAAAAGAAAATATACATACAAAGGAAACAAGGCTAGCCTGCCCTATAACAAAAGAAAACACTGCCCTATCTGGAACCGTCGTTGTAAAACAAACAAAAAAACAAGAGGGAGCCAGCCTTACCTACACTAAGCTTACCTGCTTAAATCACATCAACAATACGGGCCGCCACTCAAAATACAAAACACAGCGGGAAACCAAAGAAAACAAATAAAATAAAATAAACACACGGATGCCAAAAGAAAAGGTATATCAACTAGAAATGCAAAGGCATCCAGCCAACTTTCAAATAGCCTAGACAATCAAACTAACAGCTTCACAAATAACTCGATGGTCACGAATATCTAAGTTAACAAACTGTTAACAATCACAAAACACATGTAGTTTACCTAATTTCCAAAGACCAGAGTACGTGCAACTTACACAATCAAACAAAGGCGGACTGCTCAAGAAAGAAATCACAGCCGCCCCGATGGCTGTCCCAGGAGGGCTTTTATGAGCTGTCTTGGAGCTTCTCCCGGCGTGGATTGGCGCAGTGGCAATTGCAGGGCGGAGGAACCAGAAGGTGAGCGGCGGAGGGAGCAACCCCGAAGGGGGCGTGGACTCGAGGATGAGGGAGGGAATCCTGGGGAATGCCATGACATCAGGCCATTCATAAAACATACAACTAACACAGAAAACTCACCAGAATGAACAGAAACTAACAAGGCAGTGAATGTATTAAATATGCAATGAATGAATGAATGAAAAGTAAATAATGAAAAAGGAGGGGACCGTAACAGTCAAAATTACATCACATGTATCGTCAGTGATTGCGTATTGAGGGGACTCAGAGAAAAAAAGTGGCACATTGAGGTAAAAGCTAGGTCACATTTAAAAACAAATGTAGCATGACAAAACCATGTGAACTTTGGGTGAAAACAGAAACAAATCGTCTGGATAGGACACAATGTTGATAGACTGTACATATGTCTTCTTATTGATAAATGCTGTTTGGTCACTTTGTTGGCCTTCCTCGTACAGACTGATTGTTGTGTTTAAATTGCCAGTGAACATGATTTATTAGCTGTAATTAATTGTGAAGATGCAATTATGTGAATCCTTGGTCCTAATTTGTTATGTGAATACTTTGTTATAGTTTTGATGTAGTACTCTGTTCAGCTAATTAGTGGTAGACATAACCCATCCCCCACCAAGGCAGAGTACTACTATTACTATTACCCTATATTACTATGTCTATTTGCATGTGTGCATGTTATTTATTGTTATTTATTGTGTACGCTGTGTATTGGACTGCTGCAACAAAATATTCGTGTACTTTGAAATGACAATAAAAAATTCCTCTGTCTTTTTCTTCTTTGAGAGTGTAAATAGCGAGAATTACTAACCTTGTCAGAAATGTTGACCTGGTCATTTGCTGGAATCCTGCTGTGAAAATGGGTACAGTGATGTATCTGTGTGTGGTGATTTCTGTGGATTTTATGTCTACTCTCATACACCTTGTGAGTTAATGGCACACTGCAGCTGCCTCAAGACCGGGATCAATTCTCTCGTCCATTTTTTCATTCCCCTCCATTTCCCCCTATTTCCTCTTCATTTTTGTATTTCCTTGCATTTTAGTGTACATCCAGTGGATTCCATCACAGTCTAGTTTTTCAGGAAATTGAGCTCCTCTATACACTAAATGGTAAACAAATGCACAAGTTGAGCCTGCAGGGCCGGAGTGGGGCTCATTTTCAGCCCTGGAGTTTCATGCCTCAGACCGGCCCACTTTAGATCACGACCTATTATTATTAAATCAAAAAATATAACGGGTCACTACTATCGTTTGAGCATAGAAAGTGGTTATATTGGAACTAATGCTTGCTTGTTCACACACTCACACACCTGTTCCTTCCATACTGACAGGAACAATCCCCTCATCACTACTGGCTCCTGGCTCTGCTTCTGACACCAAATCACATTTTAAAAATTGTCATAATTCTCAGACAAATCTGCCCTTTTTACAAAGCCTTCTGATCAATTCAGGTCAGTTTCATTAATGTAGTGCTGAATCATCTAGCATCTCAGGACACTTTTCATATAGAGCAGGTCTACACCATACTCTTCATTATATTAATTATAATAATATTCACTCAATGAGCAATCCTGCCTGCCTACTCTGGACTTGTGGCTCATGCCTGGTGCTTGGTGCTGGATCTTGCTTCTGACTCTGAGGGGCGACAAGACAAAGTTTCCCAGTTATGTGGCGTTGCATCATACTATTATTTAAATTATATATGCCACAACGCCACACAATTCATTGACTTGATAATTAATTAACTTGAACGGTGGTTTGCAGGCAAAGTTCAACATCTTGCCATACCCATTTCATCGTCCTCATTTGTCGTTTCAAACCGCGAGCTCGTTTTAGTGAAAAAGTTGCCAGTTTTAGCACATTTGGCTGCGTCTGTTTCCAGAGCTTTCCTCTTTTTAATTCTTGCCATCTCCGCGCCACCCTTGCTCTTTCTATTTTCCATCTTTCAAACACCACTGACCGAGTGCACGGACATGTTACGTCAGGGTGCGTCTGCAAAAAAAAAAAAAAAAAAAAAAAAAAAAAAAGAGCTGCCAGTGGAGGTGGAGGCGGCCCAGGGATAGTGGTAAGCAGCATAGGTGATCAGATGTCACAGGGTGTGTGTGCGTGTGTGTGTGTGCGTGTGTGTCTGTGGGCGGGCCGATGGACACCATGCTTCCAAGCGGCGCGCCCAACCCCCTCTCCCCAGGTTATTAAGGCGATGCAGGCCAGGTGCGTGAGGGACGTACGGAGGAAGACAAAAGGGCTGCACTGTGGCGGTGGTGGAGGAGAGACGGCAGGCGGGTGCATCAGTCGAGACAGCAGCACAAGCAGACGGCCGCACAACCGGCCATTGTTTTCTTTGTTTTTTTGCATGTGTTTGGTCTGCCTTTATTTGTTAAGTAGACTTTAGTTTGAAGATCCTTTTGTTTTCCTGGTTTGACAGTTATATTTCAGTATAGTTTGCTTTGGTTGCATGTTTTGTTTTTTGTTTATTTATAATTTGGCCCATTGAGTGGATTTGGGGGACGGAGGGCCTGCTGATTTGGGTCTCTCGTACTTTCGTTTTGTCAGCCCCAGCCGCCACACGCCACGAGGAGAGCCAGCCGCCACACGCCACGAGGAGAGCCAGCCGCCACACGCCACGAGGAGAGCCAGCCGCCGCACGCCACGCGGAGAGCCAGCCGCCGCACGCCACAAGGAGAGCCAGCCACCACAGCGTAACGGCGAGGCCATTTGCCGGACTGCATGGGTACCATTACAACGCGGGACTACACTCCCTATGGACTCTGAGGCCCTGGTGGACTGTTCCCCACCCATCATTGACTTTGTTGCCTTGTGGTGAAATTTTTTTTCTTGGTTTTAACTTGTCTATTGTCAATTGCCACTTTTTAACAAAAACAAAAATACAACTATTTCCCCCTCTTAAATTGCGTGCTGTCCTTCATCAGAAACTCCCCAGTAGAGGTTGGTCTTTGATTTTTTTTTTTTAACAGATACACTTTCAGCCGCCCTCTAGGGCGTGACACAAGCCACTGCCATGACTGAACACCGGCCCCCAAAAAATAAAAAATAAAAAAGTGAACACCAGCCCTCATGCCCACCGGGAATTGTCCCGCTCCTCCCGATTAGCCACTCCGGGCTTGTAAGCCTGCCTGTCTACCTGTCTGCTTGTCTTTAATATCTGTCTGCGAGCTTGTCAACCTGTATGCATCCTTCTCATTCTGTTTTTTGGGGTTTCCAACAGTTTCTCACAGTGATATAAAGGAACCAAAAGGTGCCAGGTTGCTAAGGTAACCAGTCTTCCTATCAATGCAGGATCTATCACAAGTGTGTTCAACAACCCATTTTTTGTGGTTGAACTTGATTTGAATTGGGAAAACTGAGCCACCCTAAATGCCATTACCTATGGCAAACCTTGTAATGACAGAGTGATATATTGACTGGTAGATGAATGTAATTTTTTAGTGCACAAGGTAACACCCTTGTTCAGGTTTTGACCACCAGTGGAAAGAAGGCAAAGACAGACTGTTAAAATCTCAGATTTATTTAATACCACTATCAATAAATACGTATAAAAAGAGGGAGGCCCAAGCTGAGGGAGTGGACAATCTTAGCTGGACAAAAAGGTCAGTAGTGAGCAGCTTGGTTTCATGCCTGGGCCCTGGCGAAGCCGAGTGGTCATCCGGGAGCACCCAGGTTGCTGGTTCTGCTTTGCTTAGCCGGCTGCTATCGCTTGTCGCCATGTCATCTTAATGTGCTCATAGTGCCTTATCACCCCACTAGAGCAAAATGCAGCCTTACTTGTGGTTCCTAGAGTCTCCAAAAGTACAATGGCAGGCAGAGCCTTCAGCTATCAGGCTCCTCTCCTGTGGAACCATCTTCCAACTTGGGTTCGAGAAGCAGACACCCTCTCTTTGTTTAAGAGTACGCTTAAAACCTTCCTTTTTGATAAAGCTTATAACCAGGACTGTCCCATAGTTATGCTGCTATAGGCCTAAACTGCCTGGGGCCCTCCCATGATGCACCGGGCTCTCCCCTCTCTAGTCTCTCCTTCCTCACATATCCATATTCCATTAATGCATGTTACTAACTGGCCATCTTCTATCTCCCATAGTTTTGTGCCCTCTTTTTTCCCTTCTGTCTTCCTCTGTCAGTTTTCAGCAGGTATTTCTGCCTCTGGAGCTGTAGAGTCTGCATCTGTGACGGCAAAGCACCTACTGCCCAGTGGGGTCACTGTCCTGTTGAAAAATAAATGATGGTCCAACTAAACGCAAACCGGATGGGATGGCATGTCGCTGCAGGATGCTGTGGTAGCCATGCTGGTTCAGTGTGCCTTCAATTTTTTTTTTTTTTTTGTTTAACAATTTTTTATTAATTTTTCATTATATTCTCCATACAGTTGTTAGCAGCATTTGAAAACAGAAAAATACAAAAGCATAGGACAGCTGCATTATTTAAGTGATTACAGAATTGAAAAGTACCGTCCCAAATTTCCCTTACCACCCAACCCACCCCAACCCACCCCAACCCACCCAATCATCCCTACTTGTCCCCGTAAGTCCAGATCTACACAAGAATAATTGTCCATCAAAGTGTCTGTCCAACCAACTATTACAGATGTACAAATTGAAAATTAAAATTAACCATTAAAAATAAAAATTTGTCCAACCAACTATTACATTAGTACAAATTATATTATGCGATGTACAAGAATAAATAAAAACATATTCACAATGCAGGTAAAATAAACTAAAATAAATAAATACATAAAAAGGGGAGAAAGAAAAAAAATAATAATAACAATAATAAAATTAAATAATAAATAAATAAATAAATAAAAATAGAAAGGGGTTTCTACTGCTTCATTCTTAACATTGTTATTTAGTCATCCTTATTTAATGGTTCTTGCAAACTCTCGTAGTACTCTAAAAAGGGGGTCCAAATCTTTTTAAAGTTTTGCAATGAGCCTTTGAGGGTGTATCTAATCTTCTCAAATTTTAAAAAGTGCATCACATCTCTAATCCATCTTGTAAAGTTAGGAGGTGTCTTTTCCTTCCAGGAAAGAAGGATGAGACGTCTGGCAATCAGGGAGGTGAATGCTATGATTGTGGGAGCTTTGTCTTTCAGGGAGTGAGTTTCAGGGATCAATCCAAATAAAGCACAAATAGGACTGGGAGCAATGTCTTTTTGAAACATCATACTATAAGAACTAAAAATTTTCATCCAAAATGTCTGAAGTTTAGGGCATGACCAGAACATATGTATATAATCTGCTGGTTCACCATTACAGCGAGGGCACAAAGGGTCAACATCAGGGAAAATCTTCGCCAGTCTTGCCTTGGTCAAGTGTGCTCTCAAAACAATTTTGAGTTGTATTAAGCTGTGCCTAGTACAAGAGGAGGAGGTATTTATTAAGTCAAGCACAGTCTTCCATTGTTCATCTGCCATTTCTTTTCCAAGGTCATTCTCCCAAAGTCTCTTAATGTCTTGCAATGAATGGGGAATAATATTACATATATTGGTATAGAGAACAGAGATTAGGCCTTTGCAATTTGGGGATAGTGACAAGATATAATCAACAGTGTTATTCGCCGGAAGGTCTGGAAAGGAAGTAATATTTTTCTGGACAAAATGTCTAATCTGGAGATATCTAAAAAAATTTGACTTTGACAAATCAAATAGTTGTGAAAGTTGAGTAAACGATCCAAACTTGCCATCTACATATAAATTGGAGATAGATCTAATACCCTTGGAGGACCAAACTCCAAAAGTGGAGTCCGAAAGAGAGGGTGGGAAGTTATGATTGTTATTGATGGGTGAGTATATTGATGTTGTCTGTAACTTGAAATGTCTTCTGAATTGTGACCAAATTCTGATCGAATGATAGACTACTGGATTAGAGCAAAACTGGCTTTGAGAGGGGAGTGACGGAGCACATAATATAGAGGCTAAATTGAGTGGGCTAGAAGCATACTCCAATTGGACCCAGGTCTCACATTTTTCAGGTACATCTCTCTTAAACCAATGTAACATCGATTTTATATTGCATGCCCAGTAATAGTAAATGAAATTAGGTAGGGCAAGGCCAGCAAGCTTTTTAGGTCTTTGAAGAGCTTTCCTTTTAATTCTTTGTGGTCTACCGTTCCAAATAAAAGATAATATGCTCTTTTCCAATGAGTTAAAGAATGTTTTTTTAATTAAGATAGGGATGTTTTGAAACAAATACAGGAATTTTGGTAATACCATCATTTTAATGAGATTAATTCTACCAGTTATGGAGAGTGGAAGGTTCGTCCATTTCACCATGTCCTTTTTACATTTTTCAAATAGGACGCCAAAATTTTTAGTAAAGAGGGATGAAAAAGATCGTGTGACTTCTACCCCTAAGTATTTAAAGCCCTTGTTTACGATTCTAAATGGAAAACATGATGTAGGGATTGCACTGGCTGCCTGGTTAAGAGGAAACATTTCACTTTTTTCGAAGTTGATTTTATAACCTGAAAGTTTTCCAAATTGAAATAGAATATTAAGAATGGCGGGAACTGATTTTGATGGATCTGTAACATATAATAGAATGTCGTCTGCATATAAGGACAATTTATGCATAAGGCCACCTCGCTTTATACCCAGGAAGTCTTTAGATTGTCTGAGGGCAATAGCCAAAGGCTCTACAGCAATGGCAAATAGTAGGGGGGATAGGCTACAGCCCTGACGTGTGCCTCTGCCAAGGGGGAAATATCCAGATTGTTGTCCATTAGTAATTACTGAGGCTAAAGGTTGAGAATAGAGGAGTTTTATCCAAGAAATGAATGGATCCTTAAATCCAAATTTTTTAAGGATTGAAAACAGATATTGCCACTCTACTCGGTCAAACGCTTTTTCAGCGTCGAGTGATATGACCATTTCAGGAGAGTGGGATAAAGTAGAATACATAATATTGAAGAGTCTTCTAAGATTTGAACTAGAGTGTCTATTTAAAATGAAACCTGTTTGGTCTGGTAAAATTATATGTGGGATAATCTTTTCCAGTCTTGTTGCTAAAATCTTGGATAAAATTTTGTAGTCGACATTCAGTAAAGAAATTGGGCGATAAGAGGCACACTGAAGTGGGTCTTTACCCCCTTTAGGTAGAAGTGTTATTGCGGCTTGACGTAAGGTTGGCGGAAGATGACCAGATGAAAAAGATTCATTAAACATGGCTCGGAGTAGAGGGCATAGCTTGAGTGCAAATTTTTTATAAAATTCAGAGGTATACCCATCCGGTCCAGGTGTTTTGTTGCATTTAAGAGATTTGATAGCTTCTAGAATCTCTGCATTGGAAATCTCGCCTCCCAATAACAAGCTCTGCTCAACTGGGACAGCTGGGAAATTGAGGCTATCAAGGAAGAGGTTGGGCTGGGAAAAGTCAACGTCACACTCTGAGCTGTATAAACAATTATAATACTGTTTAAAAGTATTATTAATTTCCCTGTGATCTGTAATTATTTCACCAATTTTATTATAAATTTTGGGGATAAGACGAGAGGCTTGGGCTTGACGTGCTTGCTGAGCTAGTAGTTTGCCGGCCTTATCCCCAAGGTCATAAATATTATATCGAGCTTTTGTGAGTAAATATGTGGCCTTATCAGTGGTAAGCAAGTTGTATTCTGTCTGTAGCCGCAATCTTTCTTTAAAAAGTGCTGGGGTAGGGGAAGTTGAGTATTGGCTATCAATCTCTCCAATAGATCTTGAGATGTCATTAAGTTTGGATTCTCTAGCTTTTTTTGCCCTGGAGGAGTACTCGATTATTTGCCCCCTAAGATAGGCCTTAAGGGTCTCCCATAGTGTTGAATGGGAAATTTCCGGAGAGGCATTGGTATCAAGAAAAAAATCAATTTGAGTGGAAACACGATTTACAAAATGTTCATCAGCTAAGAGAATGGGGTTGAGTCTCCAATTACGTGAAGGTCTAAAGTAATTGGGTAATGCTATATGAAATGAAACAGCGCCATGATCTGATATTGTAATGTTGTGGTATGAACAAGAGCTAACATCTCCTAATAATCTATTATCTAGCAGAAAATAATCAATGCGAGTGTATGTATGGTGGATATTGGAGAAGAAGGAAAACACTTTTTTATTATTAAACTTAAACCTCCAAATATCTGAGACACCATTTCGGGCGATGAAATTATTGATAATTTTGGCAGATTTGGAAAGAGATTGGGCCTTGTTTGAAGATCTGTCTAATACAGTATTGAGTACACAGTTGAAGTCGCCCCCTATTATCAAGTTGTAGTTGTTATCAGCAGGTATGCTAGAAAAAAGTTTATTAAAGAAATTGGAATCATCATAATTTGGGGCATAGACATTGACCAGAATGACAGGACTGGCGAACAACTGACCTGAAACAATGACAAATCTCCCATTTGTATCAGCAATCACCTCTTTAGCTTGGAATGGAATGTCCTTATGTATGAGGATTGCTGTCCCTCTGGCTTTAGCATTGAACCGTGAGTGGAACACCTGACCAACCCATTTTCTTTTAAGGTAATTGACATGGTCATTCTTAAGGTGGGTTTCTTGCAGATAGGCTATGTCCGTGTTTAGTTGTTGTAGATAGGACCCTATTTTCTGTCTTTTCACCCAGTTATTTAGACCTTTAGTATTTAAGGAAATAAAATGGATGGGTTGATTTGGATTGCAGTTAGATGTAGTTGTCATATCTTACAACATTATGGGGTGAGTAATGTAGACAGCAGAGATAACGGAGAAAGAAAAAAACAAGAAAAAAAAAAAGGGAAGAAAATGATGATAATGATAATGGAATAAAAACAGATAGTAAGGTGGAAAAAGGCATCTGGGTGAGGACGAGGGACTTGAACTGTCTTCTTAAGTACCATCTCAGAAAACACCTAACTTGTACTTGAGCTCTGTCTTAACAGACAAATAAGTGAGGAAAACAGATTTTAGGTTGGAACTCTGTGCAAAGCACTATGTGGTTAATATTGGAACCTGGAACATTAACAAATATATACAAATATATGTATAGAACAGTGGCAACACTGAATAGAAGGGCTAAACGTACATAGAAAACAACCAGCATAACCTTATTTTTGACAGTCATAATGTTTGTACATATCCTGGTCTGTATTGGTGTGTTCACATGTGTGTGTGTGTATGTGTGCGCGTACTTGCGCGCGCACGCGAGCGTATGGTCACATCCATATGTTCACGTGTATGTCTGAGCATCTCTATGTAGTACTATTATCATAGAAACAGATCTTTAAGAATAAGCAATATAAATCTTAAGATTGACTGTGTATGAAACTTATGTAGGTGGTCAGTTTTATTAAGAAATTAGCCAAAGTATAAACAAATTGTAGCTACAGTGTTTTGAATGTAAAGGGATCAGCAATCATTTCTTTATTTTCGTCTATCAGTATTTTTTCTGGCTTACATTTTCTCTCTATTATGTGAGTCTATGTCCGTGACTTATAAGTAAGTCAGTGTGTGGTCATGATGTGCGTGCGTATGTGAGTCTGCATATCTATGAGACGCATCTACAAGATAGAAGTTAGCCTATTAGTAAATCAATAAAAGTCATACACGTGAAATGTTGTCAAACTGGGCTATATATAAAAACATAACATCCTAATCAAGAAGAATATACAGGAAACATAACGGCTAAATACCTTCTAGATTGGCTGTAATGGGAACCGAACAGTTTTCTGCAGTCCGTGTATTATGAAGTAACATTAGATGATGTGGGAGACGTGTCTGGTCGGTTGTTTTGGAGGAAGGAGGAAACTTCTCCGGGTGAAGAAAAAGTCAGTTTCTGGCCGTTCTTGTCGATAACTTGCAGCTTGGCAGGGAAAAACATCCTGTAGGCGAGTCCGGCGTTTCTCAGCTCAGACTTGACCGAGGCGTAAGCTGCTCTTTTCTTGGAGACCTCCACGCTGTAGTCGGGGTAGATGTGAATGTCCGATCCACGGAATGAGAGAGACCCAGCCTCCCGCGCTAACTTCAGGATACGCTCCTTGGTCTGGTAGTGGTGGATCCTCGCAATGAATGGACGTGGAGGGTCGCCTGGCTTTTTCCGGGGGATGGCGATTCTGTGGGCCCTGTCAACAGCTGGAGGAGTAGGAAAGGCGTCTGAACCGAACGTTTCTTTCAGAAATATCTCCATGAAGGCGGTTGGCTGTGTACCCTCAACTTTTTCAGGTAGGCCGGTTATACGGATGTTATTGCGTCTAGATCTGTTTTCAAGATCATCCGTTTTAAGTTTGAGGGCCTCATTCTCTTTGACCAGAGCTGCGCAGGTGGTTTCGAGAGTTGTCAGTCTGGTCTCCATGTCGTTGAGTGATGTTTCCATGTGCTGAATTGTCTGGTCATGCCGGTCGATAGTTGCTCGGTCAGCAGAGAGTTGATCAGATAGTTTGGCTATGATGCGGTCCTCCATTGACTTGAGAAGTTTCTCCATGTCGGCCAGAGTTAGCGGTGCGTTGCTAGCAGCATGTTGTACATTTTGGCTAGCTTGCGTTCCGTCGTCTTCATCATTCTCAAAGGGCTGCTCTTCTGTGGGTTGAGTTTGCTTTTTAGTAGGCTTTCCCATGTTTATCAGTCCTTTGTACAGTTTTGCACAGCTTAGTTACAGTAATTAGACACGTTTTGTACGAATTTAGACCGGATTACAACAGAGCTCTCCCGGTGTGCGACCTACTCCGCCATTAGTCGAACCGGAAGTCCAGTGTGCCTTCAATTTTGAATAAATCCCCAACAGTGTCGCCAGCAAAACACCCCCACACCATCACACCTCCTCCTCCATGCTTCACAGTGGGAACCAGGCATGTGGGAACCAGGCATGTGGAATCCATCCGTTTACCTTTTCTGCGTCTCACAAAGACACGGCGGTTGGAACCAAAGATCTCAAATTTGGACTCATCAGACCAAAGCACAGATTTCCACTGGTCTAATGTCCATTCCTTGTGTTTCTTGGCCCAAACAAATCTCTTCTGCTTGTTGCCTCTCCTTAGCAGTGGTTTCCTAGCAGCTATTTGACCATGAAGGCCTGATTGGCGCAGTCTCCTCTTAACAGTTGTTCTAGAGATGGGTCTGCTGCTAGAACTCTGTGTGGCATTTATCTGGTCTCTGATCTGAGCTGCTGTTAACTTGCGATTTCTGAGGCTGGTGACTCAGATGAACTTGTCCTCAGAAGCAGAGGTGACTCTTGGTCTTCCTTTCCTGGGGCGGTCCTCATGTGTGCCAGTTTCGTTGTAGCTCTTGATGGTTTTTGCGACTCCACTTGGGGACACATCTAAAGTTTTTGCAATTTTCTGGACTGACTGACCTTCATTTCTTAAAGTAATGATGGCCACTCGTTTTTCTTTAGTTAGCTGATTGGTTCTTGCTATAATATGAATTTTAACAGTTATCCAATAGGGCTGTCGGCTGTGTAGTAACCTGACTTCTGCACAACACAATTGATGGTCCCAACCCCATTGATAAAGCAAGAAATTCCACAAATTAAGCCTGATAAGGCACACCTGTGAAGTGAAAACCATTTCAGGTGACTACCTCTTGAAGCTCATCGAGAGAATGTCAAGAGTGTGCAAAGCAGTAATCAGAGCAAAGGGTGGCTATTTTGAAGAAACTAGAATATAAAACATGTTTTCAGTTATTTCACCTTTTTTTGTTAAGTTACACACACACATATATATATATATATATACAAGGAAGTTTATTTGTCATTATACAACAGGTTGAATAATGAAATTAAAGTGTGGTTCCCTCTTGATTGATTAATTGATTGTATAGAAAATAAAATTATTAAACATGGAGGAGTGCAGATGGTGCATTTAGTAGTCTCACAGCCTGAGGGAAGAAGCTGCTCTGTAGTCTGGTGGTACGGCAGCGAATACTTCTGTATCTTTTGCCTGACGGCAGCAGGGTGAACAGGCTGTGGCTGGGGTGGGTGTTGTCTTTTAGGATCCTTTTGGCTCTGCGCAGGCACCTCACCTCCCCGATATCACTGATGCTTGGTAGATGGGTGCCAATGATGTTTTGGGCAGTTTTAATCACTCGTTGCAGAGTCTTCCTGTCCTGGGCCGTGCACATCCCATGCCAGTTTGTGATGTTTCCAGTCAGGATGCTTTCAATCGCTCCTTTGTAGAAGCTGACAAGAACTTGGCGTGGGAATTTTGCTTTCTTAAGTTTCCTTAAGAAATACAGCCGTTTCTGGGCTTTTTTAACCAGGGCAGAGATATGTGAAGTCCATGTTAGGTTCTCTGTTATGTTGATTCCCAGGAACTTAAAACTGCACACTTGCTCCACCTCAGCTCCATTGATGTAGACAGGGTATATATATATACACTATATTACCAAAAGTATTCGCTCACCTGCCTTTACTCATACTATGAACTGAAGTGCCATCCCATTCCTAACCCATAGAGTTCAATATGATGTCGGTCCACCTTTTGCAGCTATTACAGCTTCAACTCTTCTGGGAAGACTGTCCACAAGGTTGAGGAGAGTGTTTATAGGAATTTTTGACCATTCTTCCAAAAGCGCATTGGTGAGGTCACACACTGATGTTGGTCGAGAAGGCCTGGCTCTCAGTCTCCGCTCTAATTCATCCCAAAGGTGTTCTATCGGGTTCAGGTCAGGACTCTGTGCAGGCCAGTCAAGTTCATCCACACCAGACTCTGTCATCCATGTCTTTATGGACCTTGCTTTGTGCACTGGTGCACAGTCATGTTGGAAGAGGAAGGGGCCCGCTCCAAACTGTTCCCACAAGGTTGGGAACATGGAATTGTCCAAAATGTTTTGGTATCCTGAAGCATTCAAAGTTCCTTTCACTGGAACTAAGGGGCCAAGCCCAGCTCCTGAAAAACAACCCCACACCATAATTCCTCCTCCACCAAATTTCACAGTCGGCACAATGCAGTCTGAAATGTACCGTTCTCCTGGCAACCTCCAAACCCAGACTCGTCCATCAGATTGCCAGATGGAAAAGCGTGATTCATCACTCCAGAGAACGCGTCTCCACTGCTCTTGAGGCCAGTGGCGGCGTGCTTTACACCATTGCATCCGACGCTTTGCATTGCACTTGGTGATGTGTGGCTTGGCTGCAGCTGCTCGGCCATGGAAACCCATTCCATGAAGCTCTCTGCGTACTGTACTTGGGCTAATCTGAAGGTCACATGAAGTTTGTAGCTCTGTAGCAATTGACTGTGCAGAAAGTCGGCGACCTCTTTGCACTATGCGCTTCAGCATCCGCTGACCCCTCTCCGTCACTTTACGTGGCCTACCACTTCGTGGCTGAGTTGCTGTTGTTCCCAAACGCTTCCATTTTGTTATAATAGAGCTGACAGTTGACTGTGGAATATTTAGGAGCGAGGAAATTTCACGACTGGATTTGTTGCACAGGTGGCATCCTATGACAGTTCCACGCTGGAATTCACTGAGCTCCTGAGAGCGGCCCATTCTTTCACAAATGTCTTGTTTCACAGTCTGCATGCCTGAGTGCTTGATTTTATAGGACACCTGATTCTGATCATTTGAATGGGTGAGCGAATACTTTTGGTAATATAGTGTATATATATATATGTGTATATATATATATATATATATATATATATATATATATATATATATATATATATATATATATATATATATACATGCAGTATATATATATATATATATATATATATACAGTACAGGCCAAAAGTTTGGACACACCTTCTCATTCAATGCGTTTTCTTTATTTTCATGACTATTTACATTGTAGATTCTAACTGAAGGAATCAAAACTATGAATGAACACATGTGGAAACTTTTGGCCTGTACTGTATATATATATGTACCAATCGATTCAGATTTAAACAAGGATTTGTGTGGTATACTTTGTATACATATGTATATGTATTTGTATATATAATATAGTTCAAATACAGCTATCACTGAAATAGAATGTCCCCCCCCCATAAATGTGCTGTCAACATTAAAGCTCCGCAGTTTCCTATAAAAGTACATTTGTTGATGTGCCTTTTTACAGACAGCATCCACATGAAAATCAAAACACAGCTTGTCATCAATGTTAGTACCAAGATATTTGTAATTGTGGACCAGCTCGACAGCTTGATCCTCAATGACAAGAGGAGGGGTGACTGACAGATGTTTACGGAAGTCAATCAACATTTCTTTAGTTTTTGACACATTGATGCACATAAACGATGAGGAACACCGGTCCGTAAATTCCTTTACTACAGGGCTGTGGTCAGGGTCATCACTGCTCAGCAAGGACACGATTACTGAGTCATCAGCAAATTTCAGGATGTGACGCCCCACATGTTGGCTACGGCACTCGTTCGTGTACAACACAAACAACAAAGGTGAAAGGACGCAGCCCTGAGGTGATCCAGTGGAGGAGACAAGAGTGTCTGACAGGACACCATTGACCCTCACACGCTGTGGTCTTTCCGTTAAAAAGTCCATTAGCCAGGCTATAAGACCAGAATCAATGCTATGGAAGTCCCTCAATCTTCCTGCTAAAATGTGTGGCTGTATGCAGTTAAAAGCAGATGAAAAGTCAATGAATAAAAGACGGGCAAAAGTCTTGGCTCCCTCAAGATGAGTCAAGACGAGATTTAAAAGGGTCTTCAACACCTCTACCTGACCTGTAAGCAAACTGCAATCAGAGAAATGTTTATATTTTCTGGAAATCAGAAGATTAAATCGCAACAACCATATAACCTCTTATATGTATTTTTTCAACCCAAATCCAGTGCCACCACCTGTGAGTCTACAGTTTTGGTGATAAATTAGACCTGCATGCGGGACTATAAGGGAGACAGTGAGCAGTAACCAAGTAACTGTCATGTTGTTCTTTTCACAAATATGGGAATGATAGTAAAAATATCATTAAAATGCATAGTTTTATATTAAACAACATCAAAAATTTTTGCTGGCCTATTGGCCGGCTATACAAGGGCCCAATAAGATTTCTTTTCATGGGGCCCAAAATCCCTGGCGGCTCAACACCTATTTCTATATGTATTTTAGCTGTTATTAGTCATGCTATTACTACTCCAATTATTAGTATTACTCAGTCCCATTATCATTATTACTAATCTTGCTATCATTGTTCCTACTACTACTATTAATATTATCAGAAGTAATATTATTGCTATTGGTGTTATTATGATTACTACTGTTGCAACCACTATCAGTATTGTTACCTCTATTATCACTACTAGTATTACTATACAGCCCTATGTTGAAGTTGCATCGTTCTGTCCTGCAATGTGCTCCTCCTCCTCTCTCTGTCTGTCTGTCTGTCTGTCTGTCTGTCCGTCTGTCTCTGTCCATCTCTCAACCCTTCTGGTTGAGGCAGATGACCTCCCACCCAGAGCCGGGTTCTGCTTGAGGTTTTTGGCCCTGTTAAAAGGGTTTTTTCCTCACCACTGTCACCTTTTGCCTGCTCCTGGGGGAGATTTTGGTCCATGGATTTCGCCAATAGCTGTTGGGTTTCTGTAAAGTGCCTTGAGATGACTCTTGTTATGATTTGACACTATATAATACAAATAAAACTGAATTGAAAAGAGTAAATACTGTCCACATTCACATAGACTTTTTACAAGTTTAATGCCAAGGCCGGTGTAATATGCAGCCCTGTCTCACGGGAGTTTGTGCAATTGTCATAAAATTAAAATTTATAACCTGTCTGCCGCGCCACCTGCCTTCTAATTTGGAGTTTGAGTGTCTTATATTTGCCCACGATACAGGAACAAAATATAGGCTACTTTCAGTTGAAATACATTGCTCCATCCTTAGAATGACCAAATAGGGCTTGAACAGACTGTACAGACTGTCTGATAATAAAATAGGATGGCCTCACACACACACACACACACACACACACACACCAAAGGATGTTCTGGCAATGGTTAGGAGTTAATCAACCTGTTAATTGCTCCTCTGTGACAGGTTGATATTTTTGTTTTTATCTCTCTCTCTCCTTCCCTCACTCTCTCTTCTATGAACATCCTGCGGCGGTAAAAATCGGACCTAATCAGTCATTCACCAAAGCAATTACCTGCGATTGGCTGGGGCTTGGTGGGAATTGTGTTCAATCATTGTGTATGGGTGTGAGTGTGGTTGTGTGTGTGCCTTTCTTTAACTTATTGTTCTCTACTACTTTCATTCAAGAAACACCGTTGTGTGGGCTCAGATGTTTGTTCTTATTAAAGACGCTGGCAGAATTTCAGTTGCCATATGAATCGTTCATATTCAAACAATATGGATTATTATTTCATTTATGTCTGCTGTATGTGTGTCATACTATGCTGGTATTTGTGTAACACTTAGTTTACTTCTTTTGAAAATGTCAATTCATTATGCAAGCTTTTAAAAAAAATCTACTTACAGCTAGCCTTAATTTTGGAAATCTATTAGTGTTGAAAATATTTCTATCTCAGAAAACAGAATTTGTTTTCCCCAAAATGGAACACACCTTGAAAATAAAAACAAAAGTGAACAGTGTCAGGGGGACTGAGCAACAGCAAAAGTTTCAGGTGCCTTTTACAGATACGATGTTGAACCCATACCTGTATTTTCAAAGAAAGAAAACCCTTTTTTCTTTCTTTCTTCTTTTTGTCTGCAAGATATTTTGTTTGGGAGGCTTTTAATTTTCTGGCAAGTGTCTTGGAGCAAGAACTCTTGATTGTTGGTTGTTGGACCATGACCCCAAGGGAAAGCTTTATCAGCCTACACCTGTTGGCTCTGGCATATTTTCAGTCTAAATAAATCTGAGAATCAAACACAAGACAACCTAACAAAGACCTCTGTAAAGCAAATCAATTACTCAAAATATACTGGAATTCTGAGAGTCACATACCTTAATTGGAGAGAGAGTGAGGAAAAAGTCAGAAATGCCACTGTTCAATTAAATGAAATAAGTTAATCAGCAAGTATATTATTTATATTTCCCCTTTCCTAGTTTTTTCCTTTTGCCAATTTTTATCTGATGTCATTTAATTTTGTTTAAATGATTGTTAAAGTAGAGTATCGCAAAATGTCAGCCATGTCTTGTTTAATGAAACGCATGCACACACGCACACACACACACACACACACGAATACACACATACACACACGGATACATGCACCCAGTGCTGCTGTCATATGAGTAGGTGTGAGCAGATGAGTGGGAGTGCTGAATGTGAACAAGGCAGCAGCAGCTCTTTGATGACTGCCTGATGTGTTCATGTTTTCATGCTTGACAGCTTATCTTCTCTTGTCTATATAGTCCCACATTGGCTGCTTGGTTGTGCACAGTTTCTCAATGTCTACTACAGTCTCAAATCATTTCCAATGCTATTATACAGAGTTTCCTTGTGGTTGTATTTAATAACAGAAGATACTTGGTGAGGATTAATATGTCTCATCTAATTTGTCAAAGAAATCTACATGTTTTGTCATGATTGGTACATAAAATATATTGCAAATAAAAAATGATCTGAAGATAGCGATCTTAATCTGTGGTAAAGCACTTTTGGGAATTGCCGAATCATGGTTTTACCCCCAAAATTCCATTGCGTGTGTGCGCATGTGCATGTGCTCTTGCATGTCAGTGCATGTGATTTACCCATCTGCTGTATCTCCCACCCTGCTTCTGTGTGTGCGTGTATATGCATGATGTGAGTGTGGATATAGCTGTGTCCCTTGCCCTTCATTCTGAATGCAAAGCCACTCTATTTTCATGCCTCACATTTCTCATCAATATTTCACCCCCCCACCACCCCCCACCCCATCCCTTTCCCTTTTCTTGGGCATCAGAATAAGGTTTTATCTATGCTCCACCACACACCACTGAAGGACTGACTGGCTGGCTGGAATCCCGTTGGGACAATATGAGCTGCGTCTGGTGGTGTACAGAAAATGCCACCTCCAGATGGTTGAAAACAATCCTTGTGCTATTGGTTTTTAACCTTTATTTACCCACTGCAGGTTGACAGAATCCAACACACTCACATACGTATTCACAGAGGAGCTCCCAACTACAACCACTCTTTAACTGTGGGTCATTTAGCAAATCCATGGGAGCAAAGGGAGGTCAATGGGGTAGGGCATCAGTGGTCGATCATGAACATAGGTTTGTCTTCTTTCCCTCCCAGAATGTCTAAGTACAGCATTTATGTATCTGTGTGCAGGTTAAGTCATATTACCCCCTACTGAGTCAATTCCCAACTGTCCCATCAACACTAATAACATGATACAGACAGAGGGAGAAGAAGGAATGGGAGACCTCTGAAGCGCAACATAATAGCTCTCTACCTCCCATCATGATGAGTGATGGCAAAGACTGCAAATGCACATAGAGACCTGAACGTTTAACCTTTTAGCAGAAAGGTTGGTAAGTCGCACTCTTGGAGTTGTGTTCTCTGAGTGGATCTATTTCCCTGCTGCTCACCTGGGCTGGCCCGAGCTGTGAGTGAGATTATGTTTGATTGATGTGTTTGGTGCTGTTGGGAAGATCAATTTCAAAGTCTTAAGGTCCTCAAAAAAGTTAGAGGTAATGCTTTATGCTCGCTTCAGATTGACACAAATGGAGGAAAGTGGGGAAACTCAATTCATTACCGACAGGAAGGGTAGAGCAAAGAAGGGGAGAGGGTAGGGGCAAAGAGGCAGCAAAGGACCTGGATTTATGCCACTTTATCTCTGCTTCAAAACGCTGACTGCCAGTCACCTTTTGAGGTAGGAGGTAGAGTGTTACCAGTGAGAGAGAAGAGTTGTTGTGGTTTCAAAAAACCCCACATTGTGTGTTACAAGTCTGTAAGACTTCAGAGATGTAACTAGAAAATGAAATATTTGGAAAAGGATTGATCTCGTCTTGTTAGAAAAAATGACAAGCAGTAGCTAGTTTGCTGACTAACATTAACTATCTCCCTGGCCAAGCAAGAACATTTGATAAAATGTGGCATTTTCCCAACACGTTATGCAAACCTTTTTTTTTTTTTTTTAATTTAAGGGACACAGTGATGGAATTCAAACCAGGCCACTGCAGAAAGGTCTTAGCATTGATACATTGATAACTTTATCTTTCTGTAAGTACAATGTGAATTTTCAGCCACATCAAATATCATTGGCGGTTGCAACTTGCTACCACTGATTGCTGTGTTTGTTGTGGCGACACAAACCAACAGTTTCTCTGCATGTCACCAAGAGGAGTGAACAGCAAAGGCAAATTCACTGTCTGTCTTGAGTGTTTTATGGATTGTGCAGTGTTGATACTCAACTATCAGATGCACAATGGTGCCATCTGCATGTTTGCCCTATCTCAACAGACTATGTAAGATCTGTGTAGATCAACACTAGCCCAGACACTAAATATCTTTTCACACTAATATCCCATCTGAGACATAGAACACAGTCTTTTGATAGGAAGTAAAGTATCAACACTTGAGTAAATAAATCATGTTGCTACAGTGTAATCATGTTTGACTTGTTGATGAGTGTATTTGGCATTGTTTGAAAGAGTTAGAAATCTTCAAGTCCATAAAATTAGGAAACCGAAATGTCATCAATTGACTGTTTTTTTTTTTTTCTTTTTTTTTTTTTTTCATTTTTAAACTAAAATATCTGTCCCTTCATGACTTTTCCTCATTAGATTCTGTCTACAAATCAGAAATGTTAGGGTTATAATCATGTTGACTTCCTTGGATTGCTGGAGTTTTGGCCGTCTCAGAATCCACTGTGCTTTGCAGTTTTTAGTAATAATAATGGATCAAGTAATGGAGCAGGTTAGTGCAGCATCCCCATGACCAGAAAGCTTGTATTTTATACCCTATGTGATTTTTTATTTGTAATGTCTGGCTGCTTTTGCTTCATCTTTGCTGACATAATGTTAGAACCCACAGATAGTATTTGGACTTTAATAAGCTAAGGTATGGCAAGAGCCCATACTATCATGCACAACTGACACCCATGTGACCAACATCTTGCTTTCTGGTCCTCTTCCATAAACACTAGGCTTTTTGGCAGTGCTCCAGCCATGAAGATGTGTGGGTTTTTTTTGTTTTTTTGTGTGTGTGTGTGTGTGTGTGTGTGTGTGTGTGTGTGTGTGTGTGTGTGTGTGTGTGTGTGTATCAGTATAAAGGTTTGATTATATATGGCATTAGCCCCTCTGTCTGCCTTTATTAGGCCACACATCAGGGGCTTTATTTCATCAGAGCTGACACCCACCCTCAGAGTCATTTCTTTTTGCAATTTTCTGCTCGGTTTCATGTTCCATTACTGCTAGATTATGCTTTTTTTCCTGTCTTGCACATACACTAATTTATGGACAAGCTCACACACAAACATATTTGCAATACACACAGACACACACAACTGTGCACACTTAATGTGCATGCTCATGTTCACATATACTATCGTTATTGGGCCACTGCTTATTGAATGGTAAATGGGAGAGCTAGCCTAGAGGTAGAAGGCGACAGTAGTTGAACTGGCACTGAATTGTTTACTTTACTATGAAAATAAAATAAATTCCAAAAACCATTACCTGTATGAATGATTAAAGGAATACTTGTGAAAGAAAAAGTGAGGCTTAACTCCTTCTAATTCCTCTAAGTTTGAGTATGCATCTGCATGTGTGTGTGCCACAGTATTTCACAGTAAGACCATTATTTGGAAACACGCAGACACAAAGAGGAGGATACTGAGCAAAAGGGAAAGAGTTCAGTCTGTTATTTTGGTCCTGAGCCCGCTGGTGTGATGGTGGGCGAGAATAGAAACCCTTTATGGGTTACTGCAGGGTCAGCATGAAAAAGAAAGGGGAAAGAGATGGAGAATATAGAGAGGTGAGAAGAGAGGAAACAATGGCAAAAGAAAGAGAAAGACAAACAGAAAAGGGGGGAGAGAGTGCACGATTTCAGAGTGTCTAGAGTGTTTGTATAAGGAACATCACTTAAAGCATTGTTATGCTTTTCTTGGCAGACATCTGTGTCATCAGAGGAAAAGTGAGGGTACAACTGCTAAGTATGTAGGCTGGGTGAGTGGATGTGTATGCATGTGTCTGTGTGCATGTACTGTATATGCAATGGGTTCCTGTAGTTGCTGAAGCTTTAGTATGGCAGCTGTGTGTGTGGATTAAGAAAACTGATGATTTTGTAAAGTAACACTCATTAACTTATGATGATGGGTCTGGCTTGCTTAGTGTTGCTGGGGAAGGCACATTGTACCTTTGTTTTCTTCACTGAGGATTTTCATTTCAAAATGGATAGAACTGTTGTTTTATGCCATAGGTTTCTGCAAGTGGTTCCCAATGTAGGGTCCATGGACCACCAGGGGTACATGAGGGGTTCCAGGTGATCCCCAACAAAATGAGGTTTAAGATAATTAAATGTAATGTGATTTTTTTTTTTTACTTGTAGCGTTCATACTCACACACACACGCTACCTCCCTACTCACAATACATATGCTTATTTAAGACATGAAGTTATTGTTTTAATCCTCACCATATCCAAATCAAAAACATTCTCTAGAGCGTGCCACTGCAGCAGAATCCTATCAGCTGGGGGTCTGTGGGACTAATGCACATCTGTTCAGGGGTTCTTGACATGTTCGGGAATTGCTGGGTGTGATGACAACTGGCTTATGCTTTTTGAGACACATATGGATTCTTAAGATCATATTTAATATACAATCATGTAGTATATTTGGACACATATTAGTGCTATGACCAATAAGTCCAGCACAAGTCCTGCTATAGTTGTTTGCAGGAAGGAAAGCATGTTACATGAGGACCACCAATGGCTGGGTTGGTACTGTATTTACAGTGGGGATTAACAGTGTCCTTACATGAACTACGCAAGTATAAGATTAAGAAAGAGGAGGAAAAAAATCAAGGACCAATGTTCAGAATCTCCCTTTGAAAAGGTATTCACTGAGCGTATTTTTCAACAGTGTGCAGTTGTAAAAGATGCAAGAGGAATTTGGGTGTGGGAAAGCGTAGCATTGTGAAATTATCAAATGTAAACCTTTACTGTGGAAACACTCAGGAGTAGAGCATAACAAAATGTTGAGAGAATGACATTTAGCAGTGGGTTATTCAGAGCAGGGCAGCCATGAGGTTGTGAAATGCACATAATGACATTTACAGTAACCTTTCCCTGTGACTTTTTAAGAAGGGTTAAAGCCACAGAGATGGAAAGATAGGGCAATGTTAGGTCCTTCCCATTAATCAAGCTGCAATTGCATTGGGCCATAACCTGAGGGCAATTTCTCTTCACACTTGTTAAGAAGTGAGGAGGACTGGGCCACACACAGTGGCATAATGTCTGGAGAACCTGTCCATTAAGCATTCCTCCCAGGTTCAAGCTATGTGTCAAAATGCACCAACACTGCTGAGGTACCTTCGAGCAACACATTCATGTTCGACTAGTCTCTGACCTCCATTACAGGGGAAACTCAACACGTTATCATAAATATAACTGATTCAACCCACACTCCCTTGTTAAGAATATTTTCATGAAAATTCAGCTTGCATGAATGTTTTATCATCACCAAATTTCTCATTATAAATTACAAATGTGTTCTTGGAACTATGACTAGGCATATTAATTATGAAAAATACAAACTGAATGAAGCTGATTTAATGGAAAAATACTGCTTCTAAACACAACATGTAAAAGACTTAAGAGCAAATGTGATAAAACATGTCAAAATGTTTGTGGATCAGACTTGTATGGGAATGAGGAACGATTTGTACAGTAAACATTTTTTTTGTTTCTCCAGCAAAATTAGATGCAACTGTAAAGATGTCATCCTTAAAACATCAAGATGATGATGAGTCCTTCTCTTTAGCGTCTCATGGTGCGTAAGCCAAAAGCTACTGTAACTATAACAACTGATTCCTCTTCAAAGGTACCCCCTTGATGTTTTAAGTAGTAGTTGACAATGACATTTAGCTTCCGCTGTCTGACAGGAGGCTGAGAGGCATTGAGGACAAAGCTGAACAGCTTTGTCCTAAACCCAAAGGCCATTCAATCCTTAAACTCGCTGAAGTCGAATTTTAGAGCACCTACCCTTTAAACTGTTTTACCAAGTTTGTTGTGATGTCTACATGTTGAATTTCTGGACTAGCAAATGGTACTGTTGAGTCTTAATAGTTAAAAGTATGTTGTTGTTACTGATTTTTTAGAACTCAACAAGATACATAACTTTATAAGCTTTTGGTGATGCCAAATTATATGCTAATCACTGAACCTACTAAAGAACAAGACCAAAATGCTTAGCTTGATGCCTTTGAGCTCTTCAATCAAAAGAAAGATGAGAATTATATGATGTAAACATGATGAATTATATGATGTAAACAAACTTAACAAAAACAAACAAACAAAAAACTACTGGTTGAATGAGATTATGGCAAAAATGTCAGGTTATCAAATTACAGGAACCTCTAAACTGGCTGTGATAACAAAACATTTTGTACTTCTTCAGCTAAAAACCAAACATTGCAATGCAGATTTCTTCCAAGATGTGTGTTTTAAGCAGTAACAGGGAGTGTTATATTGTGCAATATGTGTGTACTGGTGTACTGCAGTTGTAGACATGAGGCTGATGTACAAGTGCCATAGATCAGGATTAGTACAGTACAGTAGGATCTTAGAGTATTATTGTGATTGTACCACAGTTTCATTATCAGTTTGTTACTAATCTTTTTTGTGTGTAATTATCTGGTGAAAAAAAAAAAGATTCCCCAGAAAAATTGTTTCTGTGTATCAGATGCTACACTTCGATAGGAATCAGCTTACTGGCAGTTATGGTTATTGAAGGTAGCCATAGCAAAGTGATACATGCTTCTAAGGGAGTTCTTGGCATTCATCAGACTAACTCTCAGCCAATCAAAATACAAGATCGGAACAAACTGTGGTATATTAAAGCTGAAATAACCAAACCGGTTTTACTGGTTTTAAGTATGGCACTTAGGCAGGTCAGACAGTGATCTTAGTACAAAGCTATAAGTACAAAATTATTACCAGATGACTATACAACCACTAAGGAAAGTTCAGTTGACTAGTAGTTCATGTTTACCCCACATATTGCTCAACCTGTTTTGTGCCATGTCTTACACAAAACACATGTTTTCAGGGCACTGGTAAGCAGGTGTAGAGGTCCATGTAGTCATGTTATGGGTATAGCTTGTTGCAGCATGTAGTCAGTTTTAAATATCAATATGCAGGTGCCCACCGAACATTTAAATTCTGTATGTGATGTAAACATTTAACAAAAACAGAATCTCCAAGTTAACAATGCATGTTCTTTGGGTTTTGTTTACATGAGCAGCGATTTAGCAGATGGCTTGTGGAATAAAGCTCCCTTCTTAAAGAATGTTAGAACCATCCTTAAGAATGGAAGAAAGAAGAAAACAAGATGTTCAAGTCTACTGGGAGGCCAAGTGAGTGTCTAGATTAGAGGGAGATCCTCTTAAAGGCATTGTGCAGACAGGATATTCTGTCTTGTTCCCCTCTCTCTAGAACATCTCCTCTGAGACCAGCACACTGATTTAGCTGGCAGCGGGCTAGCTGGGATCTGCTTTTGTCCAGATGCACACATTTGCACACTTAAGACAAACCCCAGTGTGTACTGAATACATCCATGCAACAGCACAAAAGGACAATAGCTACTCTCTAGTGTCTGCGTGTGTGTGTGTGTGTGTGTGTGTGAGAGAGAGAGAGAGAGAGAGAGAGAGAGAGAGAGAGAGAGAGAAAGAGAGAGAGAGAATGTGATTTGATTTGTGTATATTTGTCTTACATGAGTAGCTGTGAAGGATAACAACCAGATTTGAGCTGTAGAGGTTCTGCATTCACGCATAAGCACATTAACACTCACATACACATTTACACACATGCATACACTAGCCACGGGTGCATATGTGACAGTGCCTTGAGTTTCCGTGGTAACAGTGTTTACTTTCACACTCACACTAAAAGATACAAAGCCACAGACCTTCATAAATATACATGAAGATAACATATGGAGGATATATATTGAATCCTCTGCTTGTGAAAAAAAGACACTCACAGCCTTGGTTCTTAGGTCTCACACTTTCACTCCCCTCCCCACCAATCCTCAACCACTGTCCTGATATATACACACACACCACACACACACACACACACACACACACACACACACACACACACACACACACACTGTCATGTCAGATGGCAGCAGCTTCTCCTCAGGCTAATAATGTTCTGTACATTGTCTGCCTGGAGCTCTCTCTCTCTCTCACACACACACACACACACACACACACACACACACACACACACACAAATCTTTCTCTGACACCTATTAGTCACAGAACACACACAGGCAAACAGACAGTGACCTACACACACAAATACAAACTGTGATACATCCATCACTTAGGTTTATGAGTTACAGGACATCCACAAACATGTGCGCAAACACACACCTGTGCACACATACACACGCACTAACTCATGCTCAGTTTCTTTCCGCATATAGAACACTAGCTGCTCTAGTACCCTGAATTTCCGAGCTCATAGGGGATGTCATTCACTCACACATAAACACAGACACACACCTGCACACACCTGCACATTCAGCCCACCTGGGATCACTACCTCAGTTTAACATGCAGCCTGTTGAAGGCTGACTGACAGGACAAAACTGTCATCAGTGGGTAACAAAAAGGAGAAAGTGGAGAGGAAAACAACAGTCAAAGCACAATCATCTGAATCCCTCTGGACAGAAAACTTTGCAATATAAAACATACATTTGCATATTTTATTAGCTATTATACTTTTTCTGTTTTAATGCAATGCAAATGCATTTCATAGAAGTAATTTTATATAGCTAAAATTAATATCCTACTATGGATAATGAAGTTAAATTTGGCTTGACTTGATATATACAGTCAAACTATTATGTACACTATTTGTGTATGCTATTTGCAACAGTTTTTGACAATCATGTTTGTTATTTAAGATTTGTTCGTGCAGAAATATAGTTTCACATTAGTGTTATTCTGCTATAGAGGTAGTGATGGAATGGAAATACCATGTAATTTTTTAAGACATTTTGGAAGAAGTGAGGATAGGAGAAAACATCAACATAAATTAGGAGTGGAGAAATGTTGAAGAAGACAAACAAAATGAGAGGAAGGTGAGGAAACAAGAAAGAAATGCTACCATATATTTAACTAAAGCCCAAATAGTGGAAATTTTTTTCGTCTAAAACTGTTGTTTTTAAGACGTGGCTTGTTTGGTTAAACTAAAAACTAGGAGTCAGTCAATATCCCTCTCATGGCACACATTAGCAAGCTCAGCATGGGCTGACATGGGAGTCGAAAATCACATGTACCAAGTCTGAGTGCTGAGATGGCAATAACATCTGCACAAACACACACACACATGCACACACACACAGTACAAATTATGTATCTGATTGAACTTAGAGCCATACCAGCAAACATCCCCTACAGTACACTTGATTGTGTACCTCGCTTGCACAGTGACTTGGTGCCACCAGAGACAAATACTTGGTGCTGCTTATTTTGTCTCCCACACAGTTAGTAAGCTCGGACATGGCTTAATCCCCCTTAATTTTATGTGTACATTCAATAATTATTGCCAGACAGACCAGGCAGGTTACGGGTTATCTGTTAGGAACAAATGCGGCACAATCCTTTTATGAATCTACTCTCACCTGTCTTGGTCTTTCAGCCTAGATCAAGCAAAGGGAGGGAGACATGAGAATCACAGGTTGACAAATAATCATAAGCCAGAGAGCAGGAAGGCACCATCTGACTCCCCCTGTCACAGGAGCAATAACATTTCACTCCAAGGATGAAACAACTGCAGGCTAACACAACACAGGTGTCATAACAGCATTTCTACATGATATGCATCACATGGGGGACATCTTGTTCACAACGCTGTCAGGTAAACCTGCAGCTTTGAAATGTAGACTCGATACACCAGTATAATAACTTCAGTAACACCTATTGATGCTTTAGGTGTATCTGTCAGACAGGGACATGTATCAAAGAGAAAACAAAATCCATGCCTGTAGATTTACTAGAAACAGCAGTATGATAAAATCCACATGTAGAAATAGTGTGTAGCTAAATGAATAACTCCACTTATTCTGTACAGTTGCCAATGTAGCTCCCAGATCCTGCATGGATTTTTCATAAAACTTTTATGAGTTTGATGCAGATGACCATTTTACATTTTATAGGCTAAATAGACTACTGTGAAGATATATGAAGCCTATTGGCTGAAGGTGAGGTCGGGAAGCACAAGAACCTCATATCCATATATTTTTGTGTTTGCGTGTGTGTGCGTGACAGCATAACCTTTAATTGTGAGCAAAACTTAAGTACAGCCTGCTACACCAAGTGATCATTTTCAAATTTCAACCGCCGTTTATTTCAACCAAAAAAGAGATCAGGGTAAAATTCACTTAACTGAAATACAAAAATATGAGATTCAAATCGAAATCAATATATGAATACAATTTACACACACATCCAGTGCTGTGGAGCAGGATGACAGCTTTTGGAGATGACAATTTTATCGATATGGCAAAAGGGGAGCTTGAACAAGCCAAATGCTTTGTTTAGGCAACTGCGTATAGTCAACCGGGACTGTCTATAGGCCTACATGAACTAGTGGCTTAACGTTTGGGTCTGTGATATGATCAGTCCCAGTCTTTAAATAATGTTAAAGCTAACAGTAAAAAAATAGAAGGGAGACATTTCGAGTGCTATCCCAGATGCCATCTCTCATATCTCTCCCCACCTCTCCGTCTCACCGTCTGGTCTGCTGCAGTGGGCGCCCTTATGCAGAGAAGGGCCCAATTCCATTATCCCGAGAAACCAAAAAAAAAAAAAAAAAAAAAAAAAAAAAACCCGAGCCGTGTGCGCTATGTGGGGTCATTAAAGGTACAAGGTGATTTCGCTGCTTGGGGCAATGTTCTCAGTAGAAATCGCGTGTCCCACCCGCACGAATTCTGATCTGATGAAAGGGCGTTGTCTGTTTGTGTGGTCGCTCTCTCAGTTTTCACCACTCGGCAATTTGATGGAAATTCCAGTAGAGCGCCTGCGGTCCAAACGCAGCCCAGGGTCCATCTGTGACATGCAGGCAGCGTCCAAAAGCCAACAGGTCCTTGTATATGTGTCTGCGCGCGCGCGCGTGTGCGTGCGTGCGTGTGTCTGAGTGTGCAAGTGTGCATCTGTGCGCTTCAAAGAGAGAAGGTACGGGGGAGAGGCGGGGTGGAGTAGAGGTTATCAAACGGAATCCCAAATCACTCCTTACCCCCGTTAACCAAAGACAGCTCTTTGAGAATTCCACTGGCGTCCACTCGCCTTCTCTCCCGGATCATGTCCTCTAGGCTGCGAAAGACCAGAGTGTGCACCCCGCTGCCGGACAGATGCACTTTGAGGAAATACTGCTGCTCTGCTGAGTGCGCCTCTCCTCCGGCTTTGAACTCTCGTTTCCCAAAGCGGCACCAGGCTGCGAAACTTTCCGAGTTGGTCCAGCATATCTCCCTGCTGCTCAGGCCCAGGTGTCCCGCTGCGTTCTGCATCACCAGGTCAGCGGGAAGCGGTCGGTACCGGTACCGGTTGTTAACTATCCTCCCGTGGCGGCCGTTACTGATTTCGAGCAGGCTGTCCTTGCGGATCTCCCCCTTGTGCAGATGAATCACTTGGTCGTCCTGCTCGTAGATAACCCAATGGGGGGCTTGCGCTGTGCCCACCAGCTCCAGCAGGTCCCCCGGTTTGCACATAGTCATCAAAGTTTTGGCCGAGTACACATTCAGGTCCTCGTTCTCCCGGAGCTTGGAGAAGATACATTCCTGGGAGCAGAAGGCGGAATATTCCACCTCACTGACCACGAAGGGTCCCTCCTCAGCCGGGCTGTGGTCCGTGGTGAAGCCGCAGTCGGACGGAGTGCGGTCGTCCACCTCCTCCTCTTCGTCAGAGAAGAAGTAGGCAACGCCGACCCGAAGCTCGTCCTTTTCCAGCCCGGACGGATCCCCCGTGGGCAGCTCGCTGTAGTTCAGGTGGGTGATCCGATCCAGTTGATTTCCCATCAATGACCTGACAAGGAAGAGGCATGGACTGCGGTGTCTGAGAGAGATGAGAAAGAGAGAGGAGAGTGAGACAGAGATGGAGGGGGTGGGGGTGGTGTGTGTGTGCTGGTGGGGAGGGGGAGGCGAGTGGGGTGTGGGGGGGGATGTGGGGGGGGGGGGGGGGGCGATAGCGTACAAAAACACTATTAAACACATATCAATATTTCTATCTTTTAAAAAACCGAGATACCAGTCTAAACGCACACACTGGGTTGCATTTTAGAGTCAATAGATAAGAGAGAAAGCTATAAGAAAAACACTCCAGACTTCTCAGCAGTCACCTATATGGAGAGGAGAGGTGAGTGCTTTCTCATGTTATTGAGCGGACACCGAGTACACTACCACAATCAATGATACACTGCCTCTTGCTCCCTTCACACCCATTAGTCGATCATTAATTCGAATGGACTAAGAAAATAAGTCCCGCAAAAGCCAGAGGATCCAAGCAGTGGGGGAGGAAAGAAAAAGCAAAAAGGAATGGTGCAGCCTTGTGGCTTGGGAAAATAATGGTTGCTTTACGCATGACGCAAAATAGGAAAGAAGCTGGAAAAAGAGGCTACCTGTCCGTTCCCAGAGCAAATGATTAAATATCCTTCCGGTCCATGAGTCCCGTGGGTTGCCTGGTCCCCCGCTCTCCCTCTTCTCCCCCCCCCCACCTTTATCTCTCTCCTCTCTCGTTCTTCTCTCACTCTTTTCTCGTTTTCTGGCTGCTCCTGCTGTCGTGCGTGGAAATACATCTGCTCTTTCAGCACCAGCTCCGCTTAAGTACCAAGGAGAGCTCCGCCTCACGCGCCGAACTCCGCCCCATGCGCGCCTCATTGGAACGCAGTCACGCGTCCATTACAGTCCGGCAAATAGTAAACAGCAATGCCCGTGCCAGTCAATCGAAGTAGCCAATCAGGCGCGCGCAGGGCGGCTGGCGGCGATAGGCGGCTGTTACCGTGGCATGGTTTTTGTTGTCAGAGAGCTGTGAAATTCTCTCCATGTTAGCCGAGTCTGCGTGTGTAGTAGAGTTCAAGGCAACACTCACCGTTGGTAACAGCCTGCCTGTTTCATGAGCAGCCGAGGAGGGAGACTGAATAATCGGCATCGAAATTGCACTCAACCACACACATTTCTGTTCCAAACACTCCAATCCTACAACTGGTCATTCTGAAAAACGCTGTTGCTATAGGTTATTACAATCTAATACCAGCCCTCGAATACCGTCAACAATTTCTATTCGCCAGTTCCCATGTGGAGTCTCCGAGGGGATAAATTCTACATGCCTCACTCACAAATTTCTCTCTCATGTCTGTTAGTGTGTGTGCCTGTTACAGGCAGAAAGGGAGAATGGGTTGCCCAAACATGGGAATAAAAATTCCCATTCTGTCAGAAAGGGATGAGTTGGAGGCAGGTGTGTTTGTATGCGTGTGTGTGTGTGTACTTTTGCACAATATGTGTTTTAGAGACTACAGAAAGAACAAAGGACCTTGTTGGCTCATTTAAACAAAATACACAATGTTTGTATAATTGCCATGTTTTTGTCTGTCAAGAAATTAAGTGTGATTGCGCAATTAGACACACCACCAAACAACTTACACCTTTTGTCATCATATGACTCACTCATGTATGCATAGTATAGGCTACAGTGTACAGTGTACTCTTTTCATCAGCATTGTTGAAAGCAGATAGCCATAGCCATCTTGTGGTTTAAAAGACTCTTCTCCATGGAGCAAGTGTTTTGTCTCTCTACCTCTATAGATCTGTTTTTTTTTCATGGCTTTGCCTCTCTCTCTCTCTCTCTCTCTCTCTCTCTCTCTCTCTCTCTCTCTCTCTCTCTCTCTCTCTCTCTCTCTCCCAGATGGTTGGGGATAGCAGCTCTTCAGTCACTGAACTGTAATGGTCTTTGTTTTCACTGGTGACAGACAGAGTGGACGGGAGCTTATCAGTTGGTGAGATATGGCTGTGCACATTCACACACGCACATATACAATGAACATTCAAGGACATGCACAAACATAATAGCCACAGATTTCCACTCTTAAAGAATATACATGCATAGACATGGAAACATGGGAATAAAAATTCCCATATATGAGGGTGTGTCTTTGCATGCCTGATTGATTAAAAATATACAGTGCAGCTGCAAGCTTGCAGTCACATACAGTATGTTTGCAATGAAGCCCTCACCTTCAGGTGTATGTGTGTCCATGCATGAATAAATGAGAGGGAGAGGGAGAGCATGAGAAACAGAAAGAGAGGAGAAAGAAAGGCACATACTAATAAATACAGTTACGTCTATAAGCATTTGGACAGTGACACAATATTCATAATTTTGCCCTTGTACACCACCACAGTGGATTTTGAAATGGCATAATCAAGACGTGATTGAAGTGCAGACTTTCAGCTTTAATTTAAAGGGTTGAACAAAATATGGCATTATCTGTTTAGGAATTACGGCCTGTTTTATACATTGTCAACCCATTTTCAGAGGCTCAAAAGTAACTGGACAAACAATACTAACTTACATAACTATAATTATTAGGATTATATTCAGTATTTGGAGAAAAATCCTTTGCAAGGATTTTGTGCTGTCCCAATTCAATTTTACCGCGCAGGGTCCTGGATAACAAAAACAGCAACCACACACTCAAACACTGTGCAAATCAAAATTTACTGCAAGCTTTCGGTCATAGACCTTCGTCAGGCATACAGAACAAGTGAATACAACATGAGGGTTTAAATAGTCACGTCACTTGATTGTAGAATGCCAGACACCTGTGTCAGGCATGGCAATGGCAAGAGAGGCATCATGGGAATTGTAGTCCCAAACATAGTTGACTACAGAGGCCATATTTAGACCTAGTTGCTCCAAATATCTACCAAGACAAAAGACAAAAAACACTGTTGCATTGGGATAATTAACAAATCAAATACAAAAGACACAACACGATAGAGCAAAGCTATACAATCTATGCATACATCAGGTAGTGGCCATCATACAGCATAGTAGGGCCTAGCATCTATATGTTTACAGTACAACACTCATGTCAAACTCCTCATTTAGACCTAGTGGTTGTAGACTTTCTAGGGTGTGGATCCAATAAAGCTCTCTCTGGCATAGTCGCCTGTTAACATCACCTCCTCTCTGAAGAGTAACCTGTTCTATTCCCTGGAACCTAAGGGAGGGAATGGGATGCGAGTGATTATTAAAATGACAGGCTACAGGGTGGTTAACATCATTTCGTCTTATAGAACTCTTGTGTTCACTGATCCTTAGTTTGAGAGGGCGAATGGTTTTACCAATATAGATTTTATCACATGGACATTTTAGCATATATACAACATTTTTTTGTGCTACATGTGATAACTCCTCTCACTGGAAATTATTTACCTGTTCTAGGATGTGTAAAAGTATTTGTTTTCCATGTATTGTGGCACTGGGCACAGTTACCACAAGGGTAATTTCCTTGTTTAAGGGGAGCCAGGAGGGTTTGCCTGGGTCTTAGGTTGGGACCTCTTTTATAAACAAAAAAGAGGTGGATCTTTAAAATGTAAGGTGAGAGCTGGATCTGTGGTCAAAATATGCCAATATTTGAGGATAGTATTTTTAAACATGTGGACCTGAGGAGTGTAAGTGGTGATACAGGTAACTGAGAAAGGTTTTTCTTTTTGGACACTCTTGGTCAATAAGACAGATCTAGGTTTAGACTAAGTAACCTGGTAGGCCTCTTCAACACACTGAACAGAGTATCCTCTTTCCAAAAAACGTTGTTTCATCTCTAGGGATTTTTCAATGTAATCCTCGTCAGAATGGCAAAGACGTCTCAGTCTGTAAAATTGACTTTTAGGTAAGCCATTCTTTAGGGCTTTAGGATGGGCACTACTAGCTAGAAGGAAAGTATTACGGTCAGTTGGTTTCCTGTACAGTGTGGTAATGAGGCCTCCACTCTTTAACTCAATCCACATATCAAGGAAAGACACGCGTTGCAGGTCATACTCAAGAGAGAATTTTAAATCAGTGTAAACACCATTGAGAAATGATACAAAATCCAGGAGCTCTTCTGTTTCTCCTTGAAAAAGGCAAAATATATCTAAATATCTGTACCATTTGAGGATTTTTTGACAAAAGGGATTCTTATCAGGATTAAAGACAAAGTTGTACTCAAAAAAACCCATATACAGATTGGCAAAGTCCGGAGCAAAGGTGGAGCCCATAGATGTGCCTTTTAGCTGTAAATAAAAATCCCCGCGCAGGGTCCTGCAAATGCAGCCCACAGATGCAGCCTATTTCTGACTAATTTGCAGGACACACCTCCACGATGCTTCGCGGCCAACATTACAGCCTACTTCCCAGGGTACCTTTTGGTCCAGTTGAATTTCTGCATCAGCCACCATTGCTAGAATTATTAAGCCTGTTTTAGACCATCTTAATGTTTATATCATGACGTTTTTATAAAATTTCATGCCTATAATTACCACCATAGATTTGGTTTAGCAGATAACTGTATCCCAACAACACCTGTAAATGCAAGTTTAGTTAGATGAGTTAGATAGGCATTTTGCATGATGTTTCCATAGTAACCATCAGCGCATCAGGTACGTTATAATGTAGCCATGTGTACAATTACGTGAATTGGGATTGTCTGTTGCAATTTGTGTTACAGTTATATATTGATTGCTTTTCAACACAATGCATTCGGCTGCAAACATGGCTGAGGACGACGTTGCCAACATTGTGGAGGTGGAGCTTATGGAGAATAAAGAATTCGTGTTCAAATGTAAGTTGCCAGGTAATGTTATTGGTCTCAGTTCAATGCAAAAGCTGTGCTGAATTGAATAAGTAACTTACAGTAACGTTAGGCATACTTACTGTAGCTGATTGGCCTATCCCACTGGGTCTACCAATAGCCTAAGTGTGCCCAGGGTAGGCCTAGGTGTGTTGATAACTTTTTAGTAGTAGTATTTAAGTCTTTGAAGTAGCAAGATATCTGCAGTGCAAAATGTTGATACAAAAATACAAATATGTTGTATATTTATAGGGAGGAAACAGCAGACAGAACAATTCATCCGCCTCCATGCTGCCAATGAGGGCATATTTACAGGGGCCAAGCACTCCGCAGCTGTTGGCTGGAAGTATGTAACAATAATTTTATCATCTTGTGAGTGTGTGTGTGTGTGTGTGTGTGTGTGTGTGTGTGTGTGTGTGTGTGTGTGTGTGGCTGGCTGTCTGGAGGGCTGGGGTAGAGGGTTGCAGTGGAGGGTTAACCTACAGTATGTGAGATTGACCATCTGTGTGCTTACTTTATCCATAGGAAAATACTGGAGGAGATGGGCCTTACAGGAACGGTCACCCCACTTCAGGCCAAGAAGAAGTGGGACAATTTAAAGAAAAAATACAAAGTATGACCATTAAATCACTTGACACATTTCCATGACATTGTATGTGCTGTGGCTGCTGTCATTCTTAATCTTAACAGCCATGATTGATGTTCTGTGTTTTAGGATTGCAAGACTCCTGCCTCTGGCGAGGGGGTGGGAGGAAAATCCACCGCCGCGACATGGCCCTGGTATGCCATCATGGATGAGGTGCACGGGGACAAACACTCAATAAACCCACCCGTCCTGATATCCTCCCTCCCTGATGACAGACCAGGGCCAAGTTCGGCAGTGGGTGATGGGGAGGGAGAGGTGCAGCCTGAGGAGGAACCAGGGACTTCCAGCCAGCCAACAGGGACAGAAGGGACCAAAGATTGTGGAATGAAGAAGGCTAAGAAGAGGGCCAGAGAGGATGAGCTGGTAAACCTCCTAAAAGAGGATATGAGGCTGCAGAGGGAGGCAGAGGAAAGACGGGCACAGGAGAGTAGGGAGGGGATGGAGAAGCTTTTTTCTCTCCTTGGGGAACTAATAAAAAAATAAATAAATGTTTTTTGTTTTGATTATTCTCCCCTAGTCATGTAGGTTCGATTTTGTACTTGAGTAAAGCTTTTGTAATTTCTTCATTCATTTTAATTAACATGTTGTTTAAGTTGCCTGTTGACTCTGGCTTTAACACAATAAAGAGTAAAGATTCAGATCCATTGTTATTGTAATTATTCATCTGCAAATTTCGATATTCATGCTTATTATGCTGAAGCCATTAGTAAGACCTACTTATGAGCAGCTCTTTTCCAAACCAATAAAATCATTTTAAGAAATGTTGGGAAATTGACTTTAGAAGTTAATAATTCCTCAGCATTGGGAAAAACTTCTTGGATCTCTAAAAAGGGAGATTCTGAAAATCTGATTAAAGTAATATTTCCCACACAGATAAAGGTACCCATCAGTAATCAAATCTGATAAGAAAATGCAAAGGGGAAAAAATGGCTTTTATAGAATTTTGGAGAAGAACTCTTCAAATGTTCATTTATTATGTAAGATGATTGAGTCAGGAAGTAAGCAGTTATACCAAAGAAAAAATTCCTCTTCAAGGACAATAAAAGTATCACATCATGTAAACAAGAACAGAAAAGAATGTACACTGGTGGGCATTTTTGGTTGGGTGTCTTGCCGTTCACCACACTCCTTTTTGGTTTGGCAGGGCTGGCACAGTGCTGGCACAACTGATGGCTGCCTACATCCACCTGGGCTGGCTTGAGATGGTTTTCAGATAGACATAAATGAAAGACTGCACAATATGGGCAATACACAATTCCACACATCTCAAGTAATTACTTCAAGAATATTAAAACCTTTGGAACAGAACTGCATTTCATTCATTTACTTGCCCATATAGGTATGATCCCCTTCTACCTCCACCCGGGGAGACATCTCAGCAGACAGCTGGTCCCGCCAGTGTGCAGCAGCGACAGTGACAGCCTCTGGCTCCTCATCCTCTTCATCCTCCTCCGGTTCCATGATGTCACCGACCCCAAGGCAAATGTTGTGCAGGACGGCACATTCTGTGATGACCTGCAATGGTGAAAAACAATATGAAGAATTATAATACACAGATTACACAACAGTTAGATCTGACTGAATGATTTCACTCATTGTGATTGGTTAAGAGGCATTCCAGAGTGATGATATCCTGTCCAACATCACTCAGAACTTTGGTGTAAAAAGCAATATCACACTAAACTTTGTGATGTTGCTCTTGTGTTTGGAACTCCTGTAGCCTCATTCCGATGACCAAAGGGCACCAGTGATTGTATCCAGACCAACATAACTTCCTCTTGTTTGATATTGCTTATTTATATTTCTCTGGCATTGCAACATCCTGTTGAGTGGTTACTCACGTGAGGCACAAAGGTGTGGTGTACCTCCAGCGCTCCAAGGAAGATGCATCTGAACCTTATCTTCATCATCCCAAATGCACGCTCTATGATGCAGCGTGCCTTGGAATGATGTGCATTAAAGCGTTTGGCTGCCACACCTCGTACAGGCTTCCTGTAGGGAGTGATGAGGGGGAGTGGCTCCTCGAGGCAAGGATACCCGCCATCCCCAAGGATGAAGTAGCCTGGAGGAGGGCAGCGTGCCTGTCTGTAGAGTGTGCTATGGCGGAGCACTCTTGAATCATGCACAGACCCTGGCCAGCCCACATAGGTGTCGAGGAATCATCCCTGATGGTCACACACTGCCTGCAGGATGATGGAGTGGAACAGTTTCCTGTTCTTGTAACACTCATCATAAGGTTCCTCAGAGTCATCCGGACATGGCAGCCGTCGATAGCTCCTGCTGCCCTCTGGAAAACCTCGTCACCCGCCAGCCTTGCAAACCCCCGGGACATCACCTCCAGCTCATCCCTGGTAGGTAGGCGGATGAACCTTAAAACAAGATTCAAGAATATTTTCAGTGGACATAACGCAGTAATGGAATTATTAAGCACTCAAGAACCCACTCAATTTAAAATGGCAAATGCCCACTTTTGGCGTAAGCCCACAATGTCCTTCATCATTCGGTGGACAATGCGGTGGATAGTTTGGCGAGGTATGTCAAACACCCTGGAGACCACCCTGTATGATGCTCCAGATGCCAGCCAAAAAAGGAACACCATGACACCCCATCCGTGGTGGCGCTGGTCAAGATGGCTCAGTATCATGGTCAGGGCCTCACGACTGACTCTGAAGTCCTCCCTTGTGTCTCCTCCAGCAAAGAACATACGCAGGACAGGGACACTCAGGTTGAGCCTGCAGTACTGGGGTCTGTGCTGAAAGAAAGAGAAGACAAACTGTTAGTGATAGGCCAGATGGTGAGTGTCATGAAGTGTGCCCTATCTCCCTCTCCACAGTGTTTTGGGCATAATAACGATGGAAAATAACTCTAAAAATGCTAAAATAAATAAATAAATAAATAAATAATAAATAAATAATGGTAATAATTGGCATTTATAGAACTTTTAGATATCTAAACATTCTCAGAATAAACAAAGGACCTTTGCTTTTCTTTTACTTTGTTTATCTTGAGTAATAATAATAAAAACATAATAATGCACCATCTCCCTCCCTTGTCCCTTCATGCGCTACCTCTCCTCTTTTAAGGGTCTAGCTGTCATCACCATGCAGCACCACTGACGAATCAAAACCTCTGACTATTTCAACTTTGGCAAATTCCATATGAAGAGAAGGTGTGTTTGTAGGCTACAGTCTGTGCATTCGTCTATTAAAAATGTTGACATGATCCCCATCCAGTACACCTAGATGTCTGGAAATCTTGCCTATAGCCTATAGTGTCAGTATAGTCTATCTTATGTGCACTTGTCATGTCATTATTAATAGCCACATCCAACTAGGTCTGTGGCGTGAGATGAAATTTAAGTACATAAATTGCCTAAGCAATTACGCTATGGGTGCTGTTATAACAAACGGTGTGTAGGCTACTATTTTACCTGATCACGCTGCTCCCTGGTGCGAAAATATATAAGCTGGTTGCGACGTTGCAAGCGACTGAGGTCCTGCATCTTCACGAAGATGAAATACAATAAAATGCACAAAACTATGGAGTCAGTGTTGTCCATCTCGAGAACGTTGATGCTGCTTATCGTTTTGTGTCATGCACAGGTGTTCACTGGCACTGACACACCTCCGAAACCTACTTCGGCATTTTACGCTGCATCACTCGAATGCGCTTCGGGAAGCCTCGATAATGATGACGTAGGAATCTTCCGCAGGCTACACCGTCCCAATTCACTACACTTTTAGTTCCGGTACACCTGATGTCGGCACCTACGTCGGACGCCTCCTACATGGGCACCGTAGGCTGCGACCTAGTAGTCATCTAGCCCTTCGATTGAGACAGACCCTCTGACTGCCTGAAGTCTGGAACCCATGGACATCATCACCAAATTCTGAGTTTCCTCCCTTGAGATGCTCTGCTAAGCCTTGAAGAATATTCCACTTCTTTGCTTTCAGTAACTCTTGGGCTGCTTTCACAGTATGTTTTGAGTCACTGTCCATCTGCACTACAAAGAGACGTCCTATCAGTTTTGTGGCATTTGGCTGAATCTGAGCAGACAGTATAACCCTATAAACATCAGAATTAATCCTGCTACTTCTATCAGCAGTCACATCATCAGTAAACATTAGTGGCCCGGTTCCCTTGGCAACCATACACGCCCATGCCATAACACTGCCTCCACCATGCTTGACAGATGATGTGCTATGTTTTGGGTCATGAGCTGTTCCGATACAAGTTAATACACATTTCATCTGTCCAAAGAATTGGGCAGGCTTTTAAGATGTGTTTTTGCAAAGTCTAATCTGGCCTTCCTGTTCTTGAGTGACACCAGTGGTTTGCACTGTGCTGTATACCCTCTTATTTTCTTGCAAACGCCTCTTGACTGTAGATCTCGACAATAATACACCTCCAGAGTGTTTCTGACTTCCCTAGATGTTGTGAATGGGTTTTTCCTCACCAGGGAAAGAATTCTTCAGTCATCCACTTTAAATGTCTAATGTGGTCTTCCAGGCCTTTTGGTGCTGCTAAGCTTACTAGTGCATTCCTTCCTTTTCAGGATATACCAAACTGTTGATTTACTCCTAAAGTTGTTGCTATCTGTCTGATAGATTTTTTTTGTTGTTGTTGTTTGAGCCTGTTGATGGCCTCCTTCACCTGCATAGACACCTCTTATTAGAAAGACTGGAACATTTAATTGGCATTAAAGCAACTGCTTTAAACTGGTATAAGTTCTATCTATCAGATCGCTTTCGATTTGTCCATTTTAATCATGAATCCCCCATTTGCACAGAAGTTCTACATGGCATTGTACAAGGTTCTGAGCTTGGACCTTTACTGTTCATCTTGTACATGCTCCCTTTAGGAAATATTATCAAGAAACGCTCCATAAATTTTCATTGTTATGCTGATGATACCCAATTATATCTCTGACTGATACCAGATGACATCAATCAGTTAACCAACTTCAAGAGCTGGATTACGTGCAATGTTCTGCTGCTAAATTCAGACAAAATTGAAGTTATTGTAATAGGCCCTTATAAATGCATCATCTAATCATATAGTTACCTTAGATAGTATCGCACTGGCCTCTAGCATTTTTTCACCTGCGCAATATTGCAAAAATTAGGCACTTCCTCTATCAAAAAGATGCAGAGAAACTAGTCCATGCATTTATTATTATTTATTCATTCTATACTTCTAGGCTAGATTACTGCAACTCCTTATTCTTAGGCTGCCCCAACAAGTCTCTCAAGACTCTCCAGTTGATCCAGAATGCTGCTGCACGCGTATTGACTGGAACAAAGAAGAGAGATCATATTACTTCCATATTAGCTACTCTGCACTGGCTCTCTGTAAAATCCAGAATCAAATTCAAAATCCTCCTCCTCACTTACAAAGCCCTCAGTGGTCAGTCACCATCTTATCTTAAATCTTATCATAGTGCCTTACCACCCCACTAGAGCATTGTGCTCCCAAAATGCAGCCTTACTTGTGGTTCCTAGAGTCTCCAAAAGTACAATTGGAGGAAGAGCCTTCAGCTATCAGGCTCCTCTTCTGTGGAACCATCTTCCAACTTGGGTTCGAGAAGAGTACACTTAAAACCTTTTTTTTTGATAAAGCTTTTAACCAGGACTGTCGCATAGTTATGCTGCTATAGGGTTGGACTGCTGGGGGCCCTCCCATGATGCACTGGGGTGTCTCTCTCTTTCCCGTCTCCTTCCTCACATATCCATATTCCATTAATGCATGTTACTAACAAGCGAACTTCTCTCTCCAGTAGTTTTCAACAGGTATTTCTGCCTCTAGAGCTGTAGAGTCTGTGTCCGTGATGGCAAACCACCTGTTGCAGGGTATATAACAATTGTATTGTTATATATCCTGCAATGTGCTCCTCCCTCCTCCCTCCTCTCTCTCTCTCTCTCTCTCTCTGTCCATCTCTCAACCCTTCCGATTGAGGCAGATGGCCGCCCACACAAGGCCGGGTTCTGCTCGAGGTTTTTGACCGTTAAGGTTTTTTCCTCGCCACTGTTGCCCTGTGCTGCTCTTGGGGAGATTTTGGTCCATGGATTTGGCCAGTATCTGTTGGGTTCTGGTAAAGCGCCTTGATATAACTTTCGTTATGATTTGATGCCATACATATACAATTGAATTGAATTGAATTAAATTGAATTGAATTCTAATAAACAATGACAAAAAGCAAATGCAAATACTTGGAATGAACTCCAGACCTTTCATTTTCTTAATTTGTCATGGAATAGCAAGGGAAAAGGCCCCACCTGGCCATGAAACTACTTTTTAGTCAAGTGTCCAATTACTTTTGAGCCTCTGAAAATGGGGTGACAATGTATAAAACTGGCTGTAAATATTTAACGGTTAATGCCATATTTGTATGCAACCCCTTAAATTATAGCTGAAAGTCCACTGTGGTGGTGTACAAGGGCAAAATTATAAATATTGTGTCACTGTCCAAATACTGAACCGTACATACACATATGTGTATGCGCACACACACACACACACACACACACACACACACACACACACACACACACAATGACATGGGACTGTCAGGAATAGTTGAGCTGAAGTGAGTTTTCATTGTAGATGCTGCCTTTTTCAAACACACTCTCTCACCCTAAAGCAGATCCCATCTCTCTCACTCTCTCACCCTCTCTCTCACTCTCTCTCTCTCTCTCTCTCTCTCTCTCTCTCTCTCTCACACACACACACACACACACACACACACACAAACACACCTAATCATATATGCAGCTGGTGTAATAATAAGGCAGGATGCAGACAATACTGGAATAACTACTGAGACAGGGTGATATTTCACAACCCCAATAATTGGATATGTCTCTATTCCCTAATTACTAACTAAATCACATAGGCTGCAGGACTTTGCCATGCAAATAAACAAACACACACACACACACACACACACACACACACACACACAAAGTCAAACTGGCATTTTACAGTCACACTCACAGTTGTATACCATTGTTTTATGACTGCAAAGTGTTTGGCTGTACAGTTGCTATGAAGGATTTGTCTCTTGGGCAGCAGTAGTATGTGTGTGTGTGTGTGTGTGTGTGTGTGTGTGTGTGTGTGTGTGTGTGTGTTTATGTGGTCACGTGTTGTTTATTTTTGTGTCATAAAAATTTGGAAATACCACCATCAGTACAGACAACAGATAACAGACACCATGTCATCAATAATTAAAACATACTTTTAAGAGGCCCATCATCATGGAGGCGTTTGTGGCATATGAGCTCTGATATCTAGAAAAAAAAAAAAATCAACGACAACAAAACAAAGGTGACAGAGAATACCGTGTCAGCTTTTTGTGAGACACTATCGATCCATGAAGGGGAAATTCTCTTTTTTCCCTCCACAGGGAGGTCAGAGAGCAGGGTCACCTTAACAGAGCTGGAGATGGGGATTCAAGGATTGTTCAGCAAGGAGGCCATCCAGTGCCATCCAGGGGCAGTCTCCCCATTTACTGGGATCATAATGAAGTGCAAATATTAGTTGCAGATTGATTCCTCGAGACAAAATCATTTACATAAATTATGATTTTTTTTGTCCCACTGTAACAATGTCACAGATTTTGTTTACATCTGAGTGGTCATTTATTCACCCTTACATATTAGGTACCACTCACCGATCTATAATAAAAACTGGATTGCTGATGACGTAATAAAAAGTACAGACACTGCGCTGCCATATGGGTACGCCCTGTAACACAGAGGCATTATGATCACAAAATCTACAATCTCTACCTCCGTCAGACTAGTTTGAAGTTTACCTTTAAATGATTTCCCATTCATGATAGCTACAGACATTCTCACGCCTCTAGTGTGTGACATACGCTTTCACCTTCAGTCTCACGCTCTCACACTGCCCAATAAATTCTCACGGCCAAACACAGAGATGAACAGACAAACATATGATGCTCAGTCTTTCTGGTATAGTAAGAGTTAAACCAAGCAAACGTTGGGTATTGTAACCCCCAGATTCTACGAGTATAAACACAACCCTCTAAAACTGTAAGTCTAGCCGTCCTACATGATTTTTGGCCTCATTTATAATTGTTGCTTATGCACAAAATCAGCCAGGAATACCATTTGTCTCACTTTATTCTGAAAGCCTAAACATTGAGATCATCCAAAAGCCACCTCTAGGTTTGAAGTTAGGCCTGCATCTTATTATGTACTGATAAATGGTGTGACCCAATAATTAAGACAAATTGAAGGTCTTAAATAATTAATTAATTAGACTAATTGCCAAAAGAACATTGTAACATGAGATTTATTTTTGTGAAGAATTGTTTTGAAGATTGTCTTATTTTGGTATTGGTTGGATGTTTTACATTATTTGATTAATGATGTGATAAATGTATTCTTTATGTTGCTATATAAATTAGAAACTACACTACTCACAAAAAGTTAGGGATATTTGGCTTTCAGGTGAAATTTATGGAAAATGTAAAAAGTTCACGCTACAGTGATATCATATCATGAAAGTAGGGCATTTAAGTAGAAGCATACACTGGTGATTTCCTCATCTCCCAACACATTATTGAAACAAAAGCCAACAACAGTGGTGGGTATACCACAACAAAAAATGTCAATGTCTCAATAACTTGTCATGTGCCCTTGAGCATCAATTACAGCTTGACAACGACGTCTCATGCTGTTCACAAGTCGAGTTATTGTCTGCTGAGGCATGGCATCCCACTCTTCCTGAAGGGCGGCCCTCAGGACATTGAGGTTCTGGGGTACAGAGCTCCGAGCCTCTACACGGCGACTCAGCTGATCCCATAGGTTTTCTATGGGATTCAGGTCTGGCATTCATCATCCGGTTCCGCAGGGCACTGTTCACAATGAAGTGGTCATCAGTGTGGGATGTGGCCAAAGGACGTCCACTTCTATGCCTTTCTGTGACTCTTCCAGTCTCTCTGTATCTCTGTGGCAACCTGCTGATGACACTCTGTGACACTCTAAGCTCAGTGGCCACTTCCGTCTGAGAACATCCTGTTTGAAGCCTCGCAATGGCGAGGTGCTGCTGATCAATTGTTAGGGGTCGTCTTGGTCTCATGATGTCAAAATGTGAACAGCATGATGAGGAGGACTGTTTAAATACCAATTCTAATTGAACCAGGAAATTTATTGGTCGATTCATGGATCAAACACCTGATGTGAATTTTGCCGTTAAGCTCCTTGTTAGAGAACAGCAACTTGTGCAAAAAGTACTGAAACATTGAACAGTTGGACATGTGCATTCAAAAGTTTACAGAAGGTCACATTAAGTTCACCTGTAAAGGTTAGAATGCATTTTAGGTTCATCCTGAAATTTCACCCGAAAGCCGAATATCCCTAACTTTTTGTGAGTAGTGTATATCACACTAGACAGCATGTCTGTAGGGTTTAGGATAGTTTAGCTTGGGTGAGTGACACACCGCATAGTTGAGTTCAAATTGCTTGTTGGTGGTCTGGGGTCCTACTTTTGAACTGACATTAAAGTATATATGCTCCAAGGAAATATCTGTCCTGTGCTGTTCCTTATCCATGACCCTAAATAGACTGAATCAATTAATAGTTAATGTGAAGCTACTTCCAGTGTTACATATAAAAGGGCTGGTGGTGACTATGATTGTTTTGGCACAGGCCGGGCAAATAAGATACATTACACCAGCCGTGTTGAGATGTACCGTAAAAATAATACACCAATATAGTTTGAGAAATATATTCAGTGTTAGATGCAGTATTTCTATAAACAGGGTGAAATAGTGGCCAGTAGCCTAGCTGATGCACCCTCATCAGTATTATCAGCCAAACCAGTGTCTCCCTCCTTATCTGGCACGGCTCCTATAATGTCAACTTGTGTGATTATTGATGCCGTACGCTTGTCTAGAGGAATGAGCCCTACTGTCCCCGTCCGCACTCTGGCAGTGACCGTGCCCAATAAGACTCTACTTGTTGACATATTTGTTTATGTCAGACCGCTTCCTATTTATTTCTGTCAAGGTTCTTTTACTGCTGCATCCAACTCATGCACAAGTAGTCTATGTTTGCAGAAATTTTACTTAAGTAGAAGTTAAATAAATATATTAATACAAAAATAAACAAAATACCAAGAGACTTGTTTAGAAAAGAGGACAGTGTTGTGTAAAGTTTAGAAATTGCAAAATATAACGCACAGAGCATACTGCCTAGTTACTGTTCTTTGCTGACTGTCTGCTGTGGATGGTTCCACAAATAATGTGTCAATTTTTCTGATGCTTTTATAAAAAGCAGACAAAATATGTATTCAGCAATATAATTCAAAATATAGCTGGCATGGGCTGCACTAGGATTTAAATTAAAATGTGTAATAAAAGTAAAAATAAATAAATATATCATAAACAAATAATAAAAAAAGAGAACAAATTGCATAAAACAGCTTCTTGATTACAGTCATTGAAGTAATCATTCATCCTTCCTGCTGTGACAAGCTGCCACTCAGTAAACATTTTTAAGCCTCTATTGAAGCATCCAAACAACATCTCTCTTGCTTCCACTGCTCTGGTGAGAACTTTTACTTCATACTTCGAGAAAATTCTCACTTTTTCCTGCACTCAAATTGTACAGTTTCTCCTCCACAACAAAATGCACGGACTAACTCTGCATATCAACATTCATGAAAGGTGTTTCTTGACCAAATATGGCTAATTGTGGGCATTCAAGGGGTGGAAGTTGAGGCTGGTGCACATGTCCAACATTTCAGGTATCTTTGTGATTTATGAAAAGGAATTGCGTGCAGGTAGCATACACTCGTTTGTATAAATCTGAATATGTAAAATATATATGAAAAATATATATCTCAATGCTTATCTCTGTGCTGATTGGACAGCGTGTACGTATGCAACCTTGGCATTACTGCAGGAAAACAAAAACAATGTTGCAATAGTTACAAAATTTAATCAACAGGTTTGTGTCCACGGACACAAATTTTTCTTCACTGGAGGTGGCTGAAAACACTTCCAGAAGGGGCTAAATTTCAGTGGCTTTAGCCAACTTGGTTAAGGTTATGGAAAGTTAGATTCAGACATAAAAACCTCTTGGTTAAGATAAAGGAAAGTAAGGTTTAAGCACCAAACCTGGAAACTGTATACAGTCTGGGTCTATGGAATCAAAAACTGGCCTTGAACCAGGGACACCTGAGTGAAAGTCACGTTGATTGATAAGCTCACTGGCTGTAAGCCTAACAGTTAAATTAATGCCCTGTTAGCTAGATGGCTTGCTTTGTTAATAAAAAATTCAGACAATCTCTTACCTCTCTCAGGTAATGAAAGGCCCATAGATATTGAAGTTGTAAACCAGTGTTGTTTACAGCCAGTCTAAAATAACCCAATACAGCAGCTCTGCCAGTTAGCCATTAGCAGATAATTTAGTTATGCAGCTTGTTTTGTTTAAGGTGAATGAGACATTCTGTAAAATACTGTTATTACTGTTAGTCTGATTTTGCTGTCTATCTATACAGCTACAATGTCATATCAATACAAATGAATATGAAGCTTCCTCCTGATGTCACCTGTAGATTATTTTCGAACTCCAACTCTAATCTTCTTACAAATCTGTTTATGTTTTTCTTCAAGCTAAGATACACATCTTCCACTTCCTTTGGGCATACCAACATGACAACTGACCCATTATTATTAAGTTATCCATTCAGAGTGTATTATTGATCATTGGCACCACTCGACAAAGTATCTCATTTGCCTAATAAGTATTTCAACTCTGTTTCAGGAACAACTGATGGAACATCACTTATGGTTTCCAGATAGCTGCTAAATATGTTTTCCTCCTGTTTCGTTTTATCTTTTTTTATGTATGCATATTACGCTGAAACAAAACAGATCCCACACACATTGGGAAACAATGTGTGAGAGCAATAATACACTGAAGCATGTATGTCATTGTGATTATATTGCAATTATAGGTACTTGGGTGCTGCAGATGGTAGCTATCATCATCATACCTATAATCACAGCAAAGAATTATTGTTCAAACTCGTGTGTTCTCTGTCTTTGTGAGACTTGGAAGGCACAATGCACAATTTAATGCACAATTTGACTGATGAAAATTGTGTTCACCACAGTTGTGTCTATAATGTTATGATAATGTTATGCTCAATTTGAGAGATCTTTTTTTTGTGTGCCTTCCCTCCACATGGAGGTAAGGGTCAGCAGCTGTACACTGTAATAAATTACCAGCATTTCACAATAATTAACAGTATTATTTTACAGTAACTTGTTGTAATTAAGTTCCTCTGTAATATTCCAGTAAATACCTGTAAAAACTACTGGATCCTTGAATTTTAAAGCATTTAACTGTTGTTTTACAGTAAAATCCTGCAATCAAAACATCCCTGTTATATCACAACATGGTCTGTAATATCACAGCAACATTTCACAGCATTCAACAGTATTATTACAGTGAAAGTTTGTATTCAAATATTCCCTGGTAAGTCACATGACATAACCAAACTCGGCACTGAACCTGAAGAGGCCATTTCCCTCTTCTCTTCTGGGCTGAATGGAGAAGTTGAGCTGCATGCATAATGTGTGTTTGCTGTACACCCATGGTATTTTAAAGGTCCCATATTATGCTCCTTTTCAACAAGTTCACATATTTCACACATTTGAAGTTTTTTGCCTAAAAATGCAGTTTGTTCCTGGATTTTAGCCAGCCTGTGCTCCTGTGGAAACTGTGCTACCATGCCCACAGAAGCTGAGAATATCTGTTGTTTAGAGATACCACAGGTAGTATCGCCACACCCAAAGAGAAAACTAATTTATCTTGATTAGGCTACATGTTACATTTACAGTATAAGATATAATGGCATTTATCGTTTGTAATTCCCTGTAGGCATAGGCGGCACTAGGGCATCGGGGATGGGGAAGCTTAAAAAAAAAAAAAAAAAAAAAAAAAGCGTTACCCAGCAGCAGCAGACTGACACTTATAATAATAAAGGCTTCATCTTGCTAACATGACCCAATGAACACTATTTAACTCAGCATTACACTCAAAATTACAATAATATTTCATATAGGCTAGGCTGATATTGCTGATGTCGTCAAACTGAGATGGCGCAGCAGAATAACTCATTCAATCTTTACACAGATTAATACTCATTGGCTACTGTAGTAGCCCATATTAATTCATTAATTATAAAACGGGTGCTTCCCATCCTTAAATGTGATTGGCTGAGCCGCGTTCCATGCCGTTGTCAAATCAGTGTAACCCACTGGTAGACCGCAGCACAAAATATCCCTGCGCCAGTGTAAACGGACATAGCGTTGCCTAGCAACCAAGTACTCTGCGCTCAACTTCCTCGTTAGGTTACATTTGTTTCAAGACTTTTGTAAACAAAATGTCAGACTTTGTAGTGAATTTTGATTTGCTGGGCGGCCTGAGCCTGGATGAGTGCTTGGTGTCTGTTAAAGGATGCTGAATTCACCACCAGCAACAGTGTTTTCGCCGGTGTGGTAAAGAAACTCCGCCGAGAAGGACGTGACAAATCTTCCCACCACGAAGCCATAACTGAGGCAGACACACTAAGTTCAGACACACCTTGGGGGCTTGTCTATAAAGTCTGGTTTGACGTGCAGCTTCATATGGGACGCAGGGCGAAGGAGGGCAACCATTAAAGGCCGACGTTTTCAGCATTCGCCACGACGAAAATGGTCTAAAATATGTCACCCTGTCTTTCAACGAATGCACAAAAAATCACAAATATGCAGCCGAAAAAAACATAGACAGCCTGCGGGGATTCATATATGAGCAGCCGGGTAACCCACTGTGGCCTCTCTGGAGAAATAGCCTACCTCTCCCTGCTGCCTCCTGATCCACCTGCCTTTTATCTCCACCCAAAGCGGACACAGTGTGACAGCGCCGATGTATGGTAAATTAACAGTATACTTTTATTATTATTGCTAATGTTACATCCGACGTTAGACGTAACACTATTTTAACAATTGCACTATTAATGGAAATATCCAATTCAACATTAACAAGCCCAAATAGCCTGATGTGACATGATGATGGCGCTAGATGACAAACCAATCTTAGCATCTGTGTTGCTTGGCAACCGTTCTGTCCACTCTATCTTGCTTGGTGGAAGAATGAATAGTTCTCAATTTTATTGTTGCATTATTATCAATAAATTATTGATTTTTTTTCGTGTTTTTTTAAGGGCTATATGTAGGGTAACCGTTTTATAAAAGCAATAAGCCCCTTGAAGCCGTGAGTTACAGTGATTTTACAATGCGCGTCGTGCCTTAGAACGCCCCTCAGCCGTTGTAAAATCACTGTAAACCACGGCTTCTCGGGCTTATTGCTTGAGTAATTTCTTACCAAATCTGACGACTAACAGTGTGAAATTCGCCCGGTGTCTGGTGGCGGGTAGGAGCCGGTGTCTGGTGGGTAGGAGCCGGTCACGGTGTCTGGAGGTTGGGAGCCGGTGTCTGGGGGGTAGGAGCCGGTCACGGTGTCTGGAGGTTGGGAGCCGGTGTCTGGAGGGCGGCAGGTGGTGGAAGCATCCAGATCGGCTTGAGTGCTGCTGTAGCTCACCACATTCATGGGACTCTCTGTAAGGTCGGGAGCTTCTGTGGGTTGGCTGGCCTCGTTTGAAGCGACGAGACAGTCTGAGTTGGCTGCGTCTTCTTTACTGTCATTGTTGATTTTTGACATTAAAAATTTGTAATGTCCATTTTCACGACCACCTTATCAGTTGGCTGTCTTCTTTTCATTTTGCAGTACAGCAACTTAGGTATACCTATGTAGGTATACCAGCTATAGCTGGGCTGTAACTAGCTTCTATCTCTTTGCGCGCTGTGTAGCCTAAAGGAAATAGCCTAACACCGTAAGGAAATGATGCAGGTTGCCTATCAAATATCTGCCACATATATCAATCTAAAAAAAAATAAAAAAATAAACAATAACTGATGTCAAACTTTAAAAAAAAAACAAAAAAAAAACAATAAAATAAATTTTTATAGACTATAGCCTTGTTTTTTTGGTGGCAATTTTGGGGAAGCTAAGCTTCCCCTAGCCTCTTAATAGCGCCGCCTATGCCTGTAGGTTACCAGACGGCTGGGGGAGGTTGAGGATGAGCCATCATGTAACGTAGACCATCCTGGGTTGGAGCCTGTCTGCCTCAATGTGTACTCTCTGCAGAATGCCTGAAAAATATACCAAGCTGACTATGGTCCTTTACAGCTGAGAGGAATACACCAGTACGTTATGCTTTGCAAAATGTTATAGTTTGTATCTAAATCAAAGATGTTATGTATGTATGCTTTGCTTCAGTGGGCATAATCTTACGACTGTAATAACGTGAAAAACGTGAGTACCGTACAGTTAAATAAATTGATTTAGCTATTTTTTTTTTATTTGTAAAGTTTTTCCATAAGCAGGTGGTGTGTAAATTATTTATGTATTCACAGGAGTCATTTCTGTAGACACTTTCAAGCATTTATTGACATCAAATAATTTACATACAAGTACTACCAGTGATAATCATTACACGGGGCCAGCCTAGCACACAATGCACATACGAAAAAAAAAAAGTGTGACACACACCAAAAAAAATACTTGCAAGACTAAATATCCTGTCCAATTGTTTGGAGTTGTTACAGGTATCTAGCATATTGCAGCTTCGTGAGCTGGTGCGGGGGCTTCCTGGGGCGCAGAATCCGGGTCCTCATTCCAGCTTGTGTGGTCCTTTGCATCCGCACGGAGTTTCCTGATGCTGAAGGCCACTGCATGGAATTTAAACTGTCCCTCGACTGAACTGGGACACATAGCTGGCTTGTCAGGCCGCTCGAACTGTGCAGTTAGGTCCTCTGGAACGGGGATGGCCAATACTGCATCTGTGTATGGTGCAGGGTCCACAAAGACCTCTTCAAATATGAGGTCCATCATGTCACCAACATACCCTGTTTTATAAAATACATGCACAAACGCCTTGTTTACCTTTTTTTCCCCACAATGACTGAAAGTGTACACTTTATCTAATTTATTGTTTTTATAAGGTTGCTTTTTTGTGTGTTTTAGTTTTTACTATTATTTTATGTTGAAATTCTTATAACATGTAAGAGCAATACCTAATACAGCAGGCCCAAAACATATGTTTTGGTTGAAAAATAAAAAAAGAATTTAACACTTACAGAATGACGGCTCTGTCTTTAGTGGTTTAGCTCTGCATTCTCCCTTCATGGCCTTTGGAAAGTGGACCTTGAAGAGGGGTACATCTTCAAGTGTAGTCTGGCATGTAACATCTCTTGATGCAGGAAACTGTATGGATGCACTTGATGGGCTGGCCTGTATAGAGGAAACAGGGGTTACACCAACATCTTCTCAAACAGCTACAAGCAGTGCAAAAATTATGACAACAAATGAACACAGTTACAAAATAAATAAATAAAATAAATAAATAAATAAATAAATAATGGGTTACACTGACTATTTCACTTCCAGAGTAAATTGTATTGTAACATAGCCAAAGCTTGTAAATCCAATATATGTTGCATGTGAAAAATGTGTATTCTATCCCCTTTCACATATTCCCTACTGTAACTCCGAGCTTATCTATACGTGAAACACTAGACCAGGGGTTCTCAAACTTTTTTGGCCCAGGGACCCCCTGGAGAGGTCAAAATTTTCCAGGGACCCCCTGACACTCGCAACACCGATAAGCATAATACTTATAACCAAATTTGTACTCTTAGCTAGTTGATTAGCAGCATTAGCACATAGCCTCATCCAAGGGCGTAGGTTTGATTTTGACATTGGTGGGGACATAAAAGCGCTCCAAGGCGGCGCCCCTGAAAGTTGATGTTTGTTGCATTTATGACTGCAATTTCACGTCATGTAGAGCTAATCAAATAAACAAGAAAACGATCATAATCAGAAAAAATAAAAACTAGTAAGGGATTGACATTAATGTTTATACTGCATATATGAATATCTATACTGACTACAAGTATTTAATAATTCTGTAATGTTGTAAGTTAAAGGCAACTAAAGAAAGACAAGCAGGCAATTTAACTGAGTTCTTGTCTTTAGTGCAACTGTGCATTATACTGTACATCAACATCGTACAGAAACATAAATAAAATAAAATAAATGTTTGACTCTTAATACCTAAATACAAACAGATTAGTGTCCATTGCCTTGCTCTTATTTGAAAAAAAATAATCTCTGTTGTTGAGGCTCTACAGTTCTATAAGCTTGACATTTTAAATCGTGGTTAGTAAAAATGGATAATTCCTGCTTCCCTAGAGACAACAGGCCAATGTGCCTGATAAAAGCTCTCATGTCAAAGAAGCTGAACTATTGTTCTAACTGCCACCTGACGAAATAAACAGTGAAGAAATCAGTCCGTGTGCGTAGCTGCTGGCCAACCAGCCAAACAAACTCCACTGTGCAGGTCCTCCGGGGCTTTTTACAACCACATGGAGTGACAGCGGGGACGGCCAATCACACGTTAGCAAGAAACGGCAGAGCCAATCGATGAGCGATATTAGGTTAGAGGCGGGACTTCTAGCGGAGACCGGCTGTTAACCCTTTGTGTACCATAAGAATTGACTAGACACTGACGGACAGAGGCGCTTTGAGTGTTTGTTGTTGCTGTTATTTGTGAAGCCGTGCGAGCGCCTGTGAGGTGTCATACCCGATTGCCTGATGTGTAATCACATAAGTAAGCTCCCCAAATCAATCATGGGAGACACTTAAAAACGAACACAGTGTTTATTTCACAGTTTAACGCCCCTACTCCCCAAAAAGTTTTTTAAAAAAATTTAATAATAATAATTTAAAAAAATACATTGCCGTAAAAGCACCATGCACAGTGGAGTTTGTTTGGCTGGTTGGCCAGCGGCTACGCACACGGACTGGGGCGTATTCAGCACAGACGTACCAGTGTGTAACGCCAAGCTAACGGAAACGATAAAGCTCTGAACAACCTGTTGCATTACGCAAGCGTTGCAAGTCTAGAAGCCCAGAGGGCCATTCTCCTCGCGATTGTAGCCGAAGAACTGTCTGAGCAGGAGATTAGTTTACATGGACCATTAATTATAGGGGTACTGCAATACATTCAATGTCCACTATGAAAAAAACAGTTATTGTTAAACATTGTTTCCAAGATTTGTACCATAGGCCTACACAAATGAGTTTTAAGTCATAAGTTGGATAAAAGTTGCCATATTATTGAAAAAACACAAACAAACAATAAAGTATGTCTGATTTATCAGCACAGTTAACACATAGGCTACATGTGCTTTTACCTCTTCAAATGATGGGTAACATTTTAAACAGAGGCTGCACTAATATAGCGACTTGGAAGCCATAATGGAGCACTAGCGTTTTAAATCACGGAGGCTTAAATACAGGCTGATACTGATTGGATAACAAGTGTGACACGCCCACCAAAGGGAGGAAAACTACCTCCGAGGCATGTTGCTCTCTGTTACAAGACGTTACACAACGTTACGTATCGTAACGCCGCTGAATACACCCCTGATTTCTTCACTGTTTATTTCGTCAGGTGGCAGTTAGAACAATAGTTCAGCTTCTTTGACATGAGAGCTTTTATCAGGCACATTGGCCTGTTGTCTCTAGGGAAGCAGGAATTATCCATTTTTACTAACAGTGTTTTAAAATGTCAAGCTTATAGAACTGTAGAGCCTCAATAACAGAGATTTTTTTTTCAAATAAGAGCACGGCAATGGACACTAATCTGTTTGTATTTAGGTATTAAGAGTCAAACATTTATTTTATTTTATTTATGTTTCTGTACGATGTTGAAGTACAGTATGATGCACAGTTGCACTATAGACAAGAACTCAGTTAAATTGCCTGCTTGTCTTTCTTGAGTTGCCTTTAACTTACAACATTACAGAATTATTAAATACTTGTAGTCAGTACAGATATTCATGCAGTATAAACACTGCAGTATAAACATTAATGTCAATCCCTTACTAGTTTTTATTTTTTCTGATTATGATCGTTTTCTTGTTTATTTGATCAGCTCTACATGACGTGAAATTGCAGTCATTAATGCAAAAAACATCAACTTTCAGGGGCGCCGCCTTGGAGCGCTTTTACGTCCCCACCAATGTCAAAATCAAACCTACACCCTTGGATGAGGCTATGTGCTAATGCTGCTAATCAACTAGCTAAGAGTATTGGTTATAAGTATTATGCTTATCGGTGTTGCGAGTGTCAGGGGGTCCCCGGAAAATTTTGACCTCTCCAGGGGGTCCCTGGGCCAAAAAAGTTTGAGAACCCCTGAACTAGGACATTCACAGAGTTGTCCCCAAGCCACTCCTGTGTTGTCTTGGCTGTGTTCTTAGGGTCATTGTCAAGTTGAACCTTCGGCCCAGTCTGAGGTCCTGAGTGCTGTGGAACAGGTTTTCATTGAGGATATCTCTGTACTTTGCTCAATTCAGCTTTCCGTCAACCCTGACCAGTCTCCCAGTCCCTGCTGCTGAAAAACAGCCCGACAGCATGATGCTGCCACCACCATGCTTCACTGTTGGGATGGGATTGGGCAGGTGATGAGCGGTGCCTGGTTTCCTCCAGACATAATGTTTGGAACTGAGGCCAAACAGCTCAATCTTGGTTTCACCAGAGAATCTTGTCTCTCACAGTCTGAGAGTCCTTCAGGTGCTTTTTTGCAAACTCTGACCGGGCTTTTATGTGTTTTACACTGAGGAGAGGCTTCCGTTTAGCCACTCTGCCATAAAGCCTAGATCGGTGGAGGGCTGAAGTGATGGTTGTCCTTCTGGAACTTTGTTCCATCTCCACACAGGATCTCCGGAGCTCAGTCAGAGTGACCATAGGGTTCTTGGGTAACCTTTTTACTGAGGCCCTTTTCCCAAGATCGCTCAGTTTGGCTGGGTGACCAGCTCTTGGAAGAGCCCTTGAAGCAGCCACAGATACACACATTGAGCACGTTTACATGCACACCTTATTCCTGTATTACCGGAATATTCGCAATATTCCGGTTGCGCACGTGTCATGTAAACACGCACCGAACCCGATTAAGGTCATATTCCGGTTGGAGAGAATTCCGAATAAGCCCCCTGGAATATTCCTGTTCCAACCGGAATATTGGGGCATGTAAACACCTTAGTCGGAAAACTCCCCGAACCGGAATATTCAGTCACGACTGCGCATGCTCAACTCACAAGGAATTCTGTGGCGTCTTTGTTGCTATGGTTACCTGCAAGCGGGGAAAACGGCAGGGCAAACAGCAGCAAGAGCCAGGAGACTGCAGTCCACCTTCAGCTAATGAAAGACTTAAATATCACGGAGTATATCGATGGGAGAAAACATAGAAATAGCAACAGAAGAAGAAGAAAAAGCAGAAGAAGACGAGGAAGAAGACTTCTTCGTCTGTTTTTCCGGCAGACCAGACGCCTATATGCGCACTGCTGCCCCCCGTGGCTGAGTGTCGCATTACGTCAGAGAGTGGAATACGCCGAAACACGGGGGCATGCCAAGTCACATGTAAACGGAATATTCCAGTTGTTGCGGCGCAGTTACCTTAGCCGGAATATTGAGCCGAACCGGAAAATGGTGTGCATGTAAACGTAGTCATTGGCTCCGCTTTTGCCTGGACCTGACAAAACAGTATGCTTCATGTCATTTCTGTTAAATATTGTATTTGCATAGTGACTGTCAAATGTATATAGGTTAAATAAAATAACAAAAATGAAGAGGTCAATAAGCTGTGTTGAGCAGGCTGTGTGGTGTTTAATTCCTGTGTGGCAGCAGTGCGGCCATCACACAAAACTTGAAGGATAAACATGGAAGGAACAGTTCGCCTTAAGTGGGAAGAATGGATTATCTATGAGAACTGATTCAATCATCCACAGCAAGCCTATCACCTTATCATTTAAGTCTTGCTATGTGTTCTGACTAAATTTCCATAAGTTCTGTTCTAGAAAAAAATGTGCTCATTAGGAATAGGAATTAATCCAAGCAAGTCCCTTTGTGTTTTAATGTCATTCCTCTTCTTTTCCATCCTCTTCCTTTCAAATCTGGCCTCTGATTTATTGAAACACATTTGATTATCAATGCAAATTATAGCTGTCAGTTGGAAACCTTTGTGCAGTGCTCATCTTTCTCACCCTGTTCCTCTCCTACATAGTATGTTCCTCACCCAGAATGTGTCTAGCTTGCTGCTGCGTTTGTAGAGATAAATAAATTAACTGTTTTGGGTGATACAAAATGTAATAAAATTTCTCTCGTTGAACTAGAGTCCTGGCTCCTGTGGTTGAAAGAAACTAGTTAAATATGTCGACCTACGGGCTTCCTGTTCTCTACAGCAAAAATCAAACATATTTTCTGTTAAGCCATAGCTACCTTTTGGCTAGTTAAATGATTTGATGCTACTAAACTTGAGTCATGTCTTATTTTGTGGACCTCACCATAAAATCATACAACATAGCATCATTCAAGGCATCCAATTCTTGTGAAAGTTCGGAAAACTGTTTGGTCCTGATGGTCAAATTAATCAGTGGCAATCTACAATCTACTGATGCAAAATATGCTCAAGATATCCAGATTTCAGTGTCAATGAAGAATAGAAATCAATATTTTTCAGGAACATTATCTTGCTGTTTAAGTATTCCATGGAACAAAAAGGAAAATTAAAGGAGTCAGGAGCCAGAGCTGAGCTTTGGCTGGATGCAATTCAGACAGTTCAGCCCCTGGGCATGGTCCACATATCTAGCCTAATAATCCACCTATACAGTAATCTGCAAAGCAATAAGTTGAAATCTTTATTTCTCTCCCTTTCCCTCTTTCTGCACTCCCTTTCTTGATCTGAGAGCAATGCACCATTGGCCTAAATTACTGCATAAATAGCCAGATAAATAGCAAAAAGCTTAATGGAAACCAATTAGGCTGTCCCAACATTTTAGCTGTGCCATAAATGCATGATGTTTGCTAGCTTGTCAGTTTTACTTTTCTTCCAAGCCATTTGTTCATATTTCACAAGGAATGACACTCACAGATCTGGTGCTTAGATTAATGGTTGTTGCTGCACCAACTGGGTGTGGCCAAGTGGATTTTGCAATTTTGGCACGCCGTGCGCCATGGCGCAACTACTGCACCGTTCCTCCTACCGGCACAAGGGAGGAGAGAAGGCGTGGGGTGGGTTTGACACAGCTGATTCACTTTAAACCAATCAAATGAGCCCCTGTCCTCGCCTTTAAAATGCGCTGCGCGAAGGTGTAATGAAAGTTTACACAATTGACATGGAGGAAGAGAGCAGCCGCGACACACACTAAGGAAAAAGAGGCCAGTCTTGGCTGCTGGAGTGTTGCTGGAGCTACCTGCCATCCATCTATCCACCCATGCATCCATCCATCCATGCATCTATCCTTACATTCATCTTCCTCATTCCCCTGTCTTTCCATTACCTACCTGCCTCGCATCTCTCTTTTTCCAGCTCTGTCACCGTCTGTTAAAGTTATTGATTTTTACGAGCAAATATAAATTTAACAGTGAAGCCCCCATTTTTGATTAATGTTTTTACTTCAAAGGATAATCCTCGCCATATTTATATAAATACATGTTTGTTTTGCAACTTTCGACTCCATCACTTACTGATGCAACAACACACTAGAGATTAAAACAAAATCCGGTTCATTAAAGCTTTTACATTTGCTGTTCTAAACGCCCAGAGTCTGGCAAGGAACTGATGCATTTTACGTTTTCGATTTGTGTAGAATCAGGGTTGGCACCGGACAACATGACCGGCATGTTTTCAATTTACCAGACAAATGAAAAGAGGAAAAAGGAGTACAATCAATTGCAAACAATTTTCCTCTTTTCATAACTTTCCCCATATATTCCATGAGCACCAGTGAAGGGGATTCCAGTAGCGCTCTATCCTTTTTTCTTTTTTTACCAGACAAATGTTTGAAATTCCAGTCAAATATTATCTGAATTTATTGAGCTTAAAATTATATGCAGACTATATAAGAATGATATCAAGGCATGTCAATTTATAGCGTAATCCTTTTACTGAAAAGTGGGTTATATCAAATAAAATGAGTGCCATCAATTGACTCACGTGCGTAACTTCTAAAATAAATAAATAAATATTGCACAAGCCTGAGCTCTTTTAACATGAACATTGCATACAATTGCAAACAATTGCAACTACAATTTGCAAACAAAAAAAACTGGCTCATACCATTTTAATAACAAGGTGTGTTGCCAACTTGCCAACTTGGCGTGTTGCCAAAGTCTCAAGTGTCTCTCCACAACTTGCAATCCGCATCAGTCTTGTGACCTTGTTCCCTCCCAGGCGACTTCGCTGCGCTGTTTTGATCCGGTTCTGCAGAGAAAAACCTCTCCCAACAAACATAAACCAGTTTAAAAAGAGGTATAAACAGTCTTTTATCAATAGGTATCTGGAAGAGGAAGGGTGTTAATTGGGAGTATGTGTAGGTCAGGATGTATGTATGTGTGTATGTGTATGTATGTATAAGTATGTATATATATAAATAGATAGATACATAGATGCATAGATATAGATGTATGTATGTGTGTGTGTGTGTATGTATATGTATGCAATCAAGTGTTTGCGATAACTTGTAATGAGTCTCTTGCAGCCCTGTGGAGGAATTTTGGCCCATTCATCTTTACAGAATTGTTGTAATTCAGCTACATTGGAGAGTTTTCGAGCATGAACCGCCTTTTTAAGGTCATGCCACAGTATCTCTATCAGATTCAGATCAGGACTTTGACTAGGCCACTCCAAAGTCTTCATTTTGTTTTTCTTCAGCAATTCAGAGGTGGACTTGCTGGTGTGTTTTGGATCATTGTCCTGCTGCAGAACACAAGTTCGCTTCAGCTTGAGGTCATGAACAGATGGCCGGACATTCTCCTTCAAGATTTTTTGGTAGACAGCAGAATTCATGGTTCCATTTACCACAGCAAGTCTTCCAGGTCCTGAAGCAGCAAAACAGCCCCAGACCATCACACTACCACCACCATGTTTGACTGTTGGTATGATGTTCTTTTTCTGAAATGCTGTGTTACTTTTACGGCAGATGTAATGGGACACACTCCTTCCAAAAAGTTCAACTTTTGTCTCGTCCACAGAGTATTTTCCTTGTCTTGGGGATCATCAAGATGTTTTCTGGCAAAACTGAGACGAGCCTTTATGTTCTTTTTGCTCAGCAGTGGTTTTTGTCTTGGAACTCTGCCATGAAGGCCATTTTTGCCCAGTCTCTTTCTTATGGTGGAGTCAAGAACACTGACCTTAACTGGCAGGCAAGTGAAGCCTGCAGTTCTTTAGATGTTGTTCTGGCTTCTTTTGTGACCTCTTGGATGAGTCGTCGATGCACTCTTGGGGTAATTTTGGTCAGCTGGCCACTCCTGGGAAGGTTCACCACTGTTCCATGTTTTCGCCATTTGTGGATATAGGCTCTCACTGTGGTTTGCTGGGGTCCCAAAGCTTTAGAAATGGCTTTGTAACCTTTTCCAGACTGATAGATCTCAATAACTTTCTTTCTCATTTGTTCCTGAATTTCTTTGGATCTCAGCATGATGTCTAGCTTTTGAGAATCTTTTGGTCTACTTCATTTTGTCAGAGAGGTCCTATTTAAGTGATTTCTTGATTGAGAACAGGTATGGCAGTAATGAGGCCCGGGTGTGGCTTGAGAAATTGAACTCAGCTGTTATAAACCACAGTGAAGTTATGTTTTAACAGGGGGGGCAAACACTTTTTCACACAGGGCTATGTAGGTTTGGATTTTTTTCCCCCTTAATAATAAAAACCTTCATTTAAAAACTGCATTTTGTATTTACTTGTGTTATCTTTGTCTTATATTTAAATTTATTTGACGATCTGAAACATTTAAGTGTGACAAACATGCAAAAAAATAAGAAATCAGGGAGGGGGCAAACACTTTTTCACACCACTGTATATGCGTATGTGTGTATATATACAGTAGAAATTGTGCGTTATATGGGATTTGTTTAGTACTTAGGCTGTATAATTATATGTATTTATATGTACAGTTGTATTGAATTATATAGAATCCAATTCCATCAATTATGATGAATAGTTAGAAAGGGGTAGGTATAAAAAAGTGTATACTTCTTCCTACTCTTTTTTCTTTCAAACAGGATACACCATGTTGTTTATGTGTTTCTCTTTTTGTTGTCCTTTTTTGTATTTATATATGGAAAACGTACACATATATATTATATATATATTTTTTTTGTTGTATACTTGTTTGAAAATAAAATTCTTCATTCATTCATTCATTCATTGTAAAATCACTGTAACCCGCGGCTTCTCGGGGCTTATTGTTTAATTCGACGCCTGGGAGCGCCGGTCAATCAGCTTGAGGTATGAATGATAGACCGTAAACAAGTTTTGTTGTAGTTAGCCCAACGTTAGCCACACAACATGCTAGCCAGCTGGTGTAGTGGTGTAATGTCAAACAAACAATCGCTGACTTTATTGATTTTTGTGTTAATTGTGTGAGAAGTGTGGGAGATTTCTCGTAGCACTCGCTTTGGAGTGTGCCTCTGAAAAACTCCGTTTGGAGGGCTATATAGCCCTAGCACTCCACCCTCCCCCTCCGCCTCAACAAGAATTGGGACATCCGTACCCCTATGCGTGAACGCGCAAAACGGAGGGGTAGGGGCAAGTGGTAGGGTTAAGGGGTAAATTGGGATTGGCCCAATGACTCTAAAATCCATGACACCACATGAACAGGACAGTCCAACTATCAGGGAAGCCAACCAAACATCACAAAGGACTTGGAGAAAAAATATACAGACCCAGATCTTCTAGACTACCTGCACAGAGCTACAGTCCTCGACCTCAGGTTCAAGTCATTACCTTTTCTTGATGGAGCTGCCTGTGACCAAGTCTACAAGGACCTCATAACAGAAATTGTGGAGCATGAACATCAGGCATTTGATCTTCTTTTAATGTTAATTTGTAATTGATTGTCATTTTTTCTCATCATGTGCATTAAATAATTATTGTTATAATTATTTTTAATTTCTAATATGTTCTTGCAGTTTGAAGCAATGCCAGCAGGACCTTCCGCAGAGGCAGAACAACCATCACCAGCAGTATCCCCTCCTCAAAAGAAGACTGCCATGTCAGAGTTACTTGGGGATCTTTTCAGAGCAACAGAGGAGCAGCGGTCCAAACCAACCAAACTATTGAGGAAGAGGTTTCCTTCTACAAAGCAGCTGATTGCCTTCATGTAGATGTGATCCTTTTCAGTGGTGGAAAATAAATCAGTTCAAATTCCCCCATGTCTCAAAGCATCCACAAAAGTATCTCTGTGTCCCTGGAACCTCTGTTGCAAGTGAGAGAGTTTTCTCCACTGCATGTGATATTGTGAGTGCAAGTCGCTCTCGTCTTGCCCCAGAGAATGTGGACATGCTTGTCTTTTTACAGAAGAACCTCAAAGTAAAAGAATAGCTCTATTATAGGGCACTAATTGCACTTTTGGCAAGTTTACATTTTATGCTACCTATTTGTAACAGAGGGCTTGCATTTTCCTTAAGACTGTAGGTTACAATAAGGCTAACTGTTCTGATATGTTTTTTAACTGTTATGATATGCTTTTAATGTTGTTTATGTTTACATTTTATACTACTTATTTATAATAGAGGTCAGGACAGGCACTCACCTGAAGTGTGTGAGTCACAACAATGTTGCCAAACCACCCTGGATGGTGCACTTTACCATGTTCATGTTTAAGATTGTTTATCAAAATAAGCTAAAAGTGTTCAATTATCTATTTGATACTGCACATTACTATACTACCTCACCAATTATTGACAGAGGGCAAGTTGGACAATTGTCCACACTTTGTGATAGATTTTGTGATTTATTATAGTTTTTGTTTGTTGTTTATTCTATTGTTCTTTGATGGTGTATTTATAACAGTTAAGTATTCTCTTCAAGTGTGTGGCTGACAATAAGTTGTTTGAGTTGATTGAATAATGTTCATGTTTACATTTCACATTACTTTATACTGCACTTTACTATATTTAATATTGCCTGTTTTTGACAGAGGGCAAGAATAAGTGTTCCGTTTGTATAATAAATGTTGTGATTTGACTTCACTTGTGCCTTATTTTACATTTAATATTGTGTGAGTAGTAGTGCCTTGTCTATTTGAAATTGAAGGGGCAAATAACCTACTGCATGTTAGATATTAGATAATATATTTAAATATCGAAACCGAACCGTCACCGAGGGCCATGAATCATGATACGAACCGAACCATGCGCACACTGTGCCGTTGCATCCCTAATCAACACATAATATCACAACAATATCAACACATAATGTCTGTTGTTATATAAGTAAAGTAATTTTATGAAAAATAACAGATATAAAATTTGATGAAAAATTAATCAGTCTGGTTCAAGGCTGAATCTGAACAGTGTTTTTGTCTACCATAATTAATCATTATTTAAAGGTAAATTAAAAGAACTTCATGCTCTTAGTCTCATTTGAGTGGTATTTCTTTTCATAACTCAGAGTAATCCAATATTCTATTTATCTCAAATATTTGTAATTCTTTACTCTTTACACACATTTGTACAATCAGATTATAATAATTCTAGTCTGTGTGATTTGTTAACCTTCCCTAAGCTTCTTGATTTGTCTTCTACCTTTTTTGTGTGTGTCTGCAGGTGTTTGAATGTGTGTGTGCATGTGTATGTCTCATGTTTTGTTACAAATCTGTCTCCCATTGAAAAGCAGGTCCTCTGTCAGGTCTTATCTGTTCTCCTCAGACTGTGAACTGTGACTCATTCAAGAGGCCCTCGTCTCACACATCTGAAGCCCATCGATGTGGTGGTGAATGATAACTTTGCTGGAGACAACTCCTCATATCTTTAAGTTATTGCATGTACAGTCACTATCCTCTGACAATCTTGTAACTTCCATAGACCTTGGAACATGCATGGGAAAAACTGGGCTGTGTGAACTCTGTCATCCTCTGCAGAATTGTAGCTCAGTGTCATCCTGTGTGATTTACAAAGACAGTTTGTGAGCTTCCAATATGCTGACTTGACATAGAATTGTAGCTCAGTGAACAGTTGCATAATTCAGGGAAGACTGTTGTAACCAAACATGGTCTACTAACTGCTGTAAGTGTAACGCGTACCTTCTGTTTACTCTGTCCTTTTTATCTCATAAAAGCCACAACTTCATTACCTCGTACCCTCTTGTTTCTTTCCTTCTTTTCCTCATTGCCTTCTTTGTTTCCACCCATCCTTCTTTTATCCACATCTTCATTCCTTTCTTCTCTCTTGTTCCTTTTATCTCTGTCTCTCTCTCCCTCGCTGGCTGGTTGAGTCCATTGGTATGCAGGGTGGTGTTGGCTGGTGTTTGCAGGGGAAGGATAAAGCAGTAATCAGTGCCAATGAAGCTGCCCTGTCCCAGAGCACAAATGTGCCAACATCAGCAACACCACCAGACCATGCTTGTGTGTGTGTGTGTGTGTGTGTGTGTGTGTGTGTGTGTGTGTGTGTGTGTGAGAGAGAGAGAGAGAGAGAGAGAGAGAGAGCAGCATCAAAGAGGTCAGACAGAGGTCAGTGTCTTGGACATAGATGTTATTTTACTGCTTTTTTCTGCTCCTGCACACAACTTAGGCTTTGCAATATGATCCCAGGTATCATGACACAATAGTTTGCTTTTGCATTCATCTGGAGGTCCTGGCTCAGACCATGCAGAATTTAATTCTGGGCAGAATCACTCTATCCGGAGACATTTTACACTTATGGGGACATGCTGTTGAGAAATTGATTTTATGGTGGCTGCCATGAAAATATGATACTAAATTGTAGCCATTATTTTTGTTTGCTTAATGTTTGGTGAAGAGAGTCAGGGAATTTAATATAGCACATAAATAGTTCTGCAAATGTTGGTAGAAACAGGTTGCAAAGTGAAAGTGAGTCACATCTCAAAATTCAATCATGCACAATACCATTCCCATCCGCAGCATATTTTTATCAAGATGGTGACTCCATTCTAATAATTTCTAGCCAATATTCTACAAGAGGTGCATACATAGACATATACACTGAAAATAATTGCAGTACCAGTAGTCTCTCTGCTGTAGCCAATATATTCATCTTGCAAGTCAAAGCAGTCTCAACTTTTTTTCTTTTTCTTGGAAACTTATTGGAAACTTTAGTGGTTGAATTTTTTAGTAAGCTGGCAAAGTTGCTGAAGGTTGGGTAAAATGGTAAAATGCTGAAGAAGTCTCTGGAAGTGGTGGATTTAGTTCTCCTGAAAGTATAGAAACTTTTTGCAGTTGAATCATTGTTTTAGGAGAGGTTTGCAGAACAATCAAAGAAAACCCAACAAATCAGTGTAATGAAAAATTATGATTTGGATCTCATAATACCACAATATTTTAGAATTCCAAATCCAAATCATGTGTTTCAATATGGAACAATATATTCAATATATGAACTATCCCTTTAGGATCACTAAATCCCAGCTGGGGCAATCTTTTTGGCAAAGACTAAGTAACAACAGCCACTGCCAGTGGCAAAATTTGACCCAGCACTGGTAAAATGAAAAATCTTTTATTCTACCCCACCAGAAGAGGAAGGGCATTTAAATTGGACCACTGTGGAATCAGTCTTTTAATAAATTTAAGAGATTGCAATGGATTGCAATAAAGTAACTGCCATCACAAGATATTACTACATTTTTTTTTGTAGCCAACAAAGTTTTGCTTCTTATAAAGTACAAGCTGTTATGTAACATTTAATGCAGCCAAGGATGTACATGACATCTCACAGGAACATATGGGGAGTCAAGAGGATGAGGAGTTTAGATAGATAGATAGATAGATATACTTTATTGATCCCACCCAGGGAAATTCTGGTGTTCCAGCAGCAACAGTAGAAACATACAATAAAGTTAACTAAAAAAAGAATAAAGGCTAAAAATATACAATAGAGACTATAAAGACTAAAGACTCAAAAAATACAATAAGGGCTAACCTAAGGAAAGGAGATACGAGATGTGAAAATATACATATGGAATGACAATATACAGATGGCGCTGAAGTATATACATGATTGTATAGATTGTATAGATAAGGAGAGTTAGTATGAAACCAGGAGACTAAGAACCAAGTGGCAGAACCTGAACGCCCGGGACTGGGACAAGGAACTAACCGCCTTGATTCAGCCTCTTAAGGAATCCACTTCCCCTCCAGTCTGAAAAACAGTGTGAGTGTATATTAACTTAGGCTGTAATATACAGATAATAAATAAATAGCTTTCCTTTGCTTTCCTGGGAGAAATGTGCTCGGTATAAGATGAGGAATGGATTGAAGTGTTGCAGCTGAATGAGGAAGAGACAGTGTTTAAACTGGATATGGGAGCAGCAGTCACAGCAATCCCAAGCAGCACTTACTCTGGTGAAAAACATGGGATGCTCTCGTAAGGTGTTGTATGAATCAGGATGACACAGACTGGATGGTAAAGGTTTGAGGGGAAATTTACCACCAAAGAGAGAGCAACTAAAGAACTCATTTATGTTGTTAAAGAACTGTCTAAGCCCCTTCTAGGTCTTCCTGCAATAGAGGCTCTAAAACTAGTGAAACAGATCCACACAGTTGAAGCCCGACAGGAGGATTTCAAAGCCCCGTTCCCCACCGTTTTCTGGCTTAGGGAAATTAAAGGAGCCCTACACACTTGTGTTGGAGTCAGATGCTGTCCCATATGCCCTGTCATCAACATGCTGTGTGCCACTCCCTGTGTGCGACAAGGTGAGAGCAGAGCTGAACTGCATGGAGAGTATGGGTATGATCTCCAAAGTGACACTACCCACACCGTGGTGTGCTGGCATGGTCATAGTGCCCATAGGTACATAGGTGGTCATCGGTGGAAAGGGTCCCCAGTTTTAAATTCCTGGGAGCCCAATTCAGCAATGACACCATGTGGACTGTAAACTCTACTGTTCTGGTGAAAAAGGCCCAACAGAGACTATAGTTCTTCAGGACGCTGAGGAGCACCAACCTCTCTACAAAATTACTACCACTGCTCAGTGGAGAGCATCTTGACATACTGCATCACATCCTGGTATGGGAACTGTTCTGCGGCAGACGGGGAGGCTCTCCAGAGGGTGGTCAACACAGCAAAATTACTGGACTCCCCCTGCCCCCGCTGGGAGACATCTACAGGTCTTGCTGCCACAGCAGAGCCTGCAGGATTGTTAAAGACAGTACTGTTTTTGAGCAGTGAATTTTCTTTAATGAGATACAGCAAATTTTGTTGTATGTGAACATGCAAAGACAATAAAGACATTCATTCATTCATTTATTACAACTCAAACTGGTTTCTATTAGACGCTCCAAATGTCATTAAAGTCTGGTTTGTGTGCATGTGTTCGGTCTCGTATAGAGCATGCTCATGCATTCACATACTTGTAGTCACTTGTATGTGACTGAGAATTTATTGGTGTGTGTATATGTATGTGTGTGTGGATAAAGCATGTGACTGTCTGCTGTGTGGTCTGGTCCCTAATCGTGACATGGCAGCCTAATCTGTGATTAAGCAGCCCTGCAGACCTTTACCTCTTACACTGGCTGCCTAGTCTTGATGTATGTGTGTGTGTGTGTGTGTGTGTGTGTGTGTGTGTGTGTGTGTGTGTGTGTGTGTGTGTGTGTCAGTAGTGAGTGGAGGTGGGGTGTCAAATATGGTATGATGGTATGATGTAGGGAGTTCAAATGAGGGGCAAGGTAGAACATTCTTTTTAGGCCATAGAGTGTATACACCCAGTCATGCACACATGCAGGTGTGAACGCATGCATGCACACACACATGCACACACACACACACACACACACGCACACACACACACACACACACACACACACACACACACACACACACACTGATAAACACACACAGACTGCACACATGTACATCCACACATGCAGACACTCACAAGCACATGATAAATTAAGGGGAGAGCTGTGTTGGGGAATTACCTATATTTCACTGTGGTAATATTGAAATTGGTGACGATGCAATATCCTCCATGGAGCCCCCTAGTGGCTCAGTAATATATCTTGAGCCACCCCCCAATAAAAGTGTTCAGTCAGCTGAAGAAGCAGCAAATTTGGGAGCTAAAAATGCATTGGCTCCTAACCTCTTTAATTTTCATCATGTCATCACTTATTCCACCCATGTTTATAAAGCAAGGTCCTGCATCCAGGGGCCTATTCCATCAAGCTGGCTAACGGGATAGCCTGGCTTATTTCGATAAGCCTCGCTAATTTAAGTGAGAGTTCCGTTCCATCAAAGTGGCTTGTATGAGTTGCAGCTCAGTAACCATGGTAACTTAGTCAGCAGAACTAGCCTGCTCTGTGGCAGGCTTACGGTCAAGCTTAGCTCAGCTGCCTGTCAAAGAATGTCCGACGGACACAAACAGACCCCCAAATGACGGTCCCGTCATGTATATTGTTGCCCTGGCATCACATATTCAATTCAATTCAATTCAATTCAAATTTAATTATGTAGCACCATGTCCGTGTTCGGAAAATTCAGACTTATTTCCCATAATGTGACCAAGCATGAATGTGTTTACTTAATAAAAATAAACGTAATGAAAATCATGTGTTACCACTGTCAGTCTCCGAAATCAACCGAATAAACAATCAATTACTCAATCATATTTTATTCATGTAGCACAAGTCATACAGCAAATGCAACAAGTGTTGTACATAAAGGAGTTAAAAAGAACATGAGGTTAAAAAAAAAAAAAAAAAAAAAAGACGTCTTATTTTATTTCCCACCCACAATTTGTGATGATCCTCCTCTATTCTGCCTGAAGCCAATAGATTAGTTGACACAGGTGAGGGACGTTTACAAGAACACATATTTCAGTTAATCCCAATTGGATTCATGGTCATCTCACTTTTGGAATGATCCCTTTTTATTTGGATTGTTGCATGTATAATTTCAGAAAGACTGTGCAAATTTTTGAAATCATTTATTAACCATTCAAAAAATAAATAAATAAATAAATAAATGAATAACTCAATCATCATAATTTTGTTCAAACTGTGAAGACAAAGAATGAAAGCATTAAATACAGTTCAAACCATGGCTTTCTGTTGTGTTTAAATTTATACTTACTTCCTTCTCCAGTTTTTTGATTTCCATATCCCGACGGTGTCGCGCCGGTCAACAATCCCGCTGCCGGTGCCCCTCTGGCCGCTAGCAGCGCCCCTCCAGCAGATGGCGCCCTAGGCAATTGCCTATACCGCCTATGCCAAAAGCCGGCCCTGTTTGTGATGATTTCCCTATATTCTTCATATAGTTCCATCAGCAGTGTCTGCTCCGCTGCTGAAAATGTCGAGGCTCTCCTTTTCCCCTCCTTTTGAGACGTTGTATCTTCGTTTCGACAATCGACTGTTCTGGTCTGCTTATGTACCCCGTGAACGCGCACACTTGAGGCTTGTTCAGATGTGGCTAGAATTAGCGTTGACCTGACGCGGCTGAATCGTGTTAGTGGAACGGGTTGAGGCTTTAGTGAAAGTTGACGCTAATTCAAGCCAGGCTATATCACGTAAGCGCAGCTTTCTTTAGCTGCTTTCATGGAATAGCCCTCTGGTGTGATGAACTGGCTAAAAGCACTATTTCACTTTGGATGAGCATTTTCATTGTTTTGCATGCACTCCATAGAAATTTCAGGAGTAGTCAACCTCTATGTTTAGTTGCTCTGGGGATTGGCTGTCACTTCTAGAATTCAAGTCCCCCCTGGTTTCATATCTTTCCAATCCCACAGTGCCAAGTGGACAAACGTCAACATCTATTGTGGCTTCCAAAGTTTGTTGACTAATATTGTGGCTCTTCAAACAACTTACTAAATAAAGCCACTGTTGATTGCGGGTTGGTGTTGCAGTAATTGTAATTTAACTGTAACTGAAATAAACCATTCATTCATTCATTCATTCATTCATTCAGTCTATTGTTGATGAATACTCGTGTCTCTTCTTGTTTACAAACAAATAGCGGAGATCGAAGTTGTGTCTGTCAAACAACATTTATTCAGCATTACTCCGTCACATAAAACATACACACTAAAAACTGCTGGGTTAAAAAATAACCCAACCATAACCCAGCGCCTGAGTCAATATAGGACAGAACACGCGTTGGGTTATTTTAACCCATGCGCTGGGTTGGATCATTTTAACCCATGTGCTGGGTTATTCATTTGACCCAATGTAGTGATTGGAAATAACTACATCACTGGGTTAAATACAAACCCTACACTGGGTTGTTCATTTGACCCAAACTAGTAATTAAAATAACTACATCACTGGGTTAAATATAAACCCTACACTGGGTTTTTCATTTGACCCAAGCTAGCAATTGAACTTTTAGAATTAACTATATTGGTGGGTTAAATAATAATAATAATGCAATGAATAATTTCTAAACACACCATAAATGTATATATAAAATTCATTTAATATTGTTAACACTTATAAAACAATTGTTAAGACTTATAAAACAATTGTTAACACTTATAACACTTACAACACACACACACACACACACACACACACACACACACACTTAAGTATTTATAAAAAAACAAATTTCACTTTTGAAATGTCTTAAAAGTAGCAAAACAGCCTATCTACAACTCCCAGGTGGGGAGACACTGCTTTGAGAGGGGGAAAAAAAAGCCTGAAAACAATTCATCTCTTCAAAGTGCTATTCTCTAGACCAACTTTTCTTTCATGTTTAAATGAGCCAACTTCTGGCGTAAGAAATGAGACAAAATCATGTGCTGACATAGTATACTTGCAGATCTATTATTTTTGCTACTTTTGCACAAGAGGTTTTACTAACATGTTTAAATATGGAGATAAACATTTCTCTGCCTAGCAATCCTTATTTAACTGTGACGCTTAAGAGTGAGTGTGTGTGTGTGTGCACGCATTGCAGGGTTTCACTTACACACCCATTAATTTAATCGCCCTCTCCCTCTCCCCCACGTGCTACCATATTTAAATCATAAGTACTAAGCCAATTAATTGGGGGACCATGTGCAATATCCTTGCGGCCCATCAGTGGACCCTGGCCCAGAGGTTGAGAATCGCTGATAGATCATTTAACTCAAAGTTACAAAATGAAAAAGGGATAAACAGGAATATACATTAAATGAACAAGCTAAATGAATAAAAGTAAATTAAGTAAATAAACACAATCACGTAAAGTCAGTAAAAAAATATTCAAATAAACTGTCCTTTACAATCATGTTTTGTGTCATTCTAAGATAACAGCTATTAACTTTTTTGACACAATGACATCACTAAAATGCAAAGGTAGAAGAAATTCACATTAACAGGACTAGTAGGTAGAATGCAAACACGCGTCAGCATTTTGACACAATAAAAGTGTGTGTCTACTGTCCTTTACACATCAGCCATCAACTTTTCTTTGACACAATGAAATCACTAAAATGCACCTGAGGTAGGAGAAATTCACATTAACAGGACTAGTAGGTATAGTGCAAACAGACGTCAGTGTTTTGACGCAATTTAAGTGTCCTTTACAATTTACTGTCCTTTACAATCAGCTATCAACTTATTTGACACAATGAAATCCCTAAATGGCATCACAGATGGGAGGAATTCACACTAAGCTTCAATTGATGTCCTCAAAAATTTGACATTTGAGGATTCATGTCCATCAATTTGATATACTGCACATTGGATAAACTCCCAGGTGGGGAGACACTGTTTTGTATAACTGAGGTCAAAAACAAAGAAAGCCTTAAAACAAACGTCTACTGCACCCAGCAAAGTGTCTGCTTCAATGGCGCTCTGTGAGACAATGGTGAAGGCCTGGCTTGTTGTCTTTTCATCACCAAGACACAAAATGTGTGGGAACGGTTGAGTCTCTGCCGCTTGCAGGTATTGCACCATGTTGGTCCCCACCTGTAAATTAGACAACAGTTACTTACAATATAACCTGTCATTTAAGTTAAGCATATTTTTATATCTTTCTTATGGAAGTGAAAATGCTAATATACGTTATAAACACCAAATATTATCGAAGTGGAAAAACAAAAGTCAAACTTACTGGTAGGATGTTAATGAAGGACTTGCGGGACTCCTCTATGGTGGGTCTGTGGACTTTTCCTCCAGTCTTGTAGACAGATGGTGGTAGCAGACTCGGAAGGACTTTCAAAGCTCTGTCTATGCAATAAAATAATACATATCAACATAAACATCTAGATAGTATGCCAATTCCAGAACCATTTTTTTAAATCACACTATCAGAGCTGGTATGTGGACTTCACGCCTGCTATACAATTACAATACAGTGGTTCTCAAACATGTTCATTTCAATGACCACCATAACTGTAAGAGTGTACAAATGGAACCAAATGGACACGCAAGGTTCCATTTGTACACCTGGTGTGACCTAGATAATTGTTACCTGGTGTGAGGTCATCAAACACCAAGGGCAGTATTCCCTCTGGCTGGGCAAATGCAAGAATCCAGTCACTCACACTAGGCCAGTTCTCAAACAGTTTCCCCACCGCCTCTGGATGAAGCTGCTCGAAGTCTTGGGATATCTGATACATTTTGAAAAACAAGAAAAACAATAGAACAGTGTTAAAATAAATGATATGGGCTTGTATTACCTGTTAGGAAAAGGGTTAGGGGACAATTTGACAGTTACTTCAACAAGTAAATTATTTAGGTCAGTCACTGTTTGCAGGGTTTTTCCTGCATATAAAATTACGAGGCGGCCGGCTCAGCCTAATTACGTGCCGCCCCCGGCTCTCAAAACTCTGACGTCGGGAAAATTGTTATTTTCTGACAAGCGCCATGGTAGATGGATGTAATTTTAACTGCAATTGCAGCATTGCGCTGATGTGGTGGCGCTATCAACAAGAGTGCACTGGAAGTCGCTGCCAAAACTGCCAAAGAGGAAGAACAGAGCCGAGAAATTCCCTTCCTAGAGGATTTTGTTTTGTGTTTCAGTTTCTTCGCTAGTGTGTATGTTAATTGGCATCCTGGTAGTGGAAGTGAAAATGCAGCTTAGTTTGACTGCTATATGATGATATATGATGAGCTCACACACGCTGCCGATCTGTGCGGCGTGTGTGTTTGCAGGGAGTATTTGCCCGCTCACGTGTGAATTAAAGGATCTTGTCAAACCAACCGACCTCTCTCGAATTTCCACTTTCCCAGCCCTCCTCTTAGCTAGCTGTTTGTGTTTAAAACACAGTTCAGTAAGTTAAAAAAAAAACTGCCAATGGAACAAGGAAAATGATCTTGAAACAAGTGAAAGTGGTCTAAAAAGAAGTTACTTTTTAGGCGACTGTCTTATTTTACCGGGATTTCCAGGCTACAGCAGCGCACAGACATAGATTGTGTAACAATATGAGGAGTGGCCACTCTGCTTTATTTTCACTGGCTAACAGCAGTACATTGGCCTAGCTTGTCTATTCAGAGAAGAGGTATCACTTTGGCTTATTTTTCAATCTATGTTATCACATGCATACTACTGCTCATTCATTGGTAGCTGAATTGTTAGGTCTGTTTGATAAGTAATTTACATTTTTAAAATAATAATAATTTAACATATTGTTAACATAAACATAAACATAAACATACACTAACACTAAATACCGAGTGTTTGAGCAACATATCTCCTCTGTGCTACAAAAGGTCTGTGGTAAAAAGTCATGACATTTGAGCCATGGACCACCATTTGATTATTGTATTGTATTGTGGCGTGGTGCCATAGGAGAGATAACAGGCAAACACTGATCAAAATAGCAATTCTTCTAAGTAATGTAGATGTTTAAAATTAATTAACTCTTGAGTTCAAAATCTAGGTACATTTGGTTAACAACTCTCCACTGTTTAGCTGGAGACCACTGGTTGAAAACCACTGGTGTAGGGGGAAAAAAAGGAGTGGACCAAGTAAAGACCCCTAGGGGACTCCAGTCTACAAAGTATATACTGTAGGGTCTAAGTAGTTAAACATAAACATGTAGTGCATTGCATCAGTCATTCAAATAGACAACCGCAATAGCAAAATCATTTCTTACCATGCCAGGATTGTCTACAAGCCTAGGGAACTCCTCCAAGATTTCTGGGAGGCTTTTAGATCCATTGCTGCGAATCCACCTGCCTCTCTGTAGAGCTGTCTGCTTCATGTAGTCCTCAACTTGAGACACTGGAAACTTATTGACCTTCAACCATTCAACCATCTCTATAATCTTCTCAGGAGGCACATCAGATTCTGTTGAATGAAAGTACACGGGTCCTTAGATTCAGTATAGCAGCAGCTGTGCTTACACCAGTGCTTCTCAAACTTTTTTGTGTCAAGGATCCCCAAATTAACACTTATTAGCCCACGAACCCCCATTTGAAAAGGTACTCCAGTGACCTCTATAAGAGAAGATTTGTATGGTTCTAGCAGTGATTTTCAACCATTCTAATTACAAGGACCCTCGGTGTGACATGCTACGGGCCTATATTGAATGGCATGTTTAACTCTGGGACCCCAATTTATATTGTAAAATCAATGTTAATTTAAGTCTGAGAGGGTAAAAATGGAACTGAATGGATCCTAACGGGTCCATTTGGTTCCTAATTCTGAGTTACAGACCCATAGGGATCCATTTGGTTCCTAACTGCCTATCATTTAGCTGGGGACCCCCTGGAACAACCTCAAGGACCCCGGGACCCCACTTTGAGAACCAATAGCTTACACCAGTGTATAAGGTCTGTTCAAAAGTCTATGTTATTCCTTGAATGTGTTCATTATAGCCTGGCAGGGGTTATAATTATTACCTGGTGTACTAGGGATGGCCTGGTCCTCCTGTTCTTGCACACGTGCAGTTTTCCTCATGCGCTTCCTCACGTTCCTCAAACGCTCCTCAAACGCTCCTCCAGGAATCCTGTAGCAGGTCTGCGCTTGCGCCCAGGTGTGTACCAAGCTCCCTGTAAAAATGAGAAAAATAGATTAAGCTTAAATTGGCCTGGCGTAAACCATGAAGATGGTTACATGGGATTTTAAGGAGCAATCCAAAAATGTGCGTGTTGTTAGGTGTGTGTGTGTATGGGGTGTTCTCTTTTGTGTGTTGATGGATTAACTTACATATCCACTGCCTGTACCATCCATAAGACATGGGAATTCTTGTACCAATGCGGTTGCAAGGGCTTTCTTTGTATCTGAGGATGGCCTGTTAAAATAGACCGTTGAAGTTGGAAGGATGTAAAGATGAGACAGTTGTGAAAATATATGATGATTCAAATCCCTGAATTGAAAACTGAATTGCAGTGCACTTTTAAAGTGGATTTGAGTGCTGCTGTTCACCACATGCACCACTTGGTTGTTTAATAACAGCTGTTGTTGTGTGGTGTGTGATAATCAGGGATGGAACAACAATGTACATTTACTTTACTGAAATGTTTTAGCTCATCTGTTTGAAAGTGTCACAGAACAATTCATAAGCAGCTCACTCACGTTTCACCATTGGTCTGCAGCAGGTGAGCTACAAGTTGTCGTACTAGGGCCTTTCTTTGCTTGTTTGTGATGGAGCGCTGTTCATCCAAACTCTGCAATATTTCTTTCCCAACAGTAGTGCCTTGAAGAACCTGACGAATTGCCTATAAAACATAATGAATCATAATGAAGAACTGGCAAAATCTTTTGAGGGGAACTTTTTTTTTTTTTCTTTTGAGGGGGCCCAAGGTGCAGTCTGCAGAAAGACAAAACAGACAAGAGAAAAGACATAGGACAAGACAAAGAAGACTAGACTAGGACAACCAGAACTCAAATCACACTGTGAGTCAGTCACAACAGGAAGGAGTAGAAACTAACCACACACAACCCACAAACACAAAACAAGTATGTTTTAAGTACAAACATCATTCATTAAATTAACCTAAACACATTCATTAAATTAACCTAAACAAATTAAAATTCAGTATCATTCGGATTGCACTTTCACTGGGATTTCTTTAGTGAATACTTACAAATGATGGTTGCAGGTTAAAGGTCACGGTCGGATTTGTTGGTGTGAATTCCTCCCCTGGTGCAAGTGAAGTTGCAGTGTCTGTACAACTCTCAAAACTTGATGTGTTAGTGGGAGTCTGTATAAAATCATAGTTTTATGTAATTGGACCACTTTTCCAATCAACACCAAATCTCTACTCAAATTATTTTCACTAAAAATAGCAGATGTACAAGCTCACGTTCTGCAAGACGACACGTTGTGAGCTGCCGCCCCCGCAGAATATGGACGCAGTGGTTAAAAGACTCTGTATCTAAGTGAAACGTATGAGTAATGGTCATCAACTCTGTAAGACTTCACTGCATGGAGAACGTGATGGTCCAGGAGGGAACTCTGATCAACAGCAAACACATAACTTGTTGCCTCAACACCATAAGCAAACAAATGCCTTTCAAATCCTACTGTATCCCACTTTTGGACAACAAGCTTGACTGAGTGATCCAAAACAAGAATATTCTTCACTAGGCCAAACTGGGGCTCTCCATCAGCAGTGTAAGACAGGAATACTGTCACACCAGGTCTGTATTGTGTACCATTAACATTTACCCAAGTTGGCACAAAGGTTTCAGTAAAAGGTGGGATATCTTCAAGACCACTTTGTACCTCACCAAAACCATCAATTAAGGCCAGCAGGCTGCTGTGACCTGGACCAATTTCGGTTTCTGGTTTGAATACATCACCAGCGAGGAGGGAGTAGCAGAGAAACATTTGATGCCTAAATGCCATTGTCTTACAAATATTTCTAAAATTGCAGGTGATGTGGCAGATGCGTTTAAAAAATGCATGTTTCGCTTCAAAGCGCATTGACCAGAACTGAATCAGGGGTCCCAACTTCAGAATTGCACCTGGATAGTGCACCATGAAGTGATGCTTTGGACGAAGATGCAAGTGGGGGTACAGCTCAAGGAACAGAGAGTGGTGCTCTTCAAACACGGCAACTAAATAAACTGTTAATTCTGGAGTCACAGATGGAGAGAAAACTATTTCCATACAATGCAGAAGGAGGAGTAAGAGCTCCCAGTGTTTATTCTCTTCCGGTATGAGGTCCCCAATCATACATGGAAGATGCCTGAGCAGACACCATGTTTGTGATGCAGACTGCCGCATTGCCCTTTCTGGATTTTTGAGTTCCTGCTTGCCAATCACAGAAGGCTTGTTCTTAGCATCAGCAAATCCATAATCATAACTAGTGATTCTGAAGTTGAGCATGTCAAGGGTGAGGTGTTTGTCTTTAATCAATGAGGCAAGCACCAACTTCAACTCAAAAGGACCCACCCCTTCCAACATGTCATGCATGACATCCAAAACTACGTTGTGGGTCACATTAAAGTAGGACAAATTATTCAGAATGCTGTCCCTGCTGACACCACTATCTGACAGGCTATGACAACGAACATCATCTACATAATTAGCCTCATTTCGCAACAGGGTGACATCTTCCTTTGTCTGTGACTTTGTTGTGGTCTTATGTGCCCTGCAGATGCGACAGAAATGATTAGCGGAGAAGCACTCCGTAAATCCAAGTATGGCATTTAAACCAAGATTGTCACCACAAAACTGGGCAACTGAAAACCTCACTTTACCCTTAAAGTGAGGTGTATTGAGGCAGACCCCATTTACCTCAAGATCCTTCAGTTCTTCTACAACTGGACGCAGAACACTATCAATCTGATAGGATTTGGTATCATCTACTTTGTACACTGCCACCAGAAAGTGAGATGAGAGTTTTGATAAAAACTCTGGGGGCAAACTCTTGATGACCATGTAAATGAAGCCCAGTTTGTGCACTGCAACTTTTGACCCTAGTGGGTTGACTGTTTCACAGTCATCATTGTACAACAAAAGTGGAACAGACACTTCGCTGGAGAACAGAGGATGCTTCTTACAGTATTCCCCATCAAAGAAGTCTGAAAGGGCACCATTTTCCCTCCGCTGCCAGGCAAATATGGCATCCAAAATGCCAGGGATCTGGATGTTTGTTGGACAACAAAACGGACTGTACTGTAGGTCTGCGCTGATTTAGCCTTAAGGGTTGCCAAAAACAGAGCTATTCTCTCTGTTACGGTTTCTGATTCAAAGTCATCCCAGTAACCATCATGTTCACTTTGCACAGAAGCCTCTACAGGATCAGAATGTTCTGTATTCTGCATTTCTACATTCATGGGAACTGAAATACTCTCTGTGGATGCTCTTTAACCCCCCCCTGGAATGCTGTTCAGTACCATGATGCTGGTCTGGGACAGGATGCTGCTGCAGAAGGTGTCTTCTGACAGCACATACCCAAAAGTACGTCTGCAACCATGTTCATGGCACTGCCAAAACGGTGAAGCACTATTCATGCCATGCACTGCCCTCAAATGAACAAACAGACCCTTAGCATCACCGGGTATGACTTGTCTGCAGCGGAAGCATTGTATATGCCATCATTACCCACTGTACCTGACACACACCAAGGCAAGTTGTAAAACAAAGAAGTGGGAAGAGCAGACAGAAGAAAATGTAGCTGCCACTTAAACAGATAAGATAAAACCTAAGGCCTTTTACGCACAAGTTCCTTATGATGTTTTTGGAATTTAACACGCTGTCCGATTTTCAGTATCAGTGAGGCAATGGAAATGGGGTCCGAAAGACGGAAACTCTCCTCATCAACCTCCTGGTCTGAAAATCGAAAATGAAAAATCATAAAGATTGTAAATGTGGTTACAAATATAGTCCAGTCACAATTATTGCTATTTGAAATAACGGCAATTAATTGCATAATCATATCATTAACATTTCCATGTAGAAGAATGCAGAAATAGCAGCTCTACAGCTCACGTTACAACGCAACATGAGATTGTAGATTGGCTATTTCCACAACTTTAGAATAGTTTGGCTATACAAAGTTTGTACTGACTGTTGGTCATTGTCAGTCATTGCTTAGTATAATTAGTGTCGAAGTGTCCTTGTCATATCTGTACTGTGCAACAGAAATTTGATTTGTGTTCCAGTGTTCACAAAACACAGTTAAATCATTAATCATAATTTTGTGTACATCAGGTAAAATGTACTGACAGCAAATTTCCCTTAATGTCAACCCCTGGAGCAGTTAGTTGCACCTAACAATGATTACTATCAGTTTAAAGCTTCATGTTTTTAAAAGGAGCCCCCAGCTAATAAATCTGCTATTTTTTGGGAAATTATCTAGTCAAAATAGAAATGAGTTAGTATCAAACTGGATATGGCCTTCTCTTTAATATGTATCAAAACAGGTTATAGTACAACACTGCCCCATAATAATAATAAAAATAATAATAATAATAATAATAACTCACCTCTAAATGTCTCAATTAAGCTTTCCAGTTGCCATGCAGTCAGGGTCTCAAAGACAAATGCGTCCATAGTAAAACCATCACTTGGCTAGAATGAAATAAGATTAAGTAGATTAGAATTTAACAATGCAATGACTTGACATTTATTTATTTATTGTAACTGTAGCTACCTTGATATTCTCATATGTTAAAGCTGCATAACTTGCTTTATTGAATAAAATGTACAGCTGTATAGCAGGGGTTCCCAACCCACAAGTTGAGAACCACTGCTGTATAGTAGCATTACCAGGGTCTTTCAATTGACCAGCTCTGTACATGGAGCATTTGAGTGACTCAAACATTTTGAGTCACTCCATCTGGTATTTTATTTTCTCATTAAAAAGTGAATTTTACACATAAGGTAGAGTTGTGAGACGTTTATCAGTGGGATACTTTATTTTACCTTAAAATGTTGCATGTTTGTGTAAAACAATAGAGTTTTTTACGGTCTGTGCGCAAATCCCTAGGCGTCAATGTGGTAGCACGTTTGTGACGGTTAACCGGACATGGTACAACACCATCAGAGAAAAGTAACATGACAATTTGCCAAGCTGGTGTTACATCGACTTTGGTTCCCGTTAGCGCGACACCGAATATAAAGCAATATAAAATAATATAAAGTGACACGAAAGAACAATCTCTCCATGAAGACATTTTAATCATTCACGATTTATTACTGTCATATCCAGTAGCGGTTTTAGGCATGGGCGAAGCGAATTTTTCATGTCGCGTGGGGGTTGGCACGAGCAAAACCAGCGCATTGCGCAGTCAATAATCAACCATGTTGTCTGTGTTATTCTCTGTTGTGGTGCTGCAGCCGTGTATGACACCGGTCGGCAATCTTGTTTGAAGATCTTAGCATCAGGCCGACCGGTCGTGGCACCGGTCGGCAATCATGTTTGAAGATCTTAGCATCAGGCCGGCCGACCGCGGCACCGGCCTGACATCGACCGGTGCCATGGCCGGCCCGCCTGATGCTAAGATCTTCAAACAAGATTTTGTCCTCATAAAAAGTATTTTTATATTGTACAAAATATTTTTCTATTATACCAGGCGCCGTTAGTGGTCGTTACCGTCTGGGAAGGTCTCGCTCTTGGGGGAGGAAGGGGTAAGAATAGAATACGACCTGGTCTTGTGCTAGCATCGATGCCAAAACAATGCTAGGCTAGTTTAGCATAGCTTTAGTAGTTTAATATCAATAATAAAGGTAATAAAAGCAAACTCACACCTGCCGTCGTCCCAAATCCTTTCTTCACTTGCGATGCAGATGAAGGATGCAAGATGGACATATATTTCAGGCGGGCTTTACTAAAATAACTTAAGTCTAGGCGGGCTTAAATAATGAAAGCTGACATTATGTGGTTCCGTGACTTCGGTCACTCACTCTTAAAAATAAACTTGCGCGGTTGTTAAGTTTAAATTAACAATGTATTAAATAAATAAACCTAAAACTTACCTTTCATAAATGAACAAATGCCTTCAGTGCCGAGCGAACGCAACTGTGTGTAGCAGCAGAGAATCTCTGGTAGCAGCAACTTTGCACTTCCTCCCGCCAGTGAGTGTGTGCGTGCCTGAACTGCATGCTGGGACTCTATATTAGATCCCAAGCCAACAGCTACACTGAAGCGAAGTTTGTAGATCTAATAATTTTGCACATGAAACCAAAGCTATACTTCAGCCACTTTATAGCTACTAAAATAGTTGTTGTTTGACTGATTAAATACTTTATTAACTGTTTGCATGGACAAGCACAGGAAAGTACAATACAATAAAATGCAAGGTCTGCTAAAAAGATTTATCCAAGAGAAAGCCTATGGCTTGTTTCCATTGTACTAAATTCAATCAAACATTTAGGCTAATGACAGACAAATATGCATACTAAAATATCATAAACGAGTAGAAAACAACATTTGTTTTAGTTGATGTAATGAATATGGCGAGAATTCACATAAATTGTTAAGGGCGGAGCATCACGTTTTCAGGCAGTAAGTCAAAATGTTTAATAAGTACTTTCGATCCCAGTCTCTCCTAATATAAATATAGGTAAAATATAGTGATAAAATTTATGTTTACATACCGTGTGTTTTGATGTGAGAAGAGATAAAAAGATGGTTCCAGAATGATTCAGAAGCAGGAAAATGAATAAAGCAACCTCTGGGTTAAAAATAACCCAGGCAGGTGTTCAACTGCAATTGAAGCCCCAATAACCCCTTCGACCCACCATGAACAACCCATCAGTGTGTTTACAGTACCCAAATAACCCAGAATTATAACCCAGCCAAATCAACCCAGCAATGTGGTTATAGAAATAACCCAGCACTTTTAAGAGTGTAAACTTAAACTTTCCACTATAAAACAAAAAAGAGCCTGCAAGGTCAACAAACTGTAATGCTTCCCCGTCTCACCTTGCTTTTCTCTCAGGGAGTCACCCATTACACTTATCACCCATTACGCACAGGTGCCCTGCACCCACAAATTCTTCAAATTGAACAGGGGGGAGGTGGCCTCTAATCAACCCATCACACAGTTCATAATCAAATACCCAAATAAATATCAATTTCACATAGCAGGCAATAAAATCAAAATAAACACAATTAAAGTTAAAATAGAAAATGGCTCTAACATACCAGCCCCGAATTGCTTATTACATAGCAATTACAAAATAATAATTCATCATAAAGCAATTACAATGAAAACATAGAACATAGGTCCTTGGCATATAGTACATGCTTACTCAAGTCCATTGTATTGCATACACAAAATTTCATAATTCCAACGTTCATAATCCATGTAAGACAGGGGTGTCAAACTTGTGCCATGGAGGGCCGAGAGGCTGCAGGTTTTCATTCCAACCAACAACTCCACCAGGTGATTTCACTGATTTCACGAGTTTGACACCCCTGATGTAAGAGATCATAATTCATAGTCCATGAAAGATCCATAAGAAATCCATAAGATCCAGGTGAAGAGGTGAAGAGTCCAACAAAGTTCATTTATCCACCAGTCAGAGGTGCATGTGACCAATAGAATCGGGCTTAGTAGGCACAGTCAGCAGCCTCCAGGAGCAGACAGAGCTTGGTGATAGGTCTTTGGACAACATTGGTCTTGGTTTTTACCATGACACTGCAAACAAGTCCTTTTGGTCCTGGAAGGGTCTTGACTACTTGTCCCAGGGGCCACGAATTCCTTGGTGCTTTGTCATCAATAATGACAACAAGATCTCCAGGGATACAATTCTGATTTTATTCCATTTGTGACGTTCTTGTATAAGTGGAATGTATTCCCTGGTCCATCGTTTCCAAAATAAGTCGGCAAGGTATTGTACCTGCCTCCATCTCCTCCGTGAATATAGGTCCTCTCTTTGAAACAGTCCTGGGGGCAAGATTGGATTTGTCTTCAACTGGAGTATATGATTTGGTGTTAGGGGCTCAAGGTCGTTCGGGTCATTCGTTACTGTTGTGATGGGCCTATCATCCATGATTGCCTTGACCTCACACAAGATTGTGTGTAGAGCATCATCATTCTTTTAGGACTGAAAAGAGAATCTTTTTGACCAGTCAAATTAGTCGCTCCCACACTCCACCATGGTGAGCTCCTGAGGGAGGGTTGAACATCCAGTCAATTCCATTTTTTAGCAGTGCTTTCTGGATTTTGTCATTGTCTAGTTGTTTCACCGACTCCTCCAACTCCTTTTGTGCTGCAATGAAATTGGTGCCTTGGTCTGATCTGATGCTTTTCACCGAGCCTCGGCGACAGACAAACCGATGAAGACCATTTATGCATGCATCGGTGTTCAGGTGACTGGCAACTTCCAGATGAACAGCTCAGCTTACTAGGCAAGTAAAGCTTACTCCCCACGTCTTGACATGAGCACGGCCACATCTCACCTCAATGGGTCCAAAGTAATCTATACCCACATGGGTGAAAAGTGGAAGATCTGGTGTTATTCGATCTAGGGGAAGATCTGCCATTTTCTGCTCTCCGGCTTTAGCCTGCAGTCATCTGCAGAAAACACAGCTCTTAATAATCTTCATTGCTGAAGAATTAGCACCAGACAACCAATACCTCTGATGAAGTTTAGATAGCATGTGCCCTCTTCCAGCATGCCCAACTTGTTGGTGAATATGGCTCAATATCAACTTTGAAACATGGGAATGTTTGGGTAGGATCATGGGGTGTTTGATCTCTGTTGGCATAGCCATCTTCCTAGTCCTTCCTCCCACTCTCAGAATGCCAGAATCAATGACTGGGTCTAGTTTGTATAGTGAACTTCCTTTATTGCACTGTTTCCCTTTCTCCAGTGGGGACATTTCCTCCTTGAAACGCTGTCTTTGCTCATGGCAAACAATGGTGTTTTCAGCATTTTCAAAGTCCTCCACAGAAAGGTTCAAAGAAGGTGAAGGCATTTTCAGCAGCAGCATCTGGTCTTTCAATGAACTTCCTTTGTTGCTACTTGATCTTAGCGAGTAAGTCTCTTTCCTTCTTTGTGCCATCTCCAAAGGTTTCTTTATTTTCATCATCCAAACAACAGCTTGTTTTAGGCTATACCATGATGAGTAATACGCAATGAGCTTGCTTGTGGGAGATTTCTCTGACATATCGATCACTGGGCTTTGTTCTCTGTGAGAACAGAGCCCAGATTTTCTGGAGTTCTTGGCCACTGTGCTTAAGATTTTTTCAGAAACTTTGGTCCTTGAAGCCATCTTTTCAAAAAGAAGAAGGACTCAGTGCTCAGTCCTCACACTGCATCATCAGCGGGGTTATGTTTGGAGTCTACAAACCTACTCTGGTTGACTTGTGATAGATTATGGATCACTGCAATTCAGTTGGACACAAAAGTGTGGAACCTCCTGGTCTTGTTTCACAGATATTTCAATACGGACTGGCTGTCTGTCCAAAGAAATGGATTCTTGGAGCTCTATTTGGAGCTCTGATCGAAGCATTCTTCGAATTGCCATTTTTTTAAGAGTGACTCTCGATTTCCCCATCACAAATGCAACGTGAACTTCATCCATGCTATTTGTGAACCTCAAGTAACTTGCAGTACCACAACCTGTTCACTTGCATCACAAAAGTGATGCAAGTGAAGTTCTTTGGTTTGACACATCTGTCAATTTGGAATCTGGCCAGCTGGTTCAAATCCTCGAGCCATTGCTGCCATGGTTTTGACAATTCCACAGAAATTGCTTCATCCCAACCACATTTGTCCTTACAGAGCTGCTGAAGAATTTGTTTTGCCTTCAAAATGAAAGGGGCAAGAAGACCAAGGGGATCATATACCGAGCTGACAGCTGAGAGTATAGATCTTCTGGTAAAGGTTCTGTTGTTAACAGTAACACAAAAGCTGAATGTATCACTTTCAATGTCCCAGTACATCCAATGTCCCAGTAGTGCTGTTTCATTAGGCAACTTCTCTCTATCTAGATCCAAGTTCTTCATTTGTTTAGCTTAGTCCTCATCAGGGATGGATGCCAGAACAGCTCAACTATTACAAACCCACTTGGTCAATTTGAATCCACCAAGAGAACAGATTTCTCTCAGATCTTTAACAAGTTTTATAGCTTGTTTCTCTGTCGCTACCAACTTGAGACAGTCATCAATGTAGAAATTTGATTTGATTGTGTCAGCTACTTCTGGATCAAATTTCTCACTGTTGTCCTCTGCAGTCTTTTGCAAAGCAAAGTTAGCACAGGTTGGAGAAGATATGGGCCGAAGAGATGAACTCTCATTCGGTACTCCTCCAGACTTTTGCTGGTGTCGCCATCTGGCCACCACAGAAATCTGAGCAGGTTTATGTCCTCTTCACTAACATGCACTTGGTGAAACATGCTCTCGATATCTGCCATAACGGCAATGGGTTCCTGCTGGAACCTGAGCAGAACACCAATGACCGAGTTGGCCAGATCAGGGCCCTGAAGGAGTATTTTGTTGAGTGTTGTACCTTTAGCTATAGGATGATGCACAATCAAAGACCACATGGATAGTTTTCTTACGTTTATGGTAGACACCATGGTGTGGTATGTACCAGAATTTACCATTCTCTTGGTGTAGGTCTTCAGAGGGTACCTTCTCTTTATAGCCTTTCATGATGATGTCACTCATGAAGTTCTTATATTCAGCTGCATAAACCTCATACTTTTGGAATTTTCTTTTGAGGTATGATGCTCATTGTTCTGCCATTTGATAGTTGTTTGGCATGATGGTATTCCGTCACAGTCTGGCCAGAATCTGCCCTTGCTCAGTTGCAGGATTGTTTTCAACACACTGAATGGGACATATTCTCACAGAATGACTTGAATGACCACACAGAGACTGTGCTGGATTACATCACATATTGCATTAGCAATGTCACAGTCAAAAAACGGGTGAGAACATTCCCAAATCAGAAACCCTGGATGACAAATGAGGTTAAAAGACTGCTGAGGAAACGTAACTCTGCCTTCAGATCGGGGGATAAAGAACTGTACAGCTCTGCTAGAGCCGACCTGAGGAGGAGCATCAGGAAGGCGAAGGAGGCTTACAAGAAGACAGTGGAGGAGCACCTGGCGAATAAAGACCCTCACAGAATGTGGCAGGGAATACAACAGCTGACGAACTACAAAGGAAACACTGTCAGCAGCACCAGCCACGCCGACGCCTCACTGGCAGAGAAGTTAAACCACTTCTTCTCCAGGTTTGAGGCTGAGAGACCTGCGACAGACTCGCCACCTGCTCTCCAAGCTTCCACCAGCCACACACTCACCCTGCAGGAACATCAGGTGAGACGTGTGCTGAAGGCAGTCAACCCTTGGAAGGCAACTGGACCTGATGGAGTGGCAGGCAGGGTCCTTAACTCCTGTGCTGACCAGCTCACTGGGGTTTTCACCAGGATTTTTAACACCTCCCTGCAACAGGCCACTGTACCATCCTGCCTGAAATCCAGCACCATCATCCCGGTGCCAAAGAAGACGGCTTCAAACGACCTCAACAGCTACAGGCCAGTAGCGCTGACACCGGTCGTTATGAAATGCTTCGAGAAACTGATCTCACAGCACATCAAATCCAGCCTCCCTGCCACTTTCGACTCTCATCAATATGCATACAGGTCAAACAGGTCCACTGAGGACGCCATCGTCACAGCAACACACACCGCTCTGAGTCATCTGGAGCACCGCAGCACCTACGTGAGGATGCTCTTTGTGGACTTCAGCTCCGCATTCAACACCATCATCCCAGACATCCTCACAGACAAGCTGCTTCACCTGGGCCTCTCCACCTCCATCTGCTCATGGATCAAAGACTTCCTCACCAACCGCTCACAGGTAGTCCGACTGGGACCCCACCTCTCCTCCACCATCAGGCTCAGCACCGGCGCACCACAAGGGTGCGTTCTCAGCCCTCTACTCTACTCCCTCTACACCTACGATTGTACTCCAGCTCACCCGTCCAACACCATCATTAAGTTTGCCGATGATACGACAGTCATCGGTCTCATTACTGAGGGTGATGAAGGGCACTACAGGGAGGAGATTGAGGGACTGACAGCGTGGTGTCAAAATAACAACCTGGGACTGAACAGCACAAAAACCAAGGAGATGATCATTGACTTCAGGAAGAAGCAGAAGACAGAACCTCTGCCACTCCTGATCAATGGGACCTGTGTGGAAAGAGTCAACACCTTCAGATTCCTGGGCGTCCACATCTCTGACGAGGGAGGAACAACCTGGAGCAGAAGCTGCTGGTGACTTTCTATAGCTCTGCTATAGAAAGTATCTTAACATATTGCATCACGGCATGGTATGCAAACTGCACCGAGGCAGAGAAAAAGGCACTGCAGAGAGTGATCCGCTCTGCGGAAAAGATCATCGGATGCCCCCTGCCCTCACTGAACAGTATTGCCTCCACCCGGTACCTCAGCAGAGCAAATAAAATAATCAAGGACTTCTCACACCCAGGTCATGAACTTTTTCACCTACTCCCCTCAGGAAGGAGATACAGACAGATCAAAACCCGCACATCCAGACTCAGAGACAGTTTCTTTCCCACAGCCATTAGAACACTTAACAGTCACACATGAACTGCCTCTCTCATCATCACATGCACTTTACACTGCCATTTTGCACTTTATACTGATGCACCTTTAACTGTCTCTGTTGTTGCTGCTGTTGTCACTGTGTTGTTTTATACTGTCTTTTTTTTTTTTTAACTATTTATTTATTTCTCTTATTTATTAATTTCATACATTGTTCTGAAGTAGCAATCCTCATTTTCGTTGTAACTTGTTGTGCAATGACAAATAAACTCATTCATTCATTCATTCATTAATTCATCATGAAGTGGTAAAGGTAAGTGGTAGTGGCTGTCTTTAAGGGTAACAGAACTTGATGCAATCTGCATGAACTTTCGGTCATCAGCTGACATCTCCTTTTTCTCATCATACTCCTTCTCTGGGAAGTCATGTGCATATTGTTTTCTGCACTTTACTGTGCAGAAAAGTGCCCATTCTGTGCCCATACTTCATTTTACAGACTTTACAAATTGAGACTATTTTGGTGTGATTATCTTCAAAATTGAAAAAATGAAGGCACTTAAAAAAAGGCACTTTACTGCACAGTAAAGTGCCAATTCTGTGCGACATTTTACAGTTTTTCAATTTTGAAGATAATCACACCAAAATGATTTCAATTTGTAAAGTAGTCAATTTTATGCATATTTTATGTATGGTGAAATTCAGAATGGGTACTTTACTGTGGAAATTTGGAAGCGAAAACCTGAACTGTATGGATGTGCAGCTTAAGAGATTTGGTAAAAAGTTCATGAAAATGTTGATGTTTTGACAAATAAATGCATTTCTGGTCCAATGGTCATTGTATTTTAGGTTAATAATGAACAAATAACAAACAATAAATGAATATAAGACACAAATGCAAGCTACAATGGTTTAATATTGAGGAATTTCTATATTCACGAGTGGTAAAATAGCCCCATGTTTGGGATAACAAAAAAAAAAAAAAAAAAAAAAGAAAAAATGTTTTATATCCCAAGAAAGAGTAAGCTTTGAACTTTAAATTAAAACGGAGATCAGATTTTTTAAGACATTCCCACATGCAGTTATGGGCCAATGAAAACCTGACATGAAAACGGTTTTTTTTTGGATTTGGAGAAGCTGCCATACAGAAACCGATGCATATATCTGACTAACCATTAATGCTTTGGACAGTCCATGTATATATCTCAAAGCTCTGAAAAAAATCACGGAGCTGGGGTATATACAAAGTTGTTTTCTGAAGGCCCAAACATGGTTGACCACAAAACCCGTGTAATTTTTTTTCCATTTTTGAGGGGCTGGCATGCCTACCAGTTCTAATGTATGACAGATGTTTTGGTATATTCTGACAGAGTAGGTGGAGGTGTATTATTGTACCAAGTTTCAGTTTCCTATGTGGTGTAGTTCCTGAAATATTGACACCTGAAAATGGAGGAAAAATAAGGACAAGTGAAAATGGCACCAAAATCGACACATACTCCCCTCACTAAATTGGTCATATCTCAAAAAGTATCCATCCGAGCAAACTAAAAATTTACAGTGTGCCTGTTAGATAAATAAGGAACAACTGGTGAATTTTTCAGAATTTTTTGAGACCTAAGTGCGTGGGCCATTTGGTGAAATGACATGGAATGACCCGTCTGTATTTCCTAGGTCCAGGAAGGGGTAGGTAAGTACACCTTTACTTCCACTGCAAAGTTTCATCTGAACTGGCACTATAGCAAGTATGTAGTCTTTACCAGCCCCGGTTCCTTCACCCTCTCCTAGTGACACCAGAGCACTGGTGACAGATGATGTCTCCTCAGGCTTCACAGGACTCTGTTCTGCCTTAGGTTTAGAGTTGTTCATCTCTGCTTTGGTTCTCTTAATGTGCAGGATAGTAGGATTTCTGCTCAAATGTCCCACTTTTAAACATCCAAAGCATAATCCTTTTTCTCTGAGAAACTGAACTTTAGCTTCATGTGCCTGTGCATTCATTTTCTGACATTCAGACAAAGGATGCTTGCTGGTACAGAAGAGACATGGGCAATCATAAACGCTTAAGGGCATGTTGCTTTTGACAGGTGACTTTTCATCTTTGCTGTCAGACACTATTGCCACTGTAGTAGCAAAACTGCTTCCCTTGCTTTTAAATCAGCTTGATTTTGATTCAGCAACAGTCCTAGGTTTTGAATTCCTTACATTAGCAAGAGAATCATGAATGTCACCAAAGAGTGGATCCTGTAGTATTCTTGCTTGCTTTTCCATAAATACTACCAGGTCAGTCAATCTTGCTCTCCTTTGTGTTTGCTCCAAGATATCACAAGCTGCCGCTCTCCACTTTTCCTTCAGTTTATAAGGCAGCTTGGACACAATGAGCTTCAAGTTAGAGGGCAGGTCCAGCTCCTATATGTCTTCAGAATCTCTCATTGCATTACAACAGCCTCTCAGAAAAAGTGCATAACAATGCAATGCATTTCCATCCTCTGCTTTAATGCTGTCCCAGTTGAGAGCTTTTCCCATACTGGCACTGGCAATTTTTATGTCATCTCCAAAATGCTTTTTTAACAGTATTTTAGCCTGGATATAGCCCCTGTGGACCTGGAGGAATACACCTCCTCCGTCCTTGGGTTCATCTCTAAGTGTACTGATGATGTCACCACCACTAGGACAGTAACCTGCTATCCAAACCAGAAGCCCTGGCTGAATGCTGAGGTGAGAGCGCTGCTGAAAGCTAGGGATGCTGCGTTCAGGGCAGGTGAGGCATCAGCACTCAGAGGGACGAGGAAAGGACTGAATGCAGGCATTGCGAGGGCCAAAGCCACATACGCCCAAAAAATCCAGGGTCACTTCACCACCAATGACCCCCCGCGCATGTGGAAAGGCATCAAGTGCATCACGGACTATAACAGCAGGGATGCACAATGCCCAAGGGACCCCTCCTTGCCAGATGCACTCAACCACTTTTACGCCCACTTTGAGGACCCTGACACCCCCCCCAGCACCAGACTCACACCACCACCCGGTGACACGCCCCTCAGTGTGACCACTGCAGACGTGAGGAAGACCCTCCAGGGAATCAACCCCCGCAAAGCTGCAGGCCCTGACAACATCCCAGGACGGGTACTGAGGGACTGTGCACACCAGCTGTCTGAGGTGCTGACGGACATCTTCAACACCTCACTGTCACTGTCATCTGTCCCCACCTGCCTAAAGGCTGCCACAATTGTCCCTGTCCCCAAGTGCTCCACAGTGACATGTCTAAATGACTACCGACCCATAGCCCTAACCCCGGTAGTCATGAAGTGCTTTGAAAGGCTGGTTATGGCCCACATCAAGGACTCCATCGACATCACTGTGGACCCCCATCAATATGCCTACAGGAGAAACCGCTTCACTGATGACGCCATTTCATCGGTGGTCCACACAACCCTCACCCATCTGGAGAGCAGGAACTCCTACGTTCGTCTGCTCTTCCTGGATTTCTCTGCCTTCAACACCATCATCCCTCAGACCCTGGTGCAGAAGCTCTCCTCCCTCGGACTGAGTTCCACACTGGGGAACTGGGTCCTGGACTTCCTGACCAACAGACCTCAGACTGTCAGGATCCACAACACCGTCTCCTCCCCCATCACCCTCAGCACTGGCTCGCCACAGGGCTGTGTGCTGAGCCCCCTCCTGTTCACTCTGCTGACGTATGACTGCTCGGCGAGACACCCCAGCTGTCATATAGTGAAGTTTGCGGACGACACAGCAGTAGTGGGACGCATCACTAACAGCGATGAGTCCGAATACAGAGAGGAGGTGGAACACCTGGTGCAGTGGTGCAGTGAAAACAACCTCTGCATCAACGTGAAAAAGACAAAGGAGATGGTGGTGGATTTCAGGAAGGACAAGCGCCCTTTCCCTCCCCTGCACATCGGAGGAGCAGCTGTGGAAGTGGTCTCCAGCTTCAGGTACCTGGGTGTGCACATATCCAGTGACCTCACTTGGAGCGCCAACACTTCCCGTCTGGTCAGGAAGGCCCACCAGCGTCTCTGCTTCCTCAGGAAGCTGCGGAAGGCTGGACTGGGGAGCTCCGTCCTGAGGAGCTTCTACCACTGTGCGGTGGAGAGTGTCCTCTGCACCTGCATCACCGTGTGGCACGGCAGCTGCACTGCTGCTGAGAGGAAGGCTCTGCAGAGGGTGGTGAAGGCTGCACAGAGGACTGTGGGGAGCAGCCTTCCCACCACCTCAGACCTCTACACCTCATGATGCAGGGGGAGGGCCCTCCGCATCTTGAAGGACTCCACCCATCCCGCTCACAGTCTGAACAGCTTCTTCCCTGCAGCTGTCAGACTGTTGAACTCGAGCCATGCTCTGTAGTCTCCCATCTCATTCTCTCTCTCTCCCTTCTCCTGCACAAATCACTTTCCACCATAAGTGCAATATTACTAACATGCGTGTTTAGCACTAAGCTAATTCTGCACTGACCAAGTCCAACAGTTCCATGAATCCCAGTCCCGGGCATCAGGTTCTGTGGCTTGGTCCATTCTATATTACACTGTTTATATTATATATACATATTTTTATATATATATATATATATATATATATATATATATATATATATATATATATATATATATATATATATATACTGTCTATATTTACATAGGCTGTTTATATTTTTCTCTATATTTTTATATTTACTGCTTATATATATATATTATATTTATTATTTATTACACATATACTACTTACTTATATATAGGCTGTTTATTTATACTTATTATATATATACTATTTATATTTTTATATTTTTATTTATATTTTTATTTACATTTATATATGCTGTTTACATTTATTTACATATACTGTTTATAGTTTACATACTGTTTATATCCACACATACTGTCTATATATACTGTTTATACCTATATATATATATATATATATATATATATATATACTGTTATATATCTTATATATCTTATATTCTATATTTACACTTATATTTACACTTCTTTTTCTGGTCTTTTTTTCGGGGGTTTTTTTTGGCTTATACCGGGACCTGAGTGCTAATTTCGTACCACTAGTATGTAAGTGTGAACTGGTATGACAATAAAGTTCCTTGAATCCTTGAATCCTTGTCAACGGGTGTTTTTCCTCAACACCATGTTCAAATGCCCTCACAAATGCTTGGTAATTAAGAGTGTTGCCATCGAAAACTGGGATTTCCTTTGAGGGAAGTGATGTTAATTTTTGCTGAAGAACCAGTAAATCAGCGATCTCATTTTGCCTCTGTATTATAGTTAAGAATTTGTCATTGTTGTTTGACACTGTAATTCCAGCTTCTGTTCCAGTTCCTATTGGTTGCTGTTGGTTAGTGTTGGTTACTGATAGTTCCGTTGGCCTTGGGCCTTGGTTTAATTGCAAATGTGCTTTTGGCCGGGCTCCAAGTGGATTAATTGGAAATGGTTCTGGGTCTACTGGTACATTTGGCTTGCTTTGTTTTTGTTGACTTTCCAGATACTCATTCATGGTATCACATTCTGATTTTTGGTTTAAACAGTAATGGGCTTTGTGAACTGGACTCAAGTTCCACAAAGACTTTCAATTTCGCATCAGATTCCACCAGGCTAATTTACAGTTCTATTTCATCCATTCTGAATTGTAATTTAGCCTGCTCCATTTCCAGTGCATGCATGTCTTTTAAACCTGCAGTGTGCACCAAGAGCGCAGCAAGACATGGCAGGCAAGACATTTACAAGGATTCAAGGATACAAGGAAGTTTATTGGTCATTATACAACAGGTTCTATAATGAAATTAAAATGTGGTTCCCTCTTGACTGATTAATTGATTGTATAAAAAATAAAATTATTAAACATGGAGGAGTGCAGATGGTGCACTTAGTAGTCTCACAGCCTGAGGGAAGAAGCTGCTCTGTAGTCTGGTTGTACGGCAGCGAATACTTCTGTATCTTTTGCCTGATGGCAGCAGGGTGAACAGGCTGTGGCTGGGGTGGCTGTTGTCTTTTAGGATCCTTTTGGCTCTGCGCAGGCACCTCACCTCCCCTAACATGCGTGTTTAGCACTAAGCTAATTCTGCACTGACCAAGTCCAACAGTTCCATGAATCCCAGTCCCGGCATCAGGTTCTGTGGCTTGGTCCATTCTATATTACAGTGTCTATATTATATATATATATATTTATATATATATATACTGTCTATATTTACATAGGCTGTTTATATTTTTCTCTATATTTTTATATTTACTGCTTATATATATATTATATTTATTATTTATTATATATATACTACTTACTTATATATAGGCTGTTTATTTATACTTATTATATATATATACTATTTATAGTTTTATTTACATTTACATATGCTGTTTACATTTATTTACATATACTGTTTATAGTTTACATACTGTTTATACCCACACATACTGTTTATATATACTGTTTATACCTATATATATATATATATATATATATATATATATATTTATATACTGTTATATATCTTATATTTTATATTTACACTTATATTTACACTTCTTTTTCTGGTCTTTTTTTCGGGGTTTTTTTTTTGGCTTATACCGGGACCTGAGTGCTAATTTCGTACCACTAGCATGTAAGTGTGAACTGGTATGACAATAAAGTTCCTTGAATCCTTGAATCCTTGAATATCACTGATGCTTGGTAGATGGGTACCAATGATGTTTTGTGCAGTTTTAATCACTCGTTGCAGAGTCTTGCTGTCCTGGGCCGTGCACATTAGAGTTCTCATATTCTGCCCGAACCCGACCCGACCCGACCCGACCCGACATTTTCGGGTCGGGTCGGGCCTAAAATTTACGTGAATTGGGCGGGTCGGGTCGGGCTTCGGGTTCTGTGGGGGATTTTTTTTTTTTTTTTTAAATAAAAAAATAGAATTATGTGTTCTGTTATTGATTATGACCTTTCATTTTTATGTGACTGGTGGAGAGAGTGAGAGACTGGATTGGATTTGGAGGCTAAACTTTCAGTGACAGACAACCAGCTGTGCGAGCGCAGCGCAAACAAGTGAGAGAAAGTTGCAGCAGGATCCCGCTGTGCTGGCAAACTCGGCCGCAGGGACGGTTTCTGCTATGGGCAGTGCAACTGCCCAGGGCGCAATCTACTTGGGGGCGCACGAGAAAAAAAAAAAAATCTCACTTTTCTAGACTACCGTATTGACCCGCACATGCCGCGGCACCATCAGTCAGCATCAGGCGGGCCGACCGCGGCACCGTCCGATACCCACCCGTCAGGTCTGCCGGATCTGACAGGTGAGTTGCCTCATGCTGGCCGGTGCCGCGGCCGGCCCGCCTGATACCGACTGATGGTGCCCCGGTGCCGCGGCCGACCGGCTCTGCTAAATAATGGCAAATTTGGCGATTTTTTTTTTTTTTTCGGGCTTTATCGGGCTGTCGGGCCTAAAGTTCGGCTAATTAGTCGGGTCGGGTCGGGCCTCGGGCTGGCCCAGTCGCGCCCGGGTCGGGTCGGGTCTTAATTTTCAGGCCCGATGAGAACTCTAGTGCACATCCCATGCCAGTTTGTGATGTTTCCAGTCAGGATGCTTTCAATCACTCCTTTGTAGAAGTTGACAAGAACTTGGCGTGGGAATTTTGCTTTCTTAAGTTTCCTTAAGAAATACAGCCGTTTCTGAGCTTTTTTAACCAGAGCAGAGATATGTGAAGTCCATGACAGGTACTCTGTTATGTTGATTCCCAGGAACTTAAAACTGCTCACTTGCTCCACCTCAGCTCCATTGATGTAGACAGGGTTGTGTGTCTTTGCCTCCTTTTTTTTTTTTTTTTTTTTTTAAAAATCAACTATCAGCTCTTTGGTTTTGCTGACGTTGAGCAGTAGGTTGTTTTCTGTGCACCATTCTGCAAGATGGTTGATTTCCTCCTGAAAACTCATCGTTGTTGGAAATCCACCCAATGATGGAGCTTAAAAAATCATTTTAAGCTGGAAATCAATTCAGGACAGGTCAATACTTGAAAACAAATTTACCTCTTAAATTGTATGTGTATAGAGTGTCAATTGTTCAGATGGTTTTCTCTCTGGTTTCTTCTTTTACTTCCAGGTTAGAAAAGTGAGACACAAAAGTCCAGCTGCTTTAATATGGTGGCTGTTTATGGTCCATTCAACAGTGCAACACTCACTGAATCCTTCTCAAATCTCTGAGCAGATGCTGTTAGAGACATTTTCTATTTTAATATTAATTGTGTTGTCGCTAATCAGCTCTGTAGCTACTTACAGCAAAATGATCTATTCGAAAACTTTCAGTCAGGATTTAGAGCGCACCATAGCACAGAGACATCTCTGGTTAGAGTTACTAACGACCTCCTAACTGCATCAGATAATGGACTTCTCTCCATACTTGTGTTATTGGATCTTAGTGCAGCTTTTGATACCATTGACCATCACATTCTATTACAGAGATTAGAGCACCTAATTGGCATTAAAGGAACAGCATTAGACTGGTTTAAGTCCTATTTATTTATTATCAGTTTGTTCATGTTAATAATGAATCCTCCTCCTGCGGGAAGGTAAAATATGGTGTTCCTCAGGGTTCTGTGCTTGGCCCTATTTTAGTCATCTCGTATATGCTTCCTTTAGGTAATATCATCCGGAAATACTCTGTGAACTTCCATTGTTATGCAGACGATACTCAGTTGTACGTATCTGTAAAGTCAAATGAAACTGATCAGCTAATTAAACTTGAAGCCTGCCTTAAAGAGATGAAGGCCTGGATGGCCACCAATTTTCTACTGTTAAACTCAGAAAAAACAGAAGTTATCATGTTCGGCCCTAAATACCTTAGGGAATCAGTTTCTAATGACATAGCTACTCTGGATGGCATTACTTTGGCCCCCAGCTCCACAGTAGGGAACCTCAGAGTCATTTTCGATGCGGATTTATCCTTTGCCTCCCATATTAAACAGATCTCTAAAACCACCTTGTCCTCTGCCCTTTTGCTTTCGTTGTGCTTTCTGTGTCTTGTCTAGGTCATACTGTCCTGCCCCTCCTGGAAGGTCGTCCAGCTGCAGACGGGAAGGCTGGATGCTGCGTGTCACTTCCATCTAGATTACCTGTTCAGGATACCCTGCTGTTTCTGTTGTTGTCTGCTGTCCCAGTTTGTCCTTATCTCCCTGTCTCTGTCCCCAACCAACTGGTAGAGGTAGATGACCGCCCGCCCTGAGTCTGGTTCTACCTGAGGGTTCTTCCCGTTAAAGGGAAGTTTTACCTTGCCGCTGTCGCCAAGAGCATGCTCAGGAGGGAATCTGTTGGGTTTCTTGTTTTTTTTTTTCTACTATAATTTGTGGAGCGTGGTCTTTACCTGCTCGACCTGTAAAGCGTCATGAGATAACTTCTGCTGTGATTTGACGCTATATAAATAAAGTTTGATTGATTGATTGATTGAACAATGACACAAGAAATAAGTTAGATAAACTGAAATAAATTTGTTTGTAATGCTGTGATAAAAAAAAATCTAAGAAATTTATAAGGCTTTTATTAACATCCATAAGCAGTCTGTAACCTGTTAACTATGCTTATAAATCGAACATGTTCATGATGCTATTATTAACACTTATTAATGTTAATAAGCATCTTATAAAGGACTTATAAGGGCCACATTACCTATTAACTAACAATTATTACAAGGGCCTTCATATAAAGCATTATCTGAAGCACTTAATCAAAGAGGCCAAACATGTTGAGTCAAAATAATTTATTCATAATATCAAACACAAATTGGAACCACTGGAATAAGAACATATTGACACAACACTGTAAATGACGCTAAATTGTTGCTCACATAGTTTGTTCTACTTTTAGGATGCTTAGGGAATAGTTTAATATTAAACATTGTGCTCTCAACTGAACTCTCAAGAGGTGATGTGTGACCATTTTGCGCCCCCTACCGGCATGGAAACTGGGCTTCTTAGACAGTTGTCGGTCAGACATGGATGTTGTGGAACAATTCCTAAATAGATTTTTATGCCAGACCAGGTAGGAGAGTCAAAGAGTTGCACCGTGTTCTCTCCCCACTGGCTACACGCTGGCTATTTAACTACTGAAGGCGAAATGCAGACACATAAAAAACAACACAAGCAATCAGGCAAGCAGGGATGTAGGCACACGCAAAAAGCACACACACACACACACACACACACACACACACAACAACAACAACAGTACTCAGAGGCTTCTCTAATTAATCATGATAGCTCAACCCTTTGCTCAAGTTGTAATTTTTTCCCTCCTTCACCGTTACCCCAGAGCTCCCACATCATCTCTCTTCCTCTGAATGCAGCCCACTTGACCTCTATCTACCTCTTTCACTCACAGGTTTGCTCTCCATCATTGAGTCTCATTGTGTTCCTTGATTTTTATTATTTTGACAACCCTGGAACAATCTGCAAGTCTATAGCTCTCCCTCCATCCATTTCTCTCCATAACTGTACTTTCTGTATATTCCACCTTATACTTCTACCAGCCCTCTACAACTCTTTTCTCCTGTTTTTCTCTCACCCTCTCTGTCTGCCTGCTTCATGCTTGTGCATGCTTTCTTTCCTGATGCTGACATTGTTGGTCAATAATCTCTGAATAGACCTTGTGCTTTGAATCTAAAAAATGCCTGCCATTTTCTGCTGCGTTCTGTGCCTCAGAGCCTTGCTCTTGCTGTCTCTCCCTTTTTTTGCTTTCTCTGAATGTTAAAAAAATACACACACACACACACACACACACACACACACATATGTATATATATATATATATATATATATATATATATATATATATATAAAATTCTCCTACACTTTCCTTTTTCCTCAATTCCCTCTTTTTCCTTCCCACAACCCTCTCTCTTCCTCTCTGTTCTGTGCCTCTGTGTGAAGGAGCCTTTGTTAAGTGTGTAAATGGAGCAGAGGCAGAGCTTGGCAGGATAAGAATTCAATCAGTGAATGCCACCAAAAAATAAGCAGAAAAGGTGAACGCTGCCTTACACAGACAATAAAGCCATGAGCAGTTTGAAAGTTGGCGGCATATTTTTTCAAAATATCTACATAGTTTGCAATGATGGTGTTATAGCCATTGTACATGGAAACATTAGGTCATATTGGCAGACAAACAGCTGCTATTTGCAATTACCCCTTTCATGTGACTTTTGAATTGTTCGATCCAGATATCTGGGTGTGAAAATTGCAGGTAAAGAGCATATTAGCATTGTTGTCATTTCTTGTCTAGACCACTGACTACTGTGTGTTATAAGCAAGCATTTTCAGCCGAAGCTTGTAACCTGTAACATGTAAATACCTGTTGGTTGGTCAGTAATACTTCCAAGGATGTCATGCTTTTTCAACTACTTCTTTTATTTTCATTGAGAATGAAGCATTTCTTTAACTTGAGGAACTCCCGTTTTGTCTATTCATAGCATAATTTGTAACGTCATATGCTAAGAGTAAAAACTTGACTCAGAACAAAGTCCCCAAGTCCATACAGTGATTCTGTCCCACCCTGGCAACACAAACAAGTCCAAATTAATCCTCAACTGGTTCGAAAAAGTGGCTATTCCTTCGTACTGCAGTCAATAATTTCCAGATGAAGATTCTTTGAAAATCCCTCCGATGTTAAGGTAGTCCACAACTCCTACTCCAAAGGTCCGACCCTGAAGAAAGAATCCTGATGGTTCTAAAACATGCCTTTGTATTCCCCTTTTCTTTCCCACACTCCACCTAGTACACAAAAACTTTGAATTTGAATGCACACATGTTCTTACTAAGATTGCTTCATACTTTGGCTGGGTGTGGTTGAGTGGCCATAAGGGAAACACTTCCCCTTTTTTGGCCTCTCTCTGCATAGTAAAACACAGACTTGTCTCAACATGTTTCAACCGTTAACACAGTTTGATCTTTACTTTTAGATTATCCTTATTAACCAAATTCATCCTTGATTCTAACTATTATTACTTTAACAAATATTAATCCTTGTACAGTACAGGCCAAAAGTTTGGACACACCTTCTCATTCAATGCGTTTTCTTTTTTTTCATGACTATTTACATTGTAGATTCTCACTGAAGGAATCAAAACTATGAATGAACACATGTGGAGTTATGTACTTAACAAAAAAAGGTGAAATAACTGAAAATATGTTTTATGTTCTAGTTTCTTCAAAATAGCCACCCTTTTCTCTGATTACTGCTTTGCACACTCTTGGCATTCTCTCCATGAGCTTCAAGAGGTAGTCACCTGAAATGGTTTTCCAACAGTCTTGAAGGAGTTCCCAGAGGTGTCTTGTTGGCCCCTTTGCCTTCACTCTGCGGTCCAGCTCATCCCAAACCATCTGGATTGGGTTCAGGTCCGGTGACTGGAGGCCAGGTCATCTGCCGCAGCACTCCATCACTCTCCTTCTTGGTCAAATAGCCCTTACACAGCCTGGAGGTGTGTTTGGGGTCATTGTCCTGCTGAAAAATAAATGATGGTCCAACTAAACGCAAACCGGATGGGATGGCATGTCGCTGCAGGATGCTGTGGTAGCCATGCTGGTTCAGTGTGCCTTCAATTTTGAATAAATCCCCACCAGTGTCACCAGCAAAACACCCCCACACCATCACACCTCCTCCTCCATGCTTCACAGTGGGAACCAGGCATGTGGAATCCATCCGTTCACCTTTTCTGCATCTCACAAAGACACGGCGGTTGGAACCAAAGATCTCAAATTTGGACTCATCAGACCAAAGCACAGATTTCCACTGGTCTAATGTCCATTCTTTGTGTTTCTTGGCCCAAACAAATCTCTTCTGCTTGTTGCCTCTCCTTAGCAGTGGTTTCCTAGCAGCTATTTGACCATGAAGGCCTGATTGGCGCAGTCTCCTCTTAACAGTTGTTCTAGAGATGGGTCTGCTGCTAGAACTCTGTGTGGCATTTATCTGGTCTCTGATCTGAGCTGCTGTTAACTTGCCATTTCTGAGGCTGGTGACTCGGATGAACTTGTCCTCAGAAGCAGAGGTGACTCTTGGTCTTCCTTTCCTGGGTCGGTCCTCATGTGTGCCAGTTTCATTGTAGCGCTTGATGGTTTTTGCGACTCCAGTTGGGGACACATTTAAAGTTTTTGCAATTTTCCGGACTGACTGACCTTCATTTCTTAAAGTAATGATGGCCACTCGTTTTTCTTTAGTTAGCTGATTGGTTCTTGCCATAATATGAATTTTAACAGTTGTCCAATAGGGCTGTCGGCTGTGTAGTAACCTGACTTCTGCACAACACAACTGATGGTCCCAACCCCATTGATAAAGCAAGAAATTCCACTAATTAACCCTGATAAGGCACACCTGTGAAGTGAAAACCATTTCAGGTGACTACCTCTTGAAGCTCATGGAGAGAATGCCAAGAGTGTGCAAAGCAGTAATCAGAGCAAAGGGTGGCTATTTTGAAGAAACTAGAATATAAAACATGTTTTCAGTTATTTCACCTTTTTTTTGTTAAGTACATAACTCCACGTGTTCATTCATAGTTTTGATGCCTTCAGTTAGAATCTACAATGTAAATAGTCATGAAAATAAAGAAAACGCATTGAATGAGAAGGTGTGTCCAAACTTTTGGCCTGTACTGTATATTAACCATGATCAATACTTTTACAGTCTTGAATCAACCTTGCTACTTTATATATCATAACAGTAATCATTAGAACTATTATTGTGAATTTCCCCTTGGTGAAATACAATAAAATAAAGAGGAGGATTGAAGAGTAACGATACAATCTGTGCAGATTTTCTACTGTAAAGGAGAATATTTGCTACTTTGACAAGTGAAACATTTTTTGTGGATTTACACAAATCTTTTATATAAATTGTTCATCATGACCATGACCATGGAGCGATTCTTGCGCTTTTATTGCTGGAAATCGCGCTGCTTGCGACGGTGACACGCTCATCGGTATCGGAGGGAGAGGTGCGGTGACTGGATTGAGTGCAGCGGACTTTGAGATGATCTCTGCTCTCGGTATCTCGGCACCTCGGCATCTCAAGTTAAAAACATTCGGACTAGACGTCACCACAAGCGGTGTGGTTGACCCGGGAGGAGAGGGAAGCGAGCCGGGAGACGTGGCTTCATGGCATGCCGGATGAGGCTTTAGCGCTGGATGGGCAGAGCCTGTTCCGGGCTGACAGAGCACAGTGACAGGACTCCGGTGAGACGAGAGGGGGGCAGACTCTGTGTGTACATCAGTGATGCTTGGTGCACAGGTGCAGTCAGAGTGGATGGAAAATGTTCACCTGACACTGAGTTTTTACTGCTGAGATGTCGGCCATATTACCTGCCTAGAGAATTCACCAGTGTGTTTGTTGCTGCTGTTTACATTCCACCGGATGCAAATTCAAAAAATGCACTCCAGGAATTGTATGAGGTCATCAGCAGTCACATGACAAAACAGCCAGATGCTGTTATTATTGTTGCTGGGGATTTTAATCAAACAGACCTCAGAACTGTTCTGCCAAGATTCCACCAGCATGTCCACATCCTCACCAGAGGAAACAACACACTGGACCATGTCTACACCAATGTTCCTGGCAGCTACAGAGCCCTCTCTCATCCTCATTTTGGCCAGTCAGACCACGGGCCCTATCTTGTGCCACCCGCTATCCGCTGCCACGACCCGCTACCCGCAAATTGCGGATTTAGGAACCTCCGCTATCCCTAAACGGTATCTTGCGCCACCCGCTACCCACTATTCGTTATGCCGACTGCATCATTTGCGTCGTGGGCGTGTTTCATGCGCTATCCCTAAAGTTGCTATCTTGCGCACACACTTTAGGGATAGCGGATAGCGGGTGGTCAGGACCACCCGCTATCCGCTATCCCTAAAGTTTGGGCTGTTACGAGAGCGCGCCCAGGCGGCTTCAATGCGCGCCCCGACGGAGCCTCGCCACGCACACGGTCGGACTGATACCGGGACGCCGCCGGAATGGACTGAGTATATTACTCATATAGACTGTTTAGAGGAAAGACTGTTTTAATTGGACACTTACGCCAGCACGTTTTATTGTTTTATCATAAGCCAGCAGCTGTGCTATATTTTTATTTTTAATATTTTATTTGCCCAATCTACCTTGTCAATAAATTAGTTTACACATAGTTCCGCCTCTGCCTCTTGTGTGTGTGTGGTGTGGCCCGGGGATTTTACTCAATCAGTACAACCTTGTGACGTGTCCACTTGGACACATGTGGCTCCACCTCCCGAATTAACTCGCCTATAATATAATATATAATATGTATATAAAGCCAACTTGCTTTAGCCTCAGTAGAAGCCCTGAGAAAATCTCCCTCCCTCTCTCCATCGCGGGTTTAGGATTTAGGATTTAGGATAGCGCATCCTGCCCTTAAAGGCAATGGCACCTGGCACACTGATTGGTTTAACTGGCGTAACGCCCAAAACACACCTATTCATAATATAGCGGGTAGCGGAGGTGTTTTGCAGATAGCGGGAGGTGCACAAGATAGCAACTTTTACGGGGGAACGCCTCTTCCTAAATCCTAAATCCGCAAATAGCGGGTTTAGGGAGTCTGGCGCAAGATAGGGCCCCACATCTCCCTGCTTCTCCTGCCTACCTACATCCAGCTGACAAAAAGGGTCAAACCAACTATTGATGATTCCCAGATAGCAAAATTTGATTGAAATAATGTTGAAATGTGGTCAGGCAGGAACATTGAATCAACATTGACGCCCAACATTGAAATTGTACAAAAAGTGTCCTCTCGGTTTTACATTGAATCAATGTTGGATTTTCAACCACAGCTAACACTTAATCAATGTTGTTTCAACCATCATCTAAATGGCAATCTACATTCAAATTTTAGTTGATTATACATTGAAACAATGTTACTGAATCAACATGGATTCAACCATCATCTGATGATTTTAGCTGATCAAAATTTAAATAACAACTGAATTACTTTTTTAAAAAATGACAGAAAGCAGGCTTTTAATATTCATCTTTATTTCTTAAAAACATTTTAGATCCAATACAGATATTTCAAAACTGAACTGAATGAACCATAAACCATAAACATGAACATGAACCATAAACCAACAAAAACAACAGTCTATTGTCCATGAACCTGTAAACCTTTTACAGGTATGTATTAAAAAAAAAAAAAAAAAAAAAAGACATGAAAATACAATTATACAATATAGTAAACACTGTATATGTAACAGTGAATAACTGTCTACTACCAGACTTATAGAAAGGCAACAATTATATCCCGGGTCTAAATGTATTTTTGGGTTCAATTCTATCTTGGGTGCACCCTCTTAACCTGAATATTCAGTGTCAAACCAAATTCAAGTTAAATATAATCCAATTCCAATCCAATATCTCAAATAACCAAAACAAAATACACAAAATAAATCACAACACCGTCCATCAAAGGAGAATGTCCTACCACTCAGCCACAAATTCACAATGAATGAAAGGGTAAATGGTTGAAAGTCCAGAGTCCAAGAAAATGTTGGTGAGCAAAGTAAATGAATTCAGAGGTCCAGGTAAGTTTGGGCAGATCAGAGTTCCAGGGATATGGGCAAATGTGTGTGATGGTGATTGGGGGAGAGGGGGGTGAATAAAGTGCTGAGTGTGGGGGTGTCTGCTGATACTGGGCCTACCACAAAGGAGAGTGCAGCAGAACCTGTCCAGTGATCCTGTAGTATCTTGAAATCTGTTCCTTGTAGATTGACGGGGAATGGCTTGCCATCTACGTCACTGGAAGATCCTCTAAGACAAATAAAACAAAACAATCCAACCAAAAAAAAAAAAAAAATCTGACCTGTCAACAGACAGGGTCAGAGAAAATCTCATTAGTATCAACTATATGAGAAATCTTATCAATCATCTAATATCATGTAATTTACATTAACATGAAATTGAAAAAAACAAATATGCATCACTGCACATATTTCATTTTTAGTGTACATGCCCTTTAACACAGCAAAATATAATTCTAAATTACATAGCTGTCAATGAAATAAAACAATATGTACATGAAGTGCAGAATAAAATGACATTTGCACATCCAATAGCATATTAAACCACACTGTAACCAATTGGCTGCATGTACAAACTATAATATAATACCAGAAATAACACAGAATCGCTCAAAAAAGACAGTTGCTCTCACCGATTTTCTGTGAATAGGCGGGACACAACACAAAATGGCGGCACCTGAGGCCTGTACCATAAAGCTGGATTTGGGCTTAGCGAGCTAACTTCAGGCTTAGACCTGGCTTTTCTGTACCATAAAGGTGGCTTACTTTTTATCGGGCTACGTTGCCGTGGTAACGTATGCTGAACACCTAACCTGCTCCGGAGCAGGTTAAGTTCAGGATAAGAGCTCAGCAGGTAGAAAAGCCCCACCTACTGACCAATCAGCTCTCTTGGAAAATGGCCTGCCCATTTTCCCTTTCTTCTTCTTTTAAAAAATTAAAATTAATACATTTTACAATTCTTCTTGTATTTTTTGTTTGTTTGTTTGTTTTTTTTGTTTGTTTCTCATGACTGCACTGTCCAACCAAAAATTGATCTTGTAGACTGATGTAGCCTAATTTTTTTTTTTTTTTTTTAATGTTTATGAAAATAAAGTAGGGGAATTTAATTCAGAGGGTTAAATAAAAGTTTGATAAAATACACGCCAGCCTCTGGGCTCCTTTAGGTTTCCATTAGTTTGCTCATATTTAGTATTTAGGGAGTCTGCCCTGAAAAGTCCACATGGGAGTTGATGCTAAATGTTTTACAGTCTTTAAGTGACAGTGAAATAATATTTTAACCAGCAGAATAAACACGAGGCGTCAGATGCTTTATAAAATGAAATATCAAAACCAGTTGAATCAAAGTGACGATTCTGACGAAACTCAAACTGAAGGCAGCGGTCCAGCGAGGGTCGCCCCTCACTGTGAGAGAGGGCCAGTTCCTCTGCAGGAGTGTGTGGCTGAGTGGGAGACACATTCATTTATTGAACACGCACGTTACTGTAGTCAATTCTACTCGTGCCGTCATGGTGGGGAAGTCAGATTATAATCCCACTAATTTACGCATTGACACAGACGGCGATTTTTTGCCAGCATTCCTTGCGGCTTTTGGCTGCAACTGTGTTGCTTTTTGCCTGGATGATGGATTTATATTCCTCGTATTTATTAATGATTATTGTCTGCTCCTCGGTTGTGACGTATGCGGCTCGGGTGGATTTTTCCATGTCTGCGATTGGTCGCATGCAGCAAACTCCGCCCTTTTTATGTGAACGCGCACAGATCTAGATTGGAAAGCCTGGGTTGAATTAGTGAGTTGATAGCCGGCTTTATGGTACCGAAAATCCTGAGTGCGGATGTCTCGTTAAGTGAAGCCAGATAAGTAAGAGAAAGCCCGACTATGTTAATCCAGCTTTATGGTACAGGCCTCTGGTAGAATCGGGAAGATTCGAAACAAACATATAGCCTTGTGAGACTCAAGCGATTTCAATGAATTCTGCTCTATTAACAGTAGCCAAGTTAGCTTTTACTCTAAAATGAACCAAAGTGACATAAACAGTTTACAGCGGGAAGGTATTTACCTCGCTTCTTGAAGAAAAATGGAAATTCCCAACAAGTCCCGACAAGTCCAAGCTAGCGTTAGCAACCAGCTAGCAGCTTAACAACGGCTAACGGACGGAACGGACTTTCTAATATTTATTGTCCTTTAGCGACCGCTTCGGTAGCACTCCTATCGGCCTCAATAAACTCCGTTTCGAGTATTATTTCTCTGCTGTCCTCTATTTTTCCTGCTTTTCGCTTTTCGATGTCCACACGGCTCCGCACACCAGTCTCTCTCTCCGCTCCTACTCTTCTCGCACCCTGTGTTGCGTCTTGCTCCCGACGAGACCAGAGCAAGTGGGCGGGACAAACGGCTACCAGCAGCTTGCTGTTTGGCTTAAAATTTTATGGCAACTGTTTCTTGGATACTCATTGGTTATTAAACATCCTCTTGACATTTTATATTATATTAGTTTGTCATTTCACAGATCAAATGTTCAAAGCATAACAGTTTATTTTTTATACACAAACAGATATTACAGCTAATGTTTACGTACATATTACATCAAGGTCAAGCCCAACCCACCACGGCTATTTTTGCACAAAATTCAGTTAATATAAAAGTAAAATTCAAAACTTACCGCGAGAAGGAGAAAGACGTGCGGTCGGAAGAAAGACAGAAAGTGCAGGCAGTGGCAGCAGCTGGCAGACTGGGGCTGTGTCCGAAATCACTCCCTAATCACTATATAGTGCACTATATAGTGATTACGCCATTTTGTAGGGGTGTCCGAATGTCTAGTGATTATTTATGCATAGACATAATATACGTAGACGCCTCATGACGTGCTGGAACGTGAGCAGCGTCGCCGCCATATTGGATGGGTCTCTTCACTGTAGGCTAGCACCAGAGTCAACCAGAGTCAATGGAGAGCTAGCAAAAATGCCGGTATTTTGTGCAGCTTATAATTGCGATAACCGGCACAGGATTTAAACCAGATCGCGTGGGATTACCTTTCAGAAGTAAGACTGAACAATAATTTTGGTTATTTTACCATTTATAATATTATATCATCATTACTTATGTGTAACGTTATTACAGCAGGAACTGGTACTCTCTCTCTCTCTCTCTCTCTCTCTCTCTCTCTCTCTCTCTCTCTCTCTCTCTCTCTCTTTGACTCTTGCTGTTTATTTTTTCTTTTTCTTTTTAAAGGTTTCCCAGTGATACGTGCTTGAGGAGGCAGTGGGAAGTTGCTATAAGACGGGAGGGTTTTGTTGCGACCGAGTCGTCAAAGCTCTGTAGTGAGCAGGACGGGTCAGACTGTCAGTGATGTCCTCTGTGTGTGTGTGTGTGTGTGTGTGTGTGTGTGAGTGAGAGAGAGAGAAAGAGAGAGAAATAAATTCAAATGAACAATCAAACTTGTTTCTTTTTTAAATTATAAAATTAATTCATTTATACATGTATCTATATGCCATACCATATGTTTTTGTTATAATACAACGTCTTTCAGCATGAAAGTACGTATTTTTAATGTGTGACAGCATACAATATACACCCTATTTACAATATAGATTCAACATTGATTCAGTGTTGGCCATTCAGTCATTAAATTCAACCATAATACAATGTTGATTCAACGATATCTTTTCAACCTTTCATCTTCTCAGTGGTTGATCCACCATTGATCTTTAACCATAACCAAAATTCAACCAAAAATCAACATTTCTGACCATAAATCAATGTTGATTCAACAACTTTTGCTATCTGGGTTGTAATGGCCAATGATATTGTAATGTTTGACTTTGTATTTTATTGTCTGGACCCCAGGTAGACTAGCTGACGTTTTGGTGTCAGCTAATGGGGATCTTTTTAAATAAACAAATAAACTGTAAAAACAGTTAGGGTGTGGATAGATGAAGCTGCAGCAGCTCTACAGGACTGTTTTGAATGCACGGACTGGCAGATGTTCAAAGATGCTGCTACCCAGGAGAACCATATTGACCTTGTAGAATACACAAATGTGCTGTTGTGAGAAATGCCATGTTTAATGAATCAATTAAGAGGGACCCACATTTTAATTTCGTTATACAACCTGTTGTATAATGATGAATAAACTTTCTTGTATTCCTTGTATTCCTTGTATGACCATAAACAATACTGCTTCCTGCCAGCCAACGTCTCTCTCCCTCCCTCCCTCTTTTTGTGTGTGTGTGTTTGTGTGTTCCATGTTTTCTGTTTGTCTATTCTCCTGTGTTCATTTACCATGCAAGGCTTTAGTGAGTTAAATGCTAATTTACTTTGTAAAAAAAAAAAAAATGGCATAGCTAAAACCACCACACTACTTGAGACAGTAGGCCCTATCTTGTGCCACCTGCTATCCGCTGCCACTACCCGCTACCCGCAAATTGCGGATTTAGGAACTTCTGCTATCCCTAAACGGTATCTTGCACCACCCGCTACCCGCTATCCGTTATGCCGACTCCGTCATTTGCGCCTGGAGGTGTGTCCGTGGGCGTGTTTCATGCGCTATCCCTAAAGTTGCTATCTTGCGCACCACCCGCTATCCGCTATCCCTAAAGTTTGGGCTGTTACGAGAGCGCACCCTGGCGGCTTCAATGCGCGCCCCGACGGAGCCTCGCCACGCACACGGTCGGACTGATACCGGGACGCCGCCGGAATGGACTGAGTATATTACTCATATAGACTGTTTAGAGGAAAGACTGTTTTAATTGGACACTTACGCCAGCACGTTTTATTGTTTTATCATAAGCCAGCAGCTGTGCTATATTTTTATTTTTAATATTTTATTTGCCCAATCTACCTTGTCAATAAATTAGTTTACACATAGTTCCACCTCTGCCTCTTGTGTGTGTGTGATGTGACCCGGGGATTTTACTCAATCAGTACAACCTTGTGACACGTCCACTTGGACACATGTGGCTCCACCTCCCGAATTAACTCGCCTATAATATAATATATAATATGTATATAAAGCCAACTTGCTTTAGCCTCAGTAGAACCCCTGAGAAAATCTACCTCCCTCTCTCCATCGCGGGTTTAGGATTTAGGATTTAGGATAGCGCAGCCTGCCCTTAAAGGCAATGGCACCTGGCACACTGATTGGTTTAACTGGCGTAATGCCCAAAACACGCCTATGCATAATATAGCAGGTAGCGCAGGTGTTTTGCGGATAGCGGGAGGTGCACAAGATAGCAACTTTTACGGGGGAACGCCTCTTCCTAAATCCTAAATCCGCAAATAGCGGGTTTAGGGAGTCTGGCGCAAGATAGGGCCCAGTATCTTTCATACTAAACAGGAGGAAGGGTTAGGTGTACCAAATCTGACATGGATTCAGAGTGTTACAAGGCTGTCCCATTTACTGAAGATCTTGAATGGCAATGGCAGGGCTGTCTGGGAAATTGCCAGAGCCTCTTTGCTCCTTGACACAGTGTAAAGGTCTCCTGGTATAAGAGGGTGAGACAGGATTCCTTGGTTTACAGATTAGACCTCAATGAGCTCTGTGTAAAATCTGGAATTGTCCCTGGACTGGGTGAGCCCTGACTTTGTGGGGGTAATGGTCGCTAAGGACATAATAATTGACTCTCTTGCCCTAAGGCTACTATCACCTATGATGGCAATGAACATTGTCTGGCACACTGTCTGGCAGCAAACACAAAGAGTAGACTTTTAACATCATAGAAGGCAATGATCTCAAACTACAGGGGAATCTGATTTGTTTTCGCTATGATAATCACTCTCTGTTTACAAATGTTGCAGCTGATGAGGTCATTTTCACTGTCAATGCCAGATTGAACATGTTACAGGCCTTGGCATGAGAACCCATAAGCAGACAGGAGTTCCTGTAAACAGGAGAAATAATGAGGAGAGGCAACATTGCTTGTTGTCAGTTTAGCTTCTCTCATCAGAATTTATTTGCCATTAAACAAAATATCTTTTACCTAACCCTAACCTTTTGTGTACTTTGTGTTTCTTATTTCAATGTGTTTTTATCCAAAAGATTCACAAGTAACAAAAATAAAACAATATGCATAGACATGTCACAGTCTTTTCCACTTTGAAATAAAATATACATTTTCCATTTAAAATAAAAAGGATATTGAATATAGGGTCATACTATATTAATAAATCCTCCTTCAGTCCATAAACTGAGTTAGTGATTTAGTGTAATTCACAACTATCAAAAATTAAAATTAAACATTCATCTGAAATGTAAAATACAGGGCAATTACATTTCCCCTCATTTAATATGACTTATAGTGTAAAACGAAAGTGGCATTAACTGATATCAGTTTGGTAAGAATGCGAGCTGAAGACTAGCAAAGTGCCTTTTTTTAAAAACTAAAATACTAGAAATGTTGAGATCTGCATTAAACTGTAAACACTATTAATATATTTCTTTGGAACAAGCTGTTGTAGCCACGCAACCACCAACGACCATAGAGATCTAGATGGAGAAAAGACTACACATGCACTCGGAAGACTCACATCAACCATTCACACACACGGGAGAGAGGACGAGAAGGTAACTGATGAAGTAAAGATAAAAAAGTGGGAAGAAGCATGTCAGGCTGCAATCAGGTGCATCCGGAGAACAGCCTGGAAACTGAGCCACACCACCACTATCACTATGGAGACCTGGATGGAGGATAGACAACACTGACACACAGGAGAGACTCACAGCAAACTATTCACACACAGGAGAGAGACAAGGGGGACGTTAGTCATACATGATAGCAAGATAATAGCTATTTGGATCTCAATAATCTATAATCCCATTGGCAGGTGAGTTCTTGGGTTACTTCGTCGTGACCGGGAACCAGCCCGCTGTACCACTAATTGTCTAACCGTAAGTAAAGGTGAGGAGATGAGTTTTGAGTTTGCATTTAAATGATTCAACAGACTCTGATTGTCTGATGACAGCAGGGAGGTTATTCCATAAGAGTGGGTCCTGACAGAAAAAGGCCTGGCCACCTGCTGACTTTTTGTTAATTTTTGGTAGGCTTGGTAGGCCTGCATTTTGAGAGCGGAGAGCTTGAGATGGAATATAGGGTTTAAGGAGATCTGAAAGATATGATGGGGCAAACCCATTCAGGATTTTATAAGTTAACAGAAGCACCTTAAAATCTGATCTAATATGGACAGGAAGCCAATGAAGGGAGGCAAGAATTGGGGTAATATGGTCAAATTTTCATGTTCTAGTTAAGATTCAAGCAGCAGCATTTTGAACCATCTGGAGACTTCTGGTGCTGGCATGTGGCAGACCTGAAAACAGAGCATTGCAGTAATCAAGTCTAGCTGAAACAAATGCATGTATTACTTTGTGAAAATCACACAGTTGTCAAGCAGTAGTGTTACTTGCTCAAAACAGGTCAAAAATCACTTCAGGCAGGGTCACCAGTGGGCCCGCAGGCTTCAAAATGCAAAAAAAAAAAGAAAAAAAAAGAAAAGAAAACTTCTGTAAAAGTGCCATCTAGTGGTCAATTTGTGCCAAATTCGATGAGCATATTCTGAAGCATATTCTGAAGGGGATAGAAAATGTCCCATCCAAGTTTCGTGTCAGTTGGACATATTGTTTCCAAGAAAAATGTGAATTTTCATTTTGGTCCCCCTTATGGCCAATTGGCTCCAAATTTTGCAGGGTCCCTAAGAGGAGTTGGGGAACACAGGAAGTCAAGTTTGGTGTTAATCGGACTTACAGTTTGAGAGATATGACAACTTTCTTTTAAGGTATGTTTCAGGGAGGAAGTAAAAAATTTGTAACTTTGGCAGTTTTTGTCATATCAAAATTCTTTTGAAAATTTTTGGTGTGAGTGTCCATAGACTCTGTGTGCCAAGTTTCCTGCCGATCGGACTTACGGCCTAGGAGGAGTTCAAAAATGTGTGTTGTGCAAATTTCACAATTAAGCGCAAAAATTTTATAGGCAGAAATAGGTATGGCCTATATCATGAGATTTGTCTTGAGCCACCGAACGCGTGGCAGGCATTTCAATGTGCGTTTTACGGTTTGGGAGATACAAGGTCAAACACATTGACTTTTAGAATAGCGCCCCCTGTTGGTCAATACGTGTAACTGATACTTGCCACCTCCTGCACCAACCCCTTAAGTTTTATTTACATAGCTATTATGGTTTAGGCTGCAGTATCAGTTTTACTGATGGAAGAATAAAAATAATAACTAGACTTCACGAAAGTTTCTGAAGAAATTTTAAATGTGCCACCCTTATGAGCGCCTGGCCATGCCGTAAACCAGTGTTTCCCAACCTTTTTTGTCTTGTGTACCCCCTGAGCCTTTTTGTCAGACCACGAGTACCCCCTCACTCATACGTGGCTACGGGGGGCGGGGTAAACAGCAAAATTTCAGAGAGTAATTGCTGTCTGGCACGATTGTACATCTCTCTCTGAACTCTCTTATGCTCCTTTGAAATTTGCCATTAAGTGCTGAGCCCTCAGCATGTTCATAAGTTTTAAATAATGCTATTAAAAGCAATAATCCTAATTTCTTTACTCACTGTTCTATTTCCACTACAGTCCATCAAAGTAGCTTTACAAGAACTAGAAACTCAAAATAAGCTCTAAAACTACAGGAAATACCTTGAATAATCCAACTACATCAAACTATTCTTCAAAAAAATTTATTGTAGTGTCAACAAAAAACAAAGCAAGATATGGCATCAAATAGTCACATACAGTCTATGTTTGCGCTGTACACTGTCCCTTTGAGATCAAATAAGAAAATGAAATGAAACTATGCCACAAAATAATGCAGTTTAAAATGCAAAAAAATAGATATCTATCTAGAGACAAACTCAAAATATCAGTAAAATATGAACTATTTCTGACATTAATATCCTGACAGACTTTTTGAAAGAATAAAAAGCTCAGTATTTGCTCCTCCTGTGGTCTGTCCTCTCTCTCCCTCACTGTCCTGCACTCGCTTCAGCTTGTAAACAATCATTAGCTATTAGCTTAAACAGTGAGCTGAAAGAGGCAGGTTTTGGACCAAGCAGGGGAAAAATATCACTTTTCATATTCCAGCCTTGTGCCTGGTGAACAAGTGGTGTGATAAATGACTCACTGGCTTTCACTTGAGGAGGTTTTCTTGCTAGTTCTCATCAGGCTGCTGCCTCTCAGGTTGACGGACTGAAAGTTACCGAGCTGCCGCTCTGCCGGCAGCAGGATGCGGACCAAACCACTGTGAGGCATGGGGGGGTCATAACTTTTAAACACTTAAAAACCCACTATTTTACATTTATAATTAGCGCCGCTTGCATTGCACTTTCATTGAATATTACTATATTATTCAAAATTTATGGATGGAGGGGTCTTGTCCCCCCTGACACCCCCGGGATTTCTGCCTATGTTTTCACGTACCCCCTGCAATGTGCTCGCGTACCCCGGTTGGGAAACACTGCCGTAAACCACCAGCTGTATGTTTTGAGTAGGATTTGTAGTGTTTGTCGCGCTTGCCCAGGTGAGGAACTGAACCCCGGTCTCCTGCATGGCAGGTAGAGACACTAACCACTGTGCCACTGGGTCTGATACAGGCCATAACTGACCGTATCACCATATCACGTATCTGACAAATGCCAGTCCCGAGGCTTGTATCATGAAGCAAGCTCAATTTTCCCTGGATTTCTCAGACCTATCCAGCTGCACTAATCGAGACCATGGTGATCAGGGATAACCAGTATCATGACGCTGGTCATCAACTCGCTCACTTGATCCAGGTTTGCCTCATCAAGAGCTGTGAACGCGTACGTATAAGGGGCAGGTTACGAGGCAGCAGACCAATCACAAACATGAGCAACAAGGAAAAACGCACAGCGTATTTCACAGTGGAGGAGCAGCGCATTGTACTGGAAAAGTATGAGGAGGAAAAACTAAATTTACACACTAAATCGAACACCGTGGCTGCCGCAAAGAGAAGGCAGAATGCTTGGCAATGAATTGCTGACTGCATAAATGTGTAAGTTACACATCAATGGCTCAAGTAGTGCACATCTGATGTTGAAACCCATAAAATCACTGTACTGCACAGATGTGTTGTGTGTATGAAGTATAGTTTAATTCCTCCAGGTGTATCCCCTCAGGGGTTAAAAGAACGTCGGAGCAAGTAAATTTCATACATTACGTTATACAGGCTATAATAAAGCTATAAGCTGATGCCACAATTCAATCACGTCAGTACATCAAGCTGATAGCCTGTATAAAATCATACTGAGTTGCGTTAGAACTTAGCAGGAACAAAGGCAAATATAAAGGCCTACTCGCCCTCTTGAATGAAGGGTAGAAATGATCCTTTTTCACATTTGCGTCAGTAAGCTGTCATTTAGGCCCATTCTCTCACCCAGGAATAATTTGCCCCCCAAAAACATTTAGAGCTAATTAATTGTGCCATTTTAAATGTCCCTAAAATATTGAAATGAAATGCCTCTAAAAATACTTTTAAATATCAAATTTCCTTTAATGATCTCTCATTTCTGTTTTACTCTCCTACAGAATGTCAGCTCTGTATACCAGGCAGCTTTTAGCCAGGCTGAAGTGTGCTGTTTCACATTAGTATTACATCCTTTCTATTTCTAGTCTATTACGCCACGTTGTATGGTTTGTCTCTAATCCCTCATCGAAGTAGCTTCAATTTATTTTCAATTTATTTTTTACTGAGCCTCTCTGCATCTCCAACTGAATGCATGAAGCTCCCTGTAGCGAAAAATCGCATGGCGATGCAGACAGCTTGAGGGACAGTCAGGGCAACACTCCTGCAGGTTGGACAGGCAATATGTGGCTCCAGAATCTGACAGATGTACTCAAGGCCTGGCAGTGAGAACCGGTACCTCTCATACAGATAGACGTCGGCAAAATGGTAACGGATTTGATCAGTCCAGGAAAATCCTCTCACGTCGTAATGCTCTCCTCACTATTTGGGCTCCTTCTTCAATGGAATTCTCAATGAATGGACAGGCCATGTTTTCGCAAACAGCTGATTGGCCAGGGGGTGGTGCTTTATCTAGGATTCAATCCTGTATGCTAGCCTGCTCCAAGGCAGGCTTCCTAGGTTTCCTAGATTTCCTATCCCAACGAGAGGCGAATCAGCTTTGTGATACAGAAAATCTGGATTGGAGCTTGAAGTTATCTTGCTAAAGCCTGAATCCTGCTTCGTGATACAGGCCTCAGCTCTACATGGGGAATGAAGATGTTGGAGACCTTTATGATAACTCGCCTTACGAAGGCGAGTTATCATCTTATGTAAGATTGTCATGGCTACCGCCGAGCGTGATGTTATACAACCGTATGTACTTGAGCCCGACTCCGATCACGAGCCACAGATGACGTGCATGGACACAGCGGCCCCTCCCGGGATCAGCGAGAGTGAATGTTTTGCAGCGCAAGTGGTGCAAACGTAAACAAAGGAGGGGAAAGAGAGCTGGGATCCACGCCAGGCTGACTTTACCCATCACTCGGGGATAGAAACGCTGTCTCATTTTGTGTGCACTACTGCTGTATGTGCAGCTAAATGACAATAAAGCTTGATTTGATTTGATTGTGTCGGGTTGATAAAACAGTCGTCGCTGAAATGAGCCCAACAGACGAGCAAATTTGGACTAAAACCCTGTGGGACCCGTGAAACCGGGACCCTGAGCGTGATGTTATACGACTGTATGATCCCGAACCACAGACAGCAGGAGAAACGGAACCACCTCAAATCCGTTTATTACAAGATGTTTCAGAATGGTACGTTATTTTTTGTTAAATATGTTGTGAACTTGCTGCCCGGGGAACGGAAGGGTACTGGCTAATTTCGCTAGCTTGGTAGCTTGTTGGCTGGGGAGTTGAAGCTAACTGGCTAAGTTTGCTAGCTTGGTAGCTTGTTGGTCAGGGTGTTGAAGCTAACTGGCTAATTTTGCTAGCTTGGTAGCTTGTTGGCTGGGGAGTTGAAGCTAACTGGCTAAGTTTGCTAGCTTGGTAGCTTGTTGGTCGGGGAGTTGAAGCTAACTGGCTAAGTTTGCTAGCTTGGTACCTTGTTGGTCGGGGTGTTGAAGCTAACTGGCTAATTTTGCTAGCCTGGTAGCTTGTTGGTCGGGGAGTTGAAGCTAACTGGCTAATTTTGCTAGCGTGGTAGCTTGTTGGTCGTGGAGTTGAAGCTGACTGTCTGGGCTCGTTAGCTTGGTAGCTTGTAGCCCGAGGAGCGTAAACAAACTGTCGGAGTTGGCTGGCTTGAGAGTTGGTTGCCTGGGGATTGAAGGCGGGCTGTCGGCAGAGTCACTGACGTCAGATTACAGACTGATGTCAGATAACTTCAGGAAGTGAAATTCACTTGTTTTACAGGGACAGTTTCAAAAAACGGGATTTGTGCACTTCTCCATTTATCATAGGTGAAATGCATGGGACAGTATATATGTGGTCCCAAGACCTTCCCTATCACGCAAAAACAACGAAAATTTCATTTTTCAGGCCATGGGGCCTTTAATATTACAGATGGCACTATCTTAGGTGACCACAACACTAAGGAAAACAGAATTTTCTCCACTTTGCCACAAAACATGTAAACGTTTACTCTAGGGATGAGCAAGTACACCACTGTCTGTATCTGTACAACCATCTACATTATCCGTATTTAATTCCATATCCGTACTCGCAGTGGGCAGGGCCTAAACCGGAAGTGGGTGGTGTTTGACCGGAAATGGGTGGGGCTTAACCGGTATGTTATTCTAAGCCTCAAATTGATACAGGTTGATCAGAAGTTGCTATATTTATTGTTTATTACAAAAGTATTTACAGAAAAGCCTCAGAATTCAGCTTCAGATCAATGTTTTTGATCACAATAGTAAATGAACAATTTACAGAACAAGTTTTTTATAAACACAGAACATGAATATTCTTGTATTAAAGAATACAACTTATGAAGTACTGGAGAGAGACAGAGAGAGTATATATACAGTACAGGCCAAAAGTTTGGACACACCTTCTCATTCAATGCCTTTTCTTTATTTTCATGACTATTTACATTGTAGATTCTCACTGAAGGAATCAAAACTATGAATGAACACATGTGGAGTTATGTACTTAACAAAAAAAGGTGAAATAACTGAAAACATGTTTTATATTCTAGTTTCTTCAAAATAGCCACCCTTTGCTCTGATTACTGCTTTGCACACTCTTGGCATTCTCTCGATGAGCTTCAAGAGGTAGTCACCTGAAATGGTTTTCACGTCACAGGTGTGCCTTATCAGGGTTAATTAGTGGAATTTCTTGCTTTATCAATGGGGTTGGGACCAGGGGCGGACTGGGACAAAAAAATCGGCCCGGGCATTTTGGACCAGACCGGCCCACCACATCCGATAATGCACACCTTTCCGGTATTTTTGCTCTCTTAAATGTGTATACCAACTGTGCAACTCTTTAAAACCATAATGCCATGCAATTAGTTAGCTGTCATCAGCAGTGTTGGGCACATTACTTTGAAAAAGTAATTAATTATAGTTACTAGTTACTTCTACTAAAAAGTAATTAATTACCAGGAAAAGTAACTATTACGTTACTTTTTAAAAAATTGTTCAAATATGTCAAATTACTTGGCTGCCCCAGTCATACTGGCCTATAGTACTATAGTGGAACAATAAAATACAATAGATGAATTGGAACTTTTTTATTCTATTGAACAGGCCACAACTGGCCAACGCCTTTTGGACATCTATTTCAGATCAGTAAGTGCAGGTGCCTATCAGCATGAATGGAGAATGAGCCCAGACTACACATAGGAAGGTCATGGCAACAAACAAAGTATATCACACAAATCCTTGTTTAAATCTGAATCTGATTCGATTGGTATATCTCCCCATAAAGTTAGAACAAGGCATTAAAAAAGGCAAAAAAAAAAACAACAACAAAAAACCCAAAACAAAACAAGGCAAAGTAATAATAACAATAACAATAATGATAATAATAATTTAGCACCTGGGTTACAAATTCACAAAGAGTACAGAAATGAAAATTACAGAAACCCTAAATGCCACTGTGTGTCATCTAGCCAATGACAGGCAGAATAATAAGAATCACTTCACTGTCATGGTTAACAACAAAGTGAGGTAATAAAGTAAAAACTGACTTTTGTCTGGTTGGGGAATTGAACCCCCGGTCTCCTGCATGGCAGACGGGGGCACTATCCGCTCTACCATCGGGAATTGTGGTCCTCCTGTATTGTTTGGGCTTGTTCTTCATTCATGTTGATAAATTACGAAAAAGTGAAAAAGTCCGATCGGTTTGAATATTGACAGCCGCTTTTTTTTCTCACAGTTTCTCTGCCACCTTTGCGTTTCCTCTCCATCTCAGTAGATCCTATGAGATAACGTTCGACCCGCGTTGCACTGCACACCGGCGCACCGAGCCACAGGCTCGTGATATGATTGGGCCAGCCCCGTGTCAGTGAAGAAAAATAACCAATGGGCTGCAGAGCAGCGTGTCTCAAGGGCCGGCCCGGTGATTAGTAAACAAACTCTTGCAATGACTTTATTTGCCGAAATCATTATGCAGGCGGGACCAAACTACGCAAAAGGGGTTGTTTAGCAATGTGATTGGGCCAGCCCAGTGTCAATCGGGCCGCTGATCTACTGGTTGTATGGGCAGGTCAGCTATTTAAATAATAATTAAAAAAAAAAAAAAAAAGTGTTGGGGAGTGTCGGCCCACGTAGCACATCGGCCCACCGGGCGAATGCCCGGTGTGCCCGATGGCCAGTCCACCCATGGTTGGGACCATCAGTTGTGTTGTGCAGAAGTCAGGTTACTACACAGCCGACAGCCCTATTGGACAACTGTTAAAATTCATATTATGGCAAGAACCAATCAGCTAACACAAGAAAAACGAGTGGCCATCATTACTTTAAGAAATGAAGGTCAGTCAGTCTGGAAAATTACAGGCTCCCTCCACTTATAACATGGCAAGGCGAAAATGGAGCGACTCTTTCACTTTTATTGCTGGGAATCGCGCTGCTTGCGACGGTGACACGCTCATCGGTATTGGAGGGAGAGGTGCGGTGACTGGATTGAGTGCAGCGGACCTTGAGATGATCTCTGCTCTCGGCATCTCGGCACCTCGTCATCTCAAGTTCCGACATTTAAAAACATTCGGACTAGACGTCAGCACAAGCGGTGTGGTCGACCCGGGAGGAGAGGGAAGCGAGCCGGGAGACATGGCTTCATGGCATGCCGGATGAGGCTTTAGCGCTGGACGGGCAGAGCCTGTTCCGGGCTGACAGAGCACAGCACTCCGATTCCACCAGCACGTCCATATCCCCACCAGAGGAAACAACACACTGGACCATGTCTACACCAATGTTCCTGGCAGCTACAGAGCCCTCTCTCGTCCTCAGTTTGGCCAGTCAGACCACATCTCCTTGCTTCTCCTGCCTACCTACATCCAGCTGACAAAAAGGGTCAAACCAACTGTAAAAACAGTTAAAGTGTGGACAGATGAAGCTGCAGCAGCTCTACAGGACTGTTTTGAATGCACAGACTGGCAGATGTTCAAAGATGCTGCTACCCAGGAGAACCATATTGACCTTGTAGGCTACACAAATGTGCTGATGATGTGAGAAATGCCATGTTTAATGAATCAATTAAGAGGGAACCAATTTCGTTATACAACCTGTTGTATAATGACGAATAAACTTCCTTGTATTCCTTGTATATATACAGTACAGGCCAAAAGTTTGGACACACCTTCTCATTTAATGCCTTTTCTTTATTTTCATGACTATTTACATTGTAGATTCTAACTGAAGGAATCAAAACTATGAATGAACACATGTGGAGTTATGTACTTAACAAAAAAAGGTGAAATAACTGAAAACATGTTTTATATTCTAGTTTCTTCAAAATAGCCGCCCTTTGCTCTGATTACTGCTTTGCACACTCTTGGCATTCTCTCGATGAGCTTCAAGAGGTAGTCACCTGAAATGGTTTTCCAACAGTCTTGAAGGAGTTCCCAGAGGTGTTTAGCACTTGTTGGCCCCTTTGCCTTCACTCTGCGGTCCAGCTCACCCCAAACATCTCGATTGGGTTCAGGTCCGGTGACTGTGGAGGCCAGGTCATCTGCCGCAGCACTCCATCACTCTCCTTCTTGGTCAAATAGCCCTGACACAGCCTGGAGGTGTGTTTGGAGTCATTGTCCTGTTGAAAAATAAATGATGGTCCAACTAAACGCAAACCGGATGGGATGGCATGTCGCTGCAGGATGCTGTGGTAGCCATGCTGGTTCAGTGTGCCTTCAATTTTGAATAAATCCCCAACAGTGTCACCAGCAAAACACCCCCACACCATCACACCTCCTCCTCCATGCTTCACAGCGGGAACCAGGCATGTGGAATCCATCCGTTCACCTTTTCTGCGTCTCACAAAGACACGGCAGTTGGAACCAAAGATCTCAAATTTGGACTCATCAGACCAAAGCACAGATTTCCACTGGTCTAATGTCCATTCCTTGTGTTTCTTGGCCCAAACAAATCTCTTCTGCTTGTTGCCTCTCCTTAGCAGTGGTTTCCTAGCAGCTATTTGACCATGAAGGCCTGATTGGCGCAGTCTCCTCTTAACAGTTGTTCTAGAGATGGGTCTGCTGCTAGAACTCTGTGTGGCATTTATCTGGTCTCTGATCTGAGCTGCTGTTAACTTGCCATTTCTGAGGCTGGTGACTCGGATGAACTTGTCCTCAGAAGCAGAGGTGACTCTTGGTCTTCCTTTCCTGGGGCGGTCCTCATGTGTGCCAGTTTCGTTGTAGCGCTTGATGGTTTTTGCGACTCCACTTGGGGACACATTTAAAGTTTTTGCAATTTTCCGGACTGACTGACCTTCATTTCTTAAAGTAATGATGGCCACTCGTTTTTCTTTAGTTAGCTGATTGGTTCTTGCCATAATATAAATTTTAACAGTTGTCCAATGGGGCTGTCGGCTGTGTAGTAACCTGACTTCTGCACAACACAACTGATGGTCCCAACCCCACTGATAAAGCAAGAAATTCCACTAATTAACCCTGATAAGGCACACCTGTGAAGTGAAAACCATTTCAGGTGACTACCTCTTGAAGCTCATGGAGAGAATGCCAAGAGTGTGCAAAGCAGTAATCAGAGCAAAGGGTGGCTATTTTGAAGAAACTAGAATATAAAACATGTTTTCAGTTATTTCACCTTTTTTTGTTAAGTACATAACTCCACATGTGTTCATTCATAGTTTTGATGCCTTCAGTGAGAATCTACAATGTAAATAGTCATGAAAATAAAGAAAAGGCATTGAATGAGAAGGTGTGTCCAAACTTTTGGCCTGTACTGTATATATATATATATATATATATATATATATATATATATATATGTATGTATGTACACACACACACACACATATGTATATCTATCTATCTATCTATCTATCTATATATACACTCCTCACAAAAAGTTAGGGATATTCAGCTTTCGGGTGAAATTTCAGGATGAACCTAAAATGTATTATAACCTTTACAGGTGAACTTCATATGACCTTCTGTAAACTTTTGAATGCACATGTCCAACTGTTCAATCTTTCACTAATTTTTGCATAAGTTGCTGTTCTCTAACAAGGAGTTTAACGGCAAAATTCACATCAGGTGTTTGATGCTCTAGCTCATCGAGGTCGTATCATTAGGGAACGGCTGCTGGAGACTGGGGTACCTCAAATGGAGTGGCCTGCACTTTCTCAGACCTGCATCCCATAGAAAACCTATGGGATCAGCTGAGTCGCCGTGTAGAGGCTCGGAGCTCTGTACCCCAGAACCTCAATGTCCTGAGGGCCGCCCTTCAAGAAGAGTGGGATGCCATGCCTCAGCAGACAATAACTCGACTTGTGAACAGCATGAGACGTCGTTGTCAAGCTGTAATTAATGCTCAAGGGCACATGACAAGTTATTGACACTGACATTTTTTGTTGTGGTATATCCACCACTGTTGTTGGCTTTTGTTTCAAGAAATTGTTTGAGATGAGGAAATCACCAGTGTATGCTTCTACTTAAATGCCCTACTTTCATGATATAATATCACTGTAGTGTGAACTTTTTATATTTTCCATAAATTTCACCTAAAAGCCAAATATCCCTAACTTTTTGTGAGTAGTGTATATATGAAATATTATATACAGATGATTTTAACAGTATATACAAGAAAAAAAAAACAGAAGATACACAGTCTATGTAGGGTGTACACACAGTATGTGCAGCGCAGATTAACATATGGACAGTGAGGTGTGCAGTAAGTGGTGGGAGTGAAGATGCGTGGCTGGTGGGTGGCTATCCATGTGGTGTAGAGTGGAGTACCACTGATGCACTGGGCAGTTTTGACCACTCTCTGTAGCGCTTTCCAGTCTGCGACAGAGCAGTTGCCATACCAGACTGTGATGCAGTAGGTGAGGATACTGTCAATGGTGCTGTGGTAGAAGTTCACCAGGATCTTGGGAGACAGGTGGATTTTCTTGAGTCTCCTCAGGAAGAACAGACGCTGGTGTGCCTTCTTTATCAGGGTTGAGGTATTGAGGGACCAAGAGAGATCCTCAGAGATGTGGACACCCAACATGCTCAACGTCTGCTACATCAGGGGTTCTCAAACTTTTTTGGCCCAGGGACCCCCTGGAGGGGTCAAAATTTTCCAGGGACCCTCTGACACTCGCAACACCGATAAGCATAATACTTATAACCAAATCGTACTCTTAGCTAGTTGATTAGCAGCATTAGCACATAGCCTCATCCAAGGGCGTAGGTTTGGTTGGGTGGGGACATAAAAGCGCTCCAAGGCGGCGCCCCTGAAAGTTGATGTTTTTTGCATTTATGACTGCAATTTCATGTCATGTAGAGCTGATCAAATAAACAAGAAAACGATCATAATCAGAAAAAATAAAAAACTAGTAAGGGATTGACATTAATGTTTATACTGCATATATGAATATCTACACTGACTACAAGTATTTAATAATTCTGTAATGTTGTAAGTTAAAGGCAACTAAAGAAAGACAAGCATACTGTACATCAACAATACCATACAGAAACATAAATAAAATAAATGTTTGACACTACCTAAATACAAAGATTAGTGTCCATTGCCTTGCTCTTATTTGAAAAAAAAAAAAAAAAAAAATCTGTTGTTGAGGCTCTACAGTTCTATAAGTTTGACATTTTAAAACATGGTTAGTAAAAATGGATAATTCCTGCTTCCCTAGAGACAACAGGCCAGTGTGCCTGATAAAAGCTCTCATGTCAAAGAAGCTGAACTATTGTTCTAACTGCCACCTGACGAAATAAACAGTGATGAAAACAGTTCATGTGCGTAGCCGCTGGCCAGCCAGCCAAACAAACTCTGCTGTGCGTGTCCTCCGGGGCTTTTTACAACCACATGGAGTGACAGCGGGGACGGCCAATCACACATTAGCAAGAAACGGCAGAGCCAATCGATGAGCGATATTAGGTTAGAGACGGGACTTCTAGCAGAGACCGGCTGTTAACCCTTTGTGTACCATAAGAATTGACTAGACACTGACGGACAGAGGCGCTTTGAGTGTTTGTTGTTGCTGTTATTTGTGAAGCCGTGCGAGCGCCTGTGAGGTGTCATACCCGATTGCCTGATGTGTAATCACATAAGTAAGCTCCCCAAATCATCATGGGAGACACTTAAAAACGAACACAGTGTTTATTTCACAGTTTAACGCCCCTCTCCCCAAAAAAGTTTTCAAAAAATGAATAATAAAAAAAATACATTTCCATGAATTTTTTCGCGGACCCCCTGGCTATGCGTTGCGGACCCCCAGGGGTCCACGGACCCCACTTTGAGAACCGTGGTGCTACATTGATGTAGATGGGGTCGCGAATGTAGCCATTGGTCTTCCTGAAGTCCACTATGAGCTCCTTGGTCTTCTTGGTGTTAAGGGCCAGGTTGTTATTGGTGCACCACGCAGCCATGTGTTGGACCTCTTCCCTGTAGGCTGACTCATCGTTGATGTTGATGAGGCTCACCACCGTTGTGTCATCTGCAAACTTGATGATGGTGTTGGAACCATGTATTGGTGTGCAGTTGTGGGTGAACAGGGAGTAAAGGAGAGGGCTCAGCACACAGCCCTGCGGGACGCTGGTATTCAGGGTGAGGGTTTAGGAGATGTGATCCCCTAACCTGACATGCTGGGGTCTGTTGGTTAGGAAATCCTGTATCAAGCAGCAGAGGGAGGGGTTGATGCCAAGCTCGTTGAGTTTGGAGGGAATGATGGTATTGAATGCTGAGCAGAAGTCAGTGAACAGCAGTCTGACATAAGTGTTGCTGTTGTCTAGATGGGAGATGGCAGAGTGGAGTGCTGTCCTCAGTGCTCCTGTACTGGCGGTAAGCAAATTGAAATGGGTCCAGTGGAGGGGGGGCAGGATTTAAGATGAGCCAAGACTAGCCTCTCGAAGCACTTCATGATGATGGGAGTAAGCGCAACGGGGTGGTAGTCATTTAGGCCCGCTGGGGTGGAGTGTTTGGGCAGTGGCACAATGGAAGTGGTTTTAAAGCACGCAGTGACAACAGTTTGGGCCAGTGGCAAGTTGAAAATGTTAGTCAGGCCTTCGGCAAGCTGCCCAGTGCGAGCCCTGAGTAGGCATCCAGGGATGCCATCAGGGCCAGCAGCTTTGTGTGCGTTGATCTTGCTCAGTGCAGCATACACATCATAGGATGTTGCTGGTGGGTTTGTAGTCAGTGATGGCTTGGATGCCCTGCCAAATGTGTCGGGGGTCCAAGGTGTTAAAGAACTCCTCAGTCTTTAACTTGTGACTTACGCTTCTTTGAAATTTGCCGTACAGTGTTGAACCCTCAACATGTTCATGTGTTTTAAATAATGGTATTAAAAGCAATAATCCTCTACCCAAATTTCTTTGCTCACTGTTCCATCAAAGTAGCTTTACAAGCACTGGAAACTCAAAATAAGCTTTAAAACTAGAGGAAATACCTTGAATAATCCAACTACATCAAACTATTCTTCAAAAAACATATTTACTGTAGTGTCAACAAAAAACAAAGCAAGATAGAAGTATATGTTTGAGCTGTACACCGTCCCTTTTAGATTAAATAAGAAAATGAAATGAAACCATGCCACAAAATAATTCAACGTAAAATGCAAAAAAATAGATATCTATCTAGAGACAAACTCAAAAAATAAGTAAAATATGAACTATTTCTGACATTAATATCCTGACAGACTTTTTGAAAGAATAAAAAGCTCAGTATTTGCTCCTCCTGTGGTCTGTCCTCTCTCTGCCTCACTGTCCTGCACTCGCTTCAGCTTGGAAACAATCATTAGCTATTAGCTTAAACAGTGAGCTGAAAGAGGCAGGTTTTGGACCAAGCAGGGAAAAATATCACTTTTCATATTCCAGCCTTGTGCTTGGTGAACAGGTGGTGTGATAAATAACTCACTGGCTTTCACTTGAGGAGGTTTTCTTGCTAGTTCTCATCAGGCTGCTGCCGCTGACGGACTGACTGAAAGTTACCGAGCTGCCGCTCTGCTGGGCGCAGGATGCGGACCAAACCACTTTGAGGCATGGGGGGTTACAACTTTTTAACACTAAAAAACACACTATTTTACATTTGTAATTAGCACCGCTTGCATTGTGCTTTCGTGGAATATTACTATATTATTCAAAATTATCTATTACTGTTAACATTTTCTGGGGGGCACAACTTCATGGATGGAGGGGACTTGTCCCCCCTGACCACCCCGACCCCGCTCACCAGCTACTGAGGGATGGCACCCACCAAGAGTGGTTAACCCAGGGCAGGGCAGTTCTAATCCTGAAGGACCCCCAGAAAGGACCCATCCCATCCAACTACCGGCCCATAACCTGCCTCTGCACAACATGGAAACTCCTATCAGGCATCATTGCAGCTAAGATGAGTAGGCATGTGGCTACTCATACATGAGGAGGCTGCAAGGAAGTCAACCACAGCTGCATACCTCCAGAGAGTAAGGCAAGTCCTGAAAAGCCAGCTGAATGGTAAGAACAAGGTCAACAACATGCCATAAGCCATCAACATGTATGCACTGCCAGTCATTAGATACCCCGCCGGGATCATAAGCTTGGCGAAGGAGGAGATAGAACCACAGATATTAGGACAAGAAAGCTCCTCACCATGCACAGAGGGTTTCACCCCAAATCCAACACCCTGAGGCTGTACACTAAGCAGAAAGAGGGAGGCCGGGGACTAGTGAGCTAGCTGGATCAGCGTACATGGAGAGGCACAACCAAGTGGCTGGGATAGTATACAGGAACATCTGCACCCAGTATGGAATAGAGGTACCCCAAATCTCAATTGGCCAAAGCACAGAAGGTGGTAGAAAACAACAGGGCCAAGATCCTGTGGGACTTAAGCTTCCAGACTGACAAACAGCTCCTGGCTAACCACCTGGATATAGTGGTGGTGGACAAAGAGCAGAAAAGGGTGGTGGTGATAGATGTGCTGATACCAGCCGATGCCAACATCAGAAAGAAGGAACACGAAAAGGTTGAGAAGTACCAAGGGCTGAAAGAGCAGCTAGAATGGATGTGGAAGGTGAAGGCTAGCTAGTGACCCCCAAACTGGGAGTGGCTCCAGCAGATTCCAGGAACAATATCTTAAGTCTCAGTCCAGAAGAGCGCAGTCCTAGGAACAGCTAAGACACTGCACAGAACCCTCAAACTCCCAGGCCTCTGGTAGAGGACCTGAGCTTGAGGATGACACAGATACCACCCCATGAGGGTGAGAGGGACTCAGCCTTCAGTTTGGTTTTCAGCCAGTGAAAAGAAAGCTCAGTTGGGTTGAGGTCTGGGAACTGATTCGGCCAATGAAGAATATTCTACTTCTTTGCTCTCAGTAACTCTTAGGTTGCTTTCATAGTATGTTTTGGGTTATTGTCTATCTGGGCTGTAAAGCACTGTCCTATAAGTTTTGTGGCATTTGGCAGAATCTGAGCAGGACAAATTATACGTAGTCATGGTATTAATTTCCATTGTTATGCAGATGATACTCAGCTATATTTGCCCATAAGGGCTGACGATCCCACACAGATCTCTAGATTAGAGGTCTGTCTGGCTGCTGTGAAAAATTGGATGTCACTAAACTTCCTGCTGTTAAATTCAGATAAAACTGAGATGCTAGTAGTCGGCCCTCCCAAATATAGACACCATTTTGAACAGATAACATTACTGCTCGACAACTGTGTGATTTCACAAAGTGTGGCAGCCAGAAATCTTGGTGTTACTTTTGATCCCTGCGTATCCTTTGACAGGCACATTACAGGATATTACAAAGACTGCCTTCTTTCACCTACGTAATATAGCACAAACTCGGTTCTTCCTGTCCATGGCTGATGCAGTGACCTTAATACATGCATTTGTTTCAGCTAGACTTGATTACTGCAATGTTCTGTTCTCAGGTCTGCCATGTGCCAGCACCAAAAGTCTCCAGATGGTTCAAAATGCTGCTGCTAGAGTCTTAACTAGGACAAGAAAATTTGACTACATTACCCCAATTCTTGCCTCCCTGCATTGGCTTTCTGTCCATATTAGATCAGACATTAAGGTGCTTCTGTTAACTTAAGGAGTTTAAGGAGATCTTTCAGATCTCCTTAAACCTTATGTTCCATCTTGGGCTCTCCACTCTCAAAAGGCAGGGCTGCTATGCATACCTAGAGTTAAGAAGAAGTCAGCAGGTGGCCGGGCCTTTTCCTATCGTGCCCCACTGCTATGGAATAATCTCCCTGCTGTTGTCAGGCAATCAGAATCTGTTGATTCCTTTAAATCCAGACTAAAAACTCATCTCTTCGGCTTATGATTAGACAACTAGTGGTATGGTGGGCTGGTTCTTGGTCTTGATGAAGTAACCCAAGAACTCACCTGCCAATGAGATTATTGATCACTCAGAGCTAATTATCAATCAGTCTTGTCTTTCATATGACTAACGTTCCTCCTTGTCTCTCTCTGTGTGTGAATTGATGTGAGTTTTCTGAGTGCTTGTTTAGTCTTTTATTGATCCAGGTCTCCATGGTGTTGGTGGTTGTGTGGCTCAGGTCCCAGGCTGCTCCAGTACATCTGGCTCTGCTCAACATCCTCGTCTCATACTTCATACGGCAACTGTTTATACTACTTCTCTTATATTATAATTTTTGTCATACTGCTTCTGTGCGTGCCCTATGCTATCTGTGTTTTTGATTTCTGTGCTTACAACATCTGTTGCACGTCTGTCCGTCCTGGGGAGTGATCCCTCCTCTGTTGCTCCCCTGAGGTTTCTGCCTATTTTTCTCTCTGTTAAAGGGGTTTTTTAGGGAGCTGTTCCTCATGCGATGTGCGGGTCCAAGAACAGAGGATGTTGTATTTCCTGTAAAGCCCTTTGCGACAAATTTGTAATTTGTGATTCTGGGCTATATAAATAAATAAAATTGAATTGAACTGAGCAGATAGTATAGCCCTATAAACATCAGAATTCACCCTGCTACTTCCATCAGCAGTCACATCATCAATAAACACTGATGACCTAGTTCCATGGGCAGCTATACATGCCCATGCCATAACACTGCCTCCACCATGCTCGACAGATGATGTGGTATGTTTTGGATCATGAGCTGTTCCGTATATTCTCCACACCTTTCTCTTCCCATCATTCTGTTACAAGTTAATCTTCATTTCATCTGTCCAGAGAACCTTGTTCCAGAATTGGGCAGGCTTTTTTAGATGTTTCTTCCCCGCATCTGAAGCACAGCATACAGTCCCAACAGCTTGGGACTGGGTTAGGTGGGTGTTTGAGTGAGGTATTTGTGTGAGGTGGTTTAAGCCAATCAGGGATCCCTTTAAGGGTGGGGTAGTAAGAGACAGTATGGAAGAGAAAGGAGCAAGACACGTGCAGGAAAAATTAAGTTAAACTTCAAGGAAAATAATATTTGTAGACTAAAATTCTTCTTAAGTATCAGCACAAGTATTATCTTGCAGTCAATCGTCATGTATGTTGTGCTTTAGTAACTTGTTTATCTTAGCTTTAAGTGAAAGTGCAGGCAGGTCCGCCCTGTTTATTGTGTTAATTAGTTTTAAACAAAGTATAAAAGTGCAAAGTGCTTGGACTATCAAACGTGGATGTTTCGGTTAGATCCATCACAAGAGACAGTCAGCTACAAACACGAGGCAACGCTTTTACCGAAAGGACCAGAGATGATAAGGATTAGCCGGAGCCAACTGCTAATTAGCAGCACCTGTCAGGATAGACTCATTCACACCGGACCTACATCACTACATGGATGGATAACTGTTAAATGGATAACTCCTCTTCCCTTTTGTCTGTGATACAACTGACAGTGGCACGTTCCTGAGTTGAAAGAGAAGTCAGAGGTGTTGGGGGTGAAGCAAAACAGTGACAGTGCCGTTCCTTGGGGTGTGCCAGGGGGGTCAGCTGTATCACAGACAAAAGGGAAGATGAGTACAGAGACCTAGTTGAGAGGTTCACAGAATGGTTTGATTGCAACATTGTTAAAACCAAGCATGCATGCTGTGCTTCACATGCAGGATCTGCAATTTGTTAGCATAACCTGTAATGGCCGGGACACAGCTTGTTGGGCTTACGGCATGGGTGGACTGGCCATCGGGCACACTGGCTGATGTGCTACGTGGGCCGACAGTCGCCTGACACTTTTTAAAAAAAATTATTATTTAAATAGCTGACCGGCCCATACAACCAGTAGATCAGCGGCCCGATTGACACTGGGCTGGCCCAATCACATTGCTAAACAACCCCTTTTGCGTAGTTTGGTTTGAGTTTGTTTACTAACCACCGGGCTGGCCCGTGAGACACACTGCTCTGGGCCCATTGGTTATTTTTCTTCACTGACATGGAGCTGGCCCAATCATATCACGAGCCTTTGGCTCGGTGCGCCGGTGTGCAGTGCAACGCGAGTCGAATGTTATCTCATAGGATCTACTGAGACGGAGAGAAAACGCAAAGCGTCTGTCAATTTTCAAACCGATCGAACTTTTTCGCTTTCAGAGTTTTTCGTAATTTATCAGCATGAATGAAGGATAAGCCCAAACAATTGAAAAGGGACACAAACCCCAATGGCAGAGTGGATGGTGCCTCTGTTTGCCATGCAGGAGACCAGGGGTTCAATTCCCCACCCGGACAAGAGTTCATTTTTACTTTAATACCTAACTTTGTTGTTAACGATGACAATGAAGTGATTCTTATTATTTTGCCTGTCATTGGCGAGATGATACACACAGTGGCATTTAGGGTTTCTGTAATTTTCATTTCTGTACTCTTTTTTGTGAATTTGTTTTGTAACCCAGGTGCTAAATTATTATTATCACTATTATTATTATTATTATTATTATAATTTTGACTTGTTTTGTTTTGTTTTGTTTTGTTTTTTGCCTTTTTTAAATGCCCTGTTGTAACTTTATGGGGAGATATATATACCAGTCGAATCAGATTCAGATTTAAACAAGGATTTGTGTGGTATACTTTGTTTGTCGCCATGACCTTCCTATGTGCTGTTTGGGCTCATTCTCCATTCATGTTGATAGGCACCTGCACTTACCAATCTGAAGTAGATGCCCAAAAGGCGTTGGCCAGTTGTGGCCTGTTCAATAGAATAAAAAAGTTCCAATTCATCTATTGTATTTTATTGTTCCACTATAGTACTATAGGCCAGTATGACTGGGGCAGCCAAGTAATTTGACATATTTGAACAGTTTTTTAAAAAGTAACGTAATAGTTGATTTTCCTGGTAATTAATTACTTTGACAATGATGTAACTCAGTTACTAACTCAGTTACTTTTTAGTAGAAGTAACTAGTAGCTATAATTAATTACTTTTTCAAAGTAACATGCCCAACACTGCTGATGACAGCTAACTAATTGCATGGCATTATGGCTTTAAAGAGTTGCACAGTTGGTATACACATTTAAGAGAGCAAAAAGACCGGAAAGGTGTGCGTTATCGAATGTGGTGGGCCGATCTGGTCCAAAATGCCCGGGCCGATTTTTTGTCCCAGTCCGCCCCTGGCTTACGGTATATACACACAACCCTTGCAAATGTACATAATTTACTGTATATACATGGACACTGAACACACACAGATCTATTGTGTCCTATTCCCATTTTATCTTATTCTACCTTTTTTGTATATAGGTATTACTTTTTTTAAATTATTTCTTATAGGTATATAGAAAAAAAACTATAAAATGCTATAGTCTATAGGAACATAGGAAAAACATTTTTTGCCTTGATGTTAATTTCTTGCTTTGATGTTAAATTTGAACAACTTCTGCTGCTGCTGTGTCATCTGAATTTCCCTTTTGGGGATCATCTAATCTAATCTAATCTAATCTAATCTAATTATCATCACTATTCATTGAATTAATCATTACTCATCACCATCATCATGGTGTGGCACACACACTACCTCCTTGCAACCGCCCTTTCCCTGCATGCTACTCCCTGCTTATCATTTCAACTCCACACCCCTCCTGCTCACTCTGTTCCTCAGCTTCCCTGTCACACGCCTGTTCCTCTTCCAGCTCTTTCTCCTGTTCCTTGGCCAGCCACTTCTCCTCTTCCACCTATTGCTGCATAATGGCAGGCACTGCTATTGCTGTAGATATAGACATTATCAAGCCTGTGTTGTCAACCACCGGTCAACCACCGGTGAAGCAGCGCAGCGAAGCGCCAGGCAGCAGGCCGCGAGACAGCCGTTGGCCTGACGCGGAGCTTCGGAGTTGGCTGACAATTCAGAAACCTGCTAGCTAGCAGCCCGACACCCCGAGAACAGCGAGCCCGGAGGAGTGGACAAGCGTCTATCAGTGATATTTGACGGATTGCTTCCGCGTCGGCCTACTCCATCCACTGAGTTTGAGCCGAGGAGTATCAGGCAGATAACCAGGCAAGCTATCAGGCTACCGGCCAGGCTACCAGGGAGACTGTCACTGGACTGGGCAAAGCTTCCACCAGGCTAACAGGCTAGCTATCAGCTAAGCTACCACCAGCATGACTCCTCGCAAATCACAGAGGTGGATGAAAGCTGAAGCTGAGTTTGTCACAGTGGAGACAGTCAGAGAAATGCTGGAGCAACAAAAGACTCTCTATGAGGAGATTTTGAAGAGACAGGAGGCTTCTTTTAGGAGCACAAATAAATAATTTGAGTAAAATAACAAGAGAATTGATGGAATGGTGAGGGAAATCCAAGACCTGGTCTGACCTAGTCTGAAGTTCTCTCAGAGTGACATTGATGAAATAAAAGCCACACAAACAGCAGAGAATAAGGATACAAGGATACAAGGAAGTTTATTGGTCATTATACAACAGGTTGTATAATGAAATTAAAATGTGGTTCCCTCTTGATTGATTAATTGATTGTATAAAAAAAATAAAATTATTAAACATGGAGGAGTGCAGACGGCAGCAGGGTGAACAGGCTGTGGCTGGGGTGGGTGTTGTCTTTTAGGATCCTTTTGGCTCTGCGCAGGCACCTCACCTCCCCGATATCACTGATGCTTGGTAGATGGGTGCCAATGATGTTTTGGGCAGTTTTAATCACTCGTTGCAGAGTCTTCCTGTCCTGGGCCGTGCACATCCCATGCCAGTTTGTGATGTTTCCAGTCAGGATGCTTTCAATCGCTCCTTTGTAGAAGACCTTGACACGCTGGTGAAAGAAAGGCACTCCACTCCTACTCAGTCTGAGGACATCCTGGATCGAATTGATTACTTGGGGAACCAAAGCCGAAGGAACAACATCGTCATTGAAGGAATATCCTCAGATTATGCAGAAGAGTCATGGACTGAAACAGAGAACAAGGTACAAGGATACAAGGAGGTTTTCCCACGCCAAGTTCTTGTCAGCTTCTACAAAGTTTCTGCAGCTAAATTTGTCAAGGCTAGAAGAAAGTCTTTGCTAGCCACTGAAGCTGGGTGAAAAAAAGCCTAATGCTGTATCTATCTCTCAAAGGTTCAGTTGGGAGATTGAGAGAGGGAAAAAGGAGGAGGGGAAACGTTATGTTAAAAATGTTAACTGACAGAAGAGGAGAATAGTCTTAGTATTGAATAAACTTATTTTTGAATTGAATATTTTTTATAATTTATATTTTGCTGCTGATCATATACAGTGAGGGGTAAATATTAGATTTTTGTGGCCATATTGTGCTGGTTCATATGTTGCAGTTGTGTGTGCATTTGAGTGACAGCATGAGAAAGAGGCATGGAGAACAGAAAGAGAGAGGGTGCTGGAGCCCAAATCCTACCCAGCGAGGAACATTCTTAATCTCCCTATACACAGACAAGTTGTCAGTAGTCAGACAGCCAAGTCAAAAGGCGAAATGAAACTGGAAAGTTACACTTGCTGGCGACACTGGACATTTGCATATAAATACGTTTGACCTCCACCAAGAGGCCCTTCTTCCTACAACAAGTCGCCAGAAATTATGCTCATTTACAAGTATCTGTTTCTCCTTTTAATTCCCAGGTTGCTCATGTGTAAGGAGGATGACTCAGTTTAAACAAGCCTGTCATTTAAATAGCAGATAACTCAGCTGAAGAGAACATTTTTTGCACCAAAAATTATCTATTTTTCAATGAACCACTGGCTATGCCATGAAGCAGCCTTCATTGAAGTCAAATGTTAGCACAAGTTAAGTAAGGGAGACCTTCAAGTCTTGTCCATCTTTCATTTCAATAACCGGCTATCGCCAGCTATCCTCTTAGCATTTCCCCTGTCCTGTCACATTATCTGTCAATCAGCCTAACGGCAGGTGTAGGCAATCATGTACCAAACAGGCACAAGAGTCTGAAGGTTTTCTTTGTAAACCAAAGCCCCATTTACACCTGGTTATATGACTTGAATCTAGATTGCATCTAGATATGGTTTACTGAGATTGTTTTTGTTACTATTCCACAAAACAAAAGCACACACACACACACACACACACACACACACACACACACACACACACACACACACACACACACACACACACACACACACACACACACACACACACACACACACACACACACACACACACACACACACACACACACACACCAAAAGATTGATGCAAAAAAGTTTATTGCAAGGAGTTCTGGCTGTCTTAGCTGGTGCTGGTGGTTATCGCTGGGTGGTGAGGAGATGTAGAAAAACCAGAGAGAATCCAGGTGAGTGTGTGGAAGCAGGTCCAGGGTCCAGTGAAGTGGTGGCAGGGAAAAACAGGAACAGATGACACAGAGGTTAGCAAACAATCTGGTGAGGAGTGGAGAGCTGAACCAGGCTTATATGCAGAGAGGCTTGATTGCAGATGGTTGGCAGGTGGCTTGATTGTAGAGGACTGGCAGGTGTGCAGGTGGGTGTGACGCAGCTCCAGACAGACAGACAAGGAAAAACCAATACAAAAAAGGGGAGGAAACACGAGGATCCTGACAGAGGATTTTTTTCAACAGATAAAGCTGATGAGATTGATAACAGCAGCAATCTCTCTTGCAGCTTTACCATATGCTACTACTGTCCTTGGGTTGATTTGGACGTTAGTGTGCAGCCAAGATTGGTGGGATTGAAGCAAATGAGGTGAACTGATTACAGTTTTTTATGATTGCATAAACACTAAAAACAGAAGAATCACACAATTATCGACACCTTACACTCAAGGAGCAAAACATTGGACCAGATTTGCACCACTATAAACACAATGTCAGTCTCACACTTTTTGCAAAACAGTACACACAGTGAATTGCAAAACACTAAACACACTTGTATACATTAGACACTGAAGTACATCATGATGTCACTGCCTTGCAGTTCCAAAGCACCTGTTATAATTGGCCTTATAGTTCATGTCTCTTGCAGTATTCAATGCATGTTAAAGTTCAATGCTTCTTGTGTTATTCAGAACAGCTTGACTATTAGCAGAAGGTAAACAAAGCTGGAACCAGACATATTTTCTCTATCTTATTTGTTAGGTCTGTTGCATTAGATACACGCCCAATCAACATACATACACATAGCATCATACATTCCGAGATCAAGGCATGGACAGTGGTTGGCCTGTCCATGTCCGGTAACTGGCCAATTACTCTCGGTTGCGTTTAAAGTCCAACCTATGTACGGGGCAGGCCCAAGCCCAAGAACATAAATATGTATCATTTCCTGATATCGACACTCATTCCGACTGAGATCCTGCGAGAGCTCTGTCACACTGAGACCAGCGCTGCTTTGCTTTACATGTGACCAAATAAATATATCCGAGAGCTGAAGATTGACTCCGGTCTGTCCTTGGGCGTTCAACAAAAGAATCGGGTCCTAACACACCGACTGACAAATCAGCACACTCATGAGCCGGTTCACTGAACACAGCAATCAAGTGTGCAAACATACACTATATTACCAAAAGTATTCGCTCACCTGCCTTTACTCATACTATGAACTGAAGTGCCATCCCATTCCTAACCCATAGAGTTCAATATGATGTCGGTCCACCTTTTGCAGCTATTACAGCTTCAACTCTTCTGGGAAGACTGTCCACAAGGTTGAGGAGAGTGTTTATAGGAATTTTTGACCATTCTTCCAAAAGCGCATTGGTGAGGTCACACACTGATGTTGGTCGAGAAGGCCTGGCTCTCAGTCTCCGCTCTAATTCATCCCAAAGGTGTTCTATCGGGTTCAGGTCAGGACTCTGTGCAGGCCAGTCAAGTTCATCCACACCAGACTCTGTCATCCATGTCTTTATGGACTTTGCTTTGTGCACTGGTGCACAGTCATGTTGGAAGAGGAAGGGGCCCGCTCCAAACTGTTCCCACAAGGTTGGGAGCATGGAATTGTCCAAAATGTTTTGGTATCCTGAAGCATTCAAAGTTCCTTTCACTGGAACTAAGGGGCCAAGCCCAGCTCCTGAAAAACAACCCAGCACCATAATTCCTCCTCCACCAAATTTCACAGTTGGCACAATGCAGTCTGAAATGTACCGTTCTCCTGGCAACCTCCAAACCCAGACTCGTCCATCAGATTGCCAGATGGAAAAGCATGATTCATCACTCCAGAGAACGCGTCTCCACTGCTCTAGAGGCCAGTGGCGGCGTGCTTTACACCATTGCATCCGACGCTTTGCATTGCACTTGGTGATGTGTGGCTTGGCTGCAGCTGCTCGGCCATGGAAACCCATTCCATGAAGCTCTCTGCGTACTGTACTTGGGCTAATCTGAAGGTCACATGAAGTTTGTAGCTCTGTAGCAATTGACTGTGCAGAAAGTCGGCGACCTCTTTGCACTATGCGCTTCAGCATCCGCTGACCCCTCTCCGTCACTTTACGTGGCCTACCACTTCGTGGCTGAGTTGCTGTTGTTCCCAAACGCTTCCATTTTGTTATAATAGAGCTGACAGTTGACTGTGGAATATTTAGGAGCGAGGAAATTTCACGACTGGATTTGTTGCACAGGTGGCATCCTATGACAGTTCCACGCTGGAATTCACTGAGCTCCTGAGAGCGGCCCATTCTTTCACAAATGTCTTGTTTCACAGTCTGCATGCCTGAGTGCTTGATTTTATACACCTGTGGCCAGGCCAAGTGATTAGGACACCTGATTCTGATCATTTGAATGGGTGAGCGAATACTTTTGGTAATATAGTGTACGACTGCTCAATTGTAGACACACCAATCACAGATCACACACAGATCATATTCTCACATTTTTGGACCAATTGCACAACCTCGTCACAAACCAGATGCACCAGATGCAATGCATTGTCATCTGGGACAATGTGTCTCTGGTCCACAACTGGTTTCAACAGCATCCACAGTTTACAGTACTGTACCTTCCACCATATTCCCTATTTCTAAACCCCATCGAACCCAGGCTCAGGTACCCCTCATTCAGGCCAGGGAGGAGGCTTGTGACCACACAGATGCCACAGCTGTGCAAGGATGGAGCCATCATTCAAGACGGTTCTTTTCACGTTGTCTTGCCAGTGAGGATGTTGCTTGTGATGTTGATGAAATTCTCTGGCCAGATCCAGCTAGGTGAAGAGGTGTGTAGTATTTTCTGTACTGCATTTTCAGGTTGTTTTTTTTTTTTTCAGATTTCTTTTTGTTTTCTTTCTTTTACTTTACAATACGTGTAACCTGTACTTAGTAGCACAATGTTTTATATTTGTCTATTTTCCGGGCTTACAGTGTTACAGTTTTTTTTACGGTTGTTTACACACTAAAATGAAAATTTTCACACAGTTAACAAATCTTTACATGCAAGAAGCAAAACACCTGTCCAGAGTTGCACAGCAATAAGCACAGACTCAGCTTCACACTTTTTGCAAAACATTACACCCAGTGATTTGCAAAACTCTATATACATTTTCACACCTTAGACACAAATAAGGATTGTGAGGCTATTTCCTTCTCATTACAAAACCCTGGCTTGCCAGTGAGCACACTAATGACTGGATAAGCACATCTACCTGGTGTGGAAACACATGTGCTTAACTGAAAATACAGCACTCAGGTAGGTATAAAAGCCAGCAGGTGAGTTCACCTGTCTTCAACAAAAATGGAAGGAGTTAGAAGAAGAGTGAGAATTAAAGCTGCAAGCAGCGTTGGATGGGCCCTCGCACCCATGCCCCGCGTCCGCCTCGTGCCTGTCGGTCGGTGCCGGTCGGGGACGGTGTCTGTTCACGTCCCTGCAGAGATTCTCTCCTGCAGGCGCATGACCTGTTGGCAGTTCTTTCAGACACAGAAAAAGACACAGACACACACGCACGTGTCACAGGGTCAGAATTATGGCATGTTGTTTTATTGCATGTTGTGTTATTTTACCTGAGTGCTGTGTTTTTATTATGCATGTAGTGTGTTTTACTTCGTTTGCTGTGGTTTTATCATATTTTAATTATTGGATTGTTTTGAGTGTATTTATTTAAGTATGCATGCTGCTTTTACTTTGAATGACCCCTGCGAAGCCCCACCCCCAATTACGAACTAATCAGTAAACAAGCGACAGGTGTGGGACGCTGAAAACAAAGGCACGGACACTGCTTTTATGGACGGAGCGAGCTGCGGGAAGGGAGCGAGCAACGACGGAGCAACGAGCGAGGAATAGCGGAGGGTCGACAGAGCGGTTCGGCCGAGAGAGGGAACACGCAGCGGTTTGGCGAAGACAGTCTACCACCTGACGGAGCGGTCCCCCAACGTGAGGACGACGGAATAGTGCCGGGAAAGGCGTGCGGTAGCCTAAAGTCCGCCACCGCTAATTTACTCAGGCCTGGGCCGGCAGTCCACTAGCTGTCGCCCGGGACAACCGTGAGTATACCCGACTTAATTCGTGGCGGACACGGGGGCTATAAGAGGGTCGTCAGTGGAGTAGCTAAGTTGTAGTTGAGCACCACACTCGCCAGGTTTTCCTGTGTTTCCCGCAGGGACGAACGGAGTGAGGGAGACCCTGCAGCTGGTGCGGGGAGGCTACGAGCTACGTGGAGGAGCCGCAGGGATACGCGTGGACTGAACTGGCTAGACTGAGCTTTTTACCGCTGAGAAGCAGCATTTTTATCCTTTTATTTGCATTTATTTTTATTATTTTATTGTGTTTAGCATTTATTTTCCTGTGTAAATTATTTTTGGTGGTACCACCCTTGACTTCTTTTATTGTAATAAATATAGTTTTAATTGGACGTTTTGTCCCCGTGTTGGTTTTTAACTCTGCTCCCCTGATTTTAAGAACCTGTGAGTCCTTTTTTATAGAGTCCTAGGGCTCTTTTAATCATCCCTAGGTGGCGTTGTCGGTTTTAGTGATTTTTTCCTATTTATTTATTTGTAATTTTAAGTGCGGCCTTTTGGGCCCGGCCACACATGCGCAGGCACACACCCACACCCACATACACACACTCACTCACTGAATCACTCACGCTCTCACACACACAAACACACACAGTGCTGGCCCTGCCGCTAGCGGCACCCCTCCAGCAAATGGCGCCCTTGAGTTTATGTTTGAGAGTTGTTTCTGCTCCCTCTGAGATCTCACAATGGGTGTGTGTTGAGGGATGGGCAGGCAGCTAGAGTGTGTGTCAATAGACCAGGCAGAGTGCAGAGCAGAGCAGACCAGAGTCCCAAACTGTTAAACAAGTCTTCACAGTGGCCACAAACTTGGTCAAATCCACACCAAAACATCATATTTTGTAGGAATTTTCATCCTCTTTCCATCTGCATAGGTTTGAAACCTGTCAGTCTTTTGTTTTGGACTGCAGGGGCCTAATTAGTGCCAAATGTCTGCCAAGATCCTGCTTCTTCACACCAGAGTCCATGGGAGAAATTGAAGGCTTTGGTTGTGGACACTCTGACTTTGAGGGCTTATAAAATAATAAACGAAATAATAATAAATCCTTCAGATGGTTTGTTAAGCACTGTGTCATGTATTAAATTTTCAAGCTAATTCCATTTAGGGGAGAGTGGGGTAATTTGTGCCAAGGGGCAAGTAGTGCCACCCCTGTTATCTAGAAAAGCATAGAAGACGTTGGTCATGTGACCACATATTTTTGAAGAGGCATCCATTTCACTCATCCTGCAAAGAAGGGAGACACATGGCTTGAGAGGTAAGCACATTTAAGTTCAAAAAACATTTTTTGCCCTCCAAAGTAAAATCTCCATGATCAAGGTTTTTTGATTGCTGTGTTTGAACAATTATAGAAAACTTTGAAAACAGTTCACACAGGTTTTAGTACTTTAGTAAGCTACACCATGAGTCTATACAGTTAGCATGATGTTAGCTCAAAACAGCTGGGGGATGCATTTTTTTCAAAATGGTGGGCTTGGGGTAATTTGTGCCAAAGGGCCTTGGGATAAGTTGTGCCAGTGGCACAACTTGTGATTATATACTATATATTACTTTATTGTATTTTATTGTTATTATACATTGTCTTCTTAACTTTGATCACTAAAACTATTCAGATTCAGATGAAGATGATTTGCAGGTGCTCATTTTGGAAGTTTTATTTTGTTCTGGGTATGTGTTCATGTGGCGGTAGACCTTGTTATAGAAAAGTGGCCTGTGATCTTGTTAAAATAATAAATAAATGTTAAAAAAAAAATTTGTATTGAATTTGTTTTGCTTTTATATAGCATTATCATTTGTGAGATTAAAATGATCTGTTTTACTTCAATTGTCAATGGCACAGTTTACCCCTGTGTATTCTCTCTAATGGCACAATTTACCCCGCACCGGGGGCAAGTTGTGCCACAAAACCACTTTTTTTTCGAAAGCTATATTTCTCAAACAGTTTATATAAGATCCAAAGTGATTGTTCCCAGGGATGCACAACATCTTAAACTATATGTGCATATTTTAGTTGGAGGCATTACTGTAATCCCCTCTCTTTAAAGGCACTTTAAGTAAAAATTGGCACTATTTACCCCACTCTCCCCTACGCCCTGGAGGGGGAGATAGATTTCCTGCAAAGTGAAAATTTGGGCGAGAGCATGACTTTGAAACGCAAATTGCGGACTTCCTGTTGAGTTTAGGTGGGGGCGGCAGCATGAAAAATGTCGGCCTTGATGAGATCTACATTTTGGCGTTGGTTTGGTCTTTCTATCACATTCCTGTGGGCAGCAGCGGCTGCCTTTGCGTCCCTAGGTGACGCAAAGGCAGCCGTTTTGCACATTTTTGGTCTTTGGAATTTTTCGCCAGACCTGATGTGCATGCTGAATTTGGTGAGTTTTTGAGCATGTTTAGGGGGTCAAATTAAGCGTCAAAGAGACGTAATAATAGGAAGAAGGAGAAGGAGGAGAAAAAAAAGAAACACTACAGATAAATAGGGCCCTCTTCCAGAGAGGCGAGGGCCCTAATAAATATTTGAATAGGTAGTAATTACTAAGGATGGGAATGGAGGTGTCAGAGAACTGAGGTGGTTGATGTGACTGGTTTGTTGCAGATTATGATTGTAAAAAAGTGATGAATGTAGCCGGGTAGGGTTATGATTATTATCAGAGGAGTTTGTATTTTCTAAGATGTAGTCTGTGAGCAGGTTTTTCCAGTGTATGATGTGTATGGAGTTCCGAGACTTTCAGTTCATGAGGATAGTTTTCTTGGCAACAGTCAGTGCCACTAGAAGTGAAAGGGTGTGTGTTTTGTCAAGTTTTAATGTAGATAGGTCTCCTAATACACAGAGGGAGGGGGGAAGTGGGATGTGGCAGCCCATGATTTGGGATAATGTTTCTGTAATGTTTCTCCAAAAGTGGTGAATAGGTGTGCAGCGCCAGGTTGCATGAATGTAGGTATCAGTGCAGTTTAGTGAGCAGTGTGAACAGTTTCCAGATGATAAGAAGCCCATTTTTTTTTTGCATTTTGTGTCCAGTCAGGTGAGTTCTATGGAGGATTTTGTATTGTATGAGTTGTAAATTGGCATTTGTTGTCATGGAGAAAATGTTCCAGCAGATTTGGGGCCAGAAGTCGGCATCAGGAGCAATGGAGAGATCAGTTTCCCATTTTTCTGAAGGTATGGAGGGTGATGTATCGGCCTGTGATAATAATTTGTATATTTTAGATAAATGTTTTTTTGAGGAAGAGATGTTAATGAATGTAGAGGCTGAAGGGGGGAGGTCTAAGTTTATATTCTTGTTTTTCATTGTTGATTGGATGGATGATGAAACCTGTAGATATTGTAGAAAATTATGGCCCCCGATGCCGAACTTCTGGACCAGGAGAGGAAATGGAACCAGGATGTTATTGTTGAAGATATGTTTGAGGTGAGTGATCCCTTTATCTACCCAAGTGCTGAAGTATAGTGATTGTTTATTGCTGATGAAGTCCGGGTTGTGCCAGATCGGGGTGAAAAGTGAAGGTGCCAGAGTGGAGTTAGTATGTATGTTGTAGAATTTCCACCAGGCTGTTAGAGTTGATGATATTGTGGGGTTTTGGAAACAGGGGTGTTTTTTGATAGTTTGACTAAGAAATGGTAAATCTGAAATATGGATGTCTTTGCTAACTGTTTGTTCTATGTCTAACCAAGTGCTATCTGATTGAGTGGGGTGGGTCCATTTGTAGATGTATCGAAGTTGAATTGCTAGTGAGTAATGATGAAAATTTGGAGCATTGAGTCCGCCTAATATTTTTGATTTTTGAAGAGCGGCCAGTTTGATTCGTGGGGGTTTATTTTTCCAGTAGAATTTGTTGACTAATGAATCGAGGGAATGAAACCAGGTGAGACGTGGGTGAGTGGGGATCATTGAGAGGAGATTATTGATTTTGAGGAGGATTGTCATTTTAACTGTGGCTATTCTGCCCATAGATATAGAAACGTAGATGCCGCGTTCGCTATTGCCGTACATCGCCACTATGCGTCTGTCGGTCCGCCATATTGCGCAGGGCGGAAGCTAATGTTCTAAACGTTGTAACCTCAGTAACCCCAGAGTAAACCGACTGTCACTTGCTTAATCCTGAGCCGATTTTCAAGAAATTTGACTTGTTATAAACGCGAGAACTTGAACATGATACTGGTTACTTATTGGAATTAAATTCAGATACTGATGGTGGGTCTAATCAGCTCTAAATATCAAAACACCCCCTGAATAGCCACAACTTACCTCTCAGGGATATGCAGGCTACTGTCTAATGAATAGGGAACATCAAATGTAAAAGAATATTGACAATTTCAACTTGAGTGTCTCCAAATATATAGATTTCTATATCCATTGTATTGTTAGACTATAAAGCCACCTGGTTGCTTGTTATTCTATTAATAATAATAAAATCAATTCAATAATAAATAGAACAAAACTATTTTTTCCCCAGACTCCAGTTAAGAGAACACCCAGTCAGTTCATCCGCACACACCCAAGACACATGATAAATCCTATTTTTTCCATCTTCACAACATCAGAAAGACCTACGTTTGTTGTTCCATTTCCACACCACACTTAAGCTTGCCCACGTCACCTGTAGTAATCATTTATTTTTCAGCACTCTTGGGTTGGCCTACACAGAACATCATTTTCATCTGGTAGGTAGGTAGGTAGGTAGATACTTTCTTCATCCCGCAGGAAATTCACATAATCACATCTTCATTAATTCAGATATGGAATACAAAACTAATTATAATATACACATTCATTCAACCTTTATTTAATCAGGTAAGTCCCATTGAGATCAAGATCTTATTTTCAGGAGACCTGGGTACATAGGTGCATCCACAAGCAATCAGTATAAAATGTAAAATATTAAGTTGAGAATGATTAAAATAATACCACATAATAACACAATGCCACATAATGACAGCATAATAAAATAACACAAGCAACACAATAAAAATGTCAGGGAATATTATGAAAATCTGGGAATAAATTCCTTACCAACATTTTTCTTCACCAATGTGTTTATAAAGGTGTTTAATAACACATAAAAAGATTTAAAGTCAACTCCCATAGGAAAATCTGTGACAGCTAATGAAAGTTCGGATAGCCGGGAAAACTGAAAACTGAACACAGTCCTTGCGACGCATGGTTTGCCCAGTTCTGTCAAAGTCCTCTGCCTTGAAATGACAGCTACAGAGAACCGTGGTCTCAATGGGCTTAAAATCCTTCCTCCTGGCAATGGCCCAAGCTTTCTGAGCTTCAGGATCACTCGGGAACCTTTGACAAAAAACAAAGCCATCAGCAAGCCGTAGCATTAACAGTTGCTGAATGATGCATCTAGTGCATTAAGCCAAAGTTAGCAGCATAAACATAGCTTACTAGACGTAGCTAACGTAAACACACTCCTCTTAACATTTTTATTAATTAAATTATACAAAAAGATCAAAATATCACGTTTAACTTTACTTTAGTCATATACTCAGTAAGCTAGCTAAGCTGGAGTAAGAGGCTGGTGATGTGAGGTTACTAGCTTTAGATCACCACCACAGTGTCAGCTCTTTTTAATGACAGTTTGAAGCAACATTTTACGATCACTAACTCAAAACAGTTCAGTACAATGAAACTGCCACTTATACCTGTGAAAGGTTATCCCATCTTGTCGATTTTCTACTCAAAAGCAGCACATGAGGCTGGCATATTCGTTGCGGTCTGCTGTCTTACTCCTGGGCGCTCCCACTTTGTTGCCCCTACCAATATGGCGGCTCCGCTGACGTATCGCCAGATAGCAAACGCGGCATCTACGTTTCTATATCTATGATTCTGCCTACATATTATCTTGATTACCTGTGGATTTTCTGTTCTTGCTTTATGGTTGGTCAGTATAGAGACACATCATGTTTCTTAAATTGTGATTGGTCAAGGGGCGGGATAAGCGAGCTGTGCATCTCAGTAGAGCATAGCAAGTGGGTGTGTGCGTCTGGAACACCGCAGCAGCAGAGTGTGTTTTTGTGTCTAGTGGCTATTAGCCATAAAGGTAAGCAAATTGTAATATTTAGCCACTCTAATTCCTTCAAAAGAAGTGTGTTGTACTTCTAAGAGTATTTTGTCAAGTTTGTATTGCATTATGCTTATGCTTAACTGTGTGGACTGCCTGCTTACAGCGTGGCTAGTGCTTTGCTAGCAAGTGAGTACTTCACGGCTTTGTATGGACTGTGAAGCCCGCTGAGGACTCCGGATAGCACGTTGGGGAGCGGAGGGGCACGGCAGCGCCTAGGACACCGAAGGAAACCAACTGTTTTCCATCGTCATCGCCGCCGAAATGGGATATTTTGACTTTCTCTCATCTTGAGACTGAGGTGGGATTGTGTCTGTGCCATCAGAGTAAGGACTTGGACTTTTCTCTGGGTTGGTGAGTAACCAACTGTCACACGCATCGCGAGAGTGAAGAGCACACGCACACACAACGCACGCTAGCTGCTATCAGGCCTGCAACGGGGGTTATTTTATTTTAATTTATTTGTATTATTGCCGGCTTTTGTCTTTGTTTTGGTGTGGATCCACAAGAGTAAAAAGAGAATATTTCTGCCGTTTTGATGAGGTGTGGTGGTTAAGTTACGGTTAAAGGTGTGAATTTACTGTCGGTCTGGTCAGTAGTTGGGGTTAAATCCTCCCGTGTTGATCCTTAAGGGTTTCATACGTACTGTTTGCCTGGTTATTGTGAGAGTGTTGGTCAGGTTTAAAGGTTACCTATACCTGTATTTTATTTTCTCTTCCTTGAATATCTCCAGAGGTGGGATATACCATTTGTTTGTTGAGGAAACTACAAGACAATTTTAAAAAGGACAACTCATGTGAATTTAATTTTTATTTTATCTGTGAATAAATATAATTTCATAGAATTTACCTTTGTGTCAGTGTAATAAATAGAATAAGTTAACAGTTGGGTTTAAAAGGCTATCATATATTAGTCATACACTCCTATTCTGATTTCATCTGTGATTGTTTAAAAGAATTGAAGTTGGTTAAAATCATTATATGATACCCTGCTAAAAAAGTGTTAAAACCAGTTACACTATTTAAAAAAGTGGCGAAAACAAGTAACTTCCATAGAAGTCAGTAAAGCAAAAGGACCCAGGGCGCTGTATCTTAAGGCATTAGATACCAAGAAATCGCTATACCTAAATAAGTGATGTGACTTGTGCAGAAGGGGATGGCTGTTGTAAGGGCTGCCACATCCAGACTGTTGGTGTTTAATGGGAGTATGGAGAATTTGTTCCAGTTTATTGAGTAGTCAGAGAGAAGGGAGAAAGATTTGATGACTTTGATTACTTCTTGTAGTGATGATTGTGGATTCTGAATAAAAAGTAATATATCATCTGCATAGAGGCTGATTTTATGGTGCATGTTGGGGGTTTGGATTCCTTTGATGAGGGGGTTCTGACGGATGGCTGCTGGGTTCAATGAAAATGGTGAACAGAGAGGGAGAGAGTGGGCAACCTTGCCTGGTTCCCCTGTGAAGAGTGAAGCTTTGTGAGGTTTGTCCGTTAGTAATGACTGTGGCTGTAGGTGCGTGTTCTGATCCAGTTAATAAATGATTCCCCAAAGCCAAAACTGTGGAGGGTGTGGATGAGGAATGACCAGTTAACTCTGTCGAAGGCTTTTTCTGCATCTAAGGTGGCTATGATTGAATTATGGTTATGTGTGGCTGAGTGGTGCATTATATTGAATAGTCTGCGTGTGTTATTGGATGAGTTTCTTCCTTTGATAAATCCTGTTTGGTCTGGGTGAATAATAAATGGAAATATTTTTTTCTAATCTGTGGGAGAGTGCTTTGGAGATAATTTTTATATCAACGTTGAGGAGTGAAATGGGACGGTAACTTGAAGGCAGGGTGGGGTCTTTGTTTGGTTTGAGAAGGAGTGAGATGGATGCTGTATTCATGTTGAGTGGAAGTCTGTAGTTTTGTTGTATTTTGGTTATCATACTATGGAAAAGTGGAGCTAAGATGGACCAGAAATGTTTGTAGAACTCAGCAGGGAAGCCATCAGGACCGGGTGCTTTATTGTTAGGCATGCTATTGAGGGCAGATTGGATTTCTTCAGTTGATAGGGGTGTGTCTAAAGTGTTTTTTGTTCAGGGGAGAGTTGGGGTAAATTGAGGCTGGTGAGAAATAGTCTGATGTTTTCTTCCTTAGGGTTATTATCTGAGGAGTACAAGTTGGCATAAAATTCTCTGAATATTTGATCTATTTCGTCAGGTGAGTTTGTTGGCTTCCCTGCTGAGTTCATGATGGTGGAGATTGTGGATTTTTCCTTATTTCTTTTGATTTGGTTTGCGAGATATTTACCGGATTTGTTATTGTGATGGAAGTTTTCTTGTCGGAGTCTGCTGATCATGAAGTTAGTTTTCTTGTTCAGGATTTCATTTATTTCTATTTTATATTGTCTTAATTTCTTTTCATTTTCTTCTGTTTGGTTAGTTGCATTGATGGTTTCTAGCTGTTTGATTTTTTCTTTTAGTTCAGATTCTTGTTTGTTTTCTTTCTTTTTCTTATAGGCTGAATATGAAATGATAATTCCTCTGATGACAGCTTTGCCTGTTTCCCATAGAAGTGTGGGGCATGGCTTTGGGGAATCATTTATTTCCAGGAAGGATGCCCACTCTCTTTTGATGAGGTCGTTAAATTCAGGATCTTTCAGGAGGGATGTGTTAAAGCGCCATCTGGTGACTGGTTTGTGTGGTCTTGGTGGGTTCCATTTGAATGATACTGGGGCATGGTCACTGATGATGATGGGGTGGATTTGATGATCAGAGATATTTGGGATGATTTAATTACTGGTAAGAAAGAAATCAATGCATGAATATGAATGATGAACTGATGAAAAAAAATGAGAATTCTCTTGCAGTTGGGTGTTGTACGCGGCAACTATTGCCAAGACCAAAATCACTCATGAACTGGATTATTGTTTGTGTGGATTGCCAGGTGCGTGTATTGCTAGATGTGTTGGATCTGTCTATTGATGGGTTTATTACTGTATTAAAGTCGCCGCCGATTATTATTGGGGTGTCAGAAAAGTTGGATATGGATGAAAAGAAGTTATGAAAAAAAGACGGGTCATCAGTGTTTGGGCCATATAGGTTACCAATTCACTGATTCTTGGGAATTTGGATAAAACAGGTTTTAATTTTGAAAAAAAAAAAAGTGAGTTAAATTACAAAATCTGAAGGTATATCATTATAGGCCAAGGTCTTGGCTGTTCAGCAATGTACCAGTGCAACCTCCTCATTTTGCAATTTTTCATAAAATTGGCGTTTTTCCAGTTATTAGGCTACTTTGTTTTTGTCAACACCGTCACCGTAATGTTTTTTTTTTATTTGAAAAACATATTTTTGTATTAAAAGAGACTAATACTTTAATAATTCAACAGCACCAAAGAAACATATTGTAAGCATATTCATTTAAAACAAATAACTGCCTCTGACGGTGGTGACACCAATCTGACAGTGGTGACAGTGGCCTCATTACAACATACAATTCCAAAATTTATACCACTCAAGTCAATGGCTTCTTGCTTAACAACTTTATTTAACTATTTGGTACAAAAAATAACAATCCTGAGCACTGTTATAAGCATTTTTCAGACTTCAGTCATCACCGTCAGACAGAAAACCTGACGGTAGTGACATCTGATGGTGGTGACAAAAACCTGCTCTTTCACATGATAAGCATGAGTTGTTCACATTAGCCAGCTTGTTTACCCCCTGTTGCTACCTGCATCAGACCTCTTCTTAAAAAGTATACATTTATTTCATAATCTAATCTAATATTTTTTATACAGAAGTGACGGTGTTGACATGTTATGGTTGTGACAGCAGCAGTGTCCAAAAATATGAAGAGATTTAAGAGAAAATAGCAAACTTCCAGGAGCCTGAGCGGTCTTGAAGCATGCAGTAGAGCTGAAGGTTTGAAAAGGGCTCCTCAGGAATGGAATTGACCTTGTAGTTTTTTTATTATTATTTTTTAAATAAATATCTGACGGTGGTGACGAATATGTCGGACACATTTTGAGCAACCACAAATGGTAAATGGTAAATGGACTGCATTTCTATAGTTCTTTTCTAGTCTACTGACCACTCAAAGCGCTTTACAATGTTTTTTGCCTCACATTCACCCATTCACACACACATTCACACACTGACGGCAGAGGCTGCCATGCAAGGCGCCAGCTGTCCATCAGGAGCGGTGAGGGGTTCAGTATCTTTGCTCAAGGATACTTCGACACTCTTTGGAGGAGCCGGGGATCAAACCGGGAACCCTCCAGTTACTGGACGACCGCTCTACCTCCTGAGCCATGCCGCCCCAAATAATAGTACATATTGTTCAAAACTCATCGTTTGTAGTTTTTAATACATATTATGATGTACTCTTTCATGTGGTAAATATATTATTCAATGAAATTATTACTTTTTGTTGTTTTAATCAATTTGAAATGATTATCTCCTATCCGAGGACAACTGGTTTTGTAGGCCATGGGCCAACATATAATCATTAAATTAATAAAAATTAAAAATAAACCTATAAAAGAACCTTACAAATGTGCAAAGGACCCCTTGATTATGCCCTTGATTCTTTTTATTCATTAAAATGTTGTACATTTCTAACAGAAATAACATTTTTCTTAGTGGGACATGATTTATCCAAATTCCCAAGAATCAGTGAATTGTCAGTGGGCTATTGTTGATTGATATGTTAATGATGATAAAACATTCTTCTGGGTCTTTGATGGTGGTGTTATGGATAAATGATATTGATTTACTGATTAACATACTACCCCCTCTTTGTTTTTTATTGTAGTGTGATGAAAATGAGTGAGTAAACGATGATTGTAATTTAATGTTGTCTGATTCTGAGAGGTGTGTTTCCTGTACTAAACAAATATCTGCATGGAGTGAGGTGAGATGATTAAATAGTTTACTTTTCTTAGCCTGAGTACCAATGCCACGGATATTCCGGTGACTGTTATCAAAAGGAGAGGGATTCATTATGCTGAGTGAGTGAGTGAGTGTGTGTGTGTGTGTGTGTGTGTGTGTGTGTGTGTGTGTGTGTGTGTGTGTGTGTGAGTGTGAGTGTGTGAGTGAATGTGGACATGTGTAGGTGTGTGTGTGCGCAAGTGTGTATGGGTCTGTGAGGGAGTGACTAGCAGGGCTAGACATGTGATTACAAAACAAAGAGGGACATATACAGTAAGGTTTACACACATAAAAACAGAAAATAAAACACAAACACTTAACAATAAAGAACACAGAGAGCGCTGCGTATCAGAACACATGCTGTGTGGAGCAAGACATTGATGCGTGAATGTTTATGATTGTCCTTATGAGTTATTGTAAGCAGTGGTGGGAAGGGGGCGGGTCTTTGTAGCGCATGTGTATGTGCATGTGTATAAGAGAGGAAAAGAGAGAGAGTTTGTTTACATGGGGTAGGACTAGGGGTGCTCCATCACGGCTACCTCACGATTTGATGCGATTTCGATTATGGGAGCTTCGATTTTGCGATTATAGCGATTACAGCGTTTGTCGATTCGACGCGATTATTGGTGCCACGATTCTTCGATTATTGTGATTTTTACAGCTATTTTCCATGCAAGACTGATTTTGTGTTAATCTGTGGCTAGCTTTGTAAATAAATAGCCCATAAATTAACTCATGTCACTCTCAAAAGAAAGATTTTTTGAACATTTGACTAGGAATTATTTTTCAAAGACACAAAATATTTCGACTATGTAATCTGGGGGTAGCTCCCAACATTTAACCCAACATTGCCATGGAGCACAGCCCCATCTAGGGGCCAGTGAAAGAATTGCATAAGTCAGTTCCATCATAACAAAGTAATTCAAAATTTGGTACACAGGCACTACAGTACACCATTGACTTTTATGTGTGTATGTATGTATGTATGTACAGTATGTATTTATTAAAGTTTATAATTTATCATGTTGCGAAAGTACTTGACGGTGGCGTTCGTTTTGTGGGTGGAGATAAAAGGCCAGCGGATCAGGAGGGGGCTTGTCTGTAAACTCTGCCCTGCGTTCCAAATTGCATACTTATACTTTTTACTTTTAGTATGTACTGCAGCTGCCCTTACAAAGTATGTAGTTTAGTATGAAATATGCATGCTAATTCTTTTTTTCCCCTACTAAATAGTATGGTAGCATGAGTATTGGAACGCAGGGCTGGTTTGACGTGCAGCTTCATATGGGACGCAGGGCGAACGAGGGCAACCGCAAATTAAAGCCCGACTCCTTCAGCATTCGCCACGATGAAAATAGTCTAAAATATGTCACCGTGTCTTTCAACGAATGCACAAAAAAATCACAAAGATGCTGCCGAAAAAAACATAGAAAGCCTGCGGGGATTCATATTTGAGCAGCCGGGTAACCCACTGTGTCCGGTGGCCTCTCTGGAGAAATAGCCTACCTCTCCCTGCCTCCTCCTGATCCACCTGCCTTTTATCTCCACCCAAAGCGGACACAGTGTGACAGCGCCGATGTATGGTAAGTTATCAGTTTACTTTTATTGTTATTGTTACATCCGACGTTAGGCATACGTCTGCGCACACCTGTCGCGAAACGCATGCCACCCTCCCTGCAAAGAGGAGTCCAAACATAATTGAACACTATTTTAACAATTGCACTATTAATGGAAATATCCAATTCAACATTAACGAGCCCAAATAGCCTGATATGACATGATGATGGCGTTAGATGAAAAAGCAATCTTACCGTCTGCGCTCTGTTCATTCTAGGGTTGTCACGATACTAAAATTTCAAACTCGATATCAATACGCAGGAAAATATTCGATACTCGATACCATTTTCGATACCGCGGGGATAAAATAAATGGCAAAAATGTAAAAGGCATAAAAAATATTTTTATTAAAATTTAAACTCAAAAATAGCCTTTTCAATCAAAAATAAATAAATAAATAAATAAAATCGCATTTTGTTTTCACTCTGTGCAAATTGCAAAAATAATCCAAATAACATAATAATTTTACAACATTTTAACTTATGGTGCAAAAATAACAATGACATATGTTTTAGAACTACAAATTTATTACAAACTACTAAGCATTATTTTTATTAACATAGTATTGTTTTATATGATTGACAGTTTCTGGAATTGTGTCAATGGCGGCTTTGCGCATGCGCGATTCATTTGCTGCCTGGATGTGGAGTGGTGGGTCTCCTCTCTGCTCCTCTCCTGACTGCAGCTGCCTGCAACTGCCGCGCGCGGCTCTAGGCTGTGACCACCTGTGAGGACTTTGGGGCGGGGGAGGGGCTCGCGGCAGCACCCGCTGCTCACTGAGAACAGGAACTGCAGAGGAACGATACGAGCTTTCATGTCAGTCTCCAAAATACCAGAAAAGTCTCCAATAACACCAGGAAAAGTCGCTAGATTTGTCGCTAGTCGCTCTTGACAAAAAAAGTCGCCATGGGGAGTTGGAAAGTCGCCAGATTTAGCGAGAAAGTCGGCAAGTTGGCAACACTGGCCGAGTCGCTGGAGCTCTGCCTACCGGGCGCTGTTTGGCCTGCGGCGCTGCCTGTCAAGTGCGCGTGACCCGCTGATGCACTGTAGTATCGATACTTTGGCAAATTAATATCGTATCCGGATATGGCCTTTTAGTATCGATACTTTTCAGAGTATCGATATTTTTGACAACCCTAGTTCATTCTGTGCACTCTGTCTTGCTTGGTGGAAGAATGAATAGTTCTCAATTTTATTGTTGCATTTTTACCAATAAATTATTGATTTTTTTCTTGTGTGTTTATTTTATGGGCTATGTGTAGGGTAACCGTTTTATAAAAGCAAGTCCCTTGAAGCCGTGAGTTACATTTATTTTACAACGGCTTTCCGTTTGCTATGGTCCCACCTACTAAACTGTCCGGGTGGCGCGCGCGTTACCTACTTTTCGTTCCGGGTACCCGTTTTTTTCCGGGCTTGGTGGAAAAGAATCGACGTGAAAAAATCGATGCAAATCGATGCACGAAAACATCGCGATGCATCGCAATTTCGATGAATCCCACCCACCACTAGGTGGGACGGGGGCTAGTATACCCAGGGGGTGATGTCCTTGCTGCGGTATAACTGTCCGTTTATGTAAAGTTTGTCCACTGAGATGACTGCTTTCTTTCCTTCTGAGATCATTTGTTTGCAGATGGGGAAGAGTTTTTTGCGTCTGTCCATGATTTCTTTCGGGTATTGATCGTTTAGTCCATAGTCCGTTCCTTTGAGTTGTTTTCCTTGATGTTTGACCAGTTCTTTCTGTTTAAAGTGTTCGAATTTGGCGACAATCGGGCAGCGTCTGTTATTGGTGGTGTTTTTCTGTCTAAATGGTGAACACGGTGAAATGTGATGTTGTTGACTTTGTCAGTGGGGAATTTGAGCTGGAGTTTCATGAAGTCTTTCACTGATTTCTCTGGGTCGTCTGTGATGTGTTCAGGGATGCCGGAAAAAACCAAGTTGTCTCTCATACTGTGTGCTTGTAAATCCAGAATTGTTTCCTTCATTGTTTTATTTTCGGCGGTGACAGTGGTGAGCTGGGTTGTAACAGAGGTGAGCTGGTCGGCGATGGTGTTGACGGTTTTATGGAGGGTTTTGTTTTCCTTGTTGAGTATTTCGATCTGTTCGTGGCTGTATTCTAGGCTTTGACGGAGTGACTGGAATTATTTGTGTAAAACTTCGATGAGTGCAATTCTGGTGTCGAGTCCGGAGAGTTTTTGGTTTATGGAGATTAAAATGTCACTTACCTCTGAATGATGGAGTGGGTTCGGGGATGAAGATGGAGATGTGTTTGTACTGGGCAGGAAACCTGAACGGGGTCTTTTGTAGGCTGGAGAGAAGCTGGGGGTGGTTGAAGTGGCCGTGTTCATTGTGCAGTATGTGGTGAAGTAATGGTCGATGTAGTTCTCTGAGGGTTCCAGATCGATGAATGAATGAGGTAGTCCATTAGTAGAGATGGAGCTGAGGTTTATGGGGAGTGAAAAGGAAAAAAAAAGAGCTTGCAGAGAAGAATAAATAATAATAATCGTAAAGTCCGGAGAGAAAAGTTTGTTCTAGCAGCTGGGCGCCACCATGTTGAATCGCGCTCCGTCTGTCATGTGAGCGTTGCGTTCACTGAGGCATCACCCCGTTCACATAATATGCTTTTTTTATAAATTAGTGTATACTTTTTACAAGACTGTTTGAGTTTGCACAGGATTTGAGGTGTTCTGCATATTGTGTGTGTGATACTCACAAAATAAGTGTTTTGTTGAGGTATTGTTTCATTTCCTCTGAGAGTCACTTTTTCATTTATTGTTATTGTATCATTTTATTTCATTATTTTATTCTGCTAATTAAGAATAAGAAACCACAGAGAAACACACAATGACATGATGTTGCATGAAATGGACACTAGGTGGCAGCACTTACCGGCAGCGTCACTGGGACTCTTTGCACTGCATCACCAGTGTTGCCAACTTGGCGACTTTCTTGCGAAATCTGGCGACTTTCCAACTCCCCATGGCGACTTTTTTTGTCAAAAGCGACTAGCGACAAATCTAGCGACTTTTCCTGGTGTTATTGGAGACTTTTCTGGTATTTTGGAGAATAACATGAGAGCACGTATCGTTCCTCTGCAGTTCCTGTTCTCAGCGAGCAGTGGGTGCTGCCGTGAGCCCCTCCCCCGCCCCAAAGTCCTCACAGGTGGTCACAGCCTCCAGCTGTGCGCGGCAGTCACAGGCAGCTGCAGTCAGGGAGGAGCAGAGAGGAGACCCTCACCACTCCGCGTCCAGGCAGCAAATGACTCGCGCATGCACAAAGCCGTGTTGATCCCGCTCTTCCTTACAGAGCAGGATGTAAATGTAAACGCTCATTCATTGTCACACTAAAATAAATCACTGCATTTGACTCACACAGCCTCAGTCACTTACTCACCTCGTCCACTGTGTGTGTGCCTCTCTGTGACATAAGCTGCACATCTAGCTAGCATCATGGCTCAGTCTAAACAATACACTCAAAAATACAGAAAGGAGTGGGAAGCAAACCCTGAATTCAAAGGCTGGTTGAAGCCGTTTATTGGGAATGATACACAGGCATACTGCCTGTATTGTAAGGCTGATTTCTACGCCAAACTTAGTGATGTAAGAAAGCACATGGCAACTCAAAAATATGCTCAAAGGGCAAATCCTTATAATAGTTCAACCCAAAGCACACTGCCATTCATGAGTAAAAAAATTGACTCTGCAAAAAAGGCTGAAGCCACCATGGCATTAGCTACTGCTGAACACTGCTCCATGCTGGCATGTGATCACATTGGGGAAGCATGTAAAGCTGCTTTCTCAGACTCCACTGCTGCTACGCACTTCAGAATGCACAGGACAAAGTGCACTGAAACGATTAATGGTGTTCTAGCACCATAGTTCCTCAAAAAGTTGGTCGCAGATATGAGTGACCAGCGTTTCAGCCTCCTCCTCGATGAGTCCACAGATGTAAGTGTTTCTAAGTACCTGGGGGTTGTGATAAGGTACTTTAGTGACACCAAGCAGACAATTGTTTCAACATTTCTGGGGCGTGTTGAGTTGGAGGGAGGAGATGCCAGATCTATAGCCCATGCTGTTGTGTCTTTGCTGGAGAAGTGCTGTCTTAAAAAAGAGAAACTGATGGGGATAGGGACTGACAATGCCTCCGTTATGACAGGGATTAACAATGAGGTCCATATAGTGCTGAAGGAGGAGTATGGCCTCAAAGATCTGGTTCTTATCCGCTGTGTGTGTCACTCTCTGCAGCTTGCTGTGTGTCATGCTTCCAATGACACCATCCCGTTTGGTACGGGAGACTTATAACTGGTTTTCAGTGTCTCCAAAACGCAGAGAGGCCTACAAGGCCGTTTATGAGACCATTAACTGTGGGGAGAAACCCTTACAGATAACGAAAGTGTGCGCCACACGTTGGCTCTCCATTGAACCAGCGGTTTCACGGATTTTGGACCAGTGGGAGGAGCTTAAACTGCATTTTGCAGTCACCAAGTCCAGTGAACACTGTTACATGGCTGAGGTTTTATACTCCATGTACAGTGATCCTCAAAACATCCTGTATCTGACTTTTTTGAAGTCAGTGCTGGGTGAGGTGCAGTTGGCCATAAAGGGTTTTGAGGGAGAGCAGGTGGATCCTCTGAAGCTTCTTGACAGCTTGGTTAGCCTGATCAAGTCTGTGAGTAGCAGGGTGCTGAATCCACTGGCTAATGTTGATGTACTCAAAGGGCCAATTGATGGATACATCAGTCCCAAACCGTACCTTGGTTACCGTTTTGAGTCTAAGGCAGCTGAGCTCCACCTTGCACCTGAGGAGGAAAACAATGTCAGAAAACGGTGTGTGGCCTTCACCATCTCCCTGACTAATGAGTTGAGGGTGAGACTGCCCGACAACATTGAAGCATTGAAGTAATCTCAGTTTTCAATGTGGAGGAGACTCTAAAGCACAGCAAGAGCCCTGGAGACATAGAAAAAATAGCAAAGCTCCTTGGCTGCTCTCCTGTAGAGATAGTCAAGATTGTCCAGCAATGGTGTGTCATCCATCTTAGTAAGTGGAATGAAACGAAAAACACAGTGGGCTTCTGGAGTGAGATTTTGAAGTTCAGGGATGCAGCTGCTATCAACCCGTTTCAGGAACTTGCCATGGTTACCGTGTCTGTGTTGTCCTTGCCACACTCGAATGCTGAAGTTGAGAGAGTATTCAGCCAGATGAGAGTGGTAAAAAGCAAACTTAGGAATAGGATGTCCTTGCAGACCCTTAACTCCATCCTCTATGTGCGATATGGTCTGAAGCTATCTGGTGAGGCTTGCTACGAGCACAAGCTGCCTGATAATGTTTTGCAGCTTTGTGGCACATCATCTGCTTACTCATTTAAGTCAGCTCCCGCAGTTGCTGAACCTGTCATAGAAAGCCTTGACCAAAATGACGATGACCTATTCTTTCTCTGAGCCAGCACAGCATGTGTGTGAGGAGGGTCTGAAAAAAAAACAAAAAAACAATTAATATGAATTAGGGCCAGACTAATTACCATCATTTTCTCACATTGCCATTGACAGTTTTCCTTTTCTCTGTTTTTGGTCCATTTAGATTGTTAATATTGTTAAGTTAAAACCGTCTACACAAAAAAATGTACAAAAAAAAAAGTTATAGTTATGGCAAAAAATGTTCATGTTTTACTGTGACTTGTTGTATGCTCCTAAGTAGAGCATAAGGTTAGAAACCAAGCCAAACTTACGAAAAATAAAATAAATAAATAAAAACACCTTCCTCTCCCATAGCGTCCATTACGGACATATGCAAATTAGGCGATGATGTCATCTGGCGACTTCTAGCGACTTTTAGGACAGCCAATAGCTATTTTCCATACTGAGGAGTTGGCAACACTGTGCATCATGGAAGTGGAGCATAATCCGACTGACTTGGAGAATGAGCACTAGTGGTTCTGCTTCACATATTGCTGTCCTGTGTTTCCAGGTTAGTTACCAACTTTTTCTGTGACTTCAGATGTTTATAAGCTCATATGAATCCCTGGTGATGTGTGGTCCATAAGCTAGAAGCTCGATAAGTGTGTAAATAAACTAAAGTGTCATGGTATGTGGCTATGGTAGTGGGGAAAATGGCGTCCGACGCCGTAGTCAAATGTTTACTTTTGTTTATTTTCTTTTGGCTCCTTGGCATTTGTGGGGTAATGCTGTATGTGTGAAAATAAGTGTGTGTGGTACATCATTTGAAATGGGCAGTTGTGGGCTATTGTTGTATATCTGAATATCCGTTGTGTGTGTGTAGTGTGTTACTGAAATGTTGAAGCTAATGCTAATGTGCAGGTTAAGACCAGCTACGGCTGCAGCCCTAGTTAAAGGCGGGCACGTAAAGCAGAAACAATCATATGGTTCAAGTTCAAGGGTTAAAGCTAGCAAGCTATGGGCCAGCCATGTTTATTATTTAAGTTTGTGTTCATACAGTGTAAATATGAAATAGTTAACCTGCAAGGGAGATATATTCTGTTATATTAAGTGAGCACTTAATGTACTTAATGTACAGTTATTACATAAAAATACTCTTCTGAAGAAAGGATAAAGAATGATATGCTTAAGGGAGAAGTTATTACATGATTGATGATATATGATGTGATTTTGATAGACAGATGACATGATTAGGGAAAATGTTTATCTTTGGTTTAATACAAATTTTGATAAGTTTGTTTCTTGAAAAATATGTGGAAAAAAAATAGACATTTATGGCAATGTCATTCAAATGTGGTCAATATACCAGTGCCCTAATGCAAACAAAATAACAGAAATAATCTATGATTGCAGTGGAAAGTTTAACATAAATGTGAGAATAAAGATAATCCCACTGACTTGGAGAATGAGCAGTAGTGGTTCTGCTTCACTTATTGCTGTCCTGTCTTTCCAGCACTCCTGTCAGGATTATCTATCTGTCAGCGGAGAACTAGCCGGGACCTGCTACATGTGTGTGGTTGTGCTAAGTGTGTGTAATGTTTTGAAAATCTGAGCCCTGTTTTGAAAATCCCGCTTAAGCAATCATAAAAAACTGTAGTAACATTCTTAACAGAATGTGCCTATGTTGCATGAAGTTATAATTTGGATGGAGGTTTGGTTGTCAGTCATCTTGAAACTCCATGGATAGATGGATGTATTCACACTTGATTTATAGAACATCTTTCTCAACTGCATATCAAAGACCTCCACCAGGTGACCCTCTCTCATACACTGACTGCCCCCTCTACTGGACCCTAGGGGTAATACTTTCCTCCAGCCAAATGCATGGACTAGTTCACTGAAAATTTGCATACACACAGTCAGCTAATAAGGCCTCAAGGCCTGGCTATTGTGTGTGTGGTCTACACTCAACTACACTGCCATGCATAGATTTTTGGGCACTTCCCAGAGCACATCGCCAGCAATAGTGAGACCAGTGTTATGAAGAGCTACAGCTTCGCTATAATGAGAGCATGCCAGAGTTGGAGTCCGCCGCTGCTGCTGCTCCTGCTGTTGCTCCTGCTGCTGCTGCCTCTGCCAAAACTGACTCAGGAGTCAGCCTCACCGCTCCAGCCAGCACCTCACTACCATTTGAGCTACGGTGATGTAGATGGAGCCATCAGCGTCATTGGAGGAAAACAGAAACACTGAAGAAACAGTAGTGGGATTGGTGGATTTTCTCAGGGTGGAGTGCAGCACAGAGATCTCTTACACTGGCATGCACCCCTGGAAGAAGCCATCGCTGCCCTCCTGATTCCTCACTCTGCTGGGTGGGTAGTAAGCAGGAAGCCACAATCACTACAGACACAGGATAAAGATGTGCTGGAATATTTTGTTAAAATAAATAGTTGCACAATTAGCAGCACAGTTGTTGCAGCAGCGTTGTTGCAGGGAGGGTGATGTCCCTGGCCACAGATGGCTTGCACTGCATGTGGCTGTGACTCATGGGCTCTGCTGGTCTATCTCTGAAACAGGCAGTGGTATCTCCTGGTGGTGGTGCTGGTCCTCCCACACTAAAAAACCCTAATACAGAGGAGGCATATGTTAGTGAGGACTGACAACTGCACCACTACAGCCTGCATCAACAGACTTGGATTTCAGTCCGCAGCTGTGTTGAAAATGGCAGAGATCCTATGGGAGGGGACCTCAGAGAACCTGTTGTCTAACAACTCTCCACATACGAGAGAACAGAGGCATGACCTCATGTCGAGGAGCTGCCCCTCCCCAGACGAATGGAGACTTGCACTTGGATGTGGTGCAGCAGATTTAGGGCTAAATGCTCTGTCATGTGCACATGGTTTTATCCTTTCCTTTCTTGTATACCTAGTAGAGGATGAGCTATCTCATGACACCATGGCATGGTGGTTGCCATGGCGGCGTGCATAGACGCAGCGGCTACAGCTCTCCACTCTCGGTGCCGTATTATATGTTTTTGTATGTGTGAACGGTTGTGTTTTTAGCTTAAAACACCACCTTATGTTGGGCAATGTACGCGTACAGTTGTCAGCACCTTTTGAGCTTGGGATTGTGCTGCAAGGTACCTTTTTCGCCGGACTTTCATCGCTACCAGGACATTCCGGAGGACGCCGTTAGAACACCGGGGTCTCCGTGGATAGTTCTTCCCAGTGACAAGTCCAGGAGGAAACGTAAACAAGCAAAGGAAACAACAGTTATCAGGACCTTTTGAGCTTGGGATTGCGCTGCGGGATGCCAATTTCACCGGACTTTCGTCGCTGCCAGGACATTCCGGAGGACGCCGAGGCTGCAGGGCCGGTGCGTTGACACGGCTGAAAGGACAGCCCTTTGAGCCGCCGCCTCCCAGCATTTTCCAGCGCCAGGTCCATGGCGAAACACGGGATGATGAACTGTGCTTGCACATCCAACAAGTGTTTCCGTGACTGTTGCATTTTTTCTGATATCAGAGACATGGCTGCAGCCATCTATTACTGGACTTGGCTATTCAACTAGCAGAATGCACAATGCTTTCTATTCTCCCCTGCACCGAAAGGACTGAGCCCTAATTTTGTTGCATTATTATACGTATATGATTGTGCAATGACAATCAAGGATGTCCATCCTCAGTGGGGACTTCCATTGGTACTCATGGCTCTGGTTAAGGAAACATATGAAGGCTCTGTCATACAAGATAGTGTTGCTACTTGCCGTAACCTTGGCCAAGAGGGTGAGTGAATCTTATGACCTCTCAGTTCACCCCAGCTGTTTGATGCTGTGCTGTAACCAGAGTGGCACTGTTCTAAAACTGAACCCCTCCTTTGTTCTTAAGAACATCAGGAGCTTGTTGTGGTCAACAACCATTTGGCTGGATGCCTTCTGCATTCCACGCCACAGGAGACATATGGAGCCCTGGTTGCATCTCTTATGACCAGTACATGCATTGGCATGTTCTGTCGAACACATGGTTTCCATCTGGTTCATTGAATGTGCCGTGACTAACAGTCACGGCACATTGCTCATGGGAAATATTAGTGTACAGGGGGAAATTTGACTGAGAACAGAGCTGTAAGGAGAGTGGCTTTGACCGACACGATTGCCTCATTTATCACCTGCCAGGCTGGCTAGTGAGTTTATTTTTAATACCCGCCAAAATGAATTTTCACCCACATTTGGCGGGTTGGCAGGTGTTAATTTACAGCCCTGGTATATATGGTAAATGGGGATTAAACCACAGGAGGAAATGATCAAGTTCCACACCTGAGACTGCCCATTCCTGATAATGTTCCTTTGTCTGTTCGTTTTCATATCTGATTTCATTTAACGATTCTTTGTTGCTGTTATTTCAGTGTTATGTGCATCGTTACCGTGGTATGTGCTGCAGCCTCACTGTTCTCCAATAGGACTTTTTAATTTTAATGTCTGAATAAGAGGGTGATCAAGGTATGAAAGACATACTAAAATTCAATAAGTCTTTTTGCAGTTTCTGTCCAACTCGCCAAATACAGCTCAGATGATTTAGATATGTAGTCAGAAGAAGCCTATTTGGTATACCTGCAAAAGAATCACTCCATCACTGGGTTTTGGGTGAGGGGTGTGCTGGTCTTGGCTTCCCAGGTGTCAGACTTAGATCAGTCCTCTGCACTATGTGAAATGGTTGATGTACTGTATGTCGCAAACGGGGTCAGTAATGGAACCACAAACACAGCTTTAATTGTGATGATGAATCTGTTGTTGGCAAGAATAATTGTCCCTAAATGTAAGTATGCTTTTTGTGAAGAATTTAGCATTTTTGTCTGTCATTAGCAACTTCATAATCAGCTCATCATGTGTCAGAACATTGTATTGTTAATGGTGATGCTTTGTCTTGTTCAATTTGCAGGTGTTCCAGAGTTTATGCCCCCAGGCTAACAAAGCATCAGCTATAATTCCCATGTTCTGCCATGGTGCTGTCATAAATAATGACCCCATCATGTCTTATTTATCTACTTGTGCCAGTGGCCAAATCAGGGAGGGTTTAACTTCTTCAGTTTTAAAATTGTTATTTGGCCTGCATATCTCTCTCTGTTTTACTATGGCTCAAACTGATACTCCTAATTTGTGACTTTTTCAACTATTTTGCCACTTTAAGACATCTTATATCCATGGTTTAGTGGAAGGAATTCAATCTCAGTTATGCTATGGCCCACCAGTCTCCTCTCCAACTACTTTGCTACTCAAAGCCATTACAAATACACCTCTCTCTTTAGGCTAGCACGTCTGTCTGTTTTGCATGAGATATTTAGTGAGCTGAGGTATAACACATATTCACTCTATGCTAACTCTCTTCTGGACACAGAGGTTGGTGAAATATATATTACATTCAGACCTGTCACACATGCATCTTCTCCTTCCCTTTCTTCTCCCTTGCAATGGGTTTACATATCTGAAACCTGCTTTTGTTGTCATGCATGTTCAGTTCTTGAACATGAAATTGATCTTGTTGAGATTAATTTAGTATCTAGGGGTATCTCTCCAACAATTGTCTCTTCCTCAGTCCTTCATACTTGCTGCTCAAAGAAGCCCTAATAACTGGTGAGTCACCATGCATCTGATTGGTCGTGGTGATTTTACTCATGCATCCATCAGTGTTTTCAGTTCATTTTGACCTAGTACTGTGTGTGTGTGTGTGTGTGTGTGTGTGTGTGTGTGTGTGTGTGTGTGTGTGTGTGTGTTTGTGTGCATGCATGTATTACTTGCCTTGACTTACATCAGCTAAGGCCTTAGTCCATCTCAGTCCTCCAATAATATTTTATTATCATCAGCCCTGCATCATGTAATGACCCACTTCCCAATGTTTTGTCAGTAGCTCAATATCAGTTAGTGATACAGATTGTTTTGACTTGTATTAATGCTGTTACACCATTAAGCCCAATAATTCAGTTGAATTTGGTGCTGTATTATTTTGGTTTTGTCATTAGCTAATATTTTGTTGAGTTTTAACCATGTTTATGTTTTGAGTTCACTTGACAGCTTACCAAGCATTTTCTCTTGAGAGGATGACTAATGCCTAAATTGTATGATTTAATTGCATATACATTTGTATTTTCTGACAGGGTCAATGCCAAAGCCTGGGGATATATGTATCTGTTTTACTTTTCTGATAATCATTTTTGCATCCCATACTGTGTTCATTCTTACTGAATTACTTGCTGTTATGTGTGTGTTGCACAAATACACCTCACCCTTTTGGAACTTTCTTTCAACCCTCTTTATTCCCTGATAGCATTGACTTTTGGGCCACATCCAAGCCAAAGGAAATTTGCTACTGGGGCAGGCTTGGGCCGACCCCGGGTTCGCTGCGCGTTCACACCACTAGTTTGGTGCGCCACACTGAACTAAAGGGCTTGGTGCACTGCTCCGAGGTGGTGGGGGTACGTTCTCTGTTTGTGACATGTTGTGCAGCACAGCACACGCCCTCCTGTGGCATCGAGGCACCGCCACCTGTCCTTCAGCATCCCGATGGCCGGCTCCACCACAGTGCGCGTCTGGCTGTGGCGCAGGTTGTAATTTTGTTCCTCTGCGCTCTGTGGGTTGTTGAAGGGGGTGAGCAGCCTCCGTTTAAGGGGATATCCACTGTCACCTACAAGGTTAGAGAATGGGTTAAGTTCTGCAGTAGATTACAATAATTCAGTGTTTCTGCATAAGTAATTCTTACCTAGGAGCAGGGTTCTAAATTAACACCCGCCAACCCGCCAAATGCGGGTTAAAATTAATTTTGGCGGGTGTTAATAAAAACTTACTAGCCAGTTTGGCTGGTGATGCATGAGGCAATCATGTCAGTCAGAGCCGCTCTACAGTTCTTGCTCATTTGCCCCCCTGGCAGTACTTCCTACATTTCCCATGAACACTGCCGCAATGCTACGTGATGACGTATCAGACGCCCATTGGCTGAGCGCAGACACGCTACAGTCTGCAGTGCAACCTGTGCGAGAAACTTTGGAAACGCAAGAAAACACAAAGAAAAGAATGAACGGACACGGAGCGAGAGCAGGGAGCATAGACTGTAAAAAAGGGGACTGAGCGAGCTAAACAGTTAAGTAAAGTAAAAAGTAAAGTTAAACTAAATGCGACAGACGTCTGGGGGAGAGAAGGAGAAACACACACTTTTTCAACTCGCGAAAACACAGACATTTTTGGGAGTTAGAAAATAAGTTAGAAAATTTTGACACAGTTTGAAAGCCCAAAGCCGTACCTTTCTCCTTATACCTTTTATTTTCCGCTCGGACTTAATGTCACTGAGAAAAACCAGTGGTTTGACCACTAGTTTTAGGCGATTCTCTCCCAAGTGCCACCCAGGGTTTCCGCTACATGTAATTCATCGTGGCGCACCGCCACGGCAAAATAAAAGCCACCACACCTTCGGAATGATGATTTTTTTTCTTCCAGATGTTAAAACAATTTTAAATGGATATCTATACACATATATAGGCTATGTAGCCTTTATTTGCGCAAATATACTTATTATAATAATTATATTATAAATATACTTATTGAAATGATAATTTAAATATCATGAAATGTTACATTACACTGCAATTATCTTTAGTCATCACTCGCCTGTTTGATTATTACTGCTGTGGGCTTGCAGAGGGAGAGAAAAGGGCAAGAGAAAGGTAACTGGGTAAGATTAAATTTAATCCATTTTTTGGTCATGCCTGTGAAAACGACCCTAATGTTGTCGTTAATGTTTACATTGTAGGGCCCATAATTTCCGCGATCACGAAATTTGCCAAATAAAACGCAATCTATTTTTTAACACGGAATATCACCGAATTTGACATAATTTGAATGAAATGCTGTTTTTGTGTGGAATATGGACGTATGTCTGGGGAAAATCACATGGAGGGAAGCAAATCTGGGTGGCACAACCCCCCCAGTGGTTTCACCTGCACCTGCACCACCAAGAAAAAACATTACAACACCTGCACCGGCACCGTATAAGTCCAAAAGGCAGAGAAACTTTCCAGCTACAGCAGCGCACTGACATAGATTGTGTAACAAAGCGAGTTGCCACTCCGCGCTATTTTCACTGGCTTACAGCAGCACACTGGCTTAGCTTGTCTATTCAGAAGAGAGGTATCACTTCGGCTTATTTTTCAATCTATGTTATCACATGCATACTACTGCTCATTCATTGGTAGCTGAATTGTTAGGTCTATTTGATAAATAATTTACATTTAAAAAGAAAATAATAATAATTTAATATATTGTTAAATAGGGAGCAGGGGGGTGGGGGGGTGTCAACGATGCTGAAGCCCTCCCCCACAGTTTCAAAAAAATCCTAGAGGAAACCCTGGTCACTCATGCTGTGTGCTTCTTAGAGCCTCATTTCTGGCTCCGCCCACACAAGCCTCAGTGGCACAGTGGATAGTGTCTCTGCCTGCCATGCAGGAGACCAGGGTTCAACTCCCTGCCTGGGCAAGAGCAACAACACTACACAACCCACAAACAGCATAGGGCTGGTGATTTAGCACATGTCCAGGCGCTCGCAAGGCAAGCACATCAAAGTTTCTTCAGAAACTTTACAAAGTCTTGGAAATTACCAGAATGAAAAAGAAATGAAATGTTTGCACTTTCTGTGTATATTTTGTTGCATGTGTTGTACTTTCTGTGCATTTTTCATGCCAACGATGTTAATAAAATGATCAAATGCATTCAGTGGCACTCATAATATCTCTTATTTTCACCTGAAAAAATTTGGCTAGTGGAAATTCTAATTGGCTGGTAACTTTGGAAAGTTACCAGCCACATTGGCTGGTGATCAAAAAAGTTAATTTAGAACCCTGCCTAGGAGCCAGCAATCCTGCACAGCTCCAGCCTCAAGTCTGCATCCTACACTGCTGTGCCTCAGAATGAACCAATCATGGGTGGACCCAGGCCAACGAGCCACTACATTTGTGAGCAACATGTTTGCATCAAATATGATTTGGACATGCAGTCAATCGCACCGATTACATTAGGGAAACCGGACATTGCTGCAAATTGCATTTTTTTGTTTGACTGTTCACCCACCGTGTAAGGAAAGTTAATGTACTGCTGTGACAACTCAATGATACCTCCTAACACGTCTGGCATGACACAGCTGATAGGTTGGCTGCGATATCCCCGACCTGTCAGCCAGTTCCCTCTGGAAGGTACCGGTAGCCAGAAAACCCAGCGTTGTCAGCACTTGCAGAGGTACTGGCATGGTTCCTTCTGGAGCCTATCTGTAATGCCGGGCCCAACGCATTGCAGAGGTTGAGGAGCACAGCAGGTGGAAGCCGGAACTGGCTCATGAGCCACTCATCATCGTGAGCCAATAGATCCTGCCGGTGTCTGAAGATCCGCTCCCTCCGGAGTCTCCTGTGCGCCAAGTCCTCCAGCAGTGCCAGATAAGCCATTGTGCGTTTTTACGCATTGTGAGTGAGGGCCCTTTTATACCTACCCATCACTTGATTTTCTGAACAGCAACAGGTGTTGTAGCCTAATTGATGAGCAGTTTTGCGCTTCATGTCATTTTAATTTCAATTCTTATTAATTTTAAACGTTATGGCACATTTTGGGAACACGGTTACTGTCCGCCTTATTGTTTAGGCCAGTGTTTCCCAACCGGGGGGTACGCGAGCACATTGCAGGGGGTACATGAAAACATAGGCGGAAATCCCGGGGGTGTCGGGGGGGGGGGGGGGGGGGGGGGGGACAAGACCCCTCCATCCATAAATTTTGAATAATATAGTAATATTCAATGAAAGTGCAATGCAAGCGGTGCTAATTATAAATGTAAAATAGTGGGACAGACCACAGGAGGAGCAAATACTGAGCTTTTTATTCTTTCAAAAAGTCTGTCAGGATATTAATGTCAGAAATAGTTCATATTTTACTGATATTTTGAGTTTGTCTCTAGATAGATATCTATTTTTTGCATTTTAAACTGCATTATTTTGTGGCATAGTTTCATTTCATTTTCTTATTTGATCTAAAAGGGACAGTGTACAGCTCAAACATATACTGTATGTCAGTGTTTCTCAACCGGGGGTCCGCGGACCCCTAGTGGTCCGTGGTGTAATTGCAAGGGGTCCGTGAAAATAAAATCTTTTTAAAAAGATTCTATGACATTTATAGAAATAAGATTATTTTACTCAAATGTGACTGAGACCTTTATCTACCTAAACTAGAGAGGGTAAAAGGACTTTTTTCTCTAATTCCATCTGTTTCACAAGTGTAAGGAGCGCCCAGGCACGTTTGCCCCTAAAATCCGGATTATTTGACTAGTGTGAGCGCTCCGTTCTGTGCTTGAATACAGTACACTTCCCCTCTGGCACGGTTGGAAGGGGTGTGCTTCAGCACGGTACGGGCGCATGCACATGCACGGTCACGCACGCAGCGCGCGAACGTTGATACGACGTAAATCATGCAACTTTCCTCCTGCCTCTGCAAAATTGTTAAATGCGCGCGGTGCGATTACCGGCGAATGGCCGCGTTGCGCAATCAATAATCAACCATGTTGTCTGTGTCACTGTCTGTTGTGCTGCTGCAACCGCATATAAACAAAAGTCGGTTTATAATGAAAGTACAGCAGTCTGTGTGCGTGGAGATCCAGCAGACCTGATGCCGGACGGCACCGGCCGCGGCACCCAGTCAGGTTCTGCCGGTTCTGCCAGGTGCCGCTCCGGCTGTCAGTTGGACGCTTTCTGAAGAAGGAGGAAGTTACCTCCGAAACTGTCAAGGTAAATAAACATCCCATGTTTTATTAAAAGGAACAAAAATGTCTTTTAGTTAAAAGGAAGACATGATAAATGTATTTGAACTATATTGATTTATGATGACGTCGGACCATACCTGTTGTCGTATTTCAACGTGATCACGTATGTACCGGGGGCAATCGCGCTTGGGCACGTTTGGGCTTTATGTAATGTGAGTGCAGGCCAGCCGGGGACTGGGGAGGGGGGCATTTTTGCTTTAGCAGGATACAGAACAAACGGCCCTAATGTGAGCAGGCCCTAATTAATTTTATTTTAATCAGAGATGCATTGTTAAAGTAACTGCATGACACTGTTAATATAAACTTAACATGATCTGCATCCTTTTCAAATTATGAGCCCCCTAGCGTTTCAGTGGGCATACACCATTCATTTCTTAATAATGCTTTTATTGTGAAACATCTGCAGGAAAGTGTTGTGGGAAAAGAAAACTTCACAAAAATAAATTTTTGTGAAGAATAGTTTGATGTAGTTGGATTATTCAAGGTATTTCTGCTAGTTTTAGAGCTTATTTTGAGTTTCTAGTTCTTGTAAAGCTACTTTGATGGACTGTAGTGGAAATAGAACAGTGAGTAAAGAAATTAGGATTATTGCTTTTAATAGCATTACTTAAAACCTATGAACATGCTGAGGGCTCAGCACTTAATGGCAAATTTCAAAGGAGCATAAGAGAGTTCAGAGAGAGATGTACAATCGTGCCAGACAGCAATTACTCTCTGAAATTTTGCTGTTTACTCAATTTTAGCATAAAAGGGAGCGATTCTCTTATTTTTATTACTGAGAATTGTGTTACTTATGAGTGTATTACTAATGACAGTAATACACTCTACACTGTTAAAAGAAAAACCTTGCTCAAATTAAAAAAAATTGATGTTCAGTGGTCACATCTAAAATATTTGGCTTCACAGAATCTAAACTGAGTCACTTGTTATGAGCTGATTCTTTTATGTTGATGTAAACCATATTACTGCACTTGACCCAACCTTAATTCTTTGTCTTGATCCAAATGAACCAACCTAATTTATTTACATTGAACCAAATAAATATTTTTTGCGCTGACACCAGTAAATTCATTTACACATAATCAAACTATATTTTTCACATTTCATTTTACTTCAATGCATTTCGCATCTTACACTCTATAAAAGATAAGACACTTGGCCAATACATTATTTCAAAAATTATTTATTCTTTCAACATTCAACTTTCAACAACTTTCAAAGTGCATCATAGCCAGCGAAGCGTATTGCAAAAAAAACAAAAACAAAACAAAAAACCCCCACTTTTTTTTAAACATTTGTCCTGGTTTCACAGCAAACTTTTGAAAAATGTGTCCCTAATGAAGAATGTAGCTAACGCTAACATTAGCAATATTGGTTTAGCCATGAATGTAACGTAGCCTTATCATAACGAGGGTTTTGGTTTTTGGCCAACATGCATTCCTGACTGTCAATGTTAACCAGCTTGCACATTAGCTACGTTAGCTAGCTTTGGTGGTGGCTGATTAGCCAGCTTAAATGGGGCCATTCTTTGCCATTTTGCCAACACAAAACACTAAAAAGTTGTGTATATCCTTCTGCTGTGCAACTTACGTTTATTTTTGGGTGTAATCCATAAAAGATGTCTCTCGCCAGTCACGCCATGCAAAAAGAGAACTGTTTCTGGCAGGGCACATGTGATCTCACGAGAATCACATTTGACTCAAAATAAAAAATATTATCTGCTGAACATGAACTAAAAAATATGTCTGAGAGAAATCAATAACATTGTGTTGTGTCCTTTGGGCGGATATTTAGTTCCGTAGAAATCAAAACTGATGTCTCAAAATCCAAAAAGAAAGAGTTTCACAATCAAATCAATAATTTTATTCTGTTTTCAATGGAAGTTATTAGATTGAATGAACAACTGCAAGTTAGACTTTTTACAGTGTACACACAATATCAGAAAAGGAAGTGCAATGATTGGATTAAGTGCAGTGGACCTTGAGATGATCTCTGCCCTCGGCATCTTAAGATCCAACAATCAAAACATTCGGACCAGACGTCATTGCAAGCTGTGTGGTCGACCCAGGAAGAGAGGGAAACGAGCCGGGGTAAGACTTAAGCTAAGAAGGCTTGGACCCAAGGCTGTCCCACTACCCCGCCTACTCCTGACAAATGTCCGGTCACAGGACAATAAAATGGATGAGATAAGGCTCAGGCTGGCCCAGCAGAATGAAACCAGGAACTGCAGTGCTCTCATCCTAACAGAGACGTGGCTCCATAACAACATACCGGATGAGGCTTTAGCACTGGACGGGGGGAGCCTGTTCCGGGCCGACAGAACACAAGACTCCGGTAAGACGAGAGGGGGCGGGCTCTGTGTGTACATCAGTGATGCTTGGTGCACAGGTGCAGTCAGAGTGGATGGAAAATGTTCACCTGACATTGAGTTTTTACTGCTGAGATGTCAGCCATATTACCTGCCTAGAGAATTCACCAGTGTGTTTGTTGCTGCTGTCTACATTCCACCGGATGCAAATTCAAAAAATGCACTCCAGGAATTGTATGAGGTCATCAGCAGTCACATGACAAAACAGCCAGATGCTGTTATTATTGTTGCTGGGGATTTTAATCAAACAGACCTCAGAACTGTTCTGCCAAGATTCCACCAGCATGTCCACATCCTCACCAGAGGAAACAACACACTGGGCCACGTCTACACCAATGTTCCTGGCAGCTACAGAGCTCTCCCTCGTCCTCATTTTGGCCAGTCAGACCACATCTCCCTGCTTCTCCTGCCTACCTACATCCAGCTGACAAAAAGGGTCAAACCAACTGTAAAAACAGTTAAAGTGTGGACAGATGAAGCTACAGCAGCTCTACAGGACTGTTTTGAAGAATATACAGTACAGGCCAAAAGTTTGGACACACCTTCTCATTCAATGTGTATTCTTTATTTTCATGACTATTTACATTGTAGATTCTCACTGAAGGCATCAAAGCTATGAATGAACACGTGGAGTTATGTACTTAACAAAAAAAGGTGAAATAACTGAAAACATGTTTTATATTCTAGTTTCTTCAAAACAGCCACCCTTTTCTCTGATTACTGCTTTGCACACTCTTGGCATTCTCTCGATGAGCTTCAAGAGGTAGTCACCTGAAATGGTTTTCACTTCACAGGTGTGCCTTATCAGGGTTAATTAGTGGAATTTCTTGCTTTATCAATGGGGTTGGGACCATCAGTTGTGTTGTGCAGAAGTCAGGTTACTACACAGCCGACAGCCCTATTGGACAACTGTTAAAATTCATATTATGGCAAGAACCAATCAGCTAACACAAGAAAAACGAGTGGCCATCATTACTTAAAGAAATGAAGGTCAGTCAGTCCGGAAAATTGCAAAAACTTTAAATGTGTCCCCAACTGGAGTCGCAAAAAACATCAAGCGCTACAATGAAACTGGCACACATGAGGACCGACCCAGGAAAGGAAGACCAAGAGTCACCTCTGCTGCTGAGGATAAGTTCATCCGAGTCACCAGCCTCAGCAATCGCAAGTTAACAGCAGCTCAGATCAGAGACCAGATAAATGCCACACAGAGTTCTAGCAGCAGACCCATCTCTAGAACAACTGTTAAGAGGAGACTGCGCCAATCAGGCCTTCATGGTCAAATAGCTGCTAGGAAACCACTGCTAAGGAGAGGCAACAAGCAGAAGAGATTTGTTTGGGCCAGGAAACACAAGGAATGGACATTAGACCAGTTGAAATCTGTGCTTTGGTCTGATGAGTCCAAATTTGAGATCTTTGGTTCCAACCGACGTGTCTTTGTGAGACGCAGAAAAGGTGAACGGATGGATTCCACATGCCTGGTTCCCACTGTGAAGCATGGAGGAGGAGGTGTGATGGTGTGGGGGTGTTTTGCTGGTGACACTGTTGGGGATTTATTCAAAATTGAAGGCACACTGAACCAGCATGGCTACCACAGCATCCTGCAGCGACATGCCATCCCATCCGGTTTGCGTTTAGTTGGACCATCATTTATTTTTCAGCAGGACAATGACCCCAAACACACCTCCAGGCTGTGTAAGGGCTGTTTGACCAAGAAGGAGAGTGATGGAGTGCTGCGGCAGATGACCTGGCCTCCACAGTCACCGGACCTGAACCCAATCGAGATGGTTTGGGGTGAGTTGTACCGCAGAGTGAAGGCAAAGGGGCCAACAAGTGCTAAACACCTCTGGGAACTCCTTCAAGACTGTTGGAAAACCATTTCAGGTGACTACCTCTTGAAGCTCATCGAGAGAATGCCAAGAGTGTGCAAAGTAGTAATCAGAGCAAAGGGTGGCTATTTTGAAGAAACTAGAATATAAAACATGTTTTCAGTTATTTCACCTTTTTTTTGTTAAGTACATAACTCCACGTGTTCATTCATAGTTTTGATTCCTTCAGTTAGAATCTACAATGTAAATAGTCATGAAAATAAAGAAAACGCATTGAATGAGAAGGTGTGTCCAAACTTTTGGCCTGTACTGTACATCATCAGTGACATCATACATCAGCAAATGTGCTGATGATGTGGTAAAAATAAGGACAGTTAAATGATTCCCTAATGAGAAAGCCTGGATGAATGGAGAGGTGAGAACTCTATGTAGAGCCAAAAAAGCTGCCTTTAAGTCAGGTGACAAAGAAGCCTACAACACTGCCAGAGCAAAACTGAAAGCTGGCATCAAGGAGGCAAAGCGAAGGCATCAGCAGAGACTGGAGAGAGACCTCAACACCAACAACAGCAAAGACTTGTGGCAGGCAGTCAAAAGTGTGACAGGCTACAAAAGCAGGAGCGCTCCCATCATGTGTGAGGCCACGTTACCAGACGAGCTAAACACATTTTATGCTCGCTTTGACCTCCTCAACAGAGAGTCAGCTGTAAAGTCTACTCCGCCTCCAGAGGACCGGCCACTGTCAGTATCCACAGTGGATGTGAGGAAAGCCCTGCTGAAAGTGAATATGAGTAAAGCTGCGGGGCCTGACAACATCCCTGGCCGTGTACTAAAAACATGTGCCAACCAGCTAGTAGATGTCATTACCGACATTTTCAACATATCGCTGTCACAGGAGAGTGTTCCCACCTGCTTCAAGACAGCCACCATCATCCCTGTGCCTAAAAAGTCTGCAGTGTCTGATCTAAATGACTACCGCCCTGTGGCACTCACCCCCATCCTGATGAAGTGCTTTGAGAAACTGGTTCTCCAGCACATAAAGAACAACATCCCTGCCAGTCTGGACCCACAGCAGTTTGCATTCAGAACCAACAGATCCACAGAGGATGCCATCTCCACTGCTCTCCACTCAGTCTTCACTCACCTGGAGAAAAGCAGCACCTACATCAGAATGCTGTTTGTTGATTTCAGCTCAGCTTTCAACACAATCTCCCCCATGAAGCTGATTGGAAAACTGAACACTCTGGGCATCAGTACCACTCTCTGCAACTGGATACTGGACTTCCTCACAAACAGACCCCAGTCAGTTCGGATTGGCAGTCTCTCCTCCTCCACTCTAGTGCTCAACACCGGAGCGCCCCAGGGCTGTGTGCTCAGCCCCCTCCTGTTCACGCTGTACACCCACGACTGCAACCCCTGACATGGAGAGAACTCTATTGTGAAGTTTGCAGATGACACCACCATCATCGGCCGGATTTCCAACAATGACTGTTTACATGCACACCATATTCCGGTTCGGGTCAATATTCCGGTTCGGGTCACTGCGCTGCGGCAACTGGAATATTCCGTTTACATGTTACTTGGCATGTTCCTATGTTTCAGCGTATTCCACTCTCTTATGTAATGCAACACTCAGCCGCGGGGGGCAGCAGCACGCGTATAGGCATCTGGTCTGCTGGAAATACAGAAGAAGTAGAAGAAGCTCTCGCTATTTCAGTGTTTTCTCCCATCGATATACTCCATGATATTAAAATCTTTCATTAGCTGAAGGCAGATTGCAGTCTCCTCCTCACTCCAAAAATGCTGACTCTTGCTGCTTTTCGCCATGCTGTTCGCCAGGTCGTTCTCCCCGCTTGCAGTAACCATAGCAACAAAGACACCCCAGGATTCATTGTGAGTCGAGCATGCGCAGACGCGACTGAATATTCCGGTTCGGGGAATTTTCCGACTAAGGTGTTTACATGCCACAGTACAACAGGCATATGCCAGGGGTCTTATTTGGAATTCTCTACAACCGGAATATAACCTTAATTGGGTTCAGTGCGTGTTTACATGACGCGCAACCGGATTATTGCGAATATTCCGGATAAAACAGGAATATGGTGTGCATGTAAACTTACTCAATGATGAGTTTTCATATCGGGAGGAAATCAACCATCTTGCAGAATGGTGCACAGAAAATAACTTACTGCTCAACATCAGCAAAACCAAAGAGCTGATAGTTGATTTTAGAAAAAAGGAGGCAAAGACACACAACCCTGTTTACATCAGTGGAACTGAGGTGGAGCAAGTGAGCAGTTTTAAGTTCCTGGGAATCAACATAACAGAGAACCTGACATGGACTTCACATGTCTCTGCCCTGATTAAAAAAGCTCAGAAACAGCTGTATTTCTTAAGGAACTTAAGCAGGGTTTTCCGGGGACTGACGGTATCAGTCCCCGGGTGCTCAGAGCCTGCGCCCCCCAGCTCTGTGGAGTTCTCCAGCATATCTTCAACATGAGCCTGAGTCTACAGAGGGTCCCCGTGATGTGGAAGACGTCCTGCGTCGTTCCCGTGCTGAAGACGCCGCGCCCCGGCAGCTCCAAAGACTACAGACCGGTGGTGCTGACCTCCCACATTATGAAGACCATGGAGAGACTCATCCTACAGCAGCTCCGGCCTGTGGTCACACCACATCTGGACCCCCTCCAGTTCGCCTACCAGCCCCGACTAGGAGCTGAGGATGCCATCCTCTACCTGCTCGACAGCGTCTACACACACCTGGACAAGACAGGGGGCACTGTGAGAGTCATGTTTTTTGACTTCTCCAGTGCCTTCAACACCATCCGTCCGGCTCTACTGAGTGAGAAGATGACAGCGATGCAGGTGGACTCCTCCCTTGTGTCCTGGATTGGGGACTATCTGACTGGCAGACCACAGTATGTGCGCCTGCAGCACTGTGTGTCAGACAGAGTGGTCAGCAGCACCGGGGCACCGCAGGGGACCGTCCTCTCTCCCTTCCTCTTCACCCTGTACACCAGCGACTTCAGCTACCGCACAGAGACCTGCCACCTCCAGAAGTTCTCGGATGACTAAGCAGTAGTTGGATGCATCAGCAAGGGTGATGAGGTGGAGTACAGGACTACTGTGAGCAACTTTGTCACATGGTGTGAGCAGAACCATCTACAGCTCAATGTGACAAAGACCAAGGAACTGATGGTGGACCTGAGGAGGACCAAGGTGCCGGTGACCCCTGTTTCCATCCAGGGGGTGAATGTGGACATTGTTGAGGACTACAAGTACCTGGGGGTTCACATTGATAATAAACTGGACTGGAGGAAGAACACTGATGCCCTGTACAAGAAGGGCCAGAGCCGCCTCTTTTTTCTGAGGCGGCTGAGGTCCTTCAACATCTGCAGGACTATGCTCAGGATGTTTTATGAGTCTGTGGTAGCCAGTGCTATCCTCTATGCTGTGGTGTGCTGGGGCAACAAGCTGAGGGTAGCGGACGCTAACAGACTCAACAGACTGATCCGCAAGGCCAGCGACGTTGTGGGAGTGAAGATGGACTCTCTGACGGTAATGTTAGAGAGGAGAATGCTTCACAAGGTGAAAGCCATCCTGGACAATCTGTCCAACCCACTCCATGACGTGTTGGTCAGACACAGGAGTTCTTTCAGCACCAGACTGATTGCACCAAGATGCACCACAGAGCGACACAGGAAATCATTCCTGCCTGTGGCCATCAAACTGTACAACTCCTCACTCTGAGTGTCAGACACTCTAAGTTAGTGGGCTGGCCCCATAAACGAACTCTTGTGCAAATTCCCTCTGTGCAATAATCCATATTCAATACCATACTTATGTGCAATAACCTGTGCAATAATCCATATTCAATACCATACTTATGTGCAATAACCTATAGTGCAATAACTCCTGTCCATGTTTGCACTTGTACATATATTTTTTCTTTCTTTTTATTCTATATACACTATATTACCAAAAGTATTCGCTCACCTGCCTTTACTCATACTATGAACTGAAGTACCATCCCATTCCTAACCCATAGAGTTCAATATGATGTCGGTCCACCTTTTGCAGCTATTACAGCTTCAACTCTTCTGGGAAGACTGTCCACAAGGTTGAGGAGAGTGTTTATAGGAATTTTTGACCATTCTTCCAAAAGCGCATTGGTGAGGTCACACACTGATGTTTGTCGAGAAGGCCTGGCTCTCAGTCTCTGCTCTAATTCATCCCAAAGGTGTTCTATCAGGTTCAGGTCAGGACTCTGTGCAGGCCAGTCAAGTTCATCCACACCAGACTCTGTCATCCATGTCTTTATGGACCTTGCTTTGTGCACTGGTGCACAGTCATGTTGGAAGAGGAAGGGGCCCGCTCCAAACTGTTCCCACAAGGTTGGGAGCATGGAATTGTCCAAAATGTTTTGGTATCCTGAAGCATTCAAAGTTCCTTTCACTGGAACTAAGGGGCCAAGCCCAGCTCCTGAAAAACAACCCCACACCATAATTCCTCCTCCACCAAATTTCACAGTCGGCACAATGCAGTCTGAAATGTACCGTTCTCCTGGCAACCTCCAAACCCAGACTCGTCCATCAGATTGCCAGATGGAAAAGCGTGATTCATCACTCCAGAGAACGCGTCTCCACTGCTCTAGAGGCCAGTGGCGGCGTGCTTTACACCATTGCATCCGACGCTTTGCATTGCACTTGGTGATGTGTGGCTTGGCTGCAGCTGCTCGGCCATGGAAACCCATTCCATGAAGCTCTCTGCGTACTGTACTTGGGCTAATCTGAAGGTCACATGAAGTTTGTAGCTCTGTAGCAATTGACTGTGCAGAAAGTCGGCGACCTCTTTGCACTATGCGCTTCAGCATCCGCTGACCCCTCTCCGTCACTTTATGTGGCCTACCACTTCGTGGCTGAGTTGCTGTTGTTCCCAAACGCTTCCATTTTGTTATAATAGAGCTGACAGTTGACTGTGGAATATTTAGGAGCGAGGAAATTTCACGACTGGATTTGTTGCACAGGTGGCATCCTATGACAGTTCCACGCTGGAATTCACTGAGCTCCTGAGAGCGGCCCATTCTTTCACAAATGTCTTGTTTCACAGTCTGCATGCCTGAGTGCTTGATTTTATACACCTGTGGCCAGGCCAAGTGATTAGGACACCTGATTCTGATCATTTGAATGGGTGAGCGAATACTATTGGTAATATAGTGTATGTATTTATATTTATATTTATATTCCTTTCTTTATTTTTCTTGACTATTTGCTCTTTTTACTTTTACACTTTGAGTGGGAGTTGTTATTGTAACTAAAAGTAATTTCCCCCTGGGGATCAATAAAGTATTCTGATTCTGATTCTGATTCTGATATCTATGGGGAGTTAGGCAGGTACTGGGCCATACATCATGAAATACTGACAACGGCATTAACCAATCACTGCAGCGAATAGTTTCTGCTTGAACGCTGAGAGGATGGCTTTCAGCCGCAACACATCCGCTGTAGGCTAGGCGGAGGTGGAATGTATGAATCGCCTAGCACGAAAAACACAAGCGCTCGCAAATACCAGTGATCCATTGGCCATTTGGGTGACTTGAAAAAGAGGGGTCGTCTTAAAATCAGGGTCGTCTTTTATTCGGGGCAATACGGTACATCAGCGTCACACGACCTGAGATGCTACCATATTAGAGGGGGAAACTGTGGGATGACAACCAAGCCTCTTTAGTCTGCCTCCTATTTCACTAAAGACTCTCTGGCTACAACTATCTTACAGTTTGGCTGCACACCTTGCAAGTCAAGCGCTTATCACAGTCCTTGCTCATATGCCCAATGTGAAGGCAACCAAAACAGATTTCTTTCTCCTTTAGAAAGTTAATCTTTTCCCTTTGTGTCTTCTCCTCCAATCGTGGACACTGCTCCAGTGTGTGACGTCGAGAGCAACACATACAAATGCTGATGTTGGTTGCAGATGAACTACTTTGCCGTTGAACCTGGTCAGACCTTTTGGATTCTTCAGATGTTGGGGTTTCAATATTGGTAACAGTAGTTGCAAAACTGTCTCCTTTAAACCCAAAGATTGGATCAGACACTATTTTGACTTGACGTTCGATGAATGACACAATATCAATGAACTGTGCCCTGCAATTGAATTTTTCCAGTATCTCCTGTGCAGAGATTCTCCATTGTTCCCTTAGCTTGTATGGAAGCTCCAGAATCACTTGTCTCATATTTGCTGGCAAGTCCAGTTCTCTCATGTATTGTATGTCCTGCATTGCATTGCAACACTTTCTCCATATATGCTGCAATGATTTTGTGTTCATTCCCAAGTGTTCCTGAAGCAGATGCTTAGCCATATCATAGCCTCTGTCTGGAGCCATATGCTGACAGCTACGCACCAACTCCTGTGGCTGACCTCTTGTGTATCCAGGAAATACAGACAATCTCCTCTGTTACTTGTGTTTTTCTCCACACAGTATTCAAAGGCTCTGATAAAGGTTCTGTACTGCAGAGGATCTCCATCAAAAACTAGAGTTTACCTTGGTGGTAACAAATGAGAGTTTTGCTGTTGTATTAGCAATGTTGTTATTTCATTTTGGCTTTGCAGAAAGTTGCAGAGAGCTGATGTTTCATCCTTTCCTTGAAGAGATAGATTGAATGACCTTTGAATCTGTTAGCTGCACATGAGGGTCCAAGAGAGGTGTGCTTGATGTTTTTTCATGCACTAGTTGTTTATTTCGTTGACTGTCCTGATTATTGTCTTGTGTTGTATTCCTATATGCATGTTGCTGTTGCTGCATAGGTGGTGGTTGTTGCGAGTCCACAGATGTAGGATGGTATTCTTTGGCATGTGGGTTGAGAGTGGTTTGATTGTGCATCTGAGAAAGCTTGGAGGCTGCTAATACTGCTAATTTAGCAGCAGAAGCTGCCATTTCTGTGTTGATCTCCAGCCTTTTCTTTCTCCCTCTCAGCAACTCCGCTTGTTCCTCCAGAGCATGCTTCTCCTTCAAGGCTGCAGCGCGAGCTACAATTGCAACTCTCTCTGCCTCTGCTTGAATGTGTGCTGATGCAATTGAAGATTTACTGGAACTGTTGGATTTTGAACTAGTGTGACTTTTCTGACTTGATTTCTTTTTTTTTTAAGATTATTTTTTCAGCATTTCTGCTTTATTAGGCAGTCACAGTGGAGATGGACAGGAAGGGCAGGGGAGAGAGGGGATGACATGCAGCAAAGGACCTGATGTCGGATTCGAACCCTGGTCGCTGCGATCGGGACTGAGCCCTGGCACATGGTACACGCTCTTTACCGGTGCGCCTCCCAGCTTGATTTCTTACTTGAAACATTTGTTTCAACATTGGAAATGCTGTCACTGGGCTTCACTTCACTCTCAATGCACTCCTCGTTGTTAACATTTTCAACATGTTTAGAAATGACTGCATTGCACTTATTCACATCATCCAAATTCATTTACACTCAACGTTTTTGCCTTGAACCAGACCTCGTGTTTCTGTTGAGCTGTCTTGCATGTTGCTCCTACCTGGGGATTGTGTCTTGTTGACTTTCTGTGTGTTTGGTTGTGTGTGTGTGTGTGTGTGTGTGTGTGTGTGTGTGCACATGTGGGTGCCCTCACTAGAAGCAAAGAAGTAGAGATACCTGATGTTCCGATTTCCTTATGTAAATTTGTTGGTTTCAGTTATGAATGATTTCTGAGGGCTTTAAGGATCAAGGCCTGATATCCCTCTGACAGCACAGAAATGCACACAAACACATACATACACACATGTTTGCATAATCTCAAATGAGTCACTACTCACAATCAGTGCATGACAGATCCTTAAAGTTGGGCTTTATGGGTAAAGCTTTCGTTTAAGGCTGACAATTGGTCACAAACATAAGCTCTCACACACACACACACACACACACACACACACAGACAGCCTTTCATAGGGCAATAAAGGTTGCAGCTATTAGCAGTAATTATGAGTTAGTGAGTGGAAGGTCCATTCATTTGTTACTTACACACCAGGGAGCACAAACAGCAGAGCACAGAATGAGGCAGAATGAGCTGAGAATTAAGGGGTTGAGCTCCACTATCCCCAGTGGCACACAAGCTTCATCATTTGTGAAATTTTTCAAGAGGTGTACATGTATTTTGTCCCTCCAAACCCCAAATAATCAGAGGCAAAATCTTTATGAGAGAAAAGAGGGAAAGGTAGGGTGTGTGATTGACAGATTGAACAGGAGAAAAGTGTTGAATGGAAGATAATAAAGACAGGCAGGGAGTGAAGAATTATGACTGAAAGCCTCAGAGATTGAAGCAAGTGAGAGAGAGTGGGCATTAAATGGAGCTGAAAGGTAATTTACCAATGTGTCGATACAGAAAAAAAAGACAGAAAAAGGTAAGTGTACACAACAGAAGAAATGCAACACAAACTGACTAATAAAAATAACACTAATGAAGCAGAATGATGACAAACAATAAAAGCAATCAATAATATATACATGAGATTAAAAAAAGAAAAATTTGTAGGAGGCTTATAAAAATACCTCACCTAAAAACAAACAACAACAAAAATCAACAAGCAAAGACATGACTGCTTTGGATAACAGCATCTAATTGACAGCAAAAACAACATGATGGAAAATAACAAGATCCACAAAATGACAAGGAAAATAAAACATGATTACAGTTGCCTTAATGTGTGGAAATAGGGGAGGATAATGTTATGTGTTTTTTTTTTTGTTTGTTTTTTTGAGGTGGTGGGGGGAGAGGGAGGGGGGGCTATATTTTAATTGTAATAATATCTTATAAAACTCATCTAGTAAAAGCAATTTTATTAGTAAAAGCAATTTTATTGTGTCTAAATATGTGTGACATTCTGGAAGCAAAACCAGTGTGACAAACACCAAGATATCTTTCATAAATCAAAATTTTCTTGTTAGATGCAATTCACAACATAAATATGTCAAATACTTGTATTTTTGTTGTTTTACTTCCATCTCCAAATGCCAAACCAATTTTTTTTAACCCTTTGAAAGCTGAACAGATTAATTTGATTTCTCTCAAAAACATGGGGAAAAGGCAATGAGCAACTTGACAATGAATGACCCAAAAAAAGTGAAAAGTCACAAGAACTTTAGCAACAATAAAAGTAAAAAACAACTACAAACAAGGAAATGACCTGAAATTCTGTCAAAAAAAAGATAAAACTGATAAAGAGAGACAGAGTGTGTTATTAGTTACTGTAATTGCCATTAATTTTATTCTGTGCAGCGATAACTCTTTTATTATTCATTTATCTCTGCACTTTGTGATGTGCTTGGGCCAGATATGTTTGTGTTTGTTTACAATTTGCTATTACCACAAGTTAACCCTGATTTCAAATCTTCAGGGATCATTATTTTGTAAATGACAGTCATTTCCTTAACTTGTTTGACATTTATGAATTTCAGAATTATTTCAAAATACATAGGCTACTGAAGATATTTTGAATATAATCCATATTGTAATCCATGTCAACAAGTGAATTCATATACTTCATAATTTCTGTCCATATCACTGCATCTGAAGGAACATATTATTTTCCAGAATGCACAGAACTCATAATGACCTCATCCATTTCTCAGTAAGTGAATTAGAAACTCAGTAAGAAAAGATTCCTTTCTTGTATCTCCAAAAGTGATTAAAGGGATACAGTAATCTGTTTTTTTTTTTGTTTTGTTTGTTTTGTTTGTTTGTTTTTTTTTTCATTACTTCGTAACACTGTCAGTGGCACTTTTGCATCACTGGACTGACAGCCACTCCCACACTTTCAAACAAACAAGCCTGAGGCTGCTCCACAGAGACTATAACCAACTACAAACAATAGAGTGAGAATTACGCTATAAAAATGTTAAAAAATGTTTTATAAAAAGATGTAATAACTGTTGATTTACAGTATTACTGTAACATTAACATTACACCAATTCCTAACAGAATACAATGCAAACAAGTGAAAGGCGGGGAGGTGCAAAAAATAAATAAATAGACAGTTTTAGAGAAAAATGAGCACAAAATGAGCGGCACCACTTCGGGTTTAAAGGCCCCATGGCCTGAAAAATGCAATTTTAGAACTAATGCTTGCTTGTTCACACACTCTGTTACAACAGCTCACCTGTTCCTTCCATACTGACAGGAGCAATCCCCTCATCACGACTGGCTCCTGGCTCTGCTTCTGACACCAAATCACATTTTTAAAATTGTCACAATTCTCAGCACAAATCTCCCCTTTTTACAAAGCCTTCTGATCAGTTCAGGTCAGTTTCATTAATGTAGTGCTGAATCATCTAAAATCTCAGGATACTTTTCATATAGAGCAGGTCTACACCATACTCTTCATTATATCAATTATAATAATATTCACTCAATGAGCAATCCTGCCTGCCCACTCTGGTCTTGTGGCTCATGCCTGGTGCTTGGTGCTGGATCTTGCTTCTGACTCTGAGGGGCTACAAGACAAAGTTTCCCAGTTATGTGGCGTCGCATCATACTATTATTTAAATTATATAACGTTATTTTGTATGCCACAACGCCACACAATTCATTGACTTGATAATTAATTAACTTGAACGGTGGTTTGCAGGCAAAGTTCAACATCTTGCCTTACCCGTTTCATCGTCCTCATTTGTCGTTTCAAACCGCGAGCTCGTTTTAGTGAAAAAGTTGCCAGTTTTAGCACATTTGGCTGTGTCTGTTTCCAGAGCTTTCCTCTTTTTAATTCTTGCCTTCTCCACGCCTGACTGAACACCGGCTCGAAAAAACAAAAAAAATAAAACCAGTGAAGACCAGCCCTTGCGGCCCAAACATCAGACCGGCCCACCGGGAATTGTCCCGGTCCTCCAGATTAGCCACTCCGGGCTTGGTGATAGGGAAGGTCTTGGGGCCACATAAATACTGTCCCATGCATTACACCTATGATAAATGAATAAGTGCACACAGCCCGTTTTTTGAAACTGTCCCTGTAAAACGAGCAGATTGCACTTCCATTAATCCTTGACGTCAAGGATGGGGACTCCGCCCACAGCACCCCCAGGCAACCAGCTCACAAGCTAGCGAACTTAGCCAGTACCCCTCCGCTCCCAGGGCAAAAAGTTCACAACATATTTACAACATATTTAACAAAAATAACTTACCATTCTGAAACATCCTGTAAGAAGTGGATTTGAGGTGGTTCGGTTTCTCCTGTCGTCTGCAGTTAGGGATTGGAGTTGGGCTCAAACACGTACAGTCATACACTCCTGAGCAAAATTTTAAGACCAGTTGAGAAATTGCAAGAATTTACATTTTACACTGCTGGATCTTAAAAAGGTTCTAAGTAGAGCTTCAAAATGCAAAAAGAAGAAATGGGAGTGAGACAAAAAAAAAAAAAATGAGTAAGCAATTTATTGCAAACAACCATTAAACTGAAATAGGTTGTTCATCAGCTGATCAAAACTTTAAGACCACAGCCTTTAAAAGCCCAAATCTTCACAAAAATGTGGATTCAGTGTCATTTTCTGTCAGGTATCCACACTGTCATGACCTCCTGATGGCAAAGGCAAAAAAGCTTTCTCTCTTTGAACACAGTCGGATTGTTGAGCTGCATAAGCAAGGCTTCTCGCAGCGTGCTATTGCTGCTGAGGTTGGACGCTGTAAGACAGTCATTTTAAACTTCTTAAAAGATCCTGAGGATTATGGAACAAAAAAGTCAAGTGGTAGACCCAAAAAAATTCCACCGGCCCTGAGCCGGACGATCCAATTGGCTGTCCGTCAAGACACGGGACGATCCTTGGCCCAAATTAAGCTTGTCACTGGTGCCAACTGCAGTCCCATAACCATCAGATGGCATCTGCGAGAGAACAAAAAACGTCTTCAAAGGCCTCGTCTCCTTCAACGGCACAAAATTGCCCATTTGGAGTTTGCATGAGAGCACCAAACATGGGACATTGAAAGGTGGAAGAAAGTTTTATTCTCTGATGAGAAAAATTTTAACCTTGACGGTCCTGATAGCTTCCAACGTTACTGGCATGACAGGGAGATCCCACCTGAGATTAGGGTGACCACCTGCTAATAAGCCCGATGGGGGACAAGGGGTATGATTCTGAGGGACAATGTGGGACACCGCCCCGCGTGGCAGCACCCCCACCTGGCGGGCAGACTCACTGATACCGGTTTACCGATTTCTAGCAGATACCACTTTACATGGTATAGTAATGTTGCCCTGTTCCCCTAACATACCGTATTTCCCCAATAAATCGCCCAGCCGCAAATAGCCGCCTAGTTCTTTTAAACGCCTGGGGTCTACACCCATTTTGCGTATTAAACGCCCACCCGAATAACCGCCGGGGCGATTATTTGCATTATATTGAGGTAACCCAAAATAAGGCTATTCACCTTATTTTTGCAGAAGTAAACAGTTAGCCGCACAATAACTGTGCGGCACTTCCGTTTTCTGTCAAAATAAGAGAGCTAGCTAACGTTAGAAAAAAGAGTGTACTGTAATCTTAAATCGACCGACTGTAAATATGTTGGACAGTAACTGTCATCACAATAATGGCCTGGTGCAGGTCTGTGCAAAAATAAATAAAGGCCTGCACCGAATAGCCGTCTGGTTCTTTTAAACGCCTGGGGTCCAAGTTGATTTTGCGTATTAAACCCCCGGGCTATTAATTGGGGAAATACGGTATGTAATTGCTGCTGTATGCTCATGAATAGGCCACCCTTGTTAATGAGCCCTTAGCTTTCAATGCATTTTTTTTTTCTAAATAAAAGATATTCATAATATTTTAAACATTTCAATTAATTCACCAGTGTGTTTGTTGCTGCTGTCTACATTCCACTGGATGCAAATTCAAAAAATGCACTCCAGGAATTGTATGAGGTCATCAGCAGTCACATGACAAAACAACCAGATGCTGTTATTATTGTTGCTGGGGATTTTAATCAAACAGACCTCAGAACTGTTTTGCTTGGATTCCACCAGCACGTCCACATCCCCACCAGAGGAAACAACACACTGGACCCTGTCTGCACCAATGTTCCTGGCAGCTACAGAGCCCTCCCTCGTCCTCATTTTGGCCAGTCAGACCACATCTCCTTGCTTCTCCTGCCTACCTACATCCAGCTGACAAAAAGGGTCAAACCAACTGTAAAAACAGTTAAAGTGTGGACAGATGAAGCTACAGCAGCTCTACAGGACTGTTTTGAATGCACAGACTGGCAGATGTTCAAAGATGCTGCTACCCAGGAGAACCACATTGACCTTGAAGAATACACATCATCAGTGACATACATCAGCAAATGTGCTGATGATGTGGTAAAAATAAGGACAGTTAAATGATTCCCTAATGAGAAAGCCTGGATGAATGGAGAGGTGAGAGCTCTATGTAGAGCCAAAAAAGCTGCCTTTAAGTCAGGTGACAAAGAAGCCTACAACACTGCCAGAGCAAAACTGAAAGCTGGCATCAAGGAGGCAAAGCAAAGGCATCAGCAGAGACTGGAGAGAGACCTCAACACCAACAACAGCAAAGACTTGTGGCAGGCGGTCAAAAATGTGACAGGCTACAAAAGCAGGAGCGCTCCCTTCATGTGAGGCCACGTTACCAGACGGGCTAAACACATTTTATGCTCGCTTTGACCTCCTCAACAGAGAGTCAGCTGTAAAGTCTACTCCGCCTCCAGAGGACCGGCCACTGTCAGTATCCACAGTGGATGTGAGGAAAGTCCTGCTGAAAGTGAATATGAGTAAAGCTGCTGGGCCTGACAACATCCCTGGCCGTGTACTAAAAGCTAGTAGATGTCATTACTGACATTTTCAGCATATCGTTGTCACAGGAGAGTGTTCCCACCTGCTTCAAGACAGCCACCATCATCCCTGTGCCTAAAAAGTCTGCAGTGTCTAATCTAAATGACTACCGCCCTGTGGCACTCACCCCCATCCTGATGAAGTGCTTTGAGAAACTGGTTCTCCAGCACATAAAGAACAACATCCCTGCCAGTCTGGACCCTCAGCAGTTTGCATTCAGAACCAACAGATCCACAGAGGATGCCATATCCACTGCTCTCCACTCAGTCTTCACTCACCTGGAGAAAAGCAACACCTACACCAGAATGCTGTTTGTTGATTTCAGCTCAGCTTTCAACACAATCTCCCCCATGAAGCTGATTGGAAAACTGAACACTCTGGGCATCAGTACCACCCTCTGCAACTGGATACTGGACTTCCTCACAAACAGACCCCAGTCTGTTTGGATTGGCAGTCTCTCCTCCTCCACTCTAGTGCTCAACACCGGAGTGCCCCAGGGCTGTGTGCTCACCCCCCTCCTGTTCACGCTGTACACCCACGACTGCAACCCCCGACATGGAGAGAACTCTATTGTGAAGTTCGCGGATGACACCACCATCATCGGCCGGATTTCCAACAATGATGAGTTTTCATATCGGGAGGAAATCAACCATCTTGCAGAATGGTGCACAGAAAACAACCTACTGCTCAACGTCAGCAAAACCAAAGAGCTGATAGTTGATTTTAGAAAAAAGGAGGCAAAGACACACAACCCTGTCTACATCAATGGAGCTGAGGTTGGAGCAAGTGAGCAGTGTCAAGTTCCTGGTAATCAACATAACAGAGAACCTGACATGGACTTCACATATCTCTGTCCTGGTTAAAAAAGCTCAGAAACGGCTGTATTTCTTAAGGAAACTTAAAACAGCAAAATTCCCACGGCAAGTTCTTGTCAGCTTCTACAAAGGAGCGATTGAAAGCATCCTGACTGGAAACATCACAAACTGGCATGGGATGTGCACGGCCCAGGACAGGAAGACTCTGCAACGAGTGATTAAAACTGCCCAAAACATCATTGGTACTCATCTACCAAGCATCAGTGATATCGGGGAGGTGAGGTGCCTGCGCAGAGCCAAAAGGATCCTAAAAGACAACACCCACCCCAGCCACAGCCTGTTCACCCTGCTGCCGTCAGGCAAAAGATACAGAAGTATTCGCTGCCGTACCACCAGACTACAGAGCAGCTTCTTCCCTCAGGCTGTGAGACTACTAAATGCACCAACTCCTCCAGGCTTAATAATTCTATTTTCTACACAATCAATCAATTAATCAATCAAGAGGGAACCACATTTTAATTTCACTATACAACCTGTTGTATAATGACAAATAAACTTCCTTGTATCCTTGAATCCTTGTAATTGACAGATGAACTTCCACTTAAGATTTACTTTTTATTTAAAGTGAATGAATTTCTATGGAAAATATAAATAAAATTAAATAGCTTATAAAACTTTAGTCTGGGGATTCACTGGCATTGCACTGGCTCAACAGAGCAGGAACAGTAACAAGCCTCCACTCACATTTGCATGGAATAACGGGCATTGCAGTTGCTGAACACAGCTGGAAGTGTGTGTATCTTTCAAATGGTGTAGGGGTCCGTTTCACGAAGCAGTTTCAACAAACTCCGAGTCTTACCCCGAACTCTGAGTTGATCAACTCTGAGATAGGCAACTCTGAGTTTTCGGAGTTTGAGTTAGTTTTATCATCTCGAGTAGTTTCACCTGGAGTTAAGCGCGTGCATCACAGCTATAAAAAGACAGTGTCAATGTCCAGTTGAATTGGAAATCTGAATGGATTCATACAGCATTTGAACATGTTTTTTAAAGAATGTGCAACACCGCGGCAAAGCAGAGGGAGACGGCGTGGGAGAACACTGCTGCTCGGGTCAATGCGTAAGTTTAAATGGAGTCCGTTGCAATCACAATAATATTACAGGGGAAAACTGCTTGAACGGAAGCCTATTAATTTATTTCATTTAGGTGCAATCCCGCGGGGGAGAAGCGCACTTGGCAGCAGCTTAAGATGAAATATAAAAACATTGTCTTATTACCATCTCCCGATGAATATTTAATTCTCTGCACAGTAACACTGCACCTTCATCCACGGGATCGTTGTCGAAAGGACATTCCATGTTCGTGAAAAAAATGTCGCCACCTAACTACTAATGGACTTCTAATAAAGGCATACTGACTGTTTTTTAATTATTATTTTTTTTTAAATAACAGACGGCAGAACTAATATGCCACGCCAAAACTCGCCTGCTGACTGAATGAATGAGGAAGTTAAATACCGTGTGTGGCTGAAAGAGGGCGGACGGACACAGAGAGAAACTCGAGGTTTCATGAGAAAAACCTGGTCCCGACCAGGTTAGTTTCATGGAGTCTGTTACTGCGGTAACTGGCCAAGAGCTTAAGTTACCTCCCTTTTTTTTTTTTTGAGAGCAAGCATTGATTGTGTGGGACACGGTCTCAAATTACGGGACGCGTGAAATGGGCTTCAAACGCTGTACGCTCACGCGCTACGTGGGACGGGTGGTCACCGTACCTGAGATGTTTTCTACACGGCACAGTGGAGGGGGCGCCATCATGATCTGGGGGGCTTTTTCCTTCAGTGGAACAATGGAGCTTCAGGTTGTGCAGAGGCATCAAACGGCAGCTGGCTATGTGGAGATGCTGCAGGGGGTATCCCTCATGACTGAAGGCCATCGTCTGTGTGGTAATGACTGTGTTTTTCAACAGGACAACGCTGCAGTTCACAATGCCCGCCTAACAAAGGACTTCTTCTAGAGAAATAACATCACTCTTTTGAACCATCCTGAGTGTTCCCCTGATCTAAATCCAATTGAGAACATTTGGGGTTGGATGGCAAGGGAAGTTTCCAAAAATGGACACCAGTTCCAGACAGTGGATGCCCTCTGTGAAGCCATCTTCACCACTTGGAGCAACATTCCCACTAGCCTCCTGGAAACACTAGCATTAAGCATGCTGAAACGAATTTTTGAGGTGATTAACAAGAAAGCTTTTTTTTCTTTGCCGTCAGGAGGTCATGACAGTGTGGATACCTGACAGAAAATGACACTGAATCCACATTTTTGCCAAGATTTGGGCTTTTAAAGGCTGTGGTCTTAAACTTTTGATCAGCTGATGAACAGCCTATTTCAGTTTAATGGTTGTTTGCAATAAATTGCTTACTCAATTTTTTTTTTTTTTTTTTTGTCTCACTCCCATTTCTTCTTTTTGCATTTTGAAGCTCTACTTAAAACCTTCTTAAGATCCAACAGTGCAAAATGCAACTTCTTGCAATTTTTCAACTGGTCTTAAAATTTTGATCAGGAGTGTATAACATCATGCTCAGAGTCCCGGTTTCACGGGTCCCGCAGGGTTTTAGTCCAAATTTGCTCGTCTGTTGGACTTATTTCAGCGCCAACTATTTTATCAACCCGACACAATACAATGCCGGCTTCGTCTGTGGTTTGGGATCGGAGTCAGGCTGAAATATGTACGGTTGTATAACATCACGCTCGGCGGTAGCCATGACAATCTTATATAAGGTGATTATTCGCTTTTGACAAGTTTTTAAGTAGTTACTGTATCTCGTTGGCTCTGTTTTTCTCTCGCTCAATATGGCCTCACAATATGGCAGCGCACTATTGTTTACGTCCCAGAATGCAGTGACGTCAGTTGATTGGTCCGACCATAAGTCACTCAGAAAGCAATCAGCCAATCAGTGGAAAGGGGCTGATTCTCTCTTCTGATTGGCTAAACGAACCGTGCTGCCAGAGCTCCGGGATAAAGGCGAGAGAGGAGCTGTGAAACTATATTTAGCAGACTACAGGTCCTCAAAACCACAAATACATCCTGCTAGAGATATCAACAGTTAAAATAAAACCCTGGAAAAGTGTACACCATGGGGCCTTTAAAGAAAAACCTGATCACTTTGCTTCTTAAGCTTCTACAGCTTCGCAATTAGCTGGAAACTTTATTGAACTTCTGTGTTGTTCACTCCAGGGAGAGAGATGGATGAAGGTAGGCTGATTTTGATAGTAGAGAAGCATCTACTTCTGTTGATGCCAGCAGAAGTTGCCAGCACAAGTTAAGGACCTGTGCACAAAAAGAAGAATTGAAGATGCAGAAATAGCAGTAGAAATTGCAAAGATTTTAAATTGAATTAAATAACTTTACAGATGACCTGTTTTGTGGCTATGACACTGACGGATTTTGTCACAACACATTACAAGGTGATATTGCTGGGTAACTGCTTGCTTCTAGTATGAGTAACTCTACAACTTAGCCACAGATCTAGCAAACAACTTGTAGGCACTTATACTTATATATAAAAAAGCAAGCACTTCCCTCCTGTCTTTGAACGCATTTCAGCTTGGAAATGTTGATATTGCTTTACTTTTGATTCAAAAACAGTTTTCAGTGCCTGTGTGATTAATGTGTTTCTTTCACCTTGGATTTTCTATTGGTGAAGTGGGACTTCCTGAAAAACACCACTTGCAGAATAAATGATGATTTCAATTTTTTATAAGTTCCCTAAATGTGTTTGGCTTTCACTGGCTTTAATAGTTTTAACTGTCTGTTGACTGACATTGTTGAGTTTCTATTTTTGAAAGTTTGCTTTGCGTGTAGCATCCGTGACGGTGAGCCTACTGTTTTGTTTGTTTGTTTGTTTGTTTGTTTGTTTGTTTTTACAGCACTTTCAACAACAGGGCTGAACAGTATCTCATCATTTTGTCTCTGATATACACCTCCCCCATAATTATTGTCATCCTTAATAAAGATGTTTACTGATGATCTTGGCATAGATTTAATCTTGATCTGGAGGGATGTGATCATGTGAGTGCTGGAGGCCTCAAGTCTAGCGGTGCTCCTAGTTAGTGTTTTTCGTTTTATATCAACTGCTGATAGAGAGCTACAAAGTGGACCTTTATTTATTTATTTGAAAATATCACAGCTTATTGCTTCATAAAGAGGCATAAGTCATGAACATAATATTTATTGAAAATGCAGGCAATAACAGAAGACGAAGAAGCAGCAAAGGTGCTGCTGACAACAGCGGCATTTCCAAAGAAAGAACAGAGAATGACATTTTGATAAATTCAGAGGCTTCATTGAAGTTGTTAGCAAAGCACAAACAAGTTACACTGTTACACAATTGGTAGCACCAGAAGAAAACAGCTTGCGGCTGGTAGTCTGTCAACTTGAGTCCACCTTTGGAGTGTGTGTGTGTTTCTCAGCAGCTGCATTCTACAAAATGAGGACCATACCTGTCCAATTTGATTTCTTTGACTTTATCATGATCACATCTGTCCATCACAAATATTATATAAGTGTGTCAGAATGTCCTTTTATTAGGATAACTTACCTCAGTTCACTCCACTTACTTCAAATCAAGCACTCTTACAAGCTTCTCAGAATATGTTACAATACACAATAGACGTTACAGTAACAACCGATCAAACTAGTACAATATCTGACTGCCCAGTCACATTCTTTCCTGTCATAGACATTCCATATGTTGTCATATGCATATAATAAGAATATTGGTATATATTGGTAATAATAAGAACTATGTCTTATCATATTCCTATTATAAGCAGTAGAACACATGTAAGAGAGCCCGTTGAATTATCAAGAAATTCTTTTTGATTGATGTGGGCAATGTTATCCTGATCCCAAGGTTATCTGTCCCATGCTATATTACATTATCTCAATATGATGAATTTTGACACCTACTTTGTCTTAGTTGCAAATGAAGCAACTGCTGTTGAATTACCAAAGGCTGGCCTTTCAGTTACCACTGACAATTTCATGAATTATATTAACCAGATGATATGACTCACAGTCACTTAAATCATATGGGGCTAATTTAATTGTGCTGTAGATATATAGAGCATTTATTACAAATAATTTTATCAATTATTTGTAATTACTAATGTTGTGGGGATGTAAATCTGTTTATACAGTCCTGTTGTGGGGACTCATGGATGTAAAGATAAGAGGTGAAATTTGCAACTAAATGAGAAAAATCTAATCACACAGGAATCTTCTTTAATTAATAATCTTGTATAATAAATCAGCCTCTCATAGTCCACCTCACTCTATGTGAACAAAATACATTTCTGCATTTGATGATGTACAATGTCAATATGGACAGCTGTAACTGTAACTACTGGTGAGGACAGGAGATTTTCATTCTGCTGTTTGCCCACTACATGTTAGTATCAGGTGCTTAGATTGTTCCTTTGACTCAGATCTCAACTTATCCACATCCCTTTGGGTAAACTGAAGACTTGATTTGAGGTCATGAAAGCTTCCTGACATTTCATCTAGTCTTTTATATTACAGGAGTCAGAGTATTTTTATGAAGAGACAGATAGATAGATGGAGAGATTTTGCTGTAGAGCATCTTTTGTAAAAGGATTTGTGCCTATCCAGCAGCTCACTTACTTGAACAGTAGTGAAAGAATGCTTGTCATTTTTTCAAGCTTCACTGCCCTGATTTCACAAGGATAAAAAAGAGTCAGGTATAGAACAGTAATATGGCTATAATTTGAAAAATTAAAAAAAAAAAAAAAGATTTAAGTCAGAATTTAAAATTTTAAGAAAGTTAGACAATGTGTTTTTATCATGACCATATTACTTCTCTGTAGTCAGGACAATGACATGCAAGAACAGATGTTGGACTGAAAGACAAAAAGGACAGGGCTGTAGGAGGACTTGGTTTTAGGGCTCAGAGTCTCTGGTTGGTTGATTTTAAGATGGCGAGAAAATCCCTGCAACCCAGAGACCTCCATTAGATAGAAGAGATGAGGAGATGGATGGTTGTGACTATCAAAGTCTGGCTTCAAAAAGGAATTAAAATATGTTGGAGAGGGCATCAGGGGTGATTAAGCAGAGCTGTGGGGGTCAGTGAGCTACATGATTACATGATTCGTTATTGGCAGGGGAACTGAAAGGGAATAGAGGAGAGAGGGTCTTAGCGACTTTATGCATAATGATACTTTATGTTTCCAAACCTTGATTAGTAAATTAACCTAATTTATTACTCACCCTGGTTAAAGCCAAAAAAAGAGACAGAGTGGGGAGCAGTGCAGCAAATTTCTTTAATTAAGCTGTGCCCATCATCACATCCCCTTGAAGCTGATTGGCTCATAAAGTTACTTACTTCTTTGCTGGTCCACAACCAAACTTTCCACCAAGTTTTGGGTAAATCTGTCTGCAAACAAAACAAACAAACAAAAACAGTTCAGCAAGCACAGCAACCAATATAACATTTCACCCATTCATCCATCCATTTTCTACCTGCCTCAGGATCACAAGGGGCTAGAGTCTATCCCAGCATGCATTGTGCAGGAAAACTCCCCGGACAGGTTACAGATATCACAGCCCACACACACTCACACCTCCATGCAATTTTTAAGTCATTAAGTGAAAATAGAATAAAAAGGAAGTGGGAGTGCTATACCCATGCGCGCGGCCAGGGGGTGCTGCGTATGGGGGGGGGGGCTTAATTTTTTTATGTGACTGGTGGAGAGAGTGAGAGACTGGATTGGATTTGGAGGCAAAACTTTCAGTGACAGACAACCAGCTGTGCGAGCGCAGCGCAAACAAGAGAGACAGTTGCAGCAGTATCCCGCTGTGCTGGCAGACTCGGCAGCAGGGACGGTTTTTGCTGACTGATGGTGCCGCCGACTGATGGTGCCCCGGTGCCGCGGCCGACCGGCGCTGCTAAATAATGGCGAATTTCTTTTTTTTTTTTTTTTTTTCGGGCTTTATCAGGCTGTCGGGCCTAAAGTTTGGCTAATTAGTCGGGTCGGGTAGGGCCTCGGGCTGGCCCAGTCGGGCCCGGTTCGGGTCGGGTCTTAATTTTCAGGCCCGATGAGAACTCTACCGGTGATGTGTCTCGGCGTGATTGCCCCTCTGCACGCGTTTTACATGTTTTTCGTTTTCCTTGCATTAGGTGCAGTACATTAATACACGTTTTACTTTCTCCCCGTCCACACCCTAAGTGACTGCCACAATCAAGTCATTTTCAAAAGAAAGGTGATTTGATCTCCAACAGAATGTCTTTCTTTATCACTCCATCAGGAGAGGCTGCAAGCCATGGTTCCTTTTCACACACCACTAAGCCTTTGGTTTCAATGCTGTTGCCCAGAGTTTCCAAATAGTCCCTTGCAAGTTCCTCCCCCTCCTCTCCTTGACGGGTTGCAGCATTGCCACGGAAGGATGGGTGTAAGTGTTCTGACAAAAACTTGTCAGGCGCCATTGTTGAGCGAATGGGCACCTTTCTAGCCGTGCTCGCTGTGACGCACACTCTCCACGCATCGTGCCAGACCTGTTCTTTGCTCTGTGCTTTTGTAACCTTCTCAATCTTCTCAAGCTGGGCTGTGGACATGTTAATGTATTGATCATAGAAGGTTCTGCATTTTACACAAGCCAGTGGTCTGTGGTGCTCATCATGGGTTAGGAGATGGAGGTGTGGACATGGTGTTGGCTCGGAGATGGTTGAGGTATCAGCATTAAGGCAGAGCTGCAGGAGGCTATTCCCAGGGCAACTGAAAAGTTCTGCCATTGGTGAGGCAAGTGCGTTCTTCCTCCACTCTTCATGAGTCCTAAAGAGTCTCACCTCCTGTGCCGGTTCTGGAGTGGTAGAGGATGGCTGTGAAGTTGGTGGCGGCTGGAAGAGATCCTTCCTGTTGTGTCGTTCGAAGCAGACATACTTCATCTACCTCTGACCAGCATTTCTTTTAGACCCACCATTCCACTGGTTCTGTCCGTCTGTGCAGGCAAGCCCGGTTTTCCCCTGTCTCACAGCATTTTCTACCTAGAGAGATATAGTAAAAACAGTGCGTAGATATTATAATGGGTTCACTGCAAACATGCCATATGATAATACATTGCACACATAGCCTACAATGAATACACAGAATATTAGGCTACTTGCAGAAAGGCACTTTATGAAGAAAATGTGTTATTATTATCATCATGGCACACACACACTTTGCACTCTCTAGCCAAGTAGCCTATGATGTAGTTCGGATACCAAAAATAAAAAGACATATAGGCCTAGGCTACAATGGTCCAATAATTAGTTAGCTTACCTTCCACAGGATCGCAGCTGAGTGGGAACAAGATCTCCCTGGTCCAGCAACACACGTACATCCCGCAGTTTTGACTTCTCCGGCTTCAGTTACCAGCACCCAAGCATTATGCCACGCACTGTTCAAACACTGGCTAGGCTCTACATTTGCTTTCAGATAAACAAAACGATCATGTTTGTATGACATGACACAGCTGATTTTGTTGCTGTGCAAATACTGATATGCTTCTGAGGCTTTCAGATTGTCCATTGCTTTTCCATCTATTGCCATGGATTCCACGAAGTACGCACAAATCTTGCTGTACGTTATGTTGGGCCACGTCTTCATGTTATCCTCCCAGTTCTGCACTGAATTCGGGTGGGGGAGAGTAACGCCATCTCCAGTCAAAGTGGTTGAACCGTGTTCCCATTGTAAGGACATAATTATAAAAACTGAAACCTCACGAGCAGCGAGCTACATGTCCCGACGAAGCTGCGTTAGTATCGAAGTTTGTTTACACCGGCATACGCTGCGCAAACCACTTCCAGCGGAAATGAAGTGCATTTTTGTAGGGTAATGGCGTCCCCCGGGGTTTGGTGCGTAAACCTGTCTATTGGTTGGTTGTTTTTGGTTATCTACTAGCTCTAGCTTCAGCCTAGCTATCAGTTAGCCCTAAATCCAGCCTGTAATAACGATGGTGTGCAGTAACTGCTCTGCTCTTGCAGATAGGCAGTCCCTACTAGAAAGACATGTCCGTGACCTAGAACAGCTACTTTCAGCTAGGAATATGTTAGACGTCATGGGCACTCCAGATAGTCTTAGCCCCTGACCTGACAGCAGGCCCGCTAGCATTAGCACTAGGAGTTTGTCTCTATTCGCTGGTGTGGGAAGGCTCGCAAGAGCAAGCCACCGGTTGTGTGGCCTGTGTGGCAGGTTGAGTGCTGCTGCGCCTCCACTTTAATTGGCATCAGCTGCTCCTTATTCCCAGCTGTTCGGGCCTGATTGCGAGGCGGTGCCAATTCAACTTATTGGTCCTGTCTTCACTGGCACGCTCATTGTTACCTGGCGTTCACCTGGCGAGTGCTGTGTTGGCGTGCTCCAGTGGCGTGCTCTGGTCTGTTTGTGCCATCAGCGGGATATGAAAGCGGGGTTGGCTGTTGGCGACCTGGCGTGCGGTTCGGAGGGATTGTAAAAAGTGCGGCGTCTGCCTCTTCATTGCAAGACAAAGATTGTGTTGGCCTGTGTTCACTTTGCTCTGCTGTTGAAGCCACAGGTTGTGGCTTCACCTCTTCCCCTACGCTCGGCGCGGGGCTGCACTGCACCCCAGTGATGTGGGTTGCCAGCTGGGCATCCTAAGGACGGCTATCCAAAGCCTCCAGCGTCGGTGCGGCCGCTCCATCTCCTGCCGCTACTCATATGCCAAGTTTTCCCGGTTTGAACTGCTTAAAGCGCACAGTTACCTCCCGTGCGCCCATAACTTTGGGTTTTCCGCCCCACCACAGTTCATTTTCTCTTGGTTTAATTAATTTCCTTTTTGGTTATTTGGTTTAATTGTTTATAAGTTATTTGTTAACTATTTTCTTTTGTTTAGTTGGTTTTGATTTCTCAGCGGTTGGGTGATTTTCTGTTAATGTGATTAATTTACTACCCCTGGTCCCGCCCACAGCTGAGTTTTGTTGTGCTAAGTTTATTTTGGTTGTTTTTTTTTTTTTCATTAATATTCGTAATGTTGGGTTTGCTTTATTAATTGTCCTTAAGTTAATTTAGGTTTAGTTATTTATTTATTTTTTTTGGTTATTTGGTTTAATTGGTTAAGTTATTTGTTAACCATTTTCTTTTGTTTAGTGGGTTTTGATTTCACAGTTTTTGGGTTATTTTCTTTTAAGGGGACTAATTCCCTACCACTGGTCCCCGCCCTCAGCTGAGTTTTGTGTTAGGTTTATTTGGGGTTGTTTTTCATCTCAATATTTTGTAACGTTGGTTTTGTTACTTATCATTCAATTAATTTGGTTTATTCTATGTTGTGTGTGTGAGTGCTGTGTGTTTGGTTGTATGGGTGTGTCTTTGTATAGGTCAAATACCTTATTTTAACAGTATCATATCTGCCTGAGTGTCCCGCCACAAGCGGTGTTGATTTTCTTTTCCCTTCTTTCTTTCAGGACAGGAGCTGGTGCAGTGCGTGACAGACTTCCCTGGTGGTGGCTTCCCCCCTGCACTTCTTTAGTTTGGCGTGGCACGTGGTGGTTTGGTTTGTAGTGATTTTCTTTAGTTTGAGTTACCCCTTTTTTTTTATTTTAGTCTGATCGCTGCACCAAGTATCCTTGTTCCTACCCTTTTTTTGTGTTGTAATATTCTACCACAATCAATTTTGTGGTCTATTTGGTACTCAGGCTGTGTATTTTTGACATCTTTGTGTTCTTTTAATCCAGTAAATTTTAACTAATAAACTTTTGTTAATACTTTTGGAAGTCCGTCTCCTGTCCTCTATATTTAATTGGTGTGACAAATCTGTGTGACATTCAGTCGTAAGGGTCTTGTTGAGTGTCCTGTCCTTCCTGGGGTGCAGTTCCCCAGGTGGCATTGTCGGGCAACTTCCTCCTGCACCCCTCCATATCGCCACACCTGGTTTGCAGTCGCCGCTCCAGACTGCAAATGGGTTCTCGCCCCTCTCCAGCCCTGCTGGTAATCCCGCGGGCTGGTGGGCCTCTCCTGCTCCTGTTGACAGAGTGAAGCAATGCACGCTAGTGATAGGAGACTCCATTACCCACAATGTCAGATTAGCTTCGCCAACCTTGGTTCACTGCTTACCTGGGGCCAGAGTCTACGACATAGATAATAGTCTTAGGGTGCTGGTAGCACCGAGGAAGGATCAGGGAACCCAGGCACACTGCACCGCTAGTTATAGGAACATTGTTATTCATGTTGGCACCAACCAAATGTAAGGATGAAGCAGTCAGAGATCACAAAAGCTAGCTTAGTTAGGACACTTGAGTTAGCTAGAAAGATGTGTCAGCATCGATTAATTGTCTCTGGTCCCTTACCGGGGAGGGGTAATGATGAGATGTACTGTAGGTTAACCTCGTTGAACCGCTGGCTGGCCCGTCACTGTGCTGAGCATGGTTTTAGTTTTGTGGATAACTGGCCTTCCTTCTGGGGCCGCCCTCACCTGCTGAAAGCGGACGGCCTTCATCCTACTGGGGAAGGTGCTGCTCTTTTGTCTAGAAATATAGATGGAGCTTTAGCCTCTGTTTGACACTAGGGACTTTATACTCGGCAGGTTGCAGATGATTAGAGAGCCTGCTAGGTGTAAAACTAGTGTGGGTGTGGAGTTATCTAGTGTAGCTAATGTGACCTGTCAGGGTATTTCTCACAACATAGATAATCAGACTGCTGATTTGGCTTATAACATTGAGACAGTCTCCCTGTCCAACTTACAATTTCCCATTCCCCAAATCCATGTATCATAGGAATCTATAAATCATTCCTTCTACTGTTACAGTTGAATTTTGTAACAAAGCACCTAATAAATTACAAAACCAAGTTCCTAATGTCATAAAAACTGTGACTATGAATAAATTGTCATCTAATCACACAAGATGTCTAATTCCAATTCATATTTCATCCTTTCTCTTGGCTATTCCTTGATAGCCAAGAGAAAACACAAATAAATATGGATTGTTGGTATAATTCATTTTGTGAAGTGCTCTATAATGAATTCAAAAAGAACTTATATGTAAAATTTAATGGGCGCACTGATGCAAATAAGAGGCAGGCATCCCATAGAAGAAGTCAACCTAAACCGTACTGGAATGCTGATCTTCAGCAGCTGTGGAATATCAAAGTACGGGCGGAAAGAGACTTCCTGAAATGCTCTGATCCAGTGTCTAGAAGGTCCCTTCTAGAACAGTATAGACTAATCCAAGCTAGCTTTGACAAGTGCCTGAGGAAGTATAAGAGGCAGTTTATGCGAGGGCAGGCCCTACGCCTAGACCATCTGCAAAGCAATAATCCACAACAATTCTGGCGAGAAATTAATAAATTAGGCCCCCCCAGAATTAAGAAAATACCTTATTTAATTATACTCGACAGTGGGGAAACAGAAAACAAAAAAGAAGTTGTTTTAGGTAAATGGGAAAAAGACTTTGGGGATCTCTTCTCAGGAAGTCATATTCCTCCAGGTTTTGATGATGTGTTTCTGAAGGAGGCCTGTGCTATAAAGTGTAGCTGTGAGATAGCCATGAATCATCCTGGTTATTGTTCAAATGAGTTTTTGAATCATGATATTTCTTTGGATGAAGTCAAGCTTACTATAAGTAAAGCTAAATTAAATAAGGCGATGGGAATTGAAGGCATTCCAAATGAGGCGCTGAAATCTCCTCACCTTTTGAATACTCTATATCACCTTTTCAAAACCTGCTTCGAGCATAGAATAATTCCTTCAATGTGGCACAAGGCTATTATTAAACCTATTGAAAAATCATCAAAAAATGACCCCAGGATTCCCCTTAATTATAGAGGGATTAGTCTTCTTAGTACTGTATATAAACTGTACTCTAACATACTGAACCATAGACTAACACAATTTCTGGAAGGAGGTGCATACTTAGTGGATGAACAAAATGGCTTTAGAAAAAACAGAGCATGCATTGATCATATCCATTCTGTTTCATCTATCATCAGCACCAGGATTACTCTAGGTAAACCCACATTCACATGTTTTATTGATTTCCAAAAAGCCTTTGACTGGTGAATAGAGATTTACTAGCTTTTAAATTATTGGAAGCTGGTGTGGATGGTCGATTCTATAAAGCCTTGCAGAGTATTTACAGGTCATCTGTGGCCTGTATTGAAATTAATGATATGCTTACAGATTGGTTTGCCACACCTTTTGGGGTGAAACAAGGAGATATCCTTAGTCCAACATTGTTTGCCCTGTTTTTGAATGACTTAGCATTACAGATTAAGGTATCCCAGTTAGGCATCTGCTTAGATGATATTAATCTGGGTGTCCTATTATTTGCTGATGATATAATTCTGCTAGCTGAGTCTGAACCTGAGTTGCAGAAAATGTTGAATATAGTGAGCCAATGGTGCCATAAGTGGAGGATGGCTGTTAACCAGAAGAAAACTCTAATCATGCACTTCAGAACTAAAGGCACAGAAAGAAGTTCTACAATGTTTAATTTTGATTCAGCCACTCTGGATTATGTATCTGAATACAAATACTTGGGTTTTGTTTTTGACGAATTTTTGTCTTATGAAGCTGGCATTCAATCCCTTGCAAACTCAGCTGGGAGAGCACTTGGCTCGATCATCAATAAGTTGAAAGTATGCAGCCAGCTTGGTTACACAACCTATACTCAACTATACAATGCATGTGTTTTACCAATACTGAACTATGCTGCGGGGGTGTGGGGTGGTAAAGATGCTAAAGCTATTGATAATATAGAGAATAGAGCAATAAGGTGTTTTTTGGGAGTGCATCATTTTGCACCTCTTCTGGCCATTCAGGGGGATATGGGATGGACTCCTGGTTCTGTCCATAGAAAATGTGAGATGATAAGGTTCTGGAACCGCTTCATCAGGATGGCAGATAACAGAGTTAATAAAAAAGTGTTTTTATGGAGCAAATCACACAATTCCCCTTGGACAGCTGAATTACATTCAATTTTTGAGGAGCTGGATCTGGTTTACATATACAGAAATAACCTCTACTGTAGTGTAAACCTTGTAAAGGTGAAACTCCAACAAATCTTTGAGGCTAAATGGTCTGAAAATGTTATCTCAAAACCTAAACTAAGAACTTACCTGCAAATCAAACATAACTTTGGTACTGAACCCTATGTCACCTGTCGATTATCCAGAAGCAAAAGATCATTGATGGCTCAGGTGAGAACTGGCATCCTCCCTCTGTCTATAGAGGTGGGACGCTTCCAGGGCATCCCCGAGGAAGGTCGACTGTGTGAAATGTGTGATCTTAATGAAATTGAGAATGAATCTCATTTTTTGCTATATTGCTCCTGTTATGATGATTTAAGAACACCATGGTTCCATCGTATTCTATTAAAAAACCCTGAAGTATTCTGGTATTCGGACTACATTAAACTAGAGTGGCTGTTCACCTATGATCCTTTTGGCTGTGCTACCTATGTGTCAAGGGCTTGGAGGAGAAGACAGGATGCTTTGTTTAATCGATAATCTGCTGTTTATCCTATGTATATTGTCTTGATGGTCTTGATTGTTTGACCTCCCTTTAGTTATTCTTTTCCTTTTTTTGTCTTTTTTGTTGTGTGTTCATCACCTGACCGGGAAAATTTGAGTAACACCAGTTATGGTGTCCTGTAAGCCCATGTGGGCTGGGCTATGTTTATTAGCATGACACCAAAATAAAAATAAATTCATTCATTCATTCATTCATTTCATCCAGTGGTAGCCCTACTGGTTTGCCTACCGCTGGCCACTGCAGCAAGAACCTCAAATATGGTAAGATCCTTGATCTTGTCTTATCTAAAGGGATAGCTGTTTCTAACGTGACTGTCTTGCCAGCCACTTCTGCTGTGTCAGATCATTTTCTCATTAGGTTTGAAGCATCACTGGCTTGTCCTGTTAGTGGTGGCACAGATGTAACTGCCAGTCGCCACATTGGACCCTCTGCTGTTGCTGCATTTCGCCAGCAGCTGCCTTGAGTTTTGGCTCCTCTCACTGTAGAGACAGGCTCTCTTGAAAATCTCACCAGTACCTTAAATGTGGCCCTCTCCAGATGCAGATGCACCTCTCACTACCAGAGTGAGGCGACTGAAGAGATCCATGCCTTGGTTTAATGAAGAGACACATGCTCCTGAAGCAGGCCCGCAGGAGACTGGAATGCCAATGGTGAAAATCAAAATTGGTAGTTGACCTGTCTTGGCATGATAGTTTAATGAAATATAAGTGTGCCTTATCTGTCGCTAAAGCAGCGTATTTCTCCCGCCTAATCACTACTAATAAACATATTCCTAGACTTCTTTTCACCACTGTAGCGAAACTCACCAAAAAAACAACCATCTGCTACCTGATCACCATTCACAGCTGAACTTTTTCTGTAACAAGGTTGATTTGATCAGGCACAAAATCATTTCTTTATCCCCAGCTTCTCCTGCAGATGCGGTCCTACCAAATTCAAATTCGTTTTTATGCAGTGATTCACAGACAGTCCCTGTTACTACAGTTTTTGAGGCTGTCTCTCTTGAGCCTTTGTCCAAGCTTATGTCAGCCTCTAAACCAACAACTGGCCTTCTCGACCCGTTGCCTGCTAAACTAAGGAGTTCTGGGATTGACAATGCCTAAAATTGCTAATTTATCACTTACCACTGGCATTGTTCCCAGCAGTTTTAAGACAGTTGTTGTCAGACTGCTACTGAAGAAACCGCATCTTGATGCAGGCTCTTTAAATAGATATCGTCCGGTCTCCAATCTTCCGTTTATTTCTAAAGTGTGTAACGGGTTAAAGTAGGAGGACTCAAGGCAGAGAAAACGAGTGAGGCAGCTGATCAGTTCAAAGAAGGGGTTTATTACAACTGAAGGTGCAGGCTGAGTCCGAGATGAGAGGTGGCTGGATTGCAGATTTATGGGACTGGCTTGCTCATGGCTTAAGTCATACTTATCTGAAAGAACACCGTGTGTCTCCTACAACAATATTATATCTAAATTCTCCAATATCAAATACAGTGTACCTCAGGGCTCAGTCCTGGGTCCTCTTCTTTTCTCCCTGTACATTTCGCCACTTTGACAAATTATATGTAATCATGGAATTAATTTCCATTGTTATGCTAATTATACATAGCTATATTTGCCTATAAGGGCTGACAATCCCACACAGATCTCTAGATTAGAGGTCTGTCTGGCCGCTGTGAAAAATTGGATGTCACTAAACTTCTTGCTGTTAAACTCAGATAAAACTCCCAGACACAGACCCCGTTTTGAACAGATAACATTACTGCTCGACAACTGTGTGATTTCACAAGGTGTGGCAGCCAAAAATTTTGGTGTTACTTTTGATCCCTGCTTATCCTTTGACAGACACATTAAGGATATCACCAAGACTGCCTTCTTTCACCTACGTAATATAGCACAAATTCGGTCCTTCCTGTCCATGGCTGATGCAGAGACCTTAATACATGCATTTGTTTCAGCTAGACTTGATTACTACAATGCTCTGTTTTCAGGTCTGCAAGATGGTTCAAAATGCTGCTGCTAGAATCTTAACTAGAACAAGAAAATTTGACCACATTATCCCAATTATTGCCTCCCTTCTTTGGCTTCCTGTCCATATTAGATCAGATTTTAAGGTGCTTCTGTTAACTTATAAAATCTTGAATGGGCTTGCCCCATCATATCTTTCAGATCTCCTTAAACCCTATATTCCATATCAAGCTCTCCGCACTCAAAATGTAGGGCTCCTATGCCTACCAAAAGTTAACAAAAAGTCAGCAGGTGGCCAGGCCTTTTCCTATCGGGCCCCACTCTTATGGAATAACCTCCCTGCTGTCATCAGACAATCTGTTGATTCCTTTAAATCTAAACTCAAAACTCATCTCTTCACCTTAACTTACGGTTAGACAATTAGTGGTATGGCGGGCTGGTTCTCGGTCTCGATCAAGTAACCCAAGAACTCACCTGCCAACAGGATTATAGACTATTGAGATCCAAATATCTATTATCTTGTTATCATCTATGACTAATGTTCTCCTTGTCTCTCTCCCGTGTGTGTGAATGGTTTGATGTGAGTCTTCTGAGTGCATGTGTAGTCTTTTATCCATCTAGATTTCCACGGTGTTGGTGGTTGTGTGGCTCAGGTCCCAGGCTGCTCCAGTACTTCTGGCTCTGCTCGGAATCCTCATCTCATTCATGACACACCAACCACTGACCGTTACTGCTACTATATTATCATTTTGTTATACTGACTCTGTGCTAGCATTGTGTAATCTGTGTCCTGTTTCTGTGCTTACAACATCCATTGCACGTCTGTCTGTCCTGGGGAGGGATTCCTCCTCTGTTGCTCCCCTGAGGTTTCTTCCTATTTTTTCTCCCTGTTAAAGGTTTTTTTTTTGGGAATTCTTCCTCATCTGATGTGAGGGTCTAAGGGCAGAGTATGTTGTATTCCTGTAAAGCCCCTTGAGACAAATTTATGATTTGTGATTCTGGGCTATATAAATAAATAAAACTGAATTTAATTGAAACTGAGTTTAGGTAGGTGGAATTATCTGCCATCTCTGAATGTTTGTGAAGTTTTTGAGAACAAGATTGTAATTCCATCTTGTTGCCATATCTTTTATTTTGATTGCTCATATTGTGACAACGTCCTTCAAGGGACTGTTTGAGAAAAAGCACTGATTCTTAGTGTGCATAACTTGTATAACTTTCTTTTTTCAATTTTGCGTTGCAATTCCCCTGTCCTCCTGTATTTTGTGCCCTGTGAAAGTGAGCTGTGACCTTGTGCAAAATGCATTTTGAAAGCAAACGATCTGAAAATTGACAAAAAGATTTGAATAGGAAAAGTTAGTGAAGCCTGAGAGGGAACTATGGTGCAGCAATAAAACTCACCTTTTCCAGAATACCAGAAATTCTCACTTTGGTGCATACAGTTAAAAAAACAAAAAAAAAAAACAAACAAACAACAACAAAAACAGTCTTATTGAAGCATGCACAGGTGCAGCATGTTCATGAAGCCTTAAAATGTATAAAAAATAAAACAATAGCCCCTTTTGAATATATCAATTTGTGTTTGTATTTGTATATCAATTTGTACTTTCTCCTGAGAGGATCATTGTAGAACAAAGCACTGTTTAGTACACTCACCTCTAAAATGTGCATACTATGAATAAACAGGGAGATAGAAGCACATGGGGATGGCTAGCCTGAGGATGCATGTGCATAGGTTCATACATGTTCTCACATTTAGACTAAAATATTGAAAAAAGATGCATGAAAAAGGAAGATGAATATAACTCAACTGAGGTGTGCTCACACATTTGTACATTAAAAAATATCTTCTATATATGCTCAGTTCAAGGCTTCCTGTGTGGTGATAGACAGTGAAGTGCTTGCTTCCACATACAAACTCTTTTTCTCTGTCTTCTTGTGTCTTGTTATTTCTTTTGTGCATGCATGCACAAACACACATTGCTGCTGGTAATTTGCATTAACTGAGGTGGTGGATGGACTCCTGATGATGGTGATTGAATATTCACCAGCAGCGTCTTCGCATTGGTCCTGTGCCATCTTCCCTCTTTCTTGCTGTGTGGAAAGTCCTCATCATCACTCGTTTTCACAAGCTCAAAAACAAAGGCCAGAGAGGGGGTGGGGGCAAGGGGGGGTCGATGCTGATGAAGACATGCTGAGGTGGTGAAGGAGGAGACAGGTGGAGGAAGTGGGGGGCAGGAAGATGGAGGGGAGGTTAGAAGGGACAGAGGTTATGGAGGTGGCAGCTACATCCTAGAAGATGAAAATTAAAACAAGGTTTAAGAAGACAGGGAGAGAGGAGAGACAGAGGAGGGATGGTGTCACAAGAATGACCCCAACCCACATTCTCTCTGTGTCAAGTATTAACTGTTTCTCTCTCTCTCTCTGCCTCTCCCTTTCCCCTCCTCCCCCTCCCTCCTCCTCTGCATTGAAAGACAACCTGCAGCCTGTTTGCCAGTTGTGCCCTCAGCACCTGATGCTCATCCTAATGAAGCATTACATTAACTGAAGGCTGTGCGAGTATATTTGTGTGTGTCTACAGATGTGTGTCTATAAGTGTGTGGTTTTGTGTCTCAAGAATCTTAAGAATTTAAGTCGGGCTGAGGATTTCCTCCTGCGTGGATAAATATCTGGGTACAGCTTCCCCTTAAACCAAAATCCTTATTCTAACCATTGGAGTGGAAACGGAACCGCTGACTTACAGTTGATGGCTACAGACAGCTTCACCCTCAGCCTATGGGAAACAGCTGAAATGCACCCACACACAATACGTGCTCACACACACAGTGCGTGAACACACTCACATAAACACATTCAGGGTCTAAACATCCATCTTTGATTTTATTTTTCTCATGGTTGGTCATACTGGCCAACCATGACCTTTTAATAAGTACTAAGTAACATAACTATTTAGATTAGTACACTAAAATAATATGACTCATTATTTTTGACTGCTTGACTGCTTTAGTCAGTTTTTTGTATTAACAAAATGTTTTACATGGACTGTATCTTTGTGATTTCATGCATAACACACAAATGTAGATAATACATTTGATTGGCATGACTGTGTTTAAGCAACTCCCTGCCTAATCAGAGAGCCTTCTAACCCCTCTGAAGGACTGAACAAAGCCAAAGTGTAACACTGTTACCTGTAGGCTACATGAGGCATTTGCATTGGGTACATAGAGATATTAGTGTCAGTAAAATTAATAATTCAAAACAGGCCATGAAGACCATACAGTCTATTGATGACTGGAGGCTCTAGCATCTCCACCATCTCCACCTGGCTGAGTCCAGATGAGGGAACAAGATGCTGCTTCTTGCCAGACATTTTCTTGGAGTCCAGGGAGTCAATATGGGATCAAGAAATTAGGAAAACAATTATCAGGAACTGTTAATATCAATATCTCTGATCTGAGAATGGATGTGGAGATGCTGATCAGCTGATCTTTGTGGCATGGATGACTTCATCTTCCTGCCTGAACCTACCCTATAAGCTCCATTTTTAGATGTGAAGCACGTCAATGAGCTGTAGGTGAAATTCACTCTCTCATTCACAGGATCTTGTTTAGCTATAGGTGCGCTCTATTTGGACATGCTGCTTTCCACTTCTTGCATAGCAGTGGGGGCAGAGTAAAGTGTTTAAAAGTGTGGGTGGCAGCTGTAGTAGCTACTGGCTGTTACAGTACACCTTTTGACTAACTGTAGCTGTGGAAACAAACAATAAATTAGCAATTTATTGGCTCTTCATCAAAATCACACATAAAAAATATCTTTGTGTTTCTGCAGCGTTGTGATGGTAATCCAGTGTCTCACTATGATTTAGCTACAATATGTGACATTGGACCAGGACGGCAAAACAGGCATGGGAGTTTTGGAGCATATCCTTTTGCAGTCATACTTAATAATAATCTATTAAGTTGACTGTATGCACCAGTGTTCAGATCTCTGTTTATATACTTTTTTATTGAATTGTATCTCTCTTCTTCCAGAGCTTTGGTGAGTCTTCCTCCCAGCACACATATCTTGGCTGACGCCACCATCACTAGTCGTTGGTCCCTGGAGGTGTGCCTCAGCTTGCTGAAATAAGAATATAGGCTGCATATTATTTTGCTTTTCAAATTTGTTTCATGCTCAAAAATGTTAATTTATTACATAGCATATTCAATAACAATCCATAGGCAAATAGACCATGTGCATTTTTATTTTGGTTATGTTTTATGCAGAATTGCACTGGACATTCCAGTGGAAGTTTGTGCTTCTTTTGTGCCTCCGACTGCCTGTCCCGCAGATGTCAGCATTACAAGAAGATGATCCCTGAAGCGTTCACTTGCCGTAGGTAAAATGTGAAATGTAGAGTGGATCTAAATGTAACCTAATTTATTGTGTTCTCTGTACCAGTCTATCTGGAAATTTTACTATTTCAAAAGATCTACAAGGCAGGTGTGAAAACGCCCAAAGTAAATATTGCCAAATGAATGGAGCCTGACCAGACAAGAGACAGCTCCTTGCTGTTCTGCACAGTCTGCTGTTACCCAGGCTAGCCTTTATAGTGTTGTGCTGCAATTTCATCCCACAGCAGCTTTTCTGCCCACATTCTCTGGAAGTATGCAAAAACAAGGCTTGTGTGCACAGCTAAGCAATAGAATGAATGTTATTCTACATATTTGCTTTTTATTAAAAAAAAAAAAAAAAAAAAAAAAAGATTTGGATGTAACTCATTTTTATTAGTAAATGTACAAGGATACAAGGATACAAGGAAGTTTATTTGTCATTATACAACAGGTTGAATAATGAAATGAAATGTGAATTAACTTTATTAAATTAAATTAATTAAGGATTAATTGCAACATTTTCTCAGTAACTGTAATGGATTAAAATGATTTATTGTTTATTTTGCAATTTTATTATATAACGTTGTTACATATAAGCCGTTCTTCTCCAACTTTAGCTGTGTGTATGTGTGTGCACCACATTGTGTAACGTGTACATAGTGTGTATGCACTACTGTGAATGCCATCAGTTTGCATTTGACATACCACTTGAGGAAAGACAGAGAGTCTCATGTCATTGTGATTAGCATTCTCCACCCACATTACCCAGTCAGTGTTTACATTCTCCACGCAGCTGGTCACTGTACACATTCACCAGTTGCCCTGAGTGACTGTGACACCTGTAAATACATGTTTGTGTGTGCATGTGTGTGTGTTGTGTGGTGAGTCGGACAGATAGGTTGCAGATCCTGATTTTCTATCTTATGTCTCTCTTTCTCTCTTTTATCAATACACAATGTGCCCAGTAAATCTTAAAGTGTCATTAATATACTGTAGATAACACACTCTCCATATAATCTTTGACTTCAACACAATTAACAGGACTTTGAGGGAGCTGGAAGCCATTCAAGTATATATTTGGGTGTGAGTGAGTATCCATAGACATCATTCACATTAAAATGCACATTGTCCTGGAGGAAATGTTCACATTGACAATAGTGCCCTTGCTTGAGCTCACACTTATGGCTGCTGTGTGTGAGTGCATTAATGTCAACCACTGATGCATGCATGTGTGTGTATTAGTGGCCAACTAGTGTAAGAGCTGAAGACACTGACCTATGGGTATGCTGATATGAGATGAATAGTTCATTAGGGTGCCAAGGCACCAGCTAACGGTCACATTCTCAAATGCCGGACGAGCACTCTGAAGAGACCAATTAGGATTGATCATCAGCTCCTATTACCACTGTTATGCTACAACGTGGCACAATTGCTTAATGAGAAGAGATAGCGCAGTCGCTGGAGAGATGGGGGAAAAAATGAAAGACATATGTAAGCCTCTGCTTTTAGAGGCTTATATGTCTGCTCTCTGTATATGAAACATTGGGCCAGAAGAAGGAAGTGATATACGAACAAATTTCTTATTTTTGTTTGAATCCATGATTTGTTCTTATTTCATTTCCATTACTCATTGAGGCACTCGGCTTGGGCAATGCATTTTTTGGTCTCCATTTTAATACTTAACCATTTTCATTTTATTTAACCAACTGTACATCCCTTTGCTAAGATGACATTCACAGCATCACAGATTTTTTTTTTTTTTTTTTTTTTTTGCCTCTGTTGGCTTTTTGACTTTCCAGTTACGCCAGTGCTGACACTCTGAAAAATCAAATTTTCTCATATGACAGAACTTTAGTTTAAATAATTTCAGTTCAATCTCAGTCTTTATCAATCTTCATTTATATAGCACCAAATCACAACAGAAGTTATTTCATGACGCTTTACAGGTAGAGAAGGTAAAGCAACGTATTCTCATGAAACGGTTCGTATGATATCATACGAAAAGTTATGCACAAATTTTCATGCATATTCCTACGAATTTCCAGCAGCATGAGCGATCAGCGCGCATGTGTTACAGGTACCGGCTAGGACCTCATTAACAGTTTATATCCTGTAAACAGGAGACATAAATGAGACACGGGAACAGTATGACCGCTCATCTCCTTCACTCGGCAGGAAGAGGAAGGCTCATTTATTAAAACATATTTTCTCATAAATCAACATGACAATTTCTCATAAATCAACATGACAATATCTCAGACATCAACATGACAATATCTCATAAATCAACATGACAATATTCACTGTCACACTATAAGTTGTTTTTCAAATGAAAATAGTACATAGCTTCTGCTACTTAAATCCCTCCAAAAATGTATGAGCTAGTCGTTTTCTTTAAATTATTTTTAACCAGTTCTAATACACATAAAATCAATTTTTAACATCAGCTTTTTACCTAGCTATAACAGCCCATGGAATCGGGTTTTAACACTCAACGCAATCTGACACCTTCAAACAATACCCAGGCTTAACAAAAAAAATGTTCGGGGAGCAACACAAAACTCGGCCTGCCGCGTCACAGCACGGAAACAGGCGACGCCATAGAGCGCGAAAACACGGACACCAGCCCACCACACACACACGGCCAACCCCGCACCCGCACACGTCCACACACCCACAAAACAAGCCCAATGCTGGACACCAAAATACACAACATGTTAACATACTAATAACCACTCTCTCCTCCCAACATTCAAGTTCACTAACCTGTAAACAGGAGACATAAATGAGACACGGGAACAGTATGACCGCTCATCTCCTTCACTCGGCAGGAAGAGGAAGGCCGGAAAACGGACCGAACTGACGCAAAGTCCCCCCCCGGATGCGGCGGACGCACACTGCCCCCTGCTGGCGATCACACGCAAATGACTCCTGCTATGTACATTAAATAGTTTAGTGCAGTGTTGGTGGAGACAGATCAAATACATATCAGCAGATGTCAAAAAATAATAATAATAATTTTGCAATTACAAAAATTATCACAAATGTGATTACACTTTAGTGGGCATCACACATGCGCGAGCCCCGAAGCAAGAGCCTTAAGAAAAATGGTGGACATTGCTTTTATTCTCAATGGAAAATGCAATATTTTAAGAGAGCTTATGCATGCATGCAATGCGTTTTGATAATATTTCTAGCGAGAAATGTGCATTTTATTTCCAAAATCTTCGTTCAGTTAATGTATATGATGTTTACTTTGTTAGTTATTACGAAGATTCTTTCAGGTTGCTATCGTTGCTATGGCTGTTGCTATGGACGCTGCTTCCACTATCGCTGATGTAGCTTCCGCTCGGAAGTATATTCGTCACTGTCACCGTGGAAATCTGGGGAGGGAGGCATGGGGTTAACCTGCTCTCACAGAAATCCGTGAAATGACCATGACCTCCTAATAACGCATTGCGTGCTCCTCGCACGCAGGGGTGCTGCCAGGAATTTTGGGCCCCATGAAAAAAAAAAAAATCTATTTACTCGATGATGGTTTAATAATTTTATATTAGTTTTTACCTATTTTTTGGGGCCCCTGTCAAGCAAGGGCCCTTGGAATTGTCCTAACTTTTCCCCCATATACGGCGCCCTTGCTCGCACGTAACCTGTTTTAATCATAGATTTCTATGGTTTTAATTCCGTGTGGTCACCACACAAACAGTATCCACTGAAAGTCAGCGAGGATCCGTGCTGGACACACGGATTCTCAGCTTCAAAGACGTCACGCTGTGGGTGGTGGTTCATAGATCCCGGAAGTGCAAATTTAATCGATATTCCGAAAAAAGTCTGATTATTAGCCATAACGTTGTAACCATCCGAGGCAGACTTACCACGAGCTATGAGGATGTGTAACAATGGCATGTGCTTCTGCCGAGTCCACAAGTCCCGTATAATATCAACTTTATTTTAAGAAAACATGTTTTATTTGCGATGTCATATCACGGAGAAGCACTACATTACCCATAATCCTAGTGTTTATCAGCGACGTGTCTGATTTGACTTTCATCAATAAAGTCAATAAAGTGTGATAAAGTGCATGAAAGTTGATAATATGCTGATATGTTACGCCATTGAACACAACCCTTTCAGTCAGCGAAACAGAGCGGGTGGATTTGAATGCATAAGCTATCTTAAAATATTGCATTTTCCACTGAGAATAAAAGGAATGTCCGCCATTTATTTTGTTTTCACAGAAAGACCAGCCTGCAGCACATAGGTCACGTGATCACTACTTTCTGGTTCACAGTTACATGGGAAATTTACGAATTATAGTGCAATATTTTTCGTAGGAATTTGTACGAACGTTGAATGAGAACAGCCTGGGTAAAGACCACGCTCTACAAATTACAGTAGAAATTTGTCCTTGTGTGTTTGCTAATCCATCCTGATACACATGGTTCAAGACTAATAGGACAGTGGCTTTAAGAGCCATGCTAGTTATTTTGAATGTTTGGCCCATTCACTACAAGTGTACCCACATTTTACACTGCCACAAACCATTTTGTAAATCAAATGAGGATACTAAAGATTTAAACAAATCAAAATTCCTCCATTTTCAAATTTTTCAAATTAAAAATTTTGGTTTGGTAATGTTCTGCTTTTGAGGCTAACAAAGTTGTTGCCATTCATAAAACACAGAACTGATAACTCAGTTATCAGTTCAGAACGCGGACGGAGCATTCCACTTCACCCAATCAAACCAATCAAGTCATCAAAACACAACAGCGCTGCTGCTTTTAGGAAAACTAACATGGATGACTATATGATATCGGGGAGGTGAGGTGCCTGCGCAGAGCCAAAAGGATCCTAAAAGACAACACCCACCCCAGCCACAGCCTTATCACCCTGCTGCCGTCAGGCAAAAGATACAGAAGTATCTGCTGCCGTACCACCAGACTACAGAGCAGCTTCTTCCCTCAGGCTGTGAGACTACTAAATGCACCATCTGAACTCCTCCATGTTTAATAATTTTATTTTTTATACAATCAGTTAATCAATCAAGAGGGAACCACATTTTAATTTCATTATACAACCTGTTGTATAATGACCAATAAACTTCCTTGTATCCTTTATTACAGTGATGGAATACTGGTGTGAAGAAAGTTTTAAGTCTCATTTTCATAATGAAATGAGTGGAAACTAATGGCTGAACAAAAGGTTGGAAAATAATATGTAAGTTCTAAAATATGACTGCTGACTTTGAGAAAAGATTTGCAGAAATTTCTTGTGGCTGTTAGGCTAAATATCCAGAATCATGGGTATCATCCTTAACTTGCGAGGCACCTGGATTCCCAAGATAATGATCACATGAGAATCCAGGCTTTGAGTTATACATTAACCACAGTGATTCGGATCAATAGGCGGCAGTGGCAAGGCAGCTACGAGCATGGTTTGTATATGACAATGAGAAGCTATCCTAGCCTTTTATGCACAAATTTTCCTTATAAATTTGAAAGAATAATCTATCGATATGCTAATTACATCGATAGCTACCCCATCCTGCTTGCTATCTGTCAAAGTTCCCTAACTGCAGCTTGTTTCCTTACTCTGTTATATGGTTTGCTGATCTGATTGGTTGAGGATAGCCCGTGACAGACAGATGGTTCATCCAGTCACCAATCAGTATTTTTTTGAAAGTGACGAACAGAAAATGACAAAATGGAAAATGCAACATTTGAGAGGTTTTCACTCCTGGTGCCATCATGAATAACACCCTGATTACTTTAAGTAAATTATCAACAAGTAATCAGTGTGCATGAATGTGTGTCCATGTGGTGATGCGAGTGGTCAGGAAGGGTACAGTTTCTTATGTGCAAAAGGTGTCTTTATTATGTATTGCTGTCTTCACTTTGCAGCCATACTGTTGCTCTGGGCTCAGGCTGTTTGAAAAGTCCCCCCACCCCCACATGCCCATCCCACCTCTCTATCCATCCACTCTAGTGTTATGGTGACAGGTCCGAGTGGCACGGCTTATCCCAGCATACCACAGTAACTCCTTGGATTGTCAGCCTCTGTGGTCCTAAGACCCTGAGATGAGAGAGGGGCAGCGGAAAGACCCCCTTTTTTCTTATTCCCCCTTCTGACACAATAGAAGGCTATTATTCCTTTCTATGCTTTGTTCTTTTGTTCCATTACAGTGAGCACTCATGGAGCCCATTTTGCCTCCTTTATCTCTGAGAGGCGATTTTGACACCTATTGACTCACAAGTCTTTGTGTTTATGTCGCAAAAAAGTATTCTATTTGTCAGCATTATTTACAATTTTTTCCCCCCCTCATGCCTAGATAGCTTCAAAGCCTGAAAGCTCTAGAGAACTGCTTTGTGTTCATATATAAGAAGTACTTTGAAGAGTAAGAGAGTATGTGTAAATTAGGAGGTTCAGAGTGAAAAGTTGACTGTCATTGTGAGCATCGGGTCAGAAAGCATGGAAAAACAGCAAGGAATCTTCAGTCCTCTGTGCAAAAGTTTATTTCTACAAAATCAAAGGAATTGCATTTATGAACATGTAGGGAGAAAAAAAAAACACATGCTTTTGAATTTGAAAAGGAAAACATTAAAACTTAACACAGTAAGTCTGATTAGTTTCACATGGCTACCTTAGAGAAACAAAGGTAAATAAAAATCATGTTAAACCAACATGGGCATAAGATAAGAAATAAAGATTAAGATTAACTCCTCTTACCAGATCTGCTGCCCAGTAGCCTACATGCAAAAGTGAGAAAGTGAGTGAGGAGTGCAGTCTATGAATAAGGAGTGAACTTAAGTAAATTAGGGGTGACAAAGGGCAAGACAAGAGCCAATTAGTAATGAGTAAAGGAAGTGAGGTAATGGAAGTGGAAAACGTACTACAGTAAGTCATATCCAATGACAAGGCACTTACATGTAGTAACTTGATATCCACCGATATTGCATTAGTAATTAAGTGTCAGTCATATGAAGTGTCAATTAATTTCTACAAATGGATTTCTTACTTCCCTTGACATAAAACAAGTCAATTACAATCCACTCATTGGTAGAATTGACAAGGCTGAGCACAAATGCACGACTCCAGACAAGAGTTCAAATAAATAGTCCTAATCATGAAAAGTAACAACTCAAAATCACTCTTACAGAGGAAAAAAATAGAAAACCAAAAATCACTCTTTTGAGGAAGTAATTAACAACAATGGCAAAAAGTAGCAACAGAAAATCAGTCAAGCAGAGGAAAAAAAACAACAAACCCAAAAAGCCACTCTTTTGTGGAAACTAGACAAGAAAAGACAAGGTAATACAAAGCACCAACTAAGGGAGTCAAGACAAAATGCAAGAATACAAGGTAATGATCAAAGGCAACCTGACAAGACTTGGCGTGGGTTGGCTGGCGAGACGACACAAGACGAACTGGCACAGGACAAAGGGAAACACGGACTATAAATACACACACAAGGTCATGGGGAACAGGTGGAAACAATCAGGGCGGGGCAGACAGTCAGACCAGGGAAAACACACGTGGGGAAGGGCAAGTGACCTGAAACGAAAGGAGAGTTAAATTTCAAAATAAAACAGGAAGTCACGAGACAAGACACAACAACACTCAACATAATTTTCTTGACATGACAATAATTAAATACATTATGCAATTCATTCATTCATCTTCTAAACCGCTTATCCTCACTAGGGTCGCGGGGGGGTGCTGGAGCCTATCCCAGCGCTCTTAGGGCGAAGGCAAGGAAACACCCTGGACAGGTCGCCAGTCCGCAATTGTCTATCAAATTTAATAATAATAATAATAATAATAATTTGACATTCATTTTATCTCCTCCATGTTTCAAGTTTGTCTCATATCGCAAATTGACTAGATTAAAAGATGGAGTAAGTGTGTTTGAGGGAATGAAAGCGCAAAAGAGAAAACCAGGAGGCATTTGTATTTCTTCAGTCCACCAAAATTCTTCAGTCCTCGAAACAACAATGTTGATGGACATCTTATTGTGTGTGAGTTTGCTAGCTCTGTTGCAGCCACATGGGACACAGCTGACCTGAGGTCAGTAAAGAATAAACAGCTTTGGGCATGACAAAGAAGTATGGCTGAAACCAATTTGAAATGATCCTGCTCCAGCGATGGAATGAAAGAGCAAAGTCTCACTCCACTATTAAACGTGCACCAAGTGAAACTAATATAGTTACAATTCTGTTTTAGGATTTAATTTTTGAGTCTTGTATTCACATCATTTTTTACAGTGTACATTTTATATTGTTACATTGTTTTTTGTGGCTGATGCCCTTTTTAACCCTATAAAGCCATTTGTATCATATATGATACACGTTATCAAATAATACATTCCAATTCAGTTTAATCAATACTTGACCAAAACACTGTTGTATACCTTTGAACACTTCCCCTGTTCACCCTGGACCATACCATTGGCACTTCAAGTACTGTCATATATGATACAACAGAAAAAACGTATGTAATAACATATATATATATATATATATATATATATATATTTTTTTTTTTTTTTTTTTTTTTTTTTTTTACATTTTGTTATAGGACTAAATAAAGGGTTCAATTTAAAAAAAAATTGGAATTTTCTGCCAATTCTTTCATAGTTCAGGCTTTATAGGGTTAAGCAGTGTGTATGCTAGGATCGGCATCATGCTGAAGGGCACTTCAACAGTAAACATAGTTGTTGGCTGAAATCTGTTTAACCCATTTCCATCTAGGTCCAATTTCCTCAGTGGATTATTGTTGTGAGTACCAAATGATAAGCTGTTTTTAACATGCTGAGCCTTGTTGCCACTGACATTCAATCTTAGTGGACAAGAGCATTTTCTAAGTGTGATTCTGTGAATGTTTATTTCGGTTAAATTCCTACATGTGTTTCCCAAAGCAGGACTACATTCACACAGAGAATTTAAAAGAAAAAAAAAGGAAACGTTTTCTTTTCATCTCGCCATTCTGTCCACACAGAAATATTGTTTTCAGTCACTGAAAAGGCACTTTTGGAAAATGTACTCCACACTGTAAATGGTATGTCTGGGCCTTAATGAGAACAGGCATCCAGCAACCACAGCTTGCCTTAATGTGGGTCTTCACACCATCCATGGTTGAACATGGCCATCTTGTCACATGTGAAAAGGCCACTGTATATTGTGCAGGACACTGAAAAGGCAATAGGTGACTATGTAAAAGAAGGGCTGGAATATCATTAGTTGATTTTTGACTAGCTGAAAAATTGCTGCATAATTTCATTTTAAGTGCATAAAATAACAGTGATCTAGACTGTATATCTTCTGTTCTGCCTTATTCATATACATATATTCATACTCTACCTCCATACTCACATTTTGTAAAGATTTTCCTTTATTATGTGCCTCAGACATTTTCCTATTTAAATGCTGGCAGAGTGTGGACATATTCAAACTACACATCTTTAGTTAATGTCAGCTTCAAAGGTTGACACTCCTAAAACTTTCTTGCTGTTTTGACAGGCCACAGTTGTCAGAATTTAGCATTGATGCTAGTCTATTATATTTGTGAACTCTCTCTCTGTCGGCTGGGTCACCTGGAGGTTTGCTTCTGGTTTCCTTTTCAAGAAGACAGAGAGAGATACCCCCTAACGATGCAGGAACCGTAATTAATTTTTCATATTAGTTACTTTTTAAATCTAACTCTTGCCAATAGGCCCAAGGCAGTGCTTTGAATGTGTGTGCTAATGTTTCTTATGCTCTCCCACACCACTGGCTATGATTTAATAACATCTTCCTCAGCGCTATGTCCAGGGCTTTTTTTTTTTTTTTTTTTATTACAGGACCTTAATTAGCTACAAGTCCGAGGCTCCCTTTCTCCAACACTCTCCTTCCTCCCTCCCTCCATTTCTCACTGCCAAAAGACATCTACTGCCTGTCACTCCTCTCTGCCAGCCTTCTTTGTTCTCTCTTCTCTTCTCTTCTCTTCTCTTCTCTTCTCTTCTCTTCCCTTTCTCCCATTTTTTGTCCTCCTTTACACCCTCCACTCACTTGCACATATTAGCAGTGACAGGTCTCTGCCTTGGGTCAACAAGGTCTGTGAGTGTGTGTTTGTGCTCCTTGTCTGTAGCTATGTATTTGCATGTGTGTGTGTGTTACATGACTAATCTGATATTCACGTGTCCTCTCTCTAACCTGCATGTACAAACCACATTGGACATTTGGGAAAAAAGAAACAAGGATCAGGAAAGGAAAGGAAAGTGGAGGGAGAGAGGAGAGACAGACGAAACAGAACACACACACAAACAGATAAAAAGATACTCAAGATTGTGAGACAGACAGTAAAACTGATTAACAAGCAGAGAGACTGTGCATCAGGAAGACAGAAAGAAAGAGAGAGGTAGAGACAGAGAGAGAGAGAGAGATCACCCCTCTTGTTCTTACTGCAGGATTTGCTGAGAGCGCACCTTTTTACACTCTCCCAATACAGGCGAGAGAGAACCCTGTTATAGATCATATTGAAGTATGGGCTAGTTTGGTGTCTGTGCATGTGTGTGTTTGTGTGTTTGGTTAAGCATCTGCTGCAGATAGGTGGACGTAATGGCACCACATTTTGGTTATGGCAGTAACGTAGTGCAATATCAGACTTGGAATTGGAAAGAGGTGTGAGAACGGGTGTGTGTGTGTGTGTGTGTGTGTGTGTGTGTGTGTGAGAGAGAGAGAGAGAGAGAGAGGGAGAGAGTTTCTCGCCTTGCCACCATATAAAGTGGAAGAAAAAGAAAAACAAGCTGAGACACATAGAACATATACAATCAGGAATTGCTTTGCATACAAATATAGTGCAACACATAAAAAAGCCAAAGGAACACAAGGCTGTAATATCTACATGCAGCAGGCTACAACCTTCAAACTAGCTTTCTCCTCAGGCTGCAATCATACATATCACATGCAGTGCAAGTAAAATGCCTTCTATCCCCCACTCATCTTCCCTCGAAGTACTCAGAGTGACTGTCACAGCAGTGCAGGTCCCAGGCCACTCTCATATGACTTGATTAGGATGATTGTAGATGATTTAGACCAACACACACACTCGTGCAAAATACTGATTGTGTCTGCTGCAAAAACAATCACTGTCTAAAGCTGAGCCACTCTCCACCGCTAGAAGAACAGAGGGAAAATTACTGTCTGCAGTCTGCAATTTTTCAGCATGCGATAAAGCTTTCAATCGAATTTGAATTAATTCTAATTTCCGATGATCTTGTGGACGATGTGTATTATCCCACCCGGAAATTGCACCTGGAGCACTCTTCACTAATCAGGGTTTGAATAAGTCTTTTTTGCTGTGCAGACCCGGTGAGTGAAGGAGCAGAGCTGTTTCAGCCCACAGAAACAGACTCGCAGTTAGCCCCACCAGAATGATGAGTCCTTGTAGCAGTCTGAATCACAGCTGAGCCCCTGGTGGTGGGACATTCACCAACTCCAAGGGTGACATGGACGTTTATGTTAAGTTTACTTTGGGAAACTCAGGTAACAAAAACTATGCGTGACAGACACTAGTATTTTGCAGTATTTTTTTTTTTTTTTTTTTTTTTTTTTTTTTTAGGAAAAGTTGATATTGAAGGCAAATTAGATTCACAACATCAAAGTTGAATTTCTGCAGGTTTTATATCTTGCAGTGGTACAGGCTGTTTTGGACTTGAAAGGACTTTTTTCTGTGTTGTTGAATATGTAAGGCATGAGGCTGCATCGCTCTATCTCTGAATCTGCATTCAGCAGCGCTGTCTGTAAAGAAATACTGACCTCTTTGTTTATTTTTGTGAAGTTTTGTGTTGTGTGTGTTGCTTCTGTTCATGCTACATTCATGTCAAAGCATGCCTGTGTGCATAGATAGGGCTGCATGCATGCTGTACATTTAAACAAAGGTCTCACACACACACACACACACACACACACACACACACACACACACACACATACGTGCACACAGACAAAGACAGTGAGCATCCTGCAGTATTATTATGCAAAATGTTCTGTCTTGGCTCTTATCTCCAGCCACAGCAGTGGGATGGCTTTAGAAGAGGGTTGGTGCATGAGAAGGGGGAAGTATGGACTTTGTTTGAGGAACCTCTCTCAGCATCAACACTTTCTCCAAAGAGAGAGAAAAACACAAATATGGAGGAAATGTCTTATATCAGCTAAACATTTCGCTTAACTGAAAATGAAAAGTGGGGAATGCATGAAATACATCTAATCCTTTGATTGGTCACCTTTTTTCCCCTCTCTTGCTGTGACCTTTCTTTCTTTCTTTCTTTCTTTCTTTCTTTCTTTCTTTTTCTTTCTTTCTACCTACCTCTCTCTGGTTTGATAGCCAGTTTACTCTGCTCTTATTTTGTCAGTACCCACAGGTGCACCATAACCATTTCCACCTCTTTTTTCTCCTCTGGGGCACTCACTTCTCTCTCTACTCATGTCCCTCTCCCTCCCTCCCCTCAGGTCCAGGCCCGAATTCAGTCCATCCCTTCACCCATTCTTCTCTCCTTGTCTCCAGCGTTCTGGCCAAATAGTTGCAGTTAGGCCATTTTGACCTACTTCTACACAATACCCCCTCCTATCTCCCTCCCTCCCTCCCTCTCTCTCTCTCCCTCTCTCTCTCTCTCCCCCTGTTTTTACTTTTCTGTCTCACAGACACTAGTTTCTGTGCTAATGCAGTCAAGTTGGGGAAGAGGAAACACTCATGGGGAAGTCAGTGTTCCCCTGTGTCTCTATGCCTGAGAGGTAACCTATTTAAGAGAAGAGAGGTGGTGGGATTGAATATCAATTCAATTTCAGTTTATATAGGTCAAAACCATTAAAATGATTGCGACAAAATAGCGACAAGTCAATGTTTTTTTTAACACCAGGGCAACTCCAGGGTGGAACTTGTACAGGTGTTTCCACATTTATGAGGGAGGCCAAGGTCTCATATCTCTGATACAATATTGTTTATCAAGTCAAAGATTAAAATTTCAGCACACATTGCCTTATTCAGTATAAAAGTATAATCTCAATGGCATATATATGTATATATTCTATGGAAAACAGGTGTTCCTAATCATGGAAATCGACATTGGCTCAAGAACGTATAAGGGAAGACAATATGTCATAGTTACTGCATTCCAAATTTGCGCTGGTGCCAGGCTTTGGTGCTACTAATATTGAAGTCAATGGGACAGGCATAGAAAATCCCACTAAAAACCACTGTGACTGTTCCATGATCTTGCAGGACAGAGATTCAACTATATAATAAAACATACTTTGCATAACTGATATTTTTTGTCAATGTGTGCATTAGTTGTTCTTCTTACTGGTCTGAAAACATCAGGAGTATGCATCACAAGATGCATAAAACTCTGTGTAGATTCATGACTAAAACTCATGAATCGCATGCTTCTGTTTTATAAATCTCAGTCTTTGTGTAATTGCTGGCACGTGCACAAGCCTCATGCCCACTCCCACAATCAGCCATAAATGGAGGTTTACATGCCCCTAATTAGCTCATTTCCATATAAATACCTGTTGCTGCTCCTTCATTTTTTCAACATAGCAAATAACAGGACAGCTAGGTCAGGAGAAACTTCAGAATAGTCTTACAACACTATTATATTAATATAAATATCATTAGATCGTGATAGAAAGCAACACAATAGCAAAAAATTAATTGAGTACAACAATCAGAAATGAATAAATTCTCAAGACCTGAGCAGAGTCAGTAAAAGATGGGAAAATCACTGATATACATTTGAATGTCAGTTAATAAATACACAAACATATAGTTCAGTCCGTCAAAGAACAATCACAAACAATCAGAAATACAACAGTCCAGGCTGTAAATCCAGGCTGCCTCTCATCTCAACAGCACTGAATCCAAGTCACTGTCCTGTCTTTGCAAGTTGATTACTGTGTACTGTAGAGAAGAGAATACTTTGCCTCAATAACATGTGGGGCCACTGGATACCTTACAGTGGCACCTAATACTTCTATTACAGTGTTCAGCTATATGGATCATTAATTCTCCTTTGTTTTTTCTGACACAAGCCTTTCCACGTGGATGGAAAACTGACTTCATTTCTATAGTGCTCCTCTAGTCTACCAACCACTCACATACATGGACAAGAAGTCAAATAAATAACAGATTTGAGCAGACAAGAAATAATTCCATGAATAAGTAACAGTAAAAGAATATTTCAAGTTGTGGCATCTGTATGTGCTATGACACTGGGTGTTACATCTATAATTGCCATCTGGTTCTGGGGCATGTAGAGAGAGCTGACAATCTTATCTTTAAGGTTAGAGCAATGAGGGAGAACCACTAAAGATGGTTCTGTGAATAGATTACCTGAGGACTTGGGTTTACTATGTACCAACGTCTATTTATAACCTTTTTCAATTGTTTTCAGGTTTATGTAAGAGTTGGTAGCAGGGCATACATCATTTTCACTGACCCTTCACACATGCAGGAAGATAGAAGTATTTATGAGGGAGGGATCCTTTAACCTTAGTTGTTGTGTTTTCCTTTACATCCAACCTGCACTGCTCAATCATTTTTCTGTACAACGGTTATACCATAAGAACGAAGATACCGAGACCTTTCACAGTCATAGTCAGAGCCCTTTCACAGTCACACCATTTTCACAGTCCTGTTACAACTTTTGTAAGGTTACTTTCATATTCAAGGTTACAATTCTATAGAGCTGCAGTTTTGATATGGACAGCCCCGTGGTTTGATATGCTACTTCTGTTGTTCAAATGGGTTGAGATTACAGTCTCTTCCATGTTAGAAAAATATCTATTGTACCAAGTCATTTTACAGTCTTAAATTGTATTTTTCTTGAAATAGGTGACAACAGATAATTTCACATCCACTTCCGGTGCAAATGATCTAGCTGCAAGATTTTCCTGTGGTCAGGTGTCATTCTCTTGATACTAGTCGAGTGATCTGCTTTGTGTGATTTCACGACAAAGAGAACATTATGTGTTAAACTAGGAGGAACTACCTTATCCTTCTGGTAGAACTGCATACATTTTGGCTGGATTTGTTAAGATGGACAGATTTGTAGCTGTTGCAGTAAAACTGATGTTTATTCCTATGTGAAAATGAGGCCAGAGTACCGCAGAAACAAAAGAGGCTGTGTCACAGGCAATGAGGAGTCCATGTCGGCCAGCACTGAATAGATTTATCCCCTGCTCCATCTCTGGACGCAAAGTCTGCATTTTCTGCCACGGTAACACTGTATCTCTTCCCCCTAACTACCCACCAACAGTCTTTTTCCTGGGTCTTTCAGCTGGTGCAGTTGGCAGTCCAAAAAAATTGACAGCAGAAGCATAGTGTTGCCTCTGAAAGGCTATCAAAATGTAACTTTCTATAAAAGTGCCCAAAAGCTTCTCAGTATCTTTATGGTGCCATACTGTCAGGACTATTTTTTTCCACTTCATTAAAGGCACAGCTAAAATGTATGAAAGAATAATAGATAAATGTGTGTGGGAGATTAGTATGCATGTGTGAGGTTGTGCATAGTACATGTGTGAAGATGCTTGTGTGCATAAATAAAAAGTCAAAGAAATATCAGGTGAAATTGCAGGCTATTGATAGATTTCTTATGGCTCTCTGTGAGAGAGGGCAGTTCTACATCCGACAGTATTGATCTGAGCTTCACACACATCTAAGAGAGCCATCCAATACATGCACAGGCTAGCAAGCAACATAATGGTACTCTTAGGGGATCACTAAGAGAGGGAAAGGAACTCTTTTCAGTCCATCTCACATGCCCAGTTTACTCATCTCTTTCCAAAACTAGAGAACATTGATGCACCAGACACTCAGGAAGAAAATTTATATATTGCTGTCTCCTTTTATTATCTATTATGAGTACAACTGCACATTAACAACCAGAAAACAGTTAAAAATGCATTTTTTCCCGTCTCATTGCTTCTTATTTCTTAAAACTGATTCACTCAGCATGACCCATGCAAGTCATGTGTTCAGCAAATGAGAAAATTAATAAGATACAGTAAACATTAAACATTCATTTCCTCCTAGGCATCTAATACATTCCATTATTCATCTAAGAGCATGCTATATGTAAATGAACAAATTCTGCTTGACTGCATCATGAGACCTAAACACTTGTATCTCTCTCTCTCTCTCTCTCTCTCTCTCTCTTTCTCTCTCTCTCTCGTACATGCATTAAATGAGGAATGTGAAATAAGACACAAGGCGTATTCGTAAAGTTTAAACACCACTGTGCACCACTGTGCACTTGAACACCACTGTGCAAAAGGTGTTTTTCCTTATGCTCTTTGATGTATGCTTCTTTTGCAGTAGCCTATATGTGGCTGTTAAGGTCACAGTTTGCAGTTAATATGCAACTAGCATGTCTGTTCATGGCAGTGTCGTGACAGGTTTTTTTAACCTCTCATCTAGGCAGCACACTAAAGCAGTACACATACTGTTTTTCAAGCAATCTCCCGAGTGACATTTCTACTCTTTCACAAATTATATCTGGAAGGTGGGAAGTGCAACCACAGTCCCTTTCTGTTTGCCTATCAGATCCACTGCAGGGGTTGTGGGTTAAAGGAATAGTTTGTCCAAAAATGAAAATTTTATCATTATGGCCTCACCGCTGTGCCAGAACCACAACACCCAGGGACATAGCTACAGCAACTATATATCAGCCTTGTCCAAAACAACTGACATCAATGGGTTCTGCTTTTTAAAGTTCCAAAAACTCCATACAGCTTGTGCAGCATGATCCAAATCTTCCAAAACAAACTAAATGATTGCATCTCAAGTGGAAAAGACCCACATTTACATCATTATGTAATGCAAATCTTCATTGTAGTCTGCGACAGCAAAACATGTTTAGTGTGCACACGAGACAGACTTGCTCTCTCTCTCGCTTAAAGCAGGTGAGAATGGACACTTCAATCCCTCCAGTGATACATGTTGGATGTTTCAATCCCGTCAGTGATCCAGATTGGATGTCTCAAACACCTCAGTGATATATGTTGGATGTTTTGATCTCTTCAGTGATAAATGCTGGATGTTTCAATCTCTTCAGTCATATGGGTTGGATGTTTCAATCCCCTGAGCTCATATGGAGGTAAGTCGGTGCCTTCATGATCCACAGATGCCCAAAACAGAATCATGTACACTCGACAGTTTGTGAGAGTCACACCATTTAACATCATCTAAGATGTGGCTGAAATTAACCTCTGCCCATACGCAAATCTGATATATGGCCATATATGAACATATATTTTAAATAATGGGACATATAAGTTCACATATTTGGACATATATTTCAGGATATGTGTGCAAATATGTGGTGTAAATATTTGGTCTCTGACATAGGATAACATATATGTGCATATACTGGATTGCATTATTTATTTTCCACATATATTAAGAACTTTAAGTGTGAATATGTGGCAGATATATTTGTTTAGCACATATATTTCAGGATATGTGCACAAATATGTAGAGTAAATATTTGGTCTCTGACATAAGGTAACATATATGTGCATATACTGGATTACATTATTTATTTTCCACATATATTAAGAACTTTAAGTGTGAATATGTGGCAGATGTATTTGTTTTGCATATACACTACTCACAAAAAGTTAGGGATATTTGGCTTTTGGGTGAAATTTATGGAAAATGTAAAAGGTTCACGCTACAGTGATATTATATCATGAAAGTAGGGCATTTAAGTAGAAGCATGCACTGGTGATTTCCTCATCTCAAACAATTTCTTGAAACAAAAGCCAACAACAGTGGTGGATATACCACAACAAAAAATGTCAGTGTCAATAACTTGTCATGTGCCCTTGAGCATCAATTACAGCTTGACAACGACGTCTCATGCTGTTCACAAGTCGACTTATTGTCTGCTGAGGCATGGCATCCCACTCTTCTTGAAGGGCGGCCCTCAGGACATTGAGGTTCTGGGGTACAGAGCTCCGAGCCTCTACACGGCCACTCAGCTGATCCCATAGGTTTTTTATGGGATTCAGGTCTGGAGAAAGTGCAGGCCACTCCATCTGAGGTACCCCAGTCTCCAGCAGCCGTTCCCTAATGATACGACCTCGATGAGCTGGAGCATCAAACACCTGATGTGAATTTTGCCGTTAAGCTCCTTGTTAGAGAACAGCAACTTGTGCAAAAAGTACTGAAACATTGAACAGTTGGACATGTGCATTCAGAAGTTTACAGAAGGTCACATTAAGTTCACCTGTAAAGGTTAGAATGCATTTTAGGTTCATCCTGAAATTTCACCCGAAAGCTGAATATCCCTAACTTTTTGTGAGGAGTGTATATTTGCATCTCTACATTAACACAAAGATGAATCACGACAGCTGCAAATTCCCCTTGTATTTCTTTATGGAGTGGGACATGATCGTTGTATATTTCCTGAGTGAGGTGTCCAACTACTGGTGAGGAAAGCCATGCTTCCCACTCTTGCAACAGTGACATGAAAATGCACCATAACAGGAGGGTGCCCATTTCCTGCCATACATTTTGTCAGTGTATTTGGCAAACTCACAACCACTTACACCCTTTACACTTCAAAGTCACACATTTACACACAGATGCACAGATACCACAGCCTAGGATACTTGTTACATCACCCAACGGTCCTTAGAGTGCACGGGGGCCTTGCTGAGCGAAGCCTACATAGTGTTTGGAGTGGTTTTCCAAAAGCTGGTGTTGATGTACAGCAACGTGCAGGAGTAGGAGTAAATGTCTCCACATGCATGTACTCCCGTAAATGAAGGATGTGCTTGTGTGCTGCAAGTGTCACAACCTGTAAATATGTGTTAGCACTTGCCTGCCTATCTGTATGTGACCCATTTCCTCTGTTATTATAAGGTGACACACACTGACCAGGGTGTCACATATGGGTGTGTGTCTGCTTATGTGTGCCATATATGCACAAGGTTGCTTCTAAAGATTTTTGCAAGCCCTGGTGTGTGCGCACACATATGTGTGTATGAGTGTGTGTGTGTGTGTGTGTGTGTGTGTGTGTGTGTGTGTGTGTGTGTGTGTGTGTGTGTACTGGCTTTTGGGAAAGGCTGTGGCATTGAGGAGGCCTTATCTGTCATGTTCAGAGAGGTAGCTCTCACAGAAGATAGAGCTCTCAGCCGGAAGCATGGGTGCTGCTAAAAAGACTTCTGACACACACCTACAGCTCTGGCTCAGACAGCAAAAGAATGAACCAGAGGGAGACGTGGTGGAAATATCAGGAAACGAATTTCACAGTCACAGTCAGAGGTGGGTGGGAGGGTGAAAGATTGAAGGGTGTGTGAGTGTGTGTATGTGTGTACACTCTGCAATATATGAATCTCATTTAAATTGTAATTCAACTTAGTGGATTTGAATAAAGCACTAAGAATGTGTGTGAGCGCATACTGGATTGTACATCAGTACATACTGTCTCATTTTATGCAACTATGTTTGTGTTTCATTTATGAATGCGCATCCACCTGTGTGCCCTCCAGAGTGGGTGTATGCATATTTACTGGGCAACATGCGTGTATATATATCTGCATGTGTTAAAATCTGTGTGTGTGTGCGTATGCGTGTGTGCAAGCACCAATCTGCCCCTGTACCTTTGGGGTGCTCCTATGGCTCAGTGCAAGTCGGGTTTATGTGCTTACCCAAGGGCAGATGAAGAAGCTCTCTCTCTATTAAACTGTCCTTCATGTGGGAGAGGATGAGCCTCATTATATCAGAGTCCCCAGCTAATGACCACTAATCCCTCCCTACTGAGAGAGAGAGAGAGAGGGAGAGAGAGAAGGGGAGGAAGTTAGGTCAAGAAAGTGAGGCGAGAAGGCAATGCAAAAGTAAGATCGGTAGGAAGTTGGGGAGGTAGGAAGAAAGTAAGCGAGACCGGAGGAGGGCATTAATATTCTGGATGTTTGGGATGCTTTTGACCTCTCCCTCTCCATTTTCCCCTTTTATGCCTTCAATTGCTCTCCTTCTCTCTTCTATCTCTTTCCTTCGTTCTGTCATGCAGAGATCAGTGCGAGGGAAACGGAGTGTGAATGCATTAGTGTCTTCATCATCATCAGGGGACACAAGGCCTCATCTGTCATCATCCTGCGACAGCTAGGGCACTTCTCCACAGGGCAGGCTATTACTCTCCATTACCCCGGCGCCACCACCACTGCAACCAACGCGGACACACTCACAAATAATGATAGAGGTGCATGAGTGGGCGCTCTTGTGCACAAAAACCTGACACATAATGTTTTTTCATCACTGTCTGGTTAAAAATGTATAAATCAGTTTCCTTCCCAAAAAGTAAGGCGTTATCAGCCAGAAGCCTCGGGAACATTTTCCTCACCTCTATCACAGCTGATCCAGATTGAAATGAAATCGTCTTCTATCCATCTGTCTCTGCAAGATCCAGCAGCCCACACGCTTTCTGTTATCAATAGGAGATGGAAAAATCTACACACACACACACACACACACACACACATACATACACATACACAGACACACACACGACAAGGAGGAGATGGAGAGAAAGGTGTGGATGGAGAGATGAGAGCGTGAAGGTGGGTATATGAGGCAACAATGGCAGTATGAGAAGAGATTTTTCAGCAGCTGGTTTGATCAATATTTCTCTATCCTTCATTCCATTAAAGCAGCTCAGAGACAATTTTCTGTTAGCCTTCACCCAGAATGAAATAAAATCTTGTTCGCTGTAACTCTCTCACTCTCTTCCTCTGCTTTTATGGCTTTGTTTTCACTGTCCCACTAAGGTGACAATGTGAAATTCATTTTACACTTAGCAGCACTTAAGTTTGAAACATTTTTACAATTACTTACATGATGTTGCCATACAAGTTCCCAAGCAGTCAAGCACCAACACTGGGTGTGACTTGTATTTTGCACTTGCAATATATGCACAATTTAACTGCAAAGTCACACCTTCTTCACAGCACCTAGAATAAGTGTTGGCATCCTGACTTGCAGCTGTCACACAGCAGAAACACACTGGTGTGGTGTTGGTGACTGGGTACACTCTGGCACTATAGCTCTGACACACCATGTTCAAGTCTTTTTAGCTTACCTTTCCCATTTTTATCAGTGTGTCAATGACCTGCACCATGTTTTACATACTTGGGTGTCTCTGCCACCAACTTGTCATGATCCCTGTCTGGCCAAGTGTTTTCCCACTGTCTCCCGCAAAAAAAAAAAAAAAAAAAAAAAGAATTAGTATGTCCCAATACATAGTATGTCAGATGCAGTATGCTAAGAGTACCAGGATGTTCTACTACATTCGGTCAGATTTCGCAGTATGGATGTCAGCATGCCTCCCTGGCCATTCTGACCCACAATCCTTTGTGCAGAGGAAGTTACGTCGCACCGACTGAGTTGCGTGTACAAACCATGCCCGCATACAGAAGACAACACAACACACATATCGCACTCACCCGGCTCAGTGACAGCAGCAGCGACAGGAAGACAGAAGATAAATCAGACAGAGGACAGCGCAGTATGGAACAGCACCGGCATTTTGACAACAACATTCAAATGTGGCGCTACGGGCGGCGGCGGAAATGAGCGAGAGGGTCGGACTTCAGGGATTATGTATGTAGTGTGTCCCAGTAGTATGCATATGCATGCATACTGCATACTACACTGCATACTTTGTATGGGCAGCTGCATTACATACTAAAAGTAAAAAGTAGAAGTATGCGATTTGGAACGCAGGCCTGTCTCTCTCTTCCTGCACAGCTGCCAGCCATCTTCATCAGCACACCTGCCGGTCATCATGCAATCATAAGTCTGCTACTTAAACCCTGCATCAGCCACCAGTCCCTGCTGCATCACTGAACTGTTCACTCTGCCACGCAGACTTCAGCTACACTAGCCAGCCACATCTCTTCACCTGAGCTTGCCATCCTGGTTTATCAATAAATCCATATGTTTTCACCACACCTGCCTTCCTGGTTTGCATTTGGGTTCTGCTACCTTCAGTCCCCATGACACCAACTGCTGAATCATAAGAACTATTAAAGAGTATGGCAGTGTATTGCTGCAAAGGTTAAAAAAAATATTGGCTCATTATCATGTCATTATGAGAAGCTCAAGAGATAAAATATGTTGGTGTTGCAACAACTCATTATCAAGATATATCAACTTTTTTTTTAGTAATAGCAGAAGCCCACTACCATTTGTAACATACCCCACGCCACCTCCACCCACCCCAAAAAAGAGGTTAGTGTCTAACCCTAACCCAAGTCAAGTTACTGTATAATGTTACAACAACTGTGTTATGCATCTGTGTTCAAGGCAATTGTCCAGACATACTGTATGTCTTTGAAAAAAAAAAAAAAATACCCCATTCTTATTTTCAACAAACCAACCCAGTCCCCCGACCTACACACCCACTGTCTTGCAAAATTTAATTTAAAATTGCACAGTAAGCAGAGAGATGAGAATAAATTGGGTGCAGAAACTCCTGAAATTTGTAATACTAACAGGAATAAAGGAGACTGGTAACATTACTACTGAGTTAACTGATATCCTACAGGCACATGTATTTTTGACTTACTGCTGAATTATCCTTTATCAGTCATCCTAGCCACAAGGAGGCTAGCCTTGTCTGTCAACCACAACACTTAAGTATCACAATACCTCAGAGAGTCTCAGGGGAAGATTATATGGTGCATCAACACACCATGACAGGAAAAGTCTCTGAAAGGCTGCACTTGTTAGCTCCAAACACAGCACCTCAATGGCATGCCAGGATGCACTCTTATATTTTACACATTTCGAGGATGCCATTTCCCAGAGACTTACAACAAGTGTCTCGCTCAAGGTTACTCAAACGTGACAAAGATGATTAGTGGACATGTTAGCTGTTTGCAGCAATTGAACCTGTGACCTTCTGTTTATGGGACAGTCCCTGCAGTCCTCGAAGCCAATCTGCCCACATGCCTGCCAGGCATTTGAGATACAACCCAACTGGTTTGGGTGAGACCAGTGGGATATATACATGTGGCATGAATATCAATTTATATCAGAGCCTTTTTCTCTTTAGATTTTATTTTTAAAGGGATTGTAATCCCAGATAAAACAGGGCTTTTATAATTTAGTATCATTCTTAAGTGCTATCTTAATTGTTCATTGTTCAGAGTTCCTGAAAGTCATGACTGACATTTGCAGCTGCATTTCCAACATCCATTATCCATTCCAGCAGGACTGGGTGGGCTTATTTCCCCTAGACTAAAGTTACGGTTGTGACTCTCTTCTTTTTGGCCTCCCTCACAAATCCCTCCATAAGCTTCAAATGGTCCAGAACTCAGCTGCCCGCATCATCACCAAAACCCCTTCATTTCACCACATTACCCCTGTCCTGCAGCAACTCTACTGGCTCCCGGTTAAATTCAGAATAGACTACAAAATCCTTCTATATACCTTCAAGGCCATCCATAATCTCGCCCCTCCCTATCTGTCGGACCTCCTCCACATTGCCTCATCCTTCTGTTCCCTCAGATCCTCCACCTCCATCCACCTCACTGTGCCCTCCGCCCGCCTCAGCACCATGAGGAGCAGAGCCTTCAGCCGCTCTGCTCCCAAACTCTGGAACTCTCTCCAGACATCCGTAACATCGACTCTTTTCCTCTGTTCAAATCTAGACTCAAAACTCATCTGTTTAAAACTGCATACTCTGTAATTGCATTGTTCCCATTGTATTTTATGTAGTCTTTTACCTGTGTTTTTGCTGCTTGTTTCATCTTTTATAAAGTGTCCTTGAGTGTTTTTGTAAAGCGCTTATAAATAAAATGTATTATTATCATTATAATTATTACTCTGTGAAAGGACCATAGGCCTACCAGTGGTTTTGCATGTTAAGTGAAATATCTACAAAACATATTGTTATATAGTCAGTCATATTTTAGAACTCAAGTATAATTTTCCCTCCCTTTTATCTAGTCATCAGTTTCCATTCATTCCACTACAATACAAAAATGAACTTTCAGAGGCTTTTTTCCTTTCCAAATTTTCCTCAAACCAGTATTCTATCACCATAATAAAGCTGCCACATTAGTTTTCCTAAAAGCTGCAGCACTGTTGTGTTTTGATGATGTGAAATTGATATGGTTGGTATGATAGCAATGTTTTTCTAGCTAACACTGCTGTAGAGCTCAGTTGCTAAAAAGTTATATTTTAGAGGCTTGTAGTAGTAGAGTTAATGTGAAAAATGTTGTAATACAGTAATTTACCACTAGATGGCAATTGCGCTATTCTCTATCACCTGTTGTCTGATAGGAGTTCCCATTTTTCTTATTCATGTTGTCCCGTGTATGTTGTACACGAAAATAAACATAAAAATAAAGGGACACAGTGCCGCAGCTTGTAATTCCAATAGGGTTAGGGTTAGGCCCCAGGTCGACGCTAAAAGGGATCTTTTATACAGTTTTGTGTGAGATAGACAGTGTTGTGGGTTTTCACAATGGATGATCGGCTGTTTATTGAAAAACTGAGTGGACCGGAGAATTGGGCAACATGGAGGTATCAGATGGAACACTTGCTAAAGGCTAAAGGACTGTGGGACATGCTGAGAGTATGCTGAGAGACGGAGACGCTAGCCGCCGATGCTAACGCACAAGTACGGGCTGAGTTTGGTAAACGAAAAGAGAAAGCATTCTCTATGCTAGCGCTGAATGTAAGTACTCCTCAGTTGTACCTGATAACAAGCTGTCAGACTCCCAAAGAGGCGTGGACTACGCTGAAAGGCCATTTTGAGAGGGATACTTTGGCAAATAAACTGTTCCTGAAGAAAAAATATTTCCGATGTGAAATGAAGGAAGGTGATCATTTAACAGAGCATTTAAAACAAATGAAGGAGCTGACTGACCAGTTGTCAGCAATAGGAACTGTAATTGTAGAGGAAGACCGAATTGTAACACTTTTGGGAAGCCTGCCACCAAGTTATGCTACAGTTGTCACTGCTCTAGAATCAAAGATTGATAACCTGACACTGAAGTTTGTTCAACAAGCGTTAATAAATGAAGAACAAAGTGAATGTTGTTAATGATAACACCAGTAGTGCAAAGTCAGGTGGTGCATCAGCCATGTCATCACAATGTAAAGGAAATGTGCAGGATCAGTGGGAGCAGAAAAGCCAAGCACGTGAAGATGTTACAAATGTGGGAAAGAAGGACATATACAACGTGACTGTCCAAGCTGGAAACCTAAAACAAAAAAGAAAACCCACAAGGCCAAAAGCATGATGTGTGAGGTTGCAGAAGATTTGGGTGAAAGTGCCTTTGTCGTCAAAGAGGCAAACTTGACTGACAAACCACAACAGGTCGAATGGTTGATTGACTCGGGAGCATCAAAGCACATGACATGTCATAAAGACATTCTTCAAGAATACCAGCAATTCTTAGAAGCACAGTCAGTGAAGCTTGGTGATGGTAGGGTGGTTGACGCCCTAGGAATTGGAAATGTCAACATGAAAATGACTTTCAAAATGAGTGAAGCAAAAAATGCCACAATGTATGACGTGCTGTATGTTCCAAAGCTATCTGGGAATCTATTCTCAGTGGGAGCTGCTACCTAAAGAGAGAATACAGTACAGTTCAGGAAGTCTCGCTGCTACATAAGGGGAACAGGTGGAACACTCCAAGGAATGGGAACACGGAGAGCTGACGGGCTGTATCAGCTGGATGTTGAAGGAAGCTCATCTGTCTGTCAAAGTGCATCAGTAGCAGCCAGCCTGTGGCACCAGCGTCTGGGTCACACCACCCAGCTGAAGGAACTGAAAGATCTGGTGACCGGAGTGGACCTCTCTGCAGAGAAAGAGGTTCCTTTCTGTGAAGGATGTGTGGAAGGCAAGCTGTCTAAAAAGCCATACAAGTCAATTGGAGGAATCCGTTCCAAACGCAAGATGCAACTGATTCATAGTGATGTCTACGGTCCAATGCAGACTGAGTCTATAGGGGGAGCAAGATATTTTGTGACTTTCATCGATGACTACTCCAGATACTGCAAGGTATACTCTCTGAAACAGAAGAGTGAGGTGCTAGACAAATTCAAGGAATTTGAAAAAAACATTCTCAAATGAGTGTAGGCAGAGTGTCACGAGGCTGAGAACAGACAGTGGTGCTGAGTACACATCAAAGGAGTTTCAAGAATATTTGAAGGCTCGAGGCATCCACCATGAAATGACTGTACCTCACTCACCACAGCAAAATGGTGTTGCAGAAAGAAAGAATAGGACTTTAGTTGAAGCAGCTAGAAGCATGCTGTCACATGCCAAGTTACCAAAGATGTACTGGGCAGAGGCTGTAGCCACCGCAGCTTACATACAGAACAGACTGCCTACATCTGTCCTGAGGCAAGAGACACCCTATGAGAGATGGTGTGGAAAGAAACCTAACATGAGTCACTTGAGGGTGTTTGGCTGTGTTGCTTATGCACATATCCCAAATGAAGAGAGAAGGAAACTGGACAAGAAGGCTGAGAAACTCTGTTTCGTGGGGTATGCAAACAATGCCAAGGGCTATTGTCGATTGAAACAGGAAGCTAAAGTACCCTGCACAGAGAGTGAGATAACCTTGGAAACAGATGAAAGTGAACCACGAGATGGCTCTGCCAACGCCACAGTCAGAACAAGAAGAATCACAAGGACTCCAGGGAGATATGGATATGATGAGTTTGCTGATACAGTGACTGTTGATCATCATGCCAATATGTGTAGTGTGACAGAGCCAATCACACTAAAAGAAGCAATGGAGAGTCCTAATGCAAAGAAATGGCAGGAGGCAGCTGATTTGAAATATGAGTCGCTGCTGGAAAATGAGACATGGGACTTAGTGGAGTTACCAAGAGGAAGAAAGGCAGTAGGATCAAGATGGGTGTTCAAAGTCAAGCATCACAGTGATGGACGAGTGGAGAGATACAAGTGCCGACTCATCGCCAAGGGCTACTCACAGATGTATGGTGCTGACTATGATGAAACGTTTGGTACGATTCAGCTCTATTTGTACAATACTGTCCTTTGCTGTCCAAAACAATCTACATGTGCACCAGATGGATGTTGTGACTGCATTCCTTAATGGGCATCTGGAAGAAGAAATCTACATAGAGCAACCAGAGGGATACATCAAACCAGGGCAGGAACACATGGTATGCAAACTGAAAAAATCAATCTATGGACTGAAGCAGTCTCCTCGCTGCTGGAGCAAGTCATTCACAGAGTTCATGATGGAAAACGGATTCACACAGAGCACATCAGATCCCTGTGTGTTTGTGAGATCAAGGCAAGAGCTTGAGATACTCGCCGTTTACGTTGATGATCTTATTCTGATGACGGAGTCGACTGAGAGCATGAACGAGCTGAAAATGGCTCTCAAGAAGCGCTACAAGATGAAAGACATAGCTGAGCTGTCCCATATCCTGGGCATCTCTGTGGTCCAAGACAAAGAAAAGAACTGTGTCTTTCTTCATCAGAAGCAGTACATCGAAGCCATACTTCAGAAATATGGAATAGATAGTGCAAATCCTGTTGCAACCCCTGCTGATACTAACGTCAAGCTAAGGAAAAGTGATGGTGTCAGTAAGCCTGTGTACCAACCAATCTATCAGTCAGTGGTAGGAAGTCTGCTGTATGCTGCAATGGCGACGCGACCAGCCATAGCTCAAGCAGTGAGTGCCGTGTCAAAGTTCAATGCAAATCCCGATGCTGCACATCTGACTGCTGTGATGAGGATATTTCGATACTTGAAAGGGACAGTGAACCTTGCTCTCAAGTATGAGCGGTCAGACTCTGGAGCTTTGATTGGATTCTCAGATGCTGACTGGGCTGGTGATCAGGATGACCGCTGCTCGATGACAGGCAACATATTTCTACTGAGTGGAGGAGCAGTGAGCTGGCTCAGCAAGAAACAGGCAACAGCTGCACTCTCAACAGCAGAAGCCATGCGCGGGAGGGGGGTATCGGGCCGCGCTCGATACCAGGGGCCGGCTCTGCAGGAAGGCCAGCAAGGCTTACCTGGTCGGCGTCTTTGAAGACACCAACCTGTGCGGACCAGGGGTTGGGGACCGCTGAGTTAAGGTGTCAGTGGAGGACGCATGGAGAAAAATCATTAAAACTCAACATATCTCTATCGTTTGACATCGGATGAAGACATGCCTCCAGTTTGGAGATATGTATAACTCACTGAAGTGTGTTGTTTTATTTTCTGGAGGCATTCATTCATCCGGCCACGCGACCACACAGGGACGCATTGCCACAGGGGCGCCATGGTTTTGTTGCATGCGTCCGGTGATGTGTCTCGGCGTGATTGCCCCTCTGCACGCATTTTACATGTTTTTTGTTTTCCTTGCATTAGGTCCAGTAGATTAATACACATTTTACTTTCTCCCACTCTCCACACCATAAGTGACTGCCACAATCAAGTTATTTTCAAAAGAAAATGACTTTGAAATGTGGTAAAATTAATTGACATTTATTCCACCCCTCCTCAGCAGGGGGTGCTGCAGCACCCTCAGCACCACCCTTCCCGCGCCCTTGGCAGAAGCCGAGTATTTTGCACTCAGTCAAGCCGCTCAAGAAGCTGTCTGACTAAGACAATTGCTGAGAGATCTCGGAATGGAGGCTACATTCACAGTGATCCTGGAAGACAACCAAGGAGCCATCGCAATTGCGAAGAATCCAGTGAACCACTCTAGGACCAAACACATAGACATCCGCTACCACTACATCTGTGAATGTGTGGAGAATGGACAAATAGAACTGCAATATTGTCCAACAAATGACATGAGAGCGGACATCTTGACCAAGCCACACACTAAACAGAAGTGTGAATATCTCAGGGGAGAGATTGGACTTTTCCCTATGTAAAATTAGACGTGGAGAGCGGTTGTTTGTGCTTGACAGGTGTACGCCGAACGCTGCCTGGTCAAAGCAAGTCTAAAAAAAAAAAGTGAAAAGAGTTCCAGAAAAATAAAAATTGTGAAAAAGAGTTCCAGAAAGTGACTGTAAATGAAAAAATGTTGAGAGACAGATAAGTGTAATTTGAAAAATGGTTGAAAAGTGCGAAGCGGAAAAAGGAAAGTCTTTGTTGTTTAAGAATTTAGTTCTTTGTGAAGGAGGCTCTGTTATATTACTAATGCCTTAATGCTAGTGGCCTTAATGCTATTAATGCCTTAATTAGCCTTAATGCTAGTGTTAAATTAAGTGGGAGTGTTGTAATACAGTAATTTACCATGCAATTGTGCTATTCTCTATCACCTGTTGTCTGATAGGAGTTCCGTTTTTTCTTCTTCATGTTGTCCCGTGTATGTTGCACACGGAAATAAACACTCTAAAAGGGACACAATTCCGTAGCTTGTATTTCCAATAAAAAAGTCCATGACTAGCACCATTGCTTGCTAAAGCTCTGTATCACGCTGGGTTCAGACTGGACGTGGATGTGTCACAAAGTGTAAATTGGCTGTTCACACCAGAAGCGCATTTCCAAGTGTCGGTTACACACAGATCCTCTCTCCCTCTTTTTTAGATACAACTGTCAAATGTGTATATTAAATATGTAATTTAATGGTTGAGTCTGCATTGTTCTCATGGTCAGAAGCATCATAAGCATGATTTTTCATTTATTTTGGCTCTAGATATAATGCTGCTTTGCCTCTGATGGAAAACAATGTATTTTCATTGGAGATGGAAGTAATTGGAAGATGGAAGAGAGACCTGCCAAACACTTCAGACTGTATTTTCTTATGTATTCTGTTGACGGTTGAGAAACAGTAGCGCTCTATATAGTGGATTTTAAAATTTCATCAAAATTTGGGACAAAGTCATCTAAAATGAAACTCCAGGAGAACAGCAGGAGAGGAGAAGGAAAATCAGAGGATTTAACAAGCATGGAATGAATATTTGACCATCTACAATGTATTTGCAGTGTGTTTTCCTGTGAAATTTGCTAACAGCATGTGGAGAAAATAGACTAGACACAGAAACTGGTGCTTCGGATGGTGAGCTGTCACAGACCTCGGGATGTCCAGTCCTAACAGCCTAACTGGTAAGCAGGCAGCATTCTGTGGCACGTCCACATCTGGTCTGACCTCTGCATTAGTTAGAAGCCTGTGTTAGCCCTCATCTCTTCTTGTCTTCCGATATATTCCTTGACATACCATGCTAACAAGCTCAGTTAACTGTAACTTAAGTTAACAGTAACTGTTAGTTGAAGCTAGCACAGGAGGGCAGGTGTTTCATGATGACTTCTGCACCTAAGGATGACAATGAAAAAAGATTTTAATGAAAAATTGCACTTGTTAGTTTACCATCACTTTATGTAAATATGCGCATCACTCAAAAAAGTAGGCAACGTATGTGCAAGTGAACATCTCACACAAACATACACATAATATATGCAGCCAACCTCAGCTCTCACATGGAGAATGATATGACAGAATTTTTTTTTTTCTGTCATCTCATTTGTATTTTCTTCATGGCATTGTATCACACACACACACACACACACACACACACACACACACACACACACACACACACTGCATTCCCTCTCAAGTGATGAATTTTGTATTGACACACAAAACGGCCAAGATGCTTGAGCCCAGCAAAGCTCCCATAAATCAGAAGCAGGCTGTGGTCTTGAAGATTTGTGTGACATGCATAGACACAATGAAACACACGCACTCCTACATGCACTACACAAACTCACAGCAAAAATGTACAGTGATTTGTAGCTCTATTCAGTTTTCAAATGTTACTGTTATTTAAAGCCCTGGGAAATTGGAGTCAAATAGCCTTCATTCTCCCCTGATATCAAAGTTAATTTAGTACTATGCTAATTTCTTTCTTTTTTTTCTTTGTTTTTGTTTGTTTGTTTGTTTGTTTTTGTTTTTGTTTTTGTTTTCAGATAATCACCAAGATTTGAAAGACCAGAGAGGCCATTTGGCTATATTCACACTAAGCCATTTAAATGTGAAAACATCCCTTTTTTTCTGTCTGGCCTTCCATTCACATATTCAGTCACATATGATCGTCATGTAATCATACTCAGCTGTTGGCAATATCCAAAATCATTTTTATCCCTTCATTTTTAAAAGCAGATGAGCTGACAGTCCAAACGCAGAAGTCTGGCTCCCTTTTGGTGAGAATTTTCTAGTGCACCAGTTTTGATATGTTGTTTAAACTTTATTTAAAACAAAAAAAAAAAAAAAAAAAAAAAAAAAAAAAAAAGAAGAAGAAAAGAAAAAAGAAAACAGCACATGCCAGAGATCATGGTAGTTGTTTGAAGGCAAAAAAAGAGCATCCATTATGCTGCCAATACCATGTTTGTTTGTCTATGTTTGTCTAAGTCTAAGTCTAAGTGTTACCACCAACTGACAGACTGCACTGTATTTAAGTATTTAAGAGTTTTTCTCAGCACTTTTCAGCACTGAGGTTCAGGTCAGGCTCGGTTACTGTGCTCTTAGTTTGGACAAAAATATGCAGCCTGATCTGCACTCTAATCCAGTGCAGATGATCCAGCAAAAAAAAAAAAAAAAAAAAATCATGTAGGCTACTGCAGTGATTTATTTGTTAGCGGCACAACCAATCTGACACACACACACACACACACACACACACACACACACACACCACATATTGGTTTTACTGTACTTGTGGGAACACTGTATTGACTTACATTTATTCTCTACAGCCTTTCCCTAATTTTAGCCATAATCAAATTTTGCCTAACCCAAACCCTTGCCCTACACTCTAAAAACACTTGGGTTATTTCTTTAACCCAATTCCTGCGTTACTTGTGTTGGGTTACATTTCTCGGTTATTTTTCCAGAGCCATAACCATTTCTTGGGTTATAAGGATTTTATTTTGACCCAATTTGTGTTTTTTTCAAGTTGGGTAATATTTCTGGGTTATTTTTTCTGAGAGTAACCCATTGTTGGGTCAGAGACTTGGGTTTGATTGATTGATTGCTTTAATGATTGATTGATTGATTGAATACTTTACGAACAGTTTGCAAAAAAAAAACAACAACAGAGAGGTACAGTTTCATACAAAAGGATGCTAAAATGATAAACCTAAGCACTATGGCTTGTTTCTATTGGGGTCCTGTGTATTAAATTGACCGAAACTTAATTTATATATATTTTTTCTTGTCATATTCATGTTTTCTTGTAGGGGAGTATTTTATTGAGTTATAGAAATATATTTTACAATATGAGCTAATATCACACACTATCCAATGTGTACATTCCGATAACATCGGTGGCGTTGTGGTTATGTGGCTAGACCATCAACCAGAGGATCGCAGGATCAATTCCCACCCCACCCAAGATGTGGCTGGACCAACAACCAGAGGCAGGATCAAGTCCCACTCAAGACCTTGGAGACGCCACAGCCAAGGCTCTGGAAAAATAATCCAGAAATGTAACCCAACACAAGTAATGCAGGAATTGGGTTAAAGAAGTAGTTTTTTTGAGTGTTTCTGTAGTATGACCAATATAGGATGAATAAACACAAAATAAATTGGATAAATATGTGTTAGTGACAAGTCTGAAGACGTCCACCCAGCAGTGTTGAGTCAAGTAAAATAACCTCATCTCACTAGGAGATTTTCCACTTGTCTCAGAAGTATAATTTAACGACTGAAAACACAGTCAAATGCTATGTAAAATAGGTATTTTTGCTGAGCACACAAATACAAAGCTGGCACTCCCAACTCTGGCAACACATTGAAGGGCATGTCAGTTGTTGATTGATCAAAAAAAAAAAAAAAAAAAAAGAGAGAGAGAGAGAGAGAAAAAAAACCCAGCAGTTTTCAGTAACGATTATCCAAAGCCAATCATATCCACACTGATTAGCACTTCAGTCCCTGCTTTGGTTGGCTGCACTCAATCCCAAGAATGAAGAGGCCAGCTCTGGGAAAATAACACACAGAAAATGCACATTTATATATGCACATTCCAACACACAAGCAGCTCATGCTCAATACACACAATCAAGCTGTATAATAAAAACTAAATTGGAGAAACAGCCAGAAAGAGTTAAGTATCTCAATTTTACCATGAACTCCCAGTATGTTTTGAGTTGAGTTGAGTTTAGTTGAGTTGAGTTAAGTTGAGTTGTGTTGAGTACTTTATTGTCAGAATCTCTTCTGAAATTTTTCTTGCGTCCAAGACACTTGTTCTTCATGGCAAAGCAACAAATACCAAATAATATACACACATACATATAACATATAACATAAGACACATCAAACATATAATAATGTGCTATAGGCGTAAATGCCTCAAAGTGGCTGCAGTGCCTCCATGTCCTTACACTAACAATAACAATAATTCAGTGCCCTGACTGGCCCAACTGATTCAACATTTTAACCGACTGAGGAATAAAAGAGTTCCTCAGTCTATTTAATCTGGCTACAGGGACTCTATATCTCCTGTTGGATGGCAGCAACTGGTATTCTTCAAAAAGAACATGTGTTGTTGCTGAAACTATGTCATTAAAACATACTGAGCAGCACCAGTCTCTCACACACTCACACTCAGTAACTCCATCAAATTTTTGGTTTCTTTATTATTGACCTTGGTAACTAGGTCCAGATAAGGAGCCTCAATATGAGCTGACAGGAGCAACAACACAACACACAGCTAGTGGATGCTGTGTGCGTGCAGGATGAGGACAGGAGGGTTCAAGGAAAAAAGCAAAGCAGAGGATCAATTGCTCATTAGAAACCTTGTTTCCCCCTCTGTTATTCATGTGCCATTAAGCACATGTTTATTTCAATCCAGTGAAGTTGACTAAATCAATGTGTGGCGAGAGTTGAGGGATGAAGGGAGAGAAGAAGAGGTAGAAGAAGTAAATGAGTGTGTGAGAGAGAGGGGGAATGAGAGAGAGAGAGAGAGTTTGCAAGGAGGCTTTGCATAATATTGATCTGTTGACCCGGTGATCACTTTGATTTAGTGTCACTCTATTTAGCCAGATTCCATGATTTAATTAGGAGTGTTGAAGCAATAGCATGTGATGCTATGGATTGGAATATCCCTCTCCTCTCAAATTCCTCCTCCTTTTGTGAATCAGCTGGCTGGTCAGTACAGCCATACTCCATTCAGTCCGATTCAACAAACCTTTTCAAAACAACCAAGCAGTCATGAGAGGACTGCAGTGGAAATATGCCTTTGGCTTTATTGTGTTTTCTTCTTTCTGGTGATATTTATTCTATAATTATGACTGCTGTGCTGTTTAATATGTCTCTTTTAATCACCAAATAATCTCATTCATTCATTCACATCTGGAGTGTTCCTCAGTCAGACAGATGTGGATTGACTCTTTTGCTGTCTTGCAAAATGAAGGGATATTTTAGTTTGAAACATTTGACAAATTGCAATACTTCAGAAGATGAACTGTTTCATTTTCAGCTTACTGGTTCAACGTTTTTGCCCACCCCCACCACACACACACACACACACACACACACACACACAAAAGACAAATTCCAGTGCTCTGAATGAAGATCTGGCACCTTTTAACAACTTCCATCATGTACTGCACTATTTCTGGGTATGTTATTGTCACTCAAATGTCGTAATTCTCTATGGAGGCAATGACCTGTGGACAAAATCTAGTAGTCTGGGACTCTGGAATGGTGGATGGACAGACGGATGGATGTGCACATGGATGCGTGAAAAAGGTACACCGAAAATTGAATTTCTCTCACCTCCGCCCCTTAGAGGAGGGGAGGCTAAGAGCAACAGGTAAAAAATCGAGGGGAATTGGAGAACAGCAGAAAGGGGAAGTGATGTCAGAAAAAGCGCTGAATTGTTGAGTGACTCTCTCTTTTCAGATTCCACACCCCATTAGCACTTTGCAGCTCCACCTGGCCTTAGCCACAGAGGTGGATGGGCAGGTTAAGGTGGTGGTGGTAGTGCAGATGGAGGCTGACACACACAAACACACTGATGCCCTCCTCTTGAGACAAGCTGTAATAGCACGGCTTGGAGTGGTGAGATGAGGTCCTGGTCCACCAGATGTAGAACGCAGACAGAGCTACTCAAGTGAAAGAGGGAGGGGAAGAGGGATGGAGGAATGCATGGGGCAGCAGAGTGAGGGAAGGAAGGATTGGAATGGAGTACAGGACTCATGATAAACACATCCATCCTCATTACTGTAATAACCTGCCTGCCACGCACCAGTGCAGCTTCTCCCTTCTAGCTCCTTCTCTGGGCACACTCGCTCCCTCTCACACACTCTCACAGTAGATAATAAATTTGAACACACGTGTCAATGCAAAAACTAGACAAAACACAAAAATTCTGAATTTTCAATTTCACTTTAATACACCGCCCATCCCTCCCCATCCATGTACACAAACAATCTAATCCTGGAACTGCAGAGCAAAATCACTTTTTGCCATAATATTGTCAGTTGGAAGAGGTTCCATGCCAACACTTCTGTTAGATTAGGAATGAATGTTTCCTATGGCCTCCACATTGTAAACTCATCACCTATTCCCACTCTGTCCGGGGTCCATGAGAAAAGCTGAGGGAAGCAGTGGTAGTATTAGTGCGCTAGCCATGGGGCTTAAGGTGCTAAAATACACAGGTACACACACTGATGCATAACTTCCTGGAAATTCAACTTCATCTTCAGACGCACAAGTGAGCTCAGAGTTTGGTTATGAGGTGCATGAGGTATACATTTGAAAATGCCAGTCTGATGTTGTAGTGTGGATGTGAAAACAGCTTTTTGAAAACACTGTCATACAATCTTAGGTCACAATATAGAGTTGAACATGCATAGGCCGTGCATGTAGACCTGTGCATGTAGGCCTGTGCATGTAGACCTGTGCATGTAGACCTGTGCATGTAGACCTGTGCATGTAGGCCTGTGCATGTAGGCCTGTGCATGCACCATAGGGGGTGTTAGTGAGTCAGAGTGGATAGCAGGCTTTTGGAAAACTCATGAAAGCAATATAGTCAGATTTGCAGGGTTGACCTATGTGAGAAGCCATTTTCTACTGATAGGTCAATGGCAATAGAGAAAGAATGAGAAGGTGCGTTAACACACCACATATATCATAATGTCTGAAACAAAAAGATCCCAAAGAATGATTTGTTTTTTGCTTTCTATAAAGGATTGTTGTAATTGTTCATTTAACTCTGTCAGAGTAGAAATCAGCACTGTGCCACTGTTAATACAACTCCACATCAATCAGTTAATTTATTACTTTCAGATCATTTGAGTGCTTATCTCAGAGCCATATCAGTTTTGTGAGTGCAAATGCAACACTCCATTCAACACTCCATTCAACACTCCAAATACTCAACACTACAACATTAATACTTAAAGCTGGAATAGAGAAATACATAGAGTACATCATGAGTGAGACCACTCTGTGTGAAGACAGATTTGGTTTTGGATTCGTCAAGACAGAAAGATTTTAAAACTTCAGTCATGCTGGTACATAATAACACTATGTTTGACACATCATTTTGCTAACCTTGACAAGAGTCTACAGCAGGGATACTCAAATACCTGAACATGGGGGCCACTTTAGGAAAATGGCAAGGGGCCAAGGGCCAGTTGATAAAATGACAACATTAATGATACTTGACTAATTCTCTCTTTCATTTGTTTTATTTTCACAAAACATATCAAAAGGTAAGTGCAATGATAGTCTTTTATGGCTTGGCTTTTCATTTCTATTATGTTCATGACACAGTTTGTAATCAAATGAATTTGCCACATTTTTCCTCAATATTTAATAATTCTGTGAGTGCAATTTGCACATTCAACACAAACATTTCTTTTCTTTTTTTTTTTTTTTTTACAACAAATGTACATGAATATCTTTCTTTCCGTCTGTCTACTGTCAGGTGGGTTAACACTGAAGACACCTGAGCACATCTTTCAACTGCTTCAGAGTCATTTATGACCTGGCCCACATTCAACACAGATCTTCTCTGGGTGAGAGCAGTCTTGTCTGTTTAGATGAGTTATTAATGATATTCTAGTAACGTAATTAATGATAAGCACTCATTCATGGAATCCAGACTTTTTTTCTGGTTTTCTGTGGTGATTCAGGAGGAAAATCCATGGGATTTTGCGGAGTGATTTTTTTTTTTTCCTTTTAAGGTTTTAGACAGTTATCCAGCACTAAAATCAATGTGTTTGGAGCAAAACTAACATTTTTTAACATGCAAAACCTATGTTAAAATTGTAGAATGGGTGGGCGGGCGCTGGACAGACGTGTGCCCAAAATATGGACGGTTGGCACACACCCTCTCTCTCTCTCTCTCTCTCTCTCTCACACACACACACACACACACACAAACTAGATCAGCGGTGATGACGGCACATTTCAAATGATTTCAGACTGTTAACCAGCTGGTAGGTAGTAGATGTTACTGACCCAAACCTCTCTTCTTTCTGTTGTCATGTCTTTGGGACTTTAGATGCTCCACAGTGATCTGTTTCCTCAGATAATCCAGCGAGTGCTGACAAACTTTACAGTACAACACTGCCCCGCTCTCATAACAGTCATTGGCAAATTCATCTGCCCTATCTCTGGCAGTGATCTGTGATGCTAAATGACGACGCCTCAGCTCCTATGCTGTATATTTGATTTTCCACATCTTTTAGTTGTTAAAACCAGTTGTTTTCTCCTCTGTTGTTCCACCTCATGGCATGACATTAGACACAGACAGCTGTGCTGTTTAATATCTTTATTACAACATAAAAATCATAATAATTTTTATATTATTATTTTGTATTTTATCATTTTATTTTTATTTTTGATTGATTGCTTGGGGGGCCAGACTTTGAGTATCCGTGGTCTACAGTTGTCCTCTGTAGTGGAGAACTACAAGAAAAATTCAATAGCATTGGCCCATTTCAAGCTTTGTTGCATTGCAGCGTGGGAATACATTGACCAGACCCATTGATTTTACATTTGAGTTATCAATGACTTGAATGCCAGGAGTAGAAATCCAAAACCTCAAGCAGGACTAAGAAATAATCAGAGGCCAAACTTCTTCAGTACACTTAAGTTAAGAAAAGGCAGTGTGGTTAAGAAAGGCATTTACTTCTTTAAGATATTTGTTTCTGTTTCTGTCAAAATCCCAGACTCTTTCTTTGCTCTGATAGCTTCCCGAGGTTCCTCAGAAAGTGAAAGAGTGAGTGAGTAATCAATTCCTCCTCTCCATGCATCTCGATCACCCGTATTATTAATAACAAGATAGAGATGGGCGTGTAGGGGCCTTTGGGAGAATCCGTCCAATCGACCCCATCAGCTCAGAGAGAGCAGAACAAAGACAGGATGAAAATCGCATGAAGATAGAAAAAGAAGTAGAAATTACATATGAATGAGGGAAGAACCAAGGCCAAAGAAAAGACAAAGACGATTGCAGAGAAAATGCTATATAAAAAAAAAATAATAAAAGCCATTACATTGACTTGGTGTATTGTAAAAGCAGAGGTAGAGATCGGTGATGATTAGTAAGAGAGTAAAGAGAAGAGCACAAAAAAATCTGAGGAGAAACAGAATGAAGAAGAGAAAGAGGGTTCAATAGCGTGGGATCCAGAGAAGTCTGGAGAGGGGAGGCAAAAACAGTCGTGAGTGTTGGAGAACCTCTGCTGAGCGGTTGGCTTGACAGCTGGTGTAGATCCAGTCTCACAATTTTTAGTAATAGTTCATGCATAACTGGCGTTGCAAATTTAGATAAAAGCAAGCATGTGTGAGAGTCAGAATTTTCTTGCACCTGTGCCCAGAGCAGCAGGTGAATTCCAACACCTGGCAACAGCTGATGCCAGCGGGTAGCCACCTTGCTGGCCTAACGTGTGTCCTGTACAAGCATCCACAGGCCCTGAACACCAGTCTGCACACACATGCATATGTATAAGGCTGGGATCGACTCATGCACAAACACTGGCTACACAGAAAATGGTGTTCAAAGAATAGTAACACTGAATGCAAACGTAATAATCAGGGACATTTTCCAAATACTAAGTCACAGCCTCTTATCTCAGTTGTCTCAAAGCTGAAGAAATCTCTCCATCTCCTCCTTTGGTGACCGGTATAGATTTAACAGGGGAAGTCAGTGAAGCACAATGGTTTTCACCTGGATTTACCCCATCGCTGTAATTCATGGAGAGAGTAAGTGTCCCTAATATTTTTGTACTTTCTGTTTATGTATCTTTATCTATTAGGGCTGTTGTAATTGAAGATAAGGGGAATTCAGCAGCAGCCAGAGTTGGAGAGAACGTTAGCAGAGTGGACAAAAGTGACTTCTGCTGAGAGAAAGATGAATAGAGCAGCAGTTATTGTTAGAATACTGTTGTACCGAAAATACTTCAGACATCTTGAAGGAGCGTTCTACTTGTATACATTGCCTTGGAGTTAGAATGCCATTCCACAAGGATTAAGTTTAATTTGTTGTCTGTATGTAGAAAATATTGTCTGAGAGCAGTAAAGCAGAAGCTCGAAGAGAGGTGTTGAAAATACATATACAGTATAGAATGGTATGTCTGCTCCCAGAAATTCCAACAGCTGATGTGAAGGGCCACCAGATAGATATTACCCCCAACTAAGTGGAAAGACGTGCAAAATATATAAGGCAAGCAAGGATTCATGAGCTCTGTGGCAGCAGTTGCCTGCTGGCTAAAAGTGCATCAGATGTAAGAAGTGTTTTTACGGAAACCTAAGAAGTTAAAGAACTAATTTTTTTGGCAAAGTTGTCTCTTAAATGGAAATGGGACCCTTTTCCTTGGTAAGGAGGTGCAGAGGATGTCAAGTTACCTATAAAGGCATACAGAAGGTTAATTGATACAAAAAGCTGAAATAGCAGGCTTGTCTCGGTGCATAGGGCACACAGGCATGATTTTGCACCCATTTCATTCAACCAAGGACGAGAAAAGTGGTTTTGGACCTTGCTAATGCATTCAGCTTTAACCTTTCGTAGGAGACTCACAATTTCAAAACATTACAAAAATTGGTCATGGGATGCTTTCAGCATATTCAGATGTGCTTCATTGCAAAAGAGTTTATTACAGAATATTCAGTAGTCGGCATCATGGCAGGGTGCATATTTCCTCTTTTTCTTAAGATAATTTTTTGCATTTCTGCTTTATTTGACAGTGACAGTGGAGAGACATGGGGCAGGGGAGACAGGGGGGAAGACATGCAACAAAGGGCCCAAATTTGAGCCCAGGCTGTTTTGATAAGCCTCAGCCTTGATGGTACGTACTGTACAAGGTAAGCTATCAGGCCATCCCCACATTTTCCTCTTGTTTTCACCATGGCAGTGGAGATAATCATTAGCACATCAAACTAGGTAGATAGTCAAGTAATCTTAGGCCAAAATTGGGGTCAACCTAGGACAAATTGCAAGAGAAGCAAACTCAACTGATTTTGTATCCTCAGTTTGTCCTGAGTGAGGGGGAAAAGTCCCAGGAAATCCCATTGGTGGAAAGTTTTGAAAATCACCAAAAATCATGGTTGCCAGTGACCTGACTTGTTGAGAATAATCATTTGCGGCTGGATGAGGCAGTAAAAGATGTCGAGGCAGCGATGAGGTGTACCAAAGCCAATGGTGTTTTATTCACCAAAACAACAAAAAAAGGCAATACAATCATACAGGGTGGCAGCAGCAGCACAGGCAGTGAGACTTCACAGCAACACAGACAGATGTATACTGGCGCCTTATATACTCCCTGGTAGGCTCAATTGGATGCTTCTACTCATAGGTATGGTTAATAAATTATTCTATAATAAATTCTTATATATATATACACAATATAGAATATAATTTTATAGTTAATATGTACACTTATTTACATACAACAAGTATTCCACAAAAATAAACCAAATAAACCAATATTACCACCAATATTTAATAAACCCAACTACTGGCTTCGACATTCTATCCTGCCACTTGGTCCCTCCCGGAACGTTTATTTTGGTGCTCGTACCACCCAGGATTCTTTTGGCCGAACACCCTGGAGCAGACACAGAACAGGACAGGTGAGGACAGGTTACAGACAATTCTAACACAATGTTTTACTAATTAGGCACTTCCACATTTTTTATGATCTCACTTACGTTCCTGCACAGTGTAACACTCGCTAACTGACATAACGCTATTCATCAATTATGAACAAGCGTTCCCTCACAAGCGCGGTGTCAGCGGCTAATTCAATTTTACTTTTTCCAGGTGGAGCCAAGCCCTGACTACAACCCAAGCCAGAAGACACACATCACTCACAGTTTTACACTGTTAACCCTTACCCCCTCCTTGACCATTTTTTGGTCATTTCAGTTGTATTTTCTGCAGTCATTTTGGCTGTGCTCATTCCACAGCCATGAAATTAAGTAGAGATGGGTAGTTTTCATTAAAATTTGGATTTCTAATGAATTGTAATTACAACACTTTTCTACACTGTCATTAAAAAAAAAAAAAAAAAAAAAAAAAAAACAGTTAAACTTCCCTTGACCATTTTTTGGCAGATTAAAATACATTAAAATCGTATTTTTTAATATTTCATAAAACAAAATTAAATGAGGTGATTCTCAGAACTTTTTCTCTTGAAACGAAGATTATTGATGGTGATTCTCAGTTCTATTCCCATTTCTGTTATAGTGGTGCATTTTCATGTCCGTTTGTGCACATTCGTGCACGCGCATGCACAAGCCGGGGAACAGGAGCCTGTATGAATCCCCTGACTTTTTTTCATTGCTCTTATGTGTACAGGCACACTCATGCAAAGCCGTGCGTGCATGCACATGCATGCACTGTCTTGTGTGCACGCGCATCGGCAAGCCGGGGAAACAGGCCAGGGATCTTGTGATTCTAGCGCTTTTTTCCATTTTCCATTTGCATTGCTCTTATTTGTACATACACACGCATGCAAAGCCGCGCGTGCACGCACATGTGCGCACATGCACGTGCATGCACTGTCTTACGTACACGCGCACGGACCAGCCGGGGAAACAGGCCAGGGATCTTGTGATTCTAATGGCTTTTTTTTCCATTCTCTTAGAGTGTATTTCAAATAAACGGATCAAACAGCAGTTCAGTCTCAAAGTTTTTCAACAGGAACTCATGACCCCTTGCCCCACAACATTATCAGCTTTCCAATAACAGTTTTCAGTGCAGCGAATTGCAAAGTGCAAAAGTCTAAATAATGCTGTCTGAAGCAGGAGTCTGTTTATGCCGGTTTGTAAACAATCTAAACTTATAAATACACCCAGCTCCAAAAATATTAATTTCTTCCCCGTGCGTGCAAGCAATCATGCAGGCTAATCAATTTTATGTCTGCATCCGGTCCGATTAGGCAGCTCCTGCAATGGCTCTCCAAAAATAAGAGCATCCGTTGGTCCCTCTCTGCTGACCATATGAGCCGTTATGTGCGACCTCCCACAACGCCTGCCCCGGGACCGACATGCTATGTCAGGAGGAATGTAATGGACCGGCTGTCATCCTATTTGGATCTTTTTCTGACTGATGACATAATCCAGCTCATCCTCAAAATGACAAACCTTGAGGGCCAGCGGACTGAAGAACGGTGGGTTAACGCTACTGAGACGGAGCTGAGGGGTTTCCTTGGGCTGCTGCTTCTGTCTGGGCTTTACCGGTCCCGGGGAGAATCAACCCTCAGCTTGTGGGATGATCAACGCAGCCTCCCGGTGGCACAATGGCACAATGTCCCGGAAGAGATTTGAGTTGATTGCCACGAAACTTTGCTTTGACAACAAACTTACCTGGCCAAGGCGGCTGCGTGAAAATAAGCTGGCTCTCTCTTTTAGATAGATAGATAGATAGATAGATACTTTATTCATCCCGCAGGAAATTCACATTTTTTTCAGCAGTATCCACAGATTACAGATTAAGTAAATAAAAAAAAAATAGAAATAAAGAATAAGATCTAAGTACAACAGAATAAGATCTGAGTACAACAGAATAACCTAAGTACAACCCAGTGTGCAAAAAGCAATGTGCAACAACAAAAAAATCCCAGAAAAAAACGTGTGCATGGGTGTATAAAATGTGCATAGAGGTAGGTCAATGTGCAAATTTAGAAGAAATATACAGTATACACATGATAAATAGCAGTAAGCAATATAAACACTATAAACAAGGATTATAAAAAGATAGGAATATGAACAATTTCAACAGAAGTATTAACAGTTAAACAGAAGTAATAACAGTTAAACAGCAGTGGAAAATAACCTAACCTGAAGAACACACGCTCTGACCGAGGTTCAGAGTCAGTGTGAAACCATGAGACCAAGACCGTCGACAGAACCTGACGCCCGGTACTGGGAATTCAGGAACTGTCAGACTTGATCCAGCCTCATGGAATCACCCCTTCCCTTCCAGTCTTTACGTGTTATCTACCAGTAGTGCAGTATGTGTATAATGAGTTATTTCCTCCGGGTGGAGTTAAAAAGCCGCATGGCGTGGGGGAGGAATGATTTCCTCAGTCTGTCGGTGGAGCAGGACAGTGACAGCAGCCTGTCACTGAAGCTGCTCCTCTGCCTGGTGGTGGCGCTGTGCAGTGGATGCAGTGGATTGTCCATGATTGACAGGAGCCTGCTCAGCGCCCGTTGCTCTGCCACAGATGTCAGGCTCTCCAGTTGTGTGCCCACAACAGAGCCCGCTTTCCTCACCAGTTTGTCCAGTCGTGAGGCGTCCCTCTTCTTGATGCTGCCTCCCCAGCACACAACCGCATAGAAGAGGGCGCTCGCCACAACAGTCTGGTAGAACATCAGCAGCAGTTTTTTGCAGATGTTGAAGGATGCCAGCCTTCTGAGGAAGTACAGTCGTAGTTGTCCTTTCCTGCACAGAGCCTCCGTGTTGGCCATCCAGTCCAGTCTATCATCCAGCTGCACTCCCAGGTATTTATAGGTCTGCACCATTTCCACACAGGCACCGTTGATGCTTATGGGCTCCGGGTGAGGCCTGGTCCTCCTGAAGTCCACCACCATTTCTTTTGTCTTGGAGGTGTTCAGGTGGAGGTGGTTGGAACCACACCATGCTACGAAGTCCTGGATGAGTTTCCTGTACTCCTCCTCCTGTCCACCGCTGATACATCCCACGATGGTCATGTCGTCCGCGAACTTCTGCACGTGGCAGGACTCCGAGTTGTACTGGAAGTCCGACGTGTACAGGGTGAACAGGACTGGAGAGAGTACAGTCCCCTGCGGCGCTCCTGTGCTGCTGATCACAGTGTCTGACCTGCAGTCCCCCAGTCGCACATACTGAGGTCTGCCTGTCAGATAGTCCATGATCCATGCCGTCAGGTGTGAGCCTACTCCCATATCAGTCAGTTTGTGACCAAGCAGCTGGGTCTGGATGGTATTGAAGGCACTGGAGAAATCCAGAAATGTGATTCCCACAGCACCACTGCCCCTGTCCAGGTGAGAGAGGGATCAGTGTAGCATGTAGACAATAGCGTCCTCCACTCCCACCTTCTCCTGATACGCAAACTGCAGAGGGTCGAGGGCATGGCTCACCTGTGGTCTCAGATGGTGTAGCAGCAGCCGCTCCATGGTCTTCATCACATGTGACGTCAGGGCGACCGGCCTGAAGTCATTCAGCTCTGTAGGACGTGGCTTCTTTGGGACTGGGACGATGCATGATGTTTTCCACCGCAGTGGGACCCTCCCCTGCTCCAGGCTCAGATTGAAGATGTGCTGCAGAGGGTCTCCCAGCTCTGACGCACAGGCCTTCAGCAGTTGTGGGGATACTCCATCTGGACCTGCAGCTTTGCCGGGGCGAAGCCTGCTCAGCTCTCCACACACCTGGGCTGCTGTGATTGTAGGGAGGGGGTCTCCTCATCGCATCTGTCCACTTGTAGCGGGGGGAGGGGAGCAGATGGGGGTGTGGGGGGCATGGTGGTCAGAGGTGAGAGTGAGATGGGGTGGTCAAACCTGTTGAAAAAGTTGTTCAACTCGTTCGCCCTCCCCCCATCCCCCTCAATGGTGGCCCCCTGCCTGGATCTGCAGCCGGTGATGATCTTCATCCCGTCCCACACCTCCTTCATGCTGTTGTTCTGCATCTTCTGCTCCAACTTCCTTCTGTACTGCTCCTTTGCTTCCCTGAGCTGGACTCTGAGTTCCCGCTGCACGCGTTTCAGCTCCTGCTTATCACCGTCTTTGAAGGCCTTCTTCTTCTGGTTCAGGAGGCCTTTAATGTGACTCGTGATCCAGGGCTTGTTGTTTGCATAGCAGCGCACCGTTCTTACAGGAACAACAACATCCATACAGAAGTTAATGTAGTCAGTGGTGCAGTCTACAACCCCCTCGATGTTCCCGCTGTGCGACCCCTGCAGTACATCCCAGTCAGTAGTGCCAAAGCAGTCTCTCAGAGCGTGCTCTGCCTCAGGAGACCACTTCCTGAATGACCGTGTGGTTGTGGGTAGTCTCCTCACCTTTGGTTTGTAGTGAGGCTGAAGCAGAACAAGATTATGGTCAGCTTTTCCCAGTGCAGGCAGTGGGGTGGCCCTGTATGCGTCCTTTACATTTGCATACAGCAGGTCAATAGTCTTATTTCCCCTGGTGTTACAGTCTACATACTGGAAGAAAGCAGGAAGTGTATTGTCTAGGGTCACATTATTGAAGTCCCCGGAGATCAACACAAGCGCCTCGGGATGCTGTGTTGAGAGTTTATCAACAGCGGAGTGGATGACGTCACACGCGACTTCCGCGTCGGCTCGAGGCAGAATGTAAACAATGACCACAATGGCGTGTCCAAACTCTCTGGGCAAGTAATAGGGACGTAAACTTGCGGCCAGAAGTTCGATGTCCCTGCAGCAGATGCAGATCTTCACACTTACATGCCCAGGGTTACACCACCTTGTGTTCACGTACACCGCGAGCCCCCCTCCTTTCCGCTTCCCGCAGGCTTTGTTGTCTCGGTCCGACCTGACTGTGCTGAAGCCGGGTAGCTCCACGTTAGCGTCTGGGATGCTAGTCGTTAGCCACGTTTCAGTAAAGCACAACAAACTGCACTCTCTGTAGATCTTGACATTTTTCACCAGCGCAGCCAGCTCGTCGATCTTGTTGGGCAGTGAGTTCACATTCCCCATGATTACCAAAGGTACCGTAGGCTTATATCCCCACTTCTTCTCCAGCCGCTTAGCCTCCAGCTTAGTGCCGGCTCTGCAGCCTCGGTACGGTCTCCTCACCTCGTCAGGTAAATGTGGAACCACGCCGACACGGGACTTGGTCTTCAGAGCAAGTAGTTGAATTCTCGAGTAAACGAGTTTCACCGGGTCAAGATCCATAGTCAGGTAGCACACGGAGGTACGAAAATAAAAAAAACGGAACAACTCAACAAAAAAGTAAACAACAAACACGGACATACACGGAGCTGCTGAAAAGGCTGCCACTCGCGTCGGCGCCGGATGTTCAACCCCGGGCCAGACGTTTGTGTGGATGAGCAGCTAGTTGTCTTCAAGGGGCGCTGCGGCTTCAGACAGTATATGCAGGGCCGTCTCAAGGAATTTGGGGGCCCCAAGCAAAATCGACGCACTGTCACGACCGACAATTTTTTCACCAACTACGAGCTTGGCGCAGAGCTCCTGCGCAGAAAGATGGTCATGGTCGGCACGGTCCGCAAATCGAAGCCTGAACTCCCTCCCCAAATGGTCGCCCTGACAGACAGCGAGGAGCGCTCCAGCGTCTTTGCGCACACAGATACACACACTGCAGTTTCATACGTACCGAAGAAGGGCAGAAATGTGGTACTCATGTCCACAAAGCACAAAGAAGCCACAATCAGCCAGGAAGCCCACAAAAAAACAGAAATCATCCTGGATTACAACAGATGCACGCGCAGCGTGGACAACCTGGATAAGGAATGTGCGCAATTATGCATGAATATGCTTATTTTTATTATTACTAAGTTTACATGCTTGCATTCCTGAAATTTATTGTTGCTAACCCTATTCAGTATTTCTTGCAGTTACATAAACAATTAATACATATTTGGGTGTGATGAGAAACATTTTTTTCATAATGAAATTTATTTTCTTTTGTCACCAACACACACATAGAAGTAGGAACAATGTCAGATACCTATCTTACATCACAGGCCTAAAGTGCAAAGTATTTTAATTGCAAAATATTTCGATGGTGTGCTACAATTTATTCATTCCTCTTTATTTTTTCCACCCAGTGTGTGAACACCTACAGCTGCCGGCAGAAGTCGTCAAGATGGCCTGTGACGCTGTACTACAACCTGCTTGATATTTCTGCGTTCAACTCCTATGTCCTGTGGACCTGCCTACACCCACAGTGGGAAGCCAGCAAAAAACCGCCGCCTTTTCCTGGAGCAGCTGGGACTGGAGTTGGTGAAGCCCTGCATCCTCCAGCGCAAAAGGATTCCCCAGGGACCGACTGCCGCTGCTTCTGTTCAAGCAACCCAGGCAGCCATGGAAGACCAGGAGGCCAGCAGCTCTGGACAGGCGCTGTCTTGGCCTCCAAGAGCAGGAGCCCAAGCAAAGTGGCCAACACGAAGGCCCTGTGAATTGGGCCCCCAGAGCCTGAAGCAGTGCAGGGTAATAAATACCTGTGCTAAGTGTGGCAAATTTCTTTGCAAAAACCACACACTGGCTGTGTGTCAAGGCTGTGTATAAAGCACTGGAGGAGGGCAGTGACTGCTGTAGCTGTTTGTTTGCATTGTTTATTGTTGTTTGCATTGTTTATTGCATTGAACTGAAGAATTCAAAAAGACATGGTGATATGTTTTTCTTGTTGCACTAAACTGACCTGCTGATATGTTCGCATTATTTTGACTAAGGGCAGAGGAGGGCAAACGGGTCTTTTTAATCTGGCCCGCCAAAGATTGACAGAATTATGACTGCATTCATTTGACCTTGTCCTGTAATGCCTGGCATCCCACTAGGTGGCACATTCACCTTGTTTCCAAGCGCCATGGAACGGCTGCGCCCGCGGTCTCACATACGCTCACGATTATCGCGTGATGCGCCCGGTGGAGATTGACGGAGAAAAAAAAAGAGGATGGCGCAAAACCGCGGTGCTGACACAGCCTTGAACCCATCTGCAACAATGAGTGGCCCAAAGAAAAGAAAAGTTGACAGTGAGTGCCGAGTGTTTAATAAAGAATGGACAAGTAAATACTTTTTCACTGAAGTCCGGTCAAAGGCTGTATGCCTTATTTGCCAAGAAACCGTTGCGGTTTTAAAGGCATACAACATCAACCGTCACTTTTCCTCCAAGCATGCTAATTACGCTAACAACCAGTCAGCGAAAGAACGGACGGCTACCGCTCAGAGGTTGGCAGCTAGTTTGCAGGCTCAGCAAAACACCTTTATCCAACAAACTGCCATCCAAGAATCAAGCACAAAGGCAAGTTATTTACTGGCATTCAAATTAGCAAAGACTAGCAAGCCTTTCTCCGAAGGGGAGTTTCTCAAAGTGTGCATGGTAGAGACAGCAAATATCTTGTGTCCCGAGAGCAAGAACAAATTTGAAAAAATTAGCTTATCGCGCAGGACAGTGACTCGTCGTGTTGAACTAATTGACCAAGACTTAGCTAGCAACCTAAACAAAAAAGCGGAGTCATTTACATTATATTCCTTGGCACTGGATGAAAGTAATGACAATAAAGGACACTGCTCAGCTTTTCATTTTTATCAGAGGGATTAATGACAATTTTGAGATAACGGAGGAGTTTTTGGCAATGGAATCCCTAAAGGGGACAATGTGGGGAGAGGACTTGTATGACAGTGTGTCGGGGGTCATCGAGAGGCACAAGCTGTGTTGAAAAGATGGATCCTCCGATTTTGAATCGATCTTCATTTGAATTCCCATGGATCGATCTGTACGCACAAAGATCGATCTTTTAATATATAGATATATACATAAATGCTGTTTTTGTGTGGAATATGAGCGTATGTCTAGGGAAAATTACATGGAGGGAAGCAAATCTGGGTGGCACAACCCCTCCAGTCGTTTCACCTGCACCTGCACCACCAAGAAAAAATAGGGAATTTAAGCAGGATGGTTTTCAGGATGGCTCCACTAGGCGGAAGTGCGGCTGCTATGATGCAATCGCCGTAGCAGTCAAAATCGTTAAGCAAACAGCCGTCAGCAACGGGTACCCACCTCTTTTACTGAACTCTTGGTTCCCATGGGGACACGTCTATGCATGTCTCACCTGTTCGCGGCGTTGTGTGGCTACGTCGAAGTGTGCTTTGTGCCGTAGTAGAATGGACTGCTACAGTAGGCAGGTTTATATGTCGAGCAACAATCCGTTTCCGGTTACTGTAGCGGACTGCCGTAGCGGCCCATGCTTAAATTCGGTAATATTACAACAACTGCACCGGCACCGTACGAGTCCAAAAGGCAAAGAAACTTTCCAGGCTACAGCAGCGCACTGACATAGATTGTGTAACAAAGCGAAGAGTTGCCACTCCGCTCTATTTTCACTGGATAACAAATCTCCTCTGGGCTACAAAAGGTGGTCCTAGCCATTTTTGCCAGTCTTACAGCCATTTTAATTATCAATACCTATATTAATTTGTTGTCAAATGACACAATATAATACAAGTATTAATGTGTTGCATAACTAGACAGGCATGTAATTGAGTAACAGCTCAAAATGCTTTTTAATAAAACTCACCAAATCAATATCGGATCGAATCGAATCGTGATAATCGATTCTGAATCTTGTGAATTGGAATCGAATCGATTCTTGAAATTTGAATCGATACCCAGCACTAACAAGCTACCTTAAACTAAAAGTTCTTTCATGATTACAACCTGATCAGTAGGCACAGGGTCAGCTAATTTAGCCATGTCATCTTCCCTTTTACTGTCAGCATCAAGTTTTCTTTTGTTCTTGTTCTCATCCCTCTAGTGTACCATCAATAGCAACATGTGTGTCTGCTGGAGGATTCATGAATTCTGGCTGGGAGGTAACACCTCTAACTACAGGATATTGTACTGCATCATCCTGAAAATAAGCAGGGGGTCGACTATCACGATGGAAGCGTCAAAGATTCTCATATAACAAGTGTGAATTTATGACAATAGTCTCGATGCAGTCTGGCTCACAGGACCATGTCTGTTAGGAGGTTCAGCTTGGAGAATTAACTATCATGATGCATCTATCAGAATGCAGGAGATGAATCCAGTGAATCCAAGAAATCTCAGTCATCGTAACAGTTTTTTTTTTTTCTTAACAACTAATAACCTCATAATTAATGCAGAGAAACAAACAAAAACACACATGTGCTTGGATCTGAAAAAGAACACAACATTAAACCTAACCAATTAGTCTCACATTTCTACCATATAAGGATAAATAAAGTTCTCAGTTGGATAAAGGTCTAAGATAAACTAACATAAAATAGCAAAACAAAGAATAGGAAATTCCCCTCACTAGAGCTGCTGCCCCATGCAAAGGTGAAAGAGAATGAGTGAGATTAAGTGCAGTCTTTAAATAGGCAGTGAGCAGGTGAATTCAGTCAGGCAAATGATTAGTGAAGCTGGAACCAGTTAGTGGTGGGGAAAGGAAAAGAGAGGAAGTGAGGTAGAGGAAGTGAAGAAATAACATGAAATATTACTGAAAAGTAGAGATCTTTACTACAGTTTAACAAAAGTGAGGAAACAGTTACAATTTTAGAGGTTTGACAAAAGCTCCAAAAAGCATTATGTTGCTATTTTACTGTAAATTACAAAGAGTAACTTAGGCAGGCAGCAGAAGCATGGAGGGCCATAAGATTAACAGGCAAATTACGGTGTCTACAATCTGGTCTGCTGCTTTGGCTAATATGGGAAATATGCTGAGAGATGTATGAGATGTTAGAGAAGCTTGTCTGTAGGGTTGAGCCGGATACTCGGCTGAAACGAGTATCCAGTATGGATACCGTCACTTTAGTATTATACAAGTAATATGAGTCAATATCTGTGCTCGAGATAAATGAAAATCCTCATTGGGTAGCTGACTGTGTCCATGTTGTGTGATAGGCCAGCCACACACAGCAACCCTCCCCTACACACACACAGTACACTACAGCTGTGCTGCTCACACACACACACACACACACACACACACACACACACACACACAGTGACAACCTCTCTCTCACTCACTCAGGTCTGACAGCTCAACGTCGCATCTCTCTTCAGTACCAGTTAGGTAGTAGAGTAGAGTTTCTGCTAAACTTGATTGGTAACAGACGCGCTGCTTTTGAGCAGTCATAATTGCCTGTTGCATGTCTTGTATTCATTGATGCACATAAGAATATTCATGTTCTGTTTATGAAAAACTCAATTCTGAGGCTGTTCTGTAAATACTTTTCTAATAAACAATAAATACAGCAACTTCTGATCAACCCATATCAATTTGAGGCTTAAAATAACATGCCGGTTTAAGCCCCACCCATTTCCAGTTTAGGCCCTCTGAGTACAGATACAGATACAGATAATGTAGATGGTTGAACAGATACAGATACAGATAGTGGTGTACTTGCTCATCCCTACTTGTTAGTTTGCTGCAAATCCACAAAGACTGAGGATCATACTGACAGAATGTAAAGACCTAAATATTGGGAAGCTCAGCTGGCACACCAGATGCTCAGTTTGACTAATGTTATAAGACAGTTGCTACAAGGGGCAAAGAGCCTGAAGGTTGAGCACAGGGAAACCTTGATGGAGTCAAGAAACTCGCATGCTCATGGAATTTAAAAACAAAAAAAAGATGGCTGTGGTGTGGCATCACCACCAGCGTGAGAGCTTAGGTTTGAGAGGTTGATCTACAGTGGTGGCAAAAAGTTTTTGGACACCCCATGCATTTGTGAAATATTGCATTAAGAATCACTCTTCAAGTGCAATTTCTTTTAGTACAGTCACAGCCAAAATACTAAACAAATCCTAAAAAAGCCACTAAAAACTTAAATTGATTGGTTCCATAAAAATATATAAGAAATTTTGATGAAGTGATGAAGGTCGTTCTTTTTCTTAAAAGACACAATTTTTGTTGCCAAGCTTCGTGTCTATATAAAGCCAGCACATTTGAAAGTTCTTCAGACACAAAAATGGCTAAAACAAGGAACCTAACACAGGAAACACGCCTGAAGATAAAGATTCTCAGCCAGGAAGGGTACAGCTGCCGCCAGATAGCCAGGAAGTGCAGATGCAGTCCTTCAGCAGTTGGATACACTCTGCAGAAATACAGATGAATCAACAGCTTGGAAGACAAACCAAGATCTGGGCGTCCAAGGGTTTCTTCAGCAAGAAATGACCGCATCCTGATCTGCATGTGCAGACAAAACCGCCGAATGACATCACAGGAGCTTCAGCAGCAGTGGTCAAACCAAACTGGTGTCCAGTGTTCCACCCACACTGTACATGGCCGACTTTTAGATCATGGCTTAAGGTCCTACAAGGCTATCAAGAAGCCCCTGATCAATGAGAGACAGAGGCTAGCCCGGCGTCGTCGGCCCAGGCACACAAGATCTGGACAGCCAGGAACTGGAAGAAGATTCTGTGGTCAGAAGAATTTGTCAAGAATTTAGTTTTGTTAGTTTTTCTTGTAAACAATAAACAAAAAAATATAATTTGTATTTGTTTGTATCTGTCTAATGCAGCCACACCTTTTGAAACACAAAAAAGATTTTTCCATAAATATTTCATGATAATATTTGAGATTGTGTAAAATTTTAAGGGTGTCCGAAAACTTTTTTCCACTACTGTATGTTTTAAAGTCTCTCAGGGTTAGATCCACCTGGTGTGTTTTCATGCTAAATCCTGGTCCATAAGGAGTATAGCTCTAGTGTTCAAAAATGGTTATTTACTGCTTATTGGTGGTTACCTATTATGGGTGGAGCCGCAAAACAAAGAAAAGGAGGTATCAAGAAATGTTTTGTTTATCTTAACACTGACAGTGAGAAAATAACAGTAGTATCCTGAACTCTTGTGGTAACCTGGCTTTGAGAAAAAGGCTCATTGTTACAGTGGAACAGATGCATCAGTAGGAGAAAACAGCTAGATGTGCCAAGGCCCTCTCTCTCAGGCACAGCAGCAGGGTCAGTGGATAAAGTGAGAACATGTGTAAAGGAAAGAAACTTGGCTGAAGGCAGTGGGTAAGTAGGACCCTGTCAATTCAGCCCATTCTCATTTCCAGGTTGTCAAATTCTGCAGCATGGTCATGCCCATTTTGCTTCTGATACCAAAGCCAAAGGCTGACTTCGCCATCTGGTACAAACACAAAAGACACCCTTTAAAAGCCAAAGGCACCCTGTGGCATCAGTATTAGATGTGGGGGATGGTGACATAGTATAAAATGAGAGAAAGTCCGCGCAGTCAGGTGGTTGGTGTGGGTCGCAGGCGTATAACCCACAGGAACATCACCCATGAGCCCTGAGTTTGAGGAAGACCTCTCATGTGGGACCGACACCGTGTCCAGTTGCCTAAACCTGACCTTTTTCTATCCTTAATCAAGTGGTTTTTATGCCTAAACATAACTTTTCCCTGACCTTAACCAAGCAGTTTTGTTGCCTAAACCTATCCATGTGCTTGATAAAACCATGATAAAAGCAAGAAAGCCTGATGTGTCTCATCTTGATGCCAAAGAGTGCCTTTGGCGTCGGTATGAGACACAAAAGGGGAGTGACCAAGCTGTGGTATTTGACAACCTGTGAATGAGAATGTGTTTGCTAATGCTTAATTTCAGGAATAGCTATTGTTTTAATGGTAGACAGATTATGTCAGGATGTAAAATGAGTCTAGCCCCCATAACTGACGGCTAGAGCAGTACGCATGTCCACAACAAAGCATGTGCAAGACTGTGTAGCCTAAAGAATGGACTGCCTTTATAGAAGCATTGATTTTCTAATCTTGCGTTAACTCATGCTCTGAAAAACTTTTCTCACTTGCAGCCATAACAGAAACATTATTGCAGTTGCCAATTGACACTTTGCATTGTGTTCCCTTTGAGTAAGGCTGTTGAAGAGGAGTATATGCTCTTTATTGCTCCATTTCTCCACCCTGAGCTGTATCACCCGCTGATGTAATGGGCCATCAACTAGTTTAGTTAAAACGAATGCACTGAACCGTGATCAGTCACACTGACGTGCAACATGTTGATTCAGGTCTAATAGGTTGCCAGCTGTCTGTAATTAGTTGTTACTCACATTTTAACAGGTAAAACAAAGATTTACTTACAAGACCTATTTGAAACTAGCAGAACAGTTGTGGTTACACCTGTTGCACAGGCCACACTCAGTTGGGTTGTGCCCCAAACACAATGCAGCTTCCTGCTGCCTAGTGAGACAGCATCCTTAGTCTTCACTTCACTCAAGCTATCTCTGAAGGACTCTGGTTTTAGAGGGGCAACCAAGGCAGCATGCTGTTGCTAAGATACCACATTTGACAGTTGTCATTACTACTAGTCATTACTGTTCCATTATGAGATCTGGTTTGTTTTTTACTGTTTTTGTTTTTTTTTTGTGTGTGTGTGTGTGTGTGTGTGTGTGTTTGAGATTTTAAAAATGGATAAGAAAAGTAATAATGACTTTTCTACTTGATCAAACACGATTGTTCCCCAATGAGCTTGATAGAGTCACTGTGACATAAATCCTAGCTATTTGTATGACTATTTTTTTTGCTAATGACTATATGACTATTCTACTTTTGCACCTTTAAACGTTTAAATAAGTAAATATTCAGTGATATGACTACTTAATTCTTAGTAGAAAAGTAAAATTGAAATTACAGTGACCTAAATGTATACACAAACTCCACATGTGTGTGACAGTTAATTAATTTGGGATTAACTGTCTCCAGGACACACAAGACTGGGGGATATCTTAATGTTGGACACATCTGTCCTACCCTGAAAAACTGGCCAAAAGGAGGCACCTCAGCACGCAGTAGTTTATGGAGAAATTTGATTGGAATATAACTTGATGCCTCCCTGCTTCAAATGCTGCCTCAGTAGGCAGCATTTTTTCCATTTGGGACACAGCCTCTGATTGAATTCGTCATTCATGGAGAATCGTTCACTTTCTGAGATGAACTGTTTTTAGATAAAGTTTTGAAAATGATTGAGGCCATGAGGTCACTGGAGGGAGTATTTATAATCACATATCTCTAAGTTTTGGCTTAAAATAAGAACCCAGCAAACCAGTTTTTGTGAGTGTAAATGCTTGTCAATGCTTAGATTCTGGATATTTTCTGAATTATTCATCTATTTAAAGTGCTCTCTGCAAAGTGGTGGTTTTAGAGAAACTTCTGGTTTGGTTGGCTTTTTGTTTGTTTGCTTACTTGCTTTTTTGAATCAAAAGTACAGCTTGCTATGGGAGAAACTTATGAGGTGGGAGGACGGTGGAGGAATGCTGCCAGACTACCCTTACAGTTACTAAGAGCGAATCATTAGAAGTCAGTTTGCCAGCTGACAGATAATAAGATATTAAAATTCTTTTCATCTGGGAAAAAGAAAAGGAGTGAGGCATTAGGTTTGCAGAAAACAGCTGATAACTGCAGTAAACACCTTACAGACACTACCTAAAAAGGCAGGTGTTGTGGTCCAGATGTGGTGGATTTTGTATTTTGTGGAGGTCAACGTATGAGAGGATACAGCAGATAAAGAATATGAAAGAAAAAATCTCAGAGAATACAGTTTGCAGTGAGGGTGGAGCAGCGGGGTATGAAAGTTAGAGTCCATTGTGGTGTGATTAAATTGCAAGGGTTTGCAGGAAAGTCTTTAACACTGCTGAGTGAATTTGATATTCATGGATGGAGCTTAAAGCAGGCAGTAAAAGCAATGCATGAGACAGTGATGGCAGCTGGTGGGTGGCTTTGGCTCAGGAGAAAGTCTACTGACTGAGGCACAAAGTCACTAAAATACAAGTGTTTTGGCTGTTTCAGGACAGACAGTGGTTGCATTGGTTTGTTAGCATGTTGAGATATTGGGTTTGCTAGCATTTGTTTGCTAGTAGCATGTTTGCTGGCGTGTTCTTTATTCTTTACTCTTTATTGGGACCCCCATTAGCTTCCAGAGAGTGGTCACTAATTTTCCTGGGCTCCACACAAAAATGGCAACAATAAAAAAGCAATAATTAAAATCACCCTGTATCAATAAAACAAAAAGACAAAAACACGCCAATGTAAAGATCAGTAAATACGAAAAATAACTTTACTTATGAAACAAAAATAGTAACCTACAATGAAAACAAAAACAAAATTACCAGATATGCAAGAAGAAAAAGCAAAAAAAAAAAAAAAATTAAACATTAAATCAAAATTTCTGAAACAGAAAAACCACTGTAATATCTATAAGAAATTTGTTAGTTTTTCTTTGAGTTACTCTACCATTAGTCTGTCTGATACTGATAGAGAATTATTCCAAGCAGAAGAAGCTCTATACAGAACATTTCTCATCATACAATAGGTTCTGGGACTTGGCACCACCAAATGACCAGTGCTCATTTTATAGGTATTATACCCATGACAAAATCCATTAAATACTTTATCAGAAAAGAATTGTGGAGTACTATTTGTTAGTAGTTGGTAGTTGGTTTATTTGCATATCAGCGTAACCAGTTTATTGTTATGGTTGCAACATCATTTCTAACTCCTTAAGTTTGTTAAGCTGAGGCTTCCAGCAAACTGAATCCACAATGCGGAATCGGTGACAATAACAAAGTTCTTTAATCGAACGGTGGTAGGCAAAATACAACAATGAAAAAATGACGGAGAATCCTGGAGAGGGTGGACGCGGCAGGCAGGGCACGGAGGGGCAGGAAGGGTCTAGAGGCAGAGCAACAGAGGCAAAAGTCAAAAATAGGTTGCAAACAAGCAGAGCAAAAATCAAAAGAGCCAGGACGTTACCACGCATGGTACAGGACGAACTGGTGAAGAGTGGAGATCTGAACCGGGGTTAAATAGGCTGCAGAGTGATAGAGATGATTAGCAGAATGGGAACCAGGTGCGTGTGAAGGAACAGGTGAGTGGGATGAGTCCAATGAGCCTGCCACACCCAGCCTACAGGGGAAGACTCACAACAACAAAACACAGGGGGAGGGGAAAACAGGAAAAACGCACACAGATAGTAGCTAGGTTTCCATCCACCTATTTTATTCGCATTTTCAGAAATTGCAAAAAAAAACTTGGATGGCAACACCAGAAATTCGAAAAACGGCCGAAAATTTGCAAAAAAGTTTTTACGCTTGGAGGGGGTGGATTTCTCAGCGTATCGATAAAAGAAAATGCAACTTTTTGCTGTGGAAACAGGTTTTGCGAATAAACAATGACTGGACCGGATACCACGTCAAACTTCTACGCTACAGTCTTATTATTAGTTATTATTATTATCATTATTGTTATTATTATTATTATTATTATTATTAGTCACTTATTCCTTATTTAGGATGGTTCAATATGAAGTTAGCGCTGCCAAAATAGTAAGCAGACTTCTCCCAAGAGCCGACAAGTTCAGCAGGAATCTGTCCATGATCAGCTGTTGAGTGTCAGCTGACTGTTTGTTGTTGTTCAGTCGACACACAGACGCTATCTTATGAGGTCATCTCACGGCACACTCTTCTCCCAATAATCGCAAAACAAAACTAATGGAAACAGGCATAAATTCGCATTTTCTTTTGCGCATTTTGACAAAATTCGCTCAAAAATTTCGATCGATTTGGATGGAAACCAACCTAGAGACAGGACAGGGGCGGCTCCTAACAAAGTTACTCCTAATGTTTTCTCATACTGGACCACTCGAGACTGAGGGCCTCCAACCACAGAAGTCTATCTTACCAAGATGGGAGCTGTGTATATCACTTGATGGCATTGTTGACAGCAGGGCAACAACTGGAGAAATATGACACTCAGCCCCAGTAGAGAGGAGTCATAGAGTATTGTTGAGCAGGTCCAGGTGACTGCAGTGAAGGGGGGCAGATGTGTCATGGGCCTCCTTGATGTAACATCAGTGAAGGAACGTGGGAGGCAAATATGGAATCTTAATCACATTAATGAGATTATTTGTGAATGATGCTGCTTATACAATGGTTTTGTAGATCTATGATGGTGTCACCTGCAGTGTCCTCCACCACACTCATTTGTGGGCTGTCAGTTTTTTAAAGCTGAAACCTGGAATGATTTCTAAGTAACATATAGTGTTGTTGAGAGTAATTGGATTACTTTTATTCAGATTACTGTAATTAGATTATTTTTTCCCAGTAATGAGGTGCTGTAAGAGACTACATTTGAATTTTCAGCAATCACATTACACTTACTATTTTAGTAAACTCAGCTCTCTCTAAACCATTCCTCATTCTAACTATGTACATCATCCAGGGTATCCATGACAGTAAATGTGTACATGAGTCTCCCAGTCCCCTGCAACCATGATGACAAGAGATAGATAGAGCAGGATGCCTGTATTGCTTCATGTCGGAGAATGAGTGCCAAAAGGAGCAGATGTACCCAGCTTCCTCGCTCACACTGCAGAATGGATAACACAACTCACAGAGCTAATAAACACATATGTCAGATGTACATATCCTCACAGAGTCACTCTGGTGTGCTACACGTCTTCCCTAAAGCCTCTTACATCCTCAAATACATATCACTTAGTTTGAGGGGGCATATTATTGATGTGTGCTAGATAGTGTGGAAATTGGATCCATGTTAAATGAAACATGGAATAGAGGCGGTGGGGAGAAATGGCACAAGCAGTAAACATTGATATTGGATACATATCATTGACTGAGGCATGTTTTATTGCATCAGTAATGCACAATATGGACTGCAGTACATGCCGATCTGTCACACACACCTACACTTACTATAGGATGCTTTAATGGTATAGTAAAGACAAACCAGAAGGCCCAAGGAGGTGATAGGCAGTCCAGCAGAGAGACACCATAAAAGTCAACCAGAATTTATTGGCCACACTTTTAAGCACAACAGCGTGTGTATCGGCCCTCCTCTAGAATTGATGATCACCATATGGTGTGACACAACAGTATCAAAATACTTCTAAATATTTGAAACCCTGTTCCTGTGATTTAATATAGCAGAGGCTCCAAGAGCCTCAAAAGGGAAAAGACCATTTGTAAGAAATAAAGTGATCCTCTTGCCATTTCTCCTTTTGAGACATTTTTGAGTGCAATTTTTTATCATGTGTACCCATGAATAATATATTACCTCTAATACCACTTTTCTCCTAAGGTTTCGCTTGTTCATCTGTGCTAGAGGAATTAGTGAGGTTGGTTGTCTACTGAACAAGGTTAATACCCTCTCACTCTGCACATCTAGCACACCAGCAGAACAATAGGTGTGTGCTGGACTGAGTGTCAGTGGGAATCACATTATTTTTGCTGTTACAGCTTTAGTGCCCTTCACATTTTGGAATACAATATACATCCTTGGAGATTAATTTTCAGTGTGGTCCCAAACTATAAGATTTTTAATTAAACACCAAAGTGGACCTTCCTGACAAACCATAGCCTCAGAGGAGCTGTAATGTAGAGCTGATTTCATCCTGTGTTCTACATGACCCCAAGTTAGTACCAGTTAGTCCATACACATTCATGAAGGTGCTGGGCTAAATCAAGTCCAGTAGGGAAAGAAAGAGAACCTGCACATTCATCTACATAGGAGGCTATTTTTATTAGACAACAACATTTTGAGCCACTCAGACACTCCTCAGGTCTAAAATAACATTAGTCTACACAGGTGTTTTGTAGGAGATAATTATAAGTGGGTGCATCCAACCGGAAAACATCATAGCGCCCCCTATATCAAAGGAGCCAAACAACATTAATAGTCATAAAATAGCACATTGCATTGTTATGCCCCATCTAGGGGCGTCCAAGACACAGCATGAAAAAGCCCCATCTTCCCCTAGTCCCAAGCAGCCACAAAAACAAATAAGCTCAATATCCAAATGACAACAACTTATCTCCCCAACTAATAAAACATGAGAAAATTAAGGTCAAACAAAACTGGCAGTCCACCCACCCCTACCAACTCCAAGTCAAATTCACAAAAAAACGACAGAAATGTCAGGTGTATAGTGGCCGCTTGGGAAATGCTATTTAAATGCTATGCTATTTACACACCTATTTAAATAAAGAGTGGCAGACACACCTATACTTGGCATACAAAGTTTATAAAAATGAACATAAAAACACAAGAATTAGAACAGTCATAACAGCATATATTCATTATCACCAAAGAAAAGTAAAAATACAAAATAGTCAGTTTTTTCATCGAGACAGTTTTGCTTTTTTGAGAGATTTTTTTTTTTAAACCAGTAATGAAAAACCCCGGTAATCAAATATAAGATCAAGTCAATAACAATAAATATATACATAAAGTAAATACACAAGTGAATTCTCCATCTTTAATACCTCTGGCATGATGTTATTCTGGAAGGCTTTTTGCAGTGTGTCGTAGTAATAATCCAATATGATATTAGACAAGTATGAATATGCACTGACATTTTTTGTTCCGGAGATGAAAAATGGCTGTTTTATATCTAATTCTTCATATCTTTCTTTGGTGATGAATGAATGAATATATATGATGTGCTATTTTATGACTTTTAATGTTGTTTGTCTCCTTTGATATACAGGATGCTATGATGCCTATTAATGTTTACAAAATAGCACACCATGTAGATAAGTGTGCAGGTTCTCTTGCTTTACCCTTTATATAAACCCCCTCAATAGTCTGCTGAAGATCGAGGCACAACAGCCTTTAGGAGGATTTTCATGAGATTTTATGATATAGTGCATGTATTTCTTTTTCATGAGCACAGATAAATAAGGGTTGTAATTAACAATTCTTCACCCCCTAGCTTGTGAGTAGAGTAGCTCTTCCTCTGTCCCTTTACTGTTGTTTTGACAATACAGTGATGCTGGCTCACTGTTAGGCCAGGGGCAGCACAATGAATTGGTACTGGCTGCATTTCAAACACACTCCTAAGTCACAGCTGAGCACTACTGACCAAGCTTCACCCTGGGGACCCACAGCTCAGAGAGAGACAAGAGAGCAAGAGGGGAGTGGAGGGTGGTTGGGGTGGGGGCTTAAAGAGAGTGAAAAAGTTAGTGTTCAAAAAATCTGATCATGATCAGGTCTTGATTTGTTTTAATTATTCAGCTGGCTGCTTCTGGAGATACAGCTGTGTTTGTGTATAAAGAAACAAAGAAAGAGGAGAGAAAACAGTTGTATTTTGCGTGAGTGGTTGTTAATCTTTTTAAATTAGAAGAATAAAAAAAAGTTTTCCATTTGTATTAACAAAAATGTGAGTGTCTCCTGTCACTTAAATTGGTTGAGACAGATTCAGCTGACATGCATCAAAATATTGAATCTCACCCTCAGTGTCCTTCTCTCCCACTCCACTCCTCCTCCTTTCATCCTATCCATTGTGCTGTCAGTACACAAGCACAAACTCAATCTGCTTCTAATGATTACTTTATTGACGAGGCACGGGCCTATTCACTCACACAGGCCTGCAACAACTACAGCCCAAATCAACTAGAGTGGGGACAAAAGACACTTGGAAACCCAGAGATGGAGAGACACTGGTGAGAGAATCTGGGCTATACTTAGTGGTGAACCAGGCAGTAAAATTCTCCGTGGTTACCCCAGGTGTTCCCAAGCCAAAAAACAGCCACAAGTCCTATGTCTCAAGTGTAAAACTGTTACTGTAAGAGGATTTGATCTATACAAAAAAACAATAAGTATGATGAGGGTGATGCAAGTTAATGCAACATCTGTCATCTGTTCATTCACTGAAATATTTTCCTTTATTATCAGTTGAAGATGGCATCAGCATACTGCTGCATTTGAGACAAGCATTTTGGTTTTATTATTGGGTACATTCAGTGAGGTTTTAAGACTGAGTGCACACATCTGCCATACCACACTAGTGATTTTTAATGTTTGGCCCATTTACTGCAATTCACACACATTTTACAATGTAACAAACCATTTTGCAAATCATGCGGGTTTACAAAAGATTTCACAACAAACAGTATAATCAAAATCCCTTTAATTTCAAATTAGAATTTTTGGATGAGACATCCACCTTATAATTTCCTGCTTCTTTGGCAAACAAAGTTGTCACTATTCATAAACTACAGAACTGATAATTGTCTGTGTAAAGCAAATGTTTCCCCTGGAAATATTTTCCAGCGGAGGGATCGTTTGACTCCACCCAATTTCAAGTCGTCAAATCACAATACAGCTACTGCTTTTAGGAAAACTAATGTGGACGACTTTATTACAGCGATAGAATACTGATGTGAAGAAAGTTTGAAGTCTCTGAAAGTTCATTTTCATATTGTAGCAGAATGAATGGAAGCCAATGGCAGGTTAAAAGATGGGAAAAATAATATCAGAGTTCTAAAATATGACTGCTTGTGTTACAGGCCTCACAGGAGATACCTGTTAGCAGAACATGTGTCTTGTTTTGGACAGGAAGAATACAGACAGGAGACGTTATGTCTGTTCGTCATGCAGGCTGTGGTCTGTATATTTATTAAACAGAATCATATTATTTCCGTTTTCTCTTTTCATTCTTTTTCTTAATTTCAAACAAAACTGCAATAATGACAATAATTTTAAATCAGTAAATTCCACTGTTCACCCTTTTGCAATAAAACATAGGATCAACTGTTACTGTACAACTATAAATTCTGCACATTGGTCTGTTTCCACATTTCACCAAAAATAAAGTTTTTAAATACATCTAAATGTATCTTGCTAGAGTGCTATAAAGTCTCTGAATACTGCTTTACAAGCTTAGATTCACTTCAGAATTACACAAATAATACAATATTCAAACCCTTTTTGGTTTAGTTTTCACAGTCTCACTGCGTATCGAACGCTTTAGTGCAAGTAAGAAAATATTATTTTATCTGAACAGCTAACAAAAATACAGCTAAGCATTAAACTTAGTCGCTCACACACACACACACACACACACACACACATATTCACTTTCCTTCAGTAATAAACCTTAACTATATTGTGCACAACCCTATGCTAACCATTTATGTAAAAGCACAGATATAAAGTACATCCCATTTTTCACCGGAAATAAACAAGGAGGCCGCCATTTTGGAAAACCGGTCACTTTTCATTATTCAATTCCCGAATTTTCAACATAAACAAAATCAGTATTTAGCAAAACTGAAAGGAGAAAGGCTTATGAGTCCTTCAAAGTACATTGTGATGCTTCAGCACATGTTACTAACCTGTTTTGGACAGGAAGAATACAGACAGGAGACGTTACATCTGTTCGTCATGCAGGCTGTGGTCTGTATGAAGAACGGAAGCCTCGCGGTCCATATAACCAGGACGTAATACCAGCGCTCACCTGCGCGTAGTGCTCCACCTGCTGGCTAACTGAGTATCTATCTTTACTGTCATTTTGACTGATACATTTTGTAAAACACATTTAAATCTGGCCTCTCTCAAAGAAAATGCACAAAATAAAATAAATAACAATACAATTGTGACAGCACACTTGTAGATGTCACACTTGCTATGGGAAAACATTAGCAGAAATGTGAAGCACATTCATGTTGTATATGCTATGCTATGCTTTTGTATATGCTGATGTTGGTTACTCCTCAAGTAACTTACACAACAATCTTTTTTCTATATTATGTCTTTATTTTTGTGATGTGATTCCCTAAGATTAATCTTGAGCCTGGACTGTTTCTCAAGGACTCAAATTGTGCCGTTTTCTTGTCTTAAGCTAGAGTGTAAGATTGGGGTAATTATCATATCTAAGAATTCCTGACAGTTGTCTCAGCCATGAACACAAGATTAAATTGCCATAAGATGCTGATTAAATTAAGCTCAAAAATATAGCAAAGCTAATGTGGCCCATGTACTCTGTGCTCTGATGTATTATGTCACCTCTGAAGCATCAGCGTATCTTGAAAGGTCCATGTATATGTAAAATGCAGTCACAGGAGCTATTACATCTCTTGATGCATTATGAATACAACATGAGATTCTACTTGCAGCTGCCTGAACAGCCAGTACAACACTGCAGCACTTTTATGCAGCATGATCCAGTGATGATTCTCTTGTATGATTTTATTTTGATGGTTTACCATGTCATATCAGTAATAGCTAAAGGTCAACAGCAGAATCAAAAATTGCATCTGTCCAGGGGACTTTCTTTTGATATTTTGACACTGTGATGCTGCTATAAACAGATTATTTATGCATGAGTGTCTCCTGAAATGCGCGTTGACCCTTTTAAAGTGTTGTGCAAACTAATTTCAAAGAGTTGCATTTCAAAAGGGATTGGTAATCCCACCAACAGAAATTTAAGTGAAGCATCAGACACAAACAAAATTTCAACCCATCTGATCTGATATTAAGATCAGACACAAGTGAAAACTCACTGAGATGCAAAAGGTGAGGAGGAATTAAACTTCTTGTTTATCTGAACTGTTTATCTGTAAGATAAATGAGCACCGTTTGACTTTTATGCAGAGACAAATGAAAAGCTCCTTGCGTCATATAGGGAACTTTTGGAATTAATCAGACAGTTCTTTATTTACATCTGTTTATTGAAGATGGGGAAACTGTGCTGTGCTGTGCAGCGAATTAAAAATGCATTTGTGCTTTACATCACAAGTGGGAAAGGTCAACACAATGGTATGATCAAAGAACTCTAAACTAGTTTTTCATGGATCAATAAGTGCAATTGTAGCATTCATGTGTCAACCAAGCGTCCCCCATATTGTATTTACCCGCAGCTTACATATTTGAATAATGACTAAGCAACAGGAAGAGAAAAAAAGGCTTTGAATAAAATTGCTTAGTATCATTTTTCTGCTGTAGTCTTATGCAGAAGCCTCTGTAAAACCTCCTTTATGTCCTCACTGGGGCACATGGAGGCTGTTTAATGTCTGTTCCAAAGGCAACATGAAGAGGAGAATCTATATTTTAAGACTGATTCTCTACATCTGGAGAAAAAAAGCGATCAAAGTGTGGGTGTGTGGGGTTTGTGTGTCACTGCTGTAGACCATCATTGAGGCTGGAGAGAATGAAGTTGCTGACTGGCAGTGGAACAGGCCTTGTAAATCTGTTTTTATTCCCCTCCTCCACCTCCTCGTCCTTTTTGTCTCATTTCAGATGCATGAGCTATTCCAAGAGGGGATCACTGATTAGGAGTGTGTGTATCTGTTGTGTATGAGCATGTGTGTGACACAGAGACAGAGGGAGGGAGAGAGGACAGGAAATAGGTGTGTGTTGTTGCTTACATGTCAGCATGTATGTGTGTGTGTTTGTGCCCAGTGCTTGGCACAAGTAAATCCTTCATATATTCTCTTGTCTGTGTGTGCTTATGTGTGTATTTGTGGTGGTTTGTAAATACAAGAGGATCACAATTCCTCTCCAAAGCTTCACTCCCTCTCCTCTTTTGTGGTCTCTTTCTGACGCCAAGTGCCAACACTGCCAACAGCTCCGCTTTGTACTGTATGTCTTTGTGTAGAAACCCATTACAGAGCATCCTCAGCACACGCTATGTAACATATTTTTATCAAAATTTGGTTAAGTCAGATAGAAGTAGATACCAAGACCAGTTTAAATAAGTTTCATGGAAGGGTGCAGGCTTTGAAGAGGTGGCAAAACTGTGATGACAGACTGAAGTGTGAGGTTTTGAAAACCGATGACGTGTCTGAGTTGTGTTTGTTGTTACTGCCTGTTAAAGACTCCATAGGTAAGGAAGGTGATGTTTGTTTTGTGTTGTGTATGAAGGTGGGCAGTTATGTGCATGTATATATTTATAGGCTACCTGCAGTACACATGGAAGAATACACTGTAGACTATGGGATGGCAATGCCTGTATAGAGCCAATAAAGCCGAACTCCTTAAACGCAATTGACTGCTGTGAGATGGAAAAAAAGAGTGCAGTACAGTCTTTTGGCCATCAGGGGCAGTGCTGAGCACAAACGCTATATAAACGCTATAGAGTGGTGAAGTCCCGCCCTCCCACTTCCGGTACATGGGTCCTCAAAAGCAAAAAATTATGAATGCGATCCAATGAGTAGATAAAAATTATTTTCTGGTCCCGTTTGAATTGTGCCATGGATTTCACATATGTTGTTTGTGATATTTAAATATAATTTTTCACGCAAAGAAGACTACAATTTAGCGTGAAGAATATTAATAATGTTAGGTTTTGTGTGAGCCCGCTTTGTGAACTACAACTCTTCGCTGCTCTCGGTGTGAATGATATACGTCACCACCCGCACTGGAAGCCTACAACAGACATGCCCTGCGTTCCAAATCGCATACTTATACTTTTTACTTTTAGTAGGTACTGCAGCTGCCCTTACAAAGTATGTAGTTTAGTATGAAATATGCATGCATATGCATACTATTGGGACACACTACATACATCATCCCTGAAGTCCGGCCCTCTCGCTCACTTCCGCCTCCGTCCGTAGCGGCAAATTTGAATGTTGTTGTCAAAATGCAGGTGCTGTTCCATACTGCGCTGTCCTCTGTCATATTTATTATCTTCTGTCTTCCTGTCGCTTCTGCTGTCACTGAGCGAGTTTTGTGCGATGTGTGTTTTGTTGTCGTCCGTATGTGGGCGTGGCCTGTACACGCAGTGCGACGTAACGTCCGCTGCACAAAGGATTGTGGGTCAGAATGGCCAGAGCAGCATGCTGAAATCCATACTGCGAAATCTGACCGGATGTAGTAGAACATCCTGGTACTCTTGGCATACTGCATCTGACATACTATGTATTGGGACACATTAAATCTTTTTTTCCCTACTAAATAGTATGGTAGTATGAGTATTGGAACGCAGGGATGGCCATTTCTCTGCTCCGCACTGAGTTTTTGAGGTTCTGAGTTTTTCCACCCGACGGCGGGGTCCGCTCGCCTTCCCGCCCGGCCCGGCGCTCCATCGGCCCTCGGAGACACGGACAATTGGGAACAAAACACACCGGCATCTTGACTTGAATCTGAATGGAGGGAAACGGCGATGACGTGACGTCACATACGCGACACAGCATGTAGTCTTTCTAATTGTGTTTTCTCAACAGCATTTAACTGAACAATGGCGCAATAAACGGTCAAACTCTTGACATGAAAATTTGTTATTTAAGCCTATAAACAACATTTGTGTAATCCATGGCATAACGAAGGGGGACCAGAAAATAATTATTTTCTGTCCATTGAACACCATTCATTTTTTTCGCTCCAAAAGGTCCCATGGGGGTCCACCGGAAGGGGCGGGACTTCACCACTCTATACATCACTACATTTTATTCCAGATATTTACCAGTAACTTGACTTTTACTTATTGTTACAGGGCCCAATTATAATTAAGACATAATTATAAGCTGATGTGAAATCGATAGCTAAAGTTATGGCAGTTTGAGAAGATTTCCATAAGCATTGAGGCCATGTGGTATTGACTGGTTGCATAACCAAAATATATTTTCACGAAATGGTTCCAGATTTCATTCATTTTCGCGAATGCACAGAAAAAAAAGATTTGATTGAATTTCATTCAAAAGTCCCATTGACCCCTGTTCATTTTACGCGGTTTAGCCCAGTTTTAGTGCTTTGCGTCATCCCCTGGAGGTGACCTCACATATTCATGAAGTTAGAATGTACAAACTCTCTGCAGTAATTACGAATATGCATATTATACAGGCAGCCACACCAATCCATCAGAAAACAAACAGAATTATTGGCATATAGGTTTGTGTCTGTTGGGCTGTTTTGGAGGAGCAGCAGCGTGGGTGGATGGAGCAGAAGTAGAGTAAAGAGAAAAGAGGAAAGAAGGCTTGGCTCATAAAGGTGCTGCTTATAGAAGAAGAAGGAACACACTACACAGTGTAAACTAGAAATGTGCCATCAGTGAACAACAGCAGGGTTTTTGACAAAATGAGATCTTGTCACGGTATGTCCCTGAACAACAAATGTGAAAAGATTTTGAATGCTCACAAACTAAGAGCATGGCCTGCTGCTGATGCTATAGAAAAGGTCATTAGGTCACCAAAATCAACAACGTTCTTTCTCTAGGGCAGGGGTGTCACATTCATATCAGGTGGTGGGCTGCATTTATTAACATGAGATCTCATAGGGGCCAGAATATTTTTTGCTAAGATCAATATGACTCAAGTCAACAGATGGATATTTTAGGCTACTTTTTGATTTATTATTTTGAATAGATCAATTTGAAGCCAAAATCAATGCCACATGAGAATAACACATCATGTAGAATTACATAAAGCAGAAGAGAAAAATACAACAAATATACAGCATATAGGTTTGCCATTCACCTCCCAGAAGAAAATGACTGCTCTTTCCATACAGAAATCAACCTTTTGCTTTTTGGACAGCAGGCTTGCCAGGCTAACAGGATGCAGCAATGGTCAGTGCAGCAGTTAGCATGGTAGTCCTTCACTTCCTGCAGATGGATAGTTTTTAGTGCTAGGTCTAATTAATTTATCATATTTTATAATTAATCATGAATTTATCAGTTTATCACAGAACCCTCTTATTTTTCTTATTTCACATACTGTAGTTGATAATTATTGGATTCAGATATTTCAATTTTGCTTTTGTTTGTTTGTTTTTTCCTCTTTCCCTTCAAAACATCTTGGAAGCCAGATGAGACGTGCTCACAGGCTGGATTTGGCCCACAGGCTGTATCTCTGACATCTCTGCTCTAGGGGTTGTGAATGTACTCAGCAAACTTGAAATGGTATATGGAATTTTATCATGTTCACTGCCAGGATCTGAGTCAGCAAATGCAGTGGCAATCAAGACAAATCTTATTATCCCAACCTGCTGTTTTGAGGATATAATCAAAAAAACAAACTCAATGGGGAAAGCCACAGTTACACCAGGCATTCTGTTTTTATCTTTCATTTTGTAATCCACTGATGATGAGAACCACAACAATGGGACGGTGAACAAGGCATCGTTTCTGTGCTCCCCACAATACTTTTTCCAAAAAGTAACATAGGAAGGTCTGTAATTGGGTCCATTCAGACAAAACTTCAACTAGGCTGCACTTTCTGTCCATCAAAACAAATGGAAAGCAAAAGTACAGTATCATCAGCCCTGTCCAGACAACAGACAGCTCTTGTTGAGAATTCTTTGAAATGGACATGGATGGACAGAATGGATCAGTGTGGTCGCCCTCCAAAGTATCCCACTCACTCCTGTTTGCTTGACGCAGTTTATCAGATCAGCCCTGCCAGTGCACTGCTGAGACACTGACTTTGCTCAGAGGGCATGACAGCACGCATTTATCACAAGTCTCTGCAAATTAGCATGCAAGCTTGTGTGGAGCAGCTAGCACTTGCTCCTGGGGCACCTGAGTTGTTATTGTGCATTGAGCGAAGGCATTATCACTGCCCTGACTTGGCGCTCCGACACAGGGCAGGGCTAATCATCCCCCGCGGGAGAATCAATAGCCAACACAATGCGCCGAGTGTGGGAGGGAGGAGGAGAAGAAAGGAAAGAGAGCTGAGGGGATAAATAGGATTTTGCACCAAGGTGCTGTTAACTTAGTCCAATGGCACTATGATCTATAGTATTTCAACTAATCTTTGTTTAGACGGATGCTAAGAGAGACTGCTGCTGAACCAAGCCATGCTGTCTCAGTACACTCATACTACCCAAGTCAGAAAGGATCTCTTTTTAAAGCCACACATACATGGCTCCATAGCTTTGATACAGCATGGTTTTCAATACTCAAGTTTTTCTCCCACCAAGCTGTAATTAAGGATGTAAAATAAATGCCAAGCAATCTTTGTTTTACCAGTGCAAATAAGTTCTTTTCCTGCCCAATTAAATAAAAAACAAATAGTCATGCCATGTCTTTGGAGAAAAACAATATGGCTTGTTAAAAATTTGTTTCTAGTTTGGCGTGCATGGCCTTTGTTTCTTTCTCTCTCTCATTCTTTTGTGAATGTGCACATACACACACAACCACACACACTTGTGATGCAGCTCTCTGTGTTTTAGTTGCCTGTGAAGGACGCAAACTAAAACTATCAGTGTGGCAGTCCGTGCTTAACAGAGGGCTTTGTGTTCCCTTCCCTCAGTTCTTCCCTTCCACAAGCCTTTTTATTGCCACTCCTCAGTCCTAAATGTGTTTAGGTCAAACAGAAATGATCAGCAAGTTCTCAAAAGGATAAAACAGCATTGTAATCCAGATGGAGCACTGACTGAGGTGTAGCACATTTCAAAATAAAACAAATTAACCTCCAGGTGAAACACAAAAAATCATTTATCAATGAATCCGTGCATTTTGCTATCAATAAATCATTGGACTGGCAAAAACATTCAGCATGGTAGGCACAAACACAGAGATCCTGATGTAGTCACACGCGCACACACACATATTCATGCAAAACATACTTATGCAAAACAGTATATTTCTTGCTTGCTCACACGCACAAGCCTTTCTCTTTGACGCACAAATGCACACACACACACACACACACACACAAGCATACACACACAGGGTTGTCTAAATGACTGCATTTGGGCGAACTGCATGAACCAAAGCAAATTAATTAGGCAAACAAAGTGCATACTGGGGGGAAAATTAAACCTCCATTTCGACATTGCATTCATCATTTTTGCCTTTGTCTGTCTCTTCTGGGTACTGTTCCATTGCTTGAAGTTGCAGGCAGCACCCCCAGCTCCAGAGGAGAATATTACACCGTATGTATCTGAATATTTTGTTCTGCTTCATTAGTATGGTTTGTTTGTAGAGAGTTGAAAAGACTCGATTGGAACACAGTTCCATCGTCACTGCTAACAATACACATAAAAATGGCAGCCACTTCAACCATGCTGCTGAGTCAGTTTGAATGGGAGAGATTGTTGTACCCCATTTAAGCTCTGTGGAAATGACCCTGGTTTTACTCCTCGCCAGAAAACATTATTACAGGTTACTACAGATAAGCATGGTTTTAACAGCATGTTATTTAAGTGTGCCCCCTCCAAAAAACAAAAAAAACAAAAACAAAAACAAAAACAAGGGGTGCAAGATGTGCCTGATGAGACTGTGAAATGCCCTGAGGTGTGAATGTGAGCATGAGCATATTTGTCAGTCTGCATTTGTCTGTGTGTAAACCATGTGATGCAATGAATGGATACACCTGAATGTCCTCATATGTGGCTGTTGACTACACAACATCAGTGTTTATCCTCCATCTGACACACACACTCACAAACATGCACACACATTCACACATGCGCACAAACACACACACATGCACACACACACACACACACACACACACACACACACATTACATGTCCACACAGCACAGTAAACACAGCAAACAGAAAAACCTGAATGTGACAGCTATTAGAGGGATCACACATAACAGCAGAGACATCCTGCTAACCCAGGTTTGAGCATCTCAGAGCAAACCAGTCTGACTCTGGCAGTGTTCACTGATATGCTCATGTCAATACTGAAATAGAAATGTGAATGTTAACATAGAATAAGCAACATATTCTATGCCATGCACATTTCCACATGGTGCTGTCTCCATTGAATGTATGTTCCCACATCAATTCTGTGTGTGTGTGTGTGTGTGTGTGAGAGAGAGAGAGAGAGGGAGAGAGAGAGAGAGAGAGAGAGAGAGAGAGAGAGAGAGAGAGAGAGAGAGAGAGATGCATTTCACATGTGTGAAATTCATATGAGAGTTTTTCCTCATACCCAATGTAAATGTTATTTTTAAGTGGCCAGCTCATTATATGATCCTCAGACTCACAGTACAAGTCAATATAAACAAACACACTGCAAGAGAAGAAAACTGACAGGTACCAAAATCATGCAAATGATAAACCGCTTTTTGTATCTTGGAAACTACAAACAAAATCTTTTTAACACATAGCTACTAAAAGGGGGGGAAAGGGGTTTTGGAGTTCTGGCCAAATGTCTAGTGAGACTTAAGTGAGTGATGACCTTCCTGCTCTTGGATAAAAACACAAATTCCACAAACTCTTGAAATATTGCCTATTGCATTACCAGTCTGTGTCTGCCTAACATACATAATAAAGGTTTAATTCAAATCCGTAGGTTTTGGGAATTTGTAAGTATCTATCCAAGAAAATAAATAAATAAAAAGACAAGAAAGAAAGAAAAATCATAACAGCATTTTAAACTAGATTGTCAGAAGCATTGTCCAGAGGTGAAATAATGCCGCGTTCCTTTGTACATTGAACCAAGTCGGAACTTGGAAAAAACCGACCTCCTACACAGAATATAGCAATGGAACACCCGAAGGAGTCGGAATTTCAAGACGGGAACTTGGAGCTTTTCGATGTAGATCGAGCTCGTTATTTACGGAGCAGATTCAACATGGCAGCGCCCACGGTGGAATTTATTTTCCCTCGAATATTGATTTTATCTTGTATTTTGAGCAGAGTGAACAGTTTGATACGTTGCAATTTCTCATTAGTCCCATGTAATGTTAGCCGAACTGTATTTTGATGCCTTTTCAATAAATTGCGAACGTTATGCTCTCGCCCAGCTAGCTTGCTAACGATGGTGCTAGCCAACATTGGCGCTGTAAACTTGGTTTAGTTGGCTCATGTTTGCTAATGTTAAGGTTACTGAACTGAATATAAACTAGCCGAAGAAACATTAGCTTCGTGGGGGCATCCATGTTTGTTTCCACTACTTCTGACCAAATACAATGGAACACATTTATATCGGAAGTTGGGCTCAACACATTTTTTTTTAGTTCCGACTTTGTTTTTTTTTACCCAAAGGAATGCAGCATAAGCCTAGCTTTTCTAGCTATGAAGTCAATTTACAAAGCAAAATTTTTGTGAGTCAGCCTGCGTTTACATTGTCATCGCTGACAACAATACAAATTGTTGTCAGTGATGACAATGTAAACGCAGGCTGAGTTTGACTTTGTCCTGCCCTCAACAGCAGGTCAAAGTTAAATTGCAACTAATGTGTCCAATAAACCTATTGTTCAACTAAAGCGATGCAGCTATAATATTTTTCTGACACAGCAGTATGTTAACATAGACCATTTAAGGTGGCACAAGTTAGCATGAGCCTAAATTTACCCGACCCTGGTTTATATAAAGACTAAGGGTGCTTTCCATTAACTGCCCGATGTTCCCACTTCTAAGTTGGAAGTTCTCACCTCCATGCTGAATGTGTTCCCTTGCAGTGGACATGGAAGCCCGTGGATGTAAGAAAACATTGGTCTGTCAATGACAATAGCTAACATCAGCGGCTAACATTAGCAAGGCCAGCTACAGCTAGTCCTCCTCACTGCTAGTGTTTTGTCTCTTCATAAAATTAAAATGACAAAACAGGTAGTTCTGGTCTTTGATTATAATTGGCTGAACGGCATTTGAAGCCATTGTAACATACTCTATGAAAACCTGTGACCGCATTACAGTACTAAGGCGCCACTGTCATTCAATGAATGTACAAAAAACCACAAAGATAACAGGTTTTTTATCTCCATCCAAAGCAGACGAAGTGGACCAATGATTTATGGCAAATTAACAATGTAACTTTAGGTAGTTTGCATGTTTTTATTCATAGCCTGTTAACTGCACTGTTAAAAATAAATAAATAAATAAATAAATGATATCCCTGGCAACAGCCAGGGGAGAGTGAGCATAATAGCTGCTGATGGTAGATCCATATGTGGTTATAATTTAACTTCAACAAGATGATTTTTTTTTCTCCTAAGATTAGGCATACAAGAGAGCCCATGGTGGGGAACTTCCTTGGCTACATGTTGCCACTGATTTGTAAGCAGCTGGCACCAGTATCTACAGCAAACACTGCTTGTGAAGCACTAGTGTTCAAAAACTCTTTGATGCTGGTCTAGAGGCAAGAAAAATCATTTCAGTGACAGGGCATAAATCTGAGTCATTTCTGCAGTCTTACTGGCGCCCAAACTACAAGGGGAGAAGATGCTGGAGCAATATACTTGCTTATGACACCACACAGTTAAAACGCACCTGTCCAGAGTCAAACACCCCTGTACTGGCAAAGAGGAGTACTAACTTAATTGAACACTACTTCAGCAATTGCACAATTAATGGCCATATCCAGATAAATAATTAGCACAATCTTTAGGCATGCTTTACTGGCCTGATAACATACTTTCCACTGCGTCTGTGGGTTTCTTGGCAACCGTTCAGCTAAATGTTGCTGGAGAACTCTGAAAAAGTGCATTGCTTGGCAGAAGAATTATTATCTGTTATGAATAAATTATTGCATTTTTCTTTGCTGTGTGTTTATTTTATGAAACCTTGCCAGGTGTATGTAGTAACTGTTTTATAAAAGTTACTTGTTACTTCGCATCATGTCTAACAGCACCCCTAAACCACAGCCTCTTGTGGCTTCTTGCTTTAGAATACGCTACTATAAATCTGTACTATCATATAACAAAGACTGCAGAGAACACCAGATGGAGGCTGAACATATTTTCAAATAAAAATCCACGAAGAGAAAAAGTTTATCGTTGACTGTGTTGTCCACCATTTTGTTGTGACATCATATATGGGTATATGGGAAAACTAGGAGTTTTCAGATGTTCTCTGTTATTCCAACTGATGGTGGCACACATGTACGCAGTGGCTCAGTTCTCCCTGTTTGATTGCAGCAATTGTCATATGTTGTGTCAACTGTCTTATGTTGTGTGTACTTTTAATCTTTTAATCTTGTGCCTTGCTGCTTTTATGAGAGTGCCAAACTCAATTTCGTTGTAGACAATAAACTTTCCTATGTCCTTGTCCTTAATGCACCATCTGCACTCCTCCATGTTTAATAATTTTATTTTATTTTTTTTATACAATCAATCAATCAATCAAGAGGGAACCACATTTTAATTTCATTATACAACCTGTTGTATAATGACCAATAAACTTCCTTGTATCCTTGTATCCTTAACTAAGAGTTCCAGCTTGACCCGTGTGCCTTTACCCTATAGAGATGCACCAGTCTGACTCTAAGGGCTCTAGTTTTGCAGACTGGTCGAGGCGGGGGTGCAGCACAGCTGCGCTTCGCCAAACCAGGTGGATTTTGCAAGTTTGGCACGCTGTTCACGCTGGCGCAAGTACTCCACTGTCCCTCCTACTGGCAGAAGGGAGGAGAGAAGGCGTGGAGTGGGTTTGACACAGCCAATTCACTTTAAACCAATCAAATGAGCCCCTGTCCTCGCCTTTAAAATGCGCTGCGCGAAGGCGTAATGAAAGTTTACACAGCTGACATGGAGGAAGAGAGCAGCAGCAACACACACTCAGGACAATGAGGCCAGTCTTAGCTGCTGGAGTGTTGCTGGAGCTGCCTGCCATCCATCTGTCCATCCACCCATCCACCCATCCATGCATCTATCCTTACATTCGTCTTCCTCAGTCCCCTGTCTTTCCATTACCCACATCTCTTATCTCTCTTTTTCCAGCTCTGTCATCGTCTGTTAAAGTTATTGATTTTTACAAGCAAATATAAATTCAACCGTGAAGGCCCCATTTTTCATGAATGTTTTTACATCAAAGGATAATCCTCACCATCTTCATATAAATACATGTTTGTTTTGCAACTTTTGACTCCCATCACTTACTGATGCAACAACACACTAGAGATTAAAACAAAAAACAAAAAAAAAAAAAAAAGCTTTTACTTTCACTGTTCTAAATGCCCAGTGTCTGGCAAGGAACTGATGCATTTTACATTTTCAATTTGTGTGGAATATTTATATATTTATGGAATAAGAACTGGGTAGTTAACATGAGCAGCGCCAGACACCATGACTGGAAAAAAGACAAATCCCATACTGGACACATTGTTTGACTGACAGGTGATCAGGTGATCAGCGCACCTCAGTCTCCCAAACTACCAAACTGAGCGCGCCTCGAGTTGCGCTGCTCGAAACTAGCTCTGCTTGGGGTTCGCCTCACTGCGCCACCCTGCGCAGCACCAGGAAACTAGAGCCCAGAGTATTATAATTTGTCCAATATCGACCAGAAATGCTGGATCAGGTTTTGGTGACACCAAAATCCAACCAACAATCTGATCTAGAAATCTAATTAACAACATGTGATACAACTTCCCAATGGTTTCTTTCAAAAATCTCCTAAGTATCCTGACCCAAACAAGCACCGTGATTTCCATGGGCTGTTGTTGGACTGGGGCATGAGATGACGCTGTGCTCAACTACTTCCTAAACATGCAGAGTGCTTGAAAGGGTTGTTGTTGTTGTTGTTGTTAGCCGTATCCACCCCGTCTGGGGTTTAGGCTGGCAACAAGGGTTCTCCAAGCATCCTAGTCCTGAGCCAACCTCTCCAGCTTTCCCTAGGTGTGGCCCGTTTTCTTGGCATCTGCCTGCAAGTCTCTGCGCCAGGTGTTTCGTGGTCATCCTCTCTTTCTTTTCCCTTGGGGGTTCCAATTGAGGGACTGTGTGGTGACATTGGAGGCTGGTTTTTGGAGAGTATGGCCTATCCATCTCCAGCGCCGTTGAAGGATCTCATCCTCTGCTGGTTGCTGTGTAATTCGTTGCCACAGTTATTTGTTGCTGATGGTATTTGGCCAGCGGACCTGGAGGATTCATCACAGACAGGTGTTAATGAAGGTTTGGATTTTATTTGTGGTATTGACAGTTGTCCTCTATGTTTCGGCGCCGTAGAGTAGGACTGACTTCACAATGCTGTTAAAGATCCTAATCTTTGTTGTGATGGCTAGGTCTTTGGAGCTCCAGATGTTTTTCAGTTGGAGAAAAGCTACCCTGGCCTTGCCAATCCTGACTCTTATATCAGCATCCGCTCCACCCTGCTGGTTGATTATGCTTCCAAGGTAAGTGAACTCGTCCATCTCTTCTAGTGCTTCACCTTCCAGCATGATTGGAGATGTGTTGGCAGCGTTGATCTTCTGGACCTTGCTCTTCCCTTCGTGGATGTTAAGACCAAGGCAAGCTGAGTTGGTTGCGATGGTACTGGTCTTTTCCTGTATCTGCTGCTGGGTGTGAGGGAGAGGAGGGCCAGGTCATCTGCATAGTCCAGATCGTCAAGTTGCTTCCACATCGTCCACTGTATGCCATTCTTTCTCTCTGCTGTGGATTATTTCATACTCCATTCCATTGCCAGCAGGAACAAAAATGGCAACAGCAAGCATCCCTGCTTCACTCCTGTTTGTACGTGGAAAGCATCAGTGAGCTGGCCTTCATGGATCACCCTGCAGGGCATCCCCTCGTGGCTGTTTCTGATGATATTGGTGAGCTCAGTACTCAGTATCAACCAATACCCACAGTCCTGTACTTGGTATTAGTATTGAGAGTGAGAAAATGGTATTGGTGCATCCCTATTTTGCACTTTATGTAGAATGTTTCATTTATGCTTGTCCCAAATTCAATGGAAAGCTCCATGAGTAGGAATCTCCGTTGAGTCAAAAATTTAAAATAGGACCATGTATAACAAAGATTTTCCTTCCATAGATATGTTAGATATAACATACAAAGTGTCTCAATTTACTCCACTCTCCCATTGTAGGAAACTGACTTTAAGGTTGCTGCATTACTGGGAAAGCTTCTGCTTTGGCACATCAGTCAAAATATGAGGGCCAGAGTAATAAGGGCATTTGACACAAGACTAAGACTAAAACTAAAACTAAATTGAAAAATAGCCGACGAAATTAACACTGGAGGAAAGCGAACAGAAATGTGTTAGAATATTAAAACGAACTATTTCATTCCAAAAACCACGTGGCATGCAACATGTGGAGATAGATTTGTCACATTGCCACAGACAATAATGCAATGTTGTGCTATACATACATATATATATATATATATATATATACATATATATATATACGTATGTATGTATATATATACACATACGTATATATATATATATATATATATATATATATATATATATTCATAATTGCTCTTGGCAAAAACGCATTTTATCCGATTACTCGATAAAATTTTGGGTCAAATACTCGATTACTAAAATATTCGATAGCTGCAGCTCTAATACTTACAGATTTATGTTTCCCATGGAGGTAAAAAGGTTTTTGAGGGCCATCTTAAGCATTATATATTCATATTCATTAATATTGATGAACTTGGTCAGGGTCATAAGGATGCAAGGGCTGCATAAACCCCTAAAATGAAAAAGAACTCCTAACACCAACACAGGAATACACACACAGTATACAGTGGTGGAAAAAAAGTTTTCGGACACCCCATGCATTTGTGAAATATTGCATCAAGAATAACTCTTAAGGCTGAATTATGCTTCTGCGTACGGGGGTTGTGCGAAGCACGCATTTCCTACGCAGCGCGTGTGTCCAACATACCTCTGCGAAACACACTGAGCAATTCTCCGCCCACCAACGTAGACCCTGTGACGTATGGTCGCTGCTCTTCTATACGTCTTTGTAATGGGGAGAGGACGAGTTGTATAGGTGCGGCTACTTGCGCACCTCCTCGGCCAGATCCAGCATTCTCCAAAGTTTTCAAACACAACCGACAAGTCGAGACATAACAGTTGTTTTAAAAATGGCGCTGCCGGCCGGCACAACAACAGGATGTGATGCCGGTTGCAGTGAAATGCCGGAAATGATGTACTTCGGCGGACAAATCACAGCTCTAGTGGGGCTGCGTAGGGTCCGCGTAGTTACAATTTTTGGGAGGCGCGCGGCAAGGCTCTGCGGCGGTCGCACAACCCCCGTAAGCTTCGCACAACCTCTGTACACTCTTCTTACGCAGAAGCATAATTCAGCCTTTAGGTCTTCAAGTGCAATTTCTTTTAGTACAGTCACAGCCAAAATACTAAACAAATCCTATAAAAGCCAATAAAAACTTAAAATTGATCGGTTCCATAAAAATACATAAGAAATTTTGAGTACTGGGTCATTTTGGTAGCAGTGATGAAGGTTGTAAAGCCAGCACATTAGAAAGTTCTTCAGACACAATAATGGCTAAAACAAGGAACCTAACGCAGGAAACACACCTGAAGATAAAGATTCTCAGCCAGGAAGGGTACACCTGCCGCCAGATAGCCAGGAAGTGCAGATGCAGTCCTTCAGCAGTTGGATACACTCTGCAGAAATACAGACGAACCAACAGCTTGGAAGACAAACCAAGATCTGGGCGTCCAAGGGTTTCTTCAGCAAGAAATGACCGCATCCTGATCCGCATGTGCAGGCAAAACCGCCGAATGACATCACAGGAGCTTCAGCAGCAGTGGTCAAACCAAACTGGTGTCCAGTGTTCCACCCGCACTGTACATGGCCGACTTTTAGATCATGGCTTAAGGTCCTACAAGGCTATCAAGAAGCCCCTGATCAATGAGAGACAGAGGTTAGCCCGGCGTCGTCGGGCCCAGGCACACAAGAACTGGACAGCCAGGAACTGGAAGAAGATTCTGTGGTCAGATGAGTCCAGTTTCCAGCTTTAGTTTTGTTAGTTTTTCTTGTAAACAATAAACAAAAAAATATAATTTGTATTTTTTTGTATCTGTCTAATGCAGCAACACCTCTTGAAACACAAAACAGATTTTTCCACCACTGTATGTGCATGTGCATGTTGGGCATGTGTCTATAAATATGTGCCACAACAAAGGAAGACTTGTCAGAAGCTTGTGGGGTCCTGCTGTCATTCATCATGATGGAAGTGGTATCAGTTCCTAATTTAATATGAAACACATAAACACCAAATTAATTTAGATAAAGCTGACTAGGAGAAGAAGACAATAGATTTCTGATGTTCTCAACATGAGGAGACATGATGCACTTTTCCCTGTAAAAACAAACAAACAACAACAACAAAAAAAACACCAACACCTACACTTATCTCGAGCTAACACCTTTAAGCTCTCTGAGTGAGGAGAAGACAAACAAAATATTTCCTGCTTGACTGACAGTATTGATAAGCTTGCCTCACTTCCCCTACCCTCCTTATGAAATCAGGACATGTGATGTGTGCAATATTACGCACACTGATACAGCATCATTATCATGAGATAAGCTGTTTGCAGGAGTTTGGCGTACTATCTGTCTCCATTTGATTGCCTGACAGGCAGATAGAGGCATCTGTATTGTCATTGTAATTATTTTCAAAGACATAGGAACTGTTATATGTAGGACTAAGGGATGTAGACTTGTAAGCCCTGTGGCAGTAGGATGTGTCATTGGTTGAAGTAATGCTGTGCTATATCAAAGCCGTAACATCAGTACGGTAATGAAATCCAAATAACATGATGCTAAATATGATGTTGGCAAGCAGATGTTCTGTGAATGATATGGACTGTGTGTGTGTGTGTGTGTGTGTGTGTGTCTTTTTGTGAGCACATGCATGTACAAAATTTTCACTAAAAGCCAAACACTTTCTTTCCTTCTTCCTTGTCTAAGGAGTAAGTGCAGCACGGCAGAAAGGGTTCATGAAGTCAGAAGAATAGTTAAGATCAAAGGTAAAGGAGAGGGACAGAAGATGAAAGAGGGCAATATGATTGGTTGCAGTTGAAATAGGTGAACTTCACCTTGCCTTCTGCCACTACATAGAGGCAATCTCAAGTTTTGGCAGCAGAGTCTCTGATCCAGCAGCAGGGCTGTGATAGCAACTAACTATCAGACATTCTTTAAAAAACAGTAGAAGTTCTTGTCTCTTGCATTCCCTTCCAAAGTTCATTCCCCTGGAAAATACAAGATGATTTGGATAATCTTTAAATGGACTGACAAATGGTTACAGATTTGATCATACACTGTGACTATTTGTTTGTTTATTGTGAGAATAACTGAGGAGCTAATTTGACACCTTTCTCCTCTCCAAAGTAGGCTGCTATCCTGCTATCAAGGCCCACCTTGACAACATTTTAGCTGTACAAATTAAGAAAGCATTTTTAGATGGTGTCTGTTTCAGCTGCCAAAATGTTAGGCCAGCTGAACACACAAGCGGTAAAAATGGTTTTGGAAGGTATCATTATGTTGGCATCATTCATCACTCTCCCCAGTATATCCCTGTTGAAAGCCAAACATCATTTTTACCAAATTTTCTGTTGACCAGAACTGAGAGTACTTTATTTTCTTGCAATTAGGACTATCAGAAGGCTCACCAAGTGAAGCCGTTTGGGTGGGGGAAATGCCTTTTAACAGCTGATTAAACCATTAAACGATGAACTGATTAAACTGTCAGTAGTATCGTGAAAGAGAGTGAGAACAGGAGAGCAGCGAGAGAAAGAAAGAGAGCCAAATTCCATTTATTTGCCCAGAGGCTCATTACACACACACACACACACACACACACACACACATACACCCACCACCACGCCCCATATGCACCGCTGACCCAGCTAAACAGTGGCAAAAACAAGTGGCGAGAAAAAATAAATAAATAAATAAATAAAAAGAAATGGGATATGCAGGGTAAATATAATGACTGAATTTAAAGGAGAAAGAAGTGAGGGCTATATTGTGGATCCTCAGCTTATTGTCTCCTGTATGCTTAATATCTACACTAGTAAAAAAAAATGCTGTCTTTAAATTGGTTAACTTGTTAAAGGACTTGCAGTTGTCTTTCAGTTTTATGTACTGTGACAGCCAATGATACCAGAATTTCTTTTCTTCGAGACTTCATTCTGTAACACCCCAGAGGACAGTACTCTAACCATCACCAAAGTACCAATGATCAAAGTAAAAATCAGCCATTTGAGTCATTTTTGATGACTTTATAGAATGTTTACCAACACATTATCAGCATAATGGGGCAGTTTTTTTTTTTTGATCATTGCTTAGCATTCCTGTATGATAAATGATATACAAAAGACCAAGAAAAAAAAAGTCCAATCTATCCATGTAGGTCCATTCCTTTATCAAGTTACCAGAAGTTTTTTTTCTAGCCCATCCTGACAAATCCTAATCTATTAATGATGCACACGGAAAAAAAGAAACTTAAAAAAGAATGCTCCAGTGGAAAAGTTGCACCATCATCAATGAAATATTCTCTAGTGGAAAACCGCTACCAAGTATCGATTTATCACTCTGACCTTTTAGCTTACAGGCCAAACTTTAAACAGCACAGTGACTGAACCATGTCTAACTTGTGTTTTTTACTGGCAGTACATAATAGTGTTGCTGTCTAATGAAGATGTTTATATTTCTGAAACATTGGCAGCCTCATTTTTAGCTTGATCATCATAACTTTTTGAGTATATTCAATAGGTTTTGACATGGTTTCGTCAGCCAGAGCGTGATAATTCTTCAGCCGAATATAATTAATAAAAATCACTCAGACTGATGATTACATGATTTTTCCAGGACAACAGCAAGATATAAGCCCAGGCAGTGCAATACATAAAACTCAGGAATCTGTTAGATCTCTGCTAAGAATATTAACAGAGATGTCTCCTATGTCTCTTTGGCTCTGCCCCAATAAAAATAAAAATTCAGCTGACTCTCTTAAGTAAAAAATAATCATAACATGATACTTTATTTCTTGATTTGTGTTGGGAAATTTTCCTTTTTAGCTTGGCCAACCCACAGCCTCAAGTGAAACAAATGAAAGAGTGAAATGCTGCACTTGTACAGTAAGACTTAGGGTGACACCCAAATGTTCATTCTCCATTCAAATACATGATCGTTCTGAGTACAAGAAAGAAAAAGGGAACTTGTATCTTCGATTAGTTGTTTGAGTGCTTATGTGAAGCTATTAAGCAAGAGGGACAGATTATTTTCTGCAGAAAACGGAGCACAATTAGGGCACTCAGAAGTGGCAGTATGAAAAATGTTGTATAGAAATGCTGTTTGCTCTCACTGTAATTGCCTGGGTGTTTAATGTGATGGCAGCCATTTAACTACGAGGCTGCATATGAACGGGGAGGCTGTGTGTGTGTGGGGATGTGGGGGGAATTTGGGTGTGTGTGTGTGGGGGGGGGCACGTGTACACATGCAGGTGTGAGTGTGTGTTCCTGTTTAATTTTGGAGATGCAGTTAAGATTCCCTCACGATGCACGCTGCATATGGGATTAGGTGGGACATATGGGTCGCCTCAGCAAGTTAGACATGTAAACCCATCCCAGCTCTAAATTCATTTCACATTCAGGAAGAGAATGGTGCAGAACTCAATAATGACAATATGCAAAGAAGCCCTGGAATCTAATTTCTACTCTATCCATCTGAATTACAATGCCATCATTATTATTCCAATGTTGGAATTATACACTCCATCAGCTGGAATAAGCAGTTTCTACCCACTAGCTGACTTTGTGTGTGCATTTTGCCCCGGTTTGTGTGCAGTGATTGATGTGGGAAAATACTCAACCACAAGTGAGTGTGCCCACACTCCCACACTAAATGGCTAATTCTACAAGCCTACAGTAATTATAATAAGGTTATTACTTATGTCAAGACTACAGCTTTCTCAAAAGAGAATAATCACCAAATGTACAAAAAACATAAAAGTGATATACTATGAATACTGAATACACCTGACTGATTTTGCTTGTGGAATAAATAAGCTTGTTTTTGTTGCTTGCCTCTGCTCTGTCTTGGTCAAATTTCATTCGATATTGAGATATTTTTCTAAGACTTTTTTCTGTCTTGAATCAATTTTAGTCAGAGTAGGGTAATGGGATGTTTCAGCCTGTTGTCATGTCAAGCTTGTACAGGGTGTTATAATAGGGAATGCATTGTAATTTTCATGATATTTTATCAGTCAAGTTAAACAGAGGCGGCCTTCATGTGGCAGCAGTTTGACATTGAAATAGCATGAAGGAAAGTAATTGCAGTGAGGGTTGGGTTTTTTTGTATGCACTAATTTTGGTCACACAGGTTCCGATTCATGCACAGAAGTTTTTCTGCCGAGTTTTCATTTTCAGGAGAAGTTCTTATTCAGTGACCAAAACCATAACCAGATTGTTTAGTTGGCTAGTCTGCTCCTTGACTGTAATCATAACCTAAGTTGTTATTAAAACAAAACCCAACTTTGATATAGTGTTGGGTTGTATAGTTACCTGTGTGTGTTATGTGTCCACATGAACCACATTTTTTAAGGTAGTTATTGCTTATCTGATGTGAGGGGTCTAAGAACAGATAATGTTGGATTGCTATAAATGCAAATTTGTAATTTGTGGTATTGACATGGTGGTGAAATATCCTCAATAGTTGCTTCGTATTCCACTGGGCTGTTCATCCAGAATGCTGGATTTCTAACGCTATGTTCACTTCTATAGTGCGGCAAAACAGCTCCCAAGATAACATAAAAGAACATGAGCAAAGTGGATTGTCCCAATGTAAAATACAACAAGTCCCAGTGCCCATTTTTAGAGGAAATTAAACAACACTTTTCTTGTTATTGTCCTATTTGAACTGGAAACCAAATCCAGCAGGTAGCATGTGCAGTTAACTTCCACATCGTAAACTTGTGCCAGACAGAAACAACCTGATAGTACTCTAATACATAATTGTACACCACAGACATTACACTACACACACGCACACACACAAACACACCAAAACAATAATCAGGATACCAGGGGTCCGTTTCACAAAGCAGGTTTAGTGAAAACTCTGAGTCTGTTAACCCTGAAACGAGGGAAACTCTGAGTTTTCCGTTTCACAAAGGGAGGTAACTCACACCAGAGAAAGAGGGGTAACTAGCCTGTTTCCCAGAGGGAGGTAACTTAAGCTCTCGGTCAGTTACCGCAGTAACAGACTCCATTAAACTAACCTGGTCGGGACCAGGTTTTTCTCATGAAACCTCGAGTTTCTCTGTGTCCGCCCTCTTTCAGCCACACACGATATTTAACTTCCTCATTCATTCAGTCAGCAGGCGAGTTTTGGCGTGGCATATTAGTTCTGCCGTCTGTTACTTTAAAAATAAATAAATAAATAAAAAACAGTCAGTAGGCCTTTATTAGAAGTCCATTAGTAGTTAGGTGGAGACTTTTTTCACGAACATGTCGTGTCCTTTCGACAACGATCCCGTGGATGAAGGTGCAGTGTTACTGCGCAGAGAATTAAATATTCGTCAGGAGATGGTTATAAGACCGCGCATAGATGTTTATGCTGAGGTCTTACCTGTTTGAACATGTTTTTATATTTCATCTTAAACTGCTGCCAAGTGTGCTTCTCCCCCGCGGGATTGCACCTAAATGAAATAAATTAATAGGCTACCATTCAAGCAGTTTTCCCCTGTAATATTATTGTGATTGCAACAGACTCCATTTAAACTTACGCATTGACCCGAGCAGCAATGTTCTCCCACGCTGTCTCCCTCTCCTTTGCCGCTGGCGACCCATATGTCCCACCTAATCCCAAAAAAAAAAAAAAAAAAAAAAAAGTTCAAACTCGCTGTATGAATCCATTAAGATTTCCAATTCAACTGGGGTAAAAAACGCAGCCTGACGCTTCCCCGTTGCCATGGTGACTCATCAAATCGGGGCTACATTGACGCTGTCTTTTTATATCTGTGCTGCACGTGCTTACCTCCAGGTGAAACTACTCCGAGTTGATCAAACTAACTCAAATCAGCTGTTCTAGAACTGAAAACTCAGAGTAGATCAACTCAGAGTTCGGGGTAAGACTCAGAGTTTGTTGAACCTGCTTTGTGAAACGGACCCCAGGACTACTTATATTTTATATTGGCATAATCTGTTTTGTTTATGTGCTGTAATCTGTGTTTGTATATGTGCTAAAAGTGTTATTTTCTGTTTTGATAACTCTACCAAAGTATTAGGCTTTAAATGTCTATTTTTGTGTACATATAGTTCAATCCAAATTCATGAGCCAAGTGTGAATCAGTGGTGCCTATGTTATAATGGTAACTTTTTTAGAAGATATACCAGCATTGTGTGGGAACAAATTGGATCTTTAGTGTGTTTTCAAATTCAGAGTCCTTAAGCTAACCAAACCTCCTGTCAGTATGTATATACATGGCCCCTTTAAAGAGAACTTCAATTGGTTCTCATTGTCCTTAATCTCTCAAAAGGATTCAGATTTTCTGGTTCACTTTAGTTCTTATTGGTCTACTCTCCACCATCACATTTGTGCTCAGTGTGAAATATAGCTTAGGTCAAAGTCATTAGACATAAAACAGAATGGCCGCGTATTGAATTTGATGAGGCAAATCCTAGGCTGAATGTGATTAGACTAGCACAATGCACTGCTGCCTCAAGTTTATCCCCATGACTAGGTGCTTTTTTCATCTAGTCTAGCAATGATTTAACCACCACATTTTCACTAATATGCCAGGTAACTTGTGCTGTCATTGAATCAATAAACTCTTGCTCTACTCACCTGAGATTCTAGCCTTCAGCTGCAAGTCCTCTTGGTTCATGTGATAACAAGTATGCACTATACTGAAGTGTACTTGAACAAGACACTGACTCCCTGCCAGCTCCAGGGACACTGCTCCATCACTCATTCCTGTGATGTCTCTTTGGAGAGTCAAAAGTGGAAAGAAAATTTCCCCTCTATCATAATAAATAACATGCATGTGCAGTATGGTAACCAAGGTGATTATTCCATTAACTCTTGGTGGTGAGTCTGCACCTCTACATGTTTGTTTAGTTTAAAAACTAGATTCAAAACTGGCATGCATTTTCTTAACTTAACTTCTATGTTTCTTCCAAAGAAAAATCTTTTGAATATTTACTTATGTGTGAAAATTTAAGAATCCCTCAGCTGTCTTAATATTAATATTATAGAGTCAACTTTAACATTAACATGTGTTGTAAAGCTAGACATCAGTAGAACAATGTCTCATGTGTACTGAAAATAATGTACTGAAAATAAATAACAATAATAATAAATAATAAATAACAAATTTTACCATTACACTTAAGGTTTACGCAGCAGCCAGTGTTAAACACTTTTCATGTACTTATTATAGCAAATCATAAGCTGGATTGAATTAGCAATGCAACACAATGGATTTGTAGTCAACAGCTTCAGCTTTATTATGACATTTCATTCAGGCTGTATTTTGAGAGGTTTGTGAGTAAGAAAATGAAAAGAAAGAAACAAGTCTACTAAGAACTTACTAAGAACTTACTAAGGAAATGCAGAGCCATATATTCTTACTAAAATATCTTCCACTTATTTTTTTAAGATCCATTTTAACATATTTTTGATTCTGGACCCAGGCCCTAAGTACTTGCCTACACACATACAGAGTACAAAGTAACTAATAACATTTACTCCCATTACTGTAACTGAGCAGCTTTTTGTGCACTTGAGTATTTTTACTGTAAATATGCTACATTTTATATCACATCAGTTACAAAGTTTGAATTTTGTCAGCTCTATTAAGCATCAGAAACTGGACAAACACACATTTATGACTGTGGATCCATTCACGCAAAGAGATGCAGAGTGTACTCCATTTATGCCTTTTATTGAGTAGTGTTTTAAATTTTCCAGTTAAAATTATGAAATTGGAATTCTGTCCTCTGGTCTTTTCACAAGTGCATAGAAAAGATTACATGAACCATATTCTCTTCTCTAAGAATGAAGTCAGTAATTTATACTCAGTACATTTTAAATGAGCTACTTTTTACCTTTACTTAAGTAGATTTTTAATTTTACCTCCACTCAAGTGAAATTTTAGCAAAGAAAAATAATTTATTCTTGATATATTTTAGTAGGCTCCTCTTTCCACCACTGCACGTGTGGCCCCATTACAAGTGACATGTGCCCTTAAACAACATTTGACCCACAACACATGTTGACCCATAGCACCAAGCTTACAGCTTACAGGGCCTGGGTGACACGTTGCTTAAAATACCTAACTGATCAATAGATGTCTTGTGGTAGAAGTGCTACCAATACACCAGCTCTTAATGAGACAGTAGTCTCCAGGTGTACACCTGCCAGTGAGAGGCAGAGGGAGGGGCTTTCATGGAGAGGGAAAACAGATGGTTGTATCACCAGAGACAGTTTAGAAGAAAGATGGCTCACTGTAGAGTCATTTCCGATGTCTGTGTCATGAGGGTGCCAAGTACCTTTTGGAAAGTAGCAGCCATCGTGAGTCTATTCACTCCAACAAGAGACGTGAGTGTGAGCACAGATTATGACGACTTCTTTCACCCCATAGTCACTGAAGTAAATCCTGGACCCATATTTTACAAGCCACATATCTTCTGAACAGTCTGACACTAAGTTTTTCACAAAGACGAATCTCAAGAAGATGAACTTTGTTCGAGACATGTCCCTATCTCAGCAGTACAGTCTCGTGGGATCTGGCAACACAGATATTTTTTCTCTCTGTTGGTGCTGAACTGCCTCTGGTTTCACTGCAGCACTGCTGACATTGATTTTCTACTGAATAAACAGAAATTTAAAGTGCTTTATATGTGAAACCACAAAATAATTGATAAAAGTCAAATATAATTTCTGTCATTTTTATTTAACTGTTTTTGGGAGGAACAAAGAGAATATTATTACTGTTATGAACGTTTACTGGGTTGATATCAGATATTAAGCTATCAGATAAACAAATGACAAAATAACACAAAAACATTAAATTTGCACTGGATCTACTGTTGTATGTGTGTTTTGACATGAACAAACTGTCTCTGACAACACTTCCAAATAAGATGGGGGGATGAGCGGGAGAGATGACCACACCCACTTAGGAGAGGTGATGAGCAGTATATAGTAGTCTAGAGAATCTTTGGTATTATTAGGCCAAAAGCCTACCTATTGCACACCTTTGAAGGTGGTCAAAGACACAAGTAGTGTCAATGAGAAGCATCTTCAATCCACACTTTGTCTTCGTTCTTGTAATAGATGTAAATGGAGTAAATTGGCAGCAAATAGCAACCTGAACTGGCAGTTAAATAGCAACCTTTGCTATATATAATCTAAAACTGTTTTGAATTAAAAAGGTGCCTGCACAATTGCCAGTGAATCAGCAACTGCCATGTCAAGGATGCATGAAGGGAAGTGGTGTGCTTTGCAGTTTGCATTTTGTGAGGAAAAGAAATCTAGATCTCACAATTAGTTTCATATGATCTACTGGTGGCAAATGCATGTAGTTATTCCATCATTTCTTCACCAGATCAGGGATTGCAGCTGTCTGGGGGTTCAGTTCACTTTCTTGTGGTTTGGTCGGGCAGCGTGTTAGTGGCTCATGCAGTGACGTCAAATCTTGCACTCTTGCATTATCTGTGTTCTTAAACCGTCTGTACTCTCAGGCAGTGATTTCTTCCCACTCATCTGGCTTATCTGAGAATGACAGTCCCTCCATTTTAATTACTGGTTAGGATGGCTCTTGGTATCAGGGTCTACACAGAAGACACACTCACATGGCAACGAACAAACAAGTGGCTTACTCATGTCTAAATTTTTTGATGCAGGGATATTTCATCTCAAGACTTTTTGTCCTTAGCTTGGATGTGATCAGTTCCCCCATATAGCTTTTTTATCAGCTCAGTAGGTACATGGCTGTTAGCCTTAGCTTGCTTTATGTGAATTCTTATGAAACCCTATCACCTGCTGAGTATATAAAACAACTTAGGAATATTATTTTTCTAATACAGGTCTCTAATATTTTACATATTGCTTGTTGCCTTGATTTTTTTCATTTTGCATACAGTAACTTCACTGAATAAATCCATCAAGATTTGATTAGCATGCAAATAACATCTTGCAGAATCTAATGTTTATCAGAGAGTTTATAACTTTCAGTAACTGAAGTAATATAACTGTGCTCTAACTGCAGGGGTGTAGTGGACACGGGACATGTCCCCTCTCTTCAGCAATGTCTTCCCTCTGTCCTCCATACTATCTGTATTCCACCTTCAAGTCACTTAGTCCAGACACTACATATTTATCTATTTATCTGTCTATCTATCTACTGTAGCTATACCCTCAGTGGCCACTTTATTAGCTTCGCCTGAACAATCTGATACAATTCGATACAAATGTTCCACCATAAAGCTTACTTTTATGATGTCTATAATGCATAGTTTTCTTTTTTTCACAGTCATAGAGCTGTTCATTCAATTCTATTTTTGGCATTGAGCTCATAGTTAGTGCTGCTGTTGGACTGGACTGCACTTTACTGAGAGCTGTTTCTAATATTCTGTCCCCTTCATGTATATAAATAAGGAGGATAAAAACATAGAAACACCTCTCAATATAATGCAGTCCAGTACAAGACGTCTGCAAACTACAACCTCAATAATAAACACTGACACATTCTCCACAATGTCAACACCAACTGAACATTATAAACTTTGTTAGAAGGTAGAATTTACAGCAGAGCTGCTGACCTGAAATGCATTAGACTGAGCAGCTGGACCTGAGAAAGTGCACACTGATCGTATATAGTCAAGTGAGGCAACATAATATTGAAGATTGATTAGGTGGAATGGTTAGGATGCTTGTTTTACTGATTATAAAAATAATGATAATGTATTTTCCGAGGTGAATTCTCTCAGGATCTTTTCTGCGAGCGTTTGAACTTCCTTGAAGGAGGACAGAGGAGATGATGCTGCTCCACCTGTTGTATGAGCAGGGGGAGCAGCATGGAGTTGCCATATGAGCATTCCAGTTATGCATAACAAGCCTTGATCAGATAAAGCCAGACATTGTTAAAATGACAATCATATAGTAATATAAGTGGAAATCTTTGCAGCATATTACCCCAATCCACCATCAGTGCTAATCAGAAAATGGGCCCTGTCATCCGCACACATGTAAACAACTCACTAATGTTTGAGTGATATTGATATTCAAGCCCAGGTTCACAGGGTGTAACTGTGTGTGTGTGTGTGTGTGTGTGTGTGTGTGTGCATTTGTGTGCACTGCATGTGCTGGCATCTGCCTGCCTTCATACAATATTTATTTTTGTGTGAGTTAGAAGGAATCCATTTTACTGCTGTATTACACATAAATGCCTGTCCTTCTGTCATGTGTGTGGACAGGCACACTGACTGATACAGAGGCATCTCTTGCACTAACATCAGACATTTGAATGAGGCCAGTGTCATGATCCTCTGTTTTTGTTTGATATATTTTGCATTCCTGTGTGCTGCTGCAGTGTGATTCATTTTACTATCTCAGCGCCAATTCCATTTTTAGTCATTTGTTTTATTTCTTATATTTGCACCAAAATCTCTGTAATCTGCTTTTTTACAGTCACTTGTAAACACTCCATAACATGCCTTTCATTATTTCTCTCCATGAATCTCCTATCCTCTGTATTCAACCCTTCTTTCGTGTCTCCCCTTTTTTCCCACTCCTTCCCTCTCGCCTGGCCTCCTCTTATCCTTTCTTCGCCTCCTCTTATTTTCCCCCTCTTCTCCTTTCTTTTTGTCTCCGCTTATCTTCTCCCCTCCTCTCCTTTCTTCTCCTCCTCTTGTCTCCTCTTATCTTCCCTCTCCTCTCCTTTTCTCTCTTCTTCTCGTCTCCTCTTATCTTCTGTCTCCTCAGCTGTTTCTTCTCCTCCTCTCCCTTATCTCCTCTCCTCTCATCTCCCACTTATCCTCTCTCTCCTTTCGCTCCCCCTCTCCTCCCCTCCCCTCTCTGTTTTGCAGTCACCGAATAGCCCGAGGGCACAATCACACAACCAGAAAGCCAATCAGGAAGCTTATTAAACATGACACTCGCTGAGCACACTCAATATAGGCGAAGGACATAGGTTCTGAGGTCGGTGTGCCAATTAGGAAAATCAGATCAATCATAGCCGTCAATGTGAACTTTCTCTCTTTCTCTTTCTTCCTCCCTCTCTCTCTCTCTTGCATATTATCTCCTCTAGTCACTCTAGTCTCTCAGCTCTCCTTTGAAAATACTTCAGTGCCATAAGCATCAGTACTGCTGTTGTACACAATTGCACACAGTTTGCTACAAATAAAATCCCTGTCTACACACATCCATTACACACACACACGCACATGCACGCACGCACGCACTCACGCACACACACACGCACACACACACACACACACGCACACACACATGCATGCACGCACACACACACACACACACACACACACACACACACACACACACCACTCCATTGAGCTATTCATCACAATTTAGCCACAGCATTAGAAGCATTAGACATTGAGGGACAATAACACCCTCTCCAGAATGCCATCCCAAACATAAATAGCTACACACTTCTCCTCCCATGACACTCATTTTCCTATCCATTTGTCAACACGCTCTGGCACTTTGTAATTCCAGCTAAGCTGTCTGTCACCCCTCTCTTTTTTCTTTTTTAAATCAAGGCTGGTGCCATTCAAGGGAATTTATAGAGAAACTAAATTAAAGTGATCTCTCTCTCTCTCTCTCTCTCTCTCTCTCTCTCTCTCCATACACACACACACACACACACACACACACACACATATATATATGGATATATAGATATATAGACATATATATGTGTGTGTGTGTGTGTGTGTGTGTGTGTATAAACGGATAGATAGATAGATAGATAGATAGATAGATAGATAGATAGATAGAAAGACATAGATACAGATATAGATAGAGTATGTATGTACATACACAAACATACCACTATCTATCTATCTATCTATCTATCTATATGCACACGTGTGTGTGTGTGTGTGTGTGTGTGTGTGTGTGTGTGTGTGTGTGTGTGTGTGTGTGTGTCTGTGCACAATAGAAGGGTGGCCCTCTGACTGCAAGCTCCTGAACTTTGTTACAACTTGAAGTGATAACTTCCCGTTAACTTAATGATCTATTAACATAATAACAATCTGATGTTAATAATGTAATAATCCAGTTAATATAATAAATGTAAGGTTACTTACTATTAAAGAAATAACATTTGTAATGACTGCAATGACTACCACATCATTGGGTTTTATTACATTAAGAAGCCAGGCTTTTTCCATCTTTAAGCTCTTCTGCCCTGCTATATGAATATTTTTGCAATATTCTCTGTACCCTAGGAGAAAAATACTGGAACATGCAAATTCTATTTTTCTGGAGGAGATGGAGATCAGTGAAGGGAGAATATTTAAAAAAAAATAGCTGTCATTTTAGCTCAGTTTTTCCCCCTCAAGTCCCCTCTCTCTGCCTCTTTTCTCCATCCCCTTATCCATCCACTGATGGAGTGCTACAGAAAAAAGGATTCAATCTCTTTCTGTAAGCCTTGATACAATTTGGCCTGATGTCTTTGTCAAAAGCTTGTTGAGTAGTAATAAGCCTGCTGGTATAATGATGTTGGGAGAAAAAAGATCTTCTCTCAAGATCTAATTTCAGAGCAAGTGACTGGAATGATGTAGAGAAGTAATTGTTTTTGCGTGCATGGAAATACTTTGAAGTGCAATAGCACCACCTATAGGCCAAACATATTTACATGTGACGCCTTGAGCCATTAAAAATCTTAATATAAACAGTACAAGTTAAAAGCATATAATCTCAAAACTGGTTGTAATAGGCCGAGATAACACATATTTGTTATTCCCCTTAAATACTGACAAGCAGAGAAAGTCCTATCTGTTATAATTAAAATTTACCTTAACCTAAAAATCTTAACCTTTTCATATCTACCAGTTCCCTCAGAGGGTTCTTCATTGCTGTGTAGCCAAGCTTTGTTCAAACCTACATATCTTTATTGTAAATTTTGGTGGAGATCCCAATGTTTCCAGAGATCCCAAACATGTCCGGCTGAATTACAGGGAAATGTGCATAAAATGATGCACAAGACATGCACATGCTTTCCATGTCTACATATTGTAGCCATAAAGGTATGGCAGCTTGCCATCTTGGCTTTGAATTAACTCAATAGTACTGTGATATAGCATCATTAAGCTGTTTCAACCATTTAATGTAGATTATGTGTGTGACAAAACATTTTTTCTACCTTTAAAACAACTCATATGAAAATAATAATAATAATAATAATAATAATAAAACACACCAAAAGGGCAACTTAAGGGGAAAAAAGAGTTTTAGGGGTCAAACAGTGATACTTTTTATGCTTTGTCTTCAAAAGCATAAAAAGTATCCCACATCTAGGTTGTGCTTCCAACTTTAAACCAGCAGATGGTGGCATTGCTCAAAATAACATGCAAAATGAAAATGTGATTTTGAGCTTCCAAAATTAAATCTGAGGTTGCAGACTCACTTATCAACCCAGTAAACCAACACAGCCATTTGGAGGTAACATTATGTTTTTCAGATCCCACCCACTTATCATAACAACTAACTGAATTATCTCTGGTTAATATGATCTAAAAGAAGGTCCTCATGCATGTCACTGTTAAAATTGTCTCAAGTGTGTGGTTGATGACGAGTGTATCAGACTGATATGGCAAGATGAATGAATGAAGCCCTTTTGAGGGAAATGCAACACTGATACAAGACAAAACAATACATCAGAGCTGTTACACTACCTGACAAAAGTATTAAGACGTTTCTCATTCTTGACTGAACTTTTGAAGTATGTGTTATATATCTATGCAAGTGTGCTAGCATTCTAATAGTGTTCTTAAAAAATGCAGTATCAGCATCATAGAGCATTATTGAACATTTGGGAACAAATGCACACATACATTTTAGCATATTTGTCTTAGTACTCAAAAACCTTCATTTTCATATCTCATAAGTAAGATCTATTATCATTGGTTGTGCTTGAAAGATGGTAATTTTCAAATTTATATGTTTTCCATTAAGTCCTTGACATCATGGAAGCGCAATGACCACTATTGGTCAGATCATTATGGTGGGATCAGGTGTGGTACATGGGGTCATTAGAGTTCTCTCTCTCTCTCTATATGGTCAGAAGCTAGAAATTCAATATGGTGTCTCCAAAATGGCCACAGGTAATTGTCACAGACCAAAAAACAATGAGTTAAGTTTGGAAACATTTGCAATGATTTGTATTTTAAAAAATGACTGGCTTTCCAATGCAAAAATTGCATTCAAACTAAATGTCTCCAAACTGGCTGCCCAGTATACAGTCCAAAGACACATGAAAACAGGCCACTGGAAATCCAGAAAAGGCAGCGGCAGGCCTTGTGCAGGATAGGTCCATCCAGCTCACCAGCTTGAGGAACAGACATCTGACAGCCCCAGCAATCACATATCACAGCTCCAGGAGAACTCTGGAATTGTCCAGTCGCACAGTAGCTTGTTGTCTGATAGATGCTGTCCGAAATGGTGTTGTAGCTATCTGGAAACCCCACTTGAGACGAGTCAGTCTCACCATAAGACTGACTGGCTAGGGAACACAAGAATAAGCGGCTGATAGGTGGAAACTTGCTCTCTAAACTAGTGAGTCAAAATTTGACTTGTTTGGTTCCAAGAGAAGAATGTATGTGCTCCGTCAACCCTATGAAAAGTTATCTAGAATGATGTGAGCATCTCAACAATCTCCAGACTTGTCCCCAGTTGAGAAATTGAGGGATTATCGAGACAGTAAAGTCAGATCCAGAAATCAAAGCAACACCAAACAACAATGAGAGTATTTACAGGAAAAGTGGCAGGGAATAAGTGGTAGGTTATTTGCTGAAATTAGCAGAGAGTATGCCAAAAGTATGTAAGGCTGTGATTAAGGCCAGAGGCGGTTATTTTGATGAAAACTCTGTTTGATGCTATCTGATATAATTTCGATGATAAGATTTGGTACTGTTTATTTTTATTTAAATAAACGACTAAACATCATGAATTGGATATTTTCTACTGTGCTTTGAGAACATCATGCACATAAATAGTGACTCCCTAATACTTTTGTCAGGTAGTGTACATCATTTGGGATCCTGAATGATGCAGGATATTGTTTTCATGATTAAACTAAACACAGCAACACTTACAAAATAGGAAAATAACATCACTTTATTTGTTATATAACAGATATTGGAGTCCTTTTTTGCACTGTGGAGGGAAAACCACTAAAGGCAGGGATCTATCAGCTTCCACTTTGGTGTGTGGATTCAGGAGAGACGCTTGCCATCTTTCACAGAGAGGAAACACACAAATTTAGGTTTGGCATTTAAAAGGTAAAAGGAAAAACTACAAGGTTTGCAGCATGGAAATCATCTGTCAGTCCTGTCTAGTGAGCACAGAGACATCCACAGCGACAGACAGCACATCCACGGTCCAGCACCTTCACCAGAACTCCTCCAGTCACACACCTCTGCACCTGGGAAATAAAGACACACTGATTAAAATGTATACACCATTAGTAAATTAGGGAATAACACTAGAGAAGCAAAGGTGTGAATGAATTTAGTCCAGTAATTTTAGGCCAAAATTGGGGTCAACCTAGGACAAATTGCAAGAGAAGCAAACTCAACTGATTTTGTATCCTCAGTTTGTCCTGAGTGAGGGAAAAAAAAGTCCCAAGAAATCCCATTGGTGGAAAGTTTTGAAAATCACCTATTTATGACCACATATTACCAAAAAACACTGTTTTTAACACACAGGGGAAAGGGGTTCAAAATTTTACTTTCAGATATCACTATAAAAATTCATAAGATGATTACACACACAAAGACAAGAAAAAAAGTCAATTACAAGTTCTTTGAATTATTCTGTTTACACATGCATATCACACATTATCTGATTTGATATGCGCTAATAAGGAATATAAGGAATAAATGCCAGAAGAGACATTTAAACAGTGAATTAAAAGGTTACTATATATATAGTAACCTTGAATTAAAAGGTTACTATGTAACAGTGAATTAAAAGGTTACTATATATATAGTAACCTTTTAATTCACTGTTATATAGTAACCTTTTAATTCAAGGTTACTATATATATAGTAACCTTGAATTAAAAAGGTTACTATATAATTCAAGGTTACTATATATATAGTAACCTTGAATTAAAAAGGTTACTATATAACAGTGAATTCACTGTTTAAATATCTGTTCTGGCATTTATTCCTTATATTCCTTATTAGCGCATATCAAATCAGATAATGTGTGATATGCATGTGTAAACAGAATAATTCAAAGAACTGGTAATTGACTTTTTTTCTTGTCTTTGTGTGTGTAATCAACTTGTGAATTTTTATAGTGATATCTGAAAGTAAAATTTTGAACCCCTTTCCCCTGTGTGTTAAAAACAGTGTTTTTTGGTAATATGTGGTCATAAATAGGTGATTTTCAAAACTTTCCACCAATGGGATTTCTTGGGACTTTTTTTCCCTCACTCAGGACAAACTGAGGATACAAAATCAGTTGAGTTTGTTTCTCTTGCAATTTGTCCTAGGTTTTTTCATAAAATGACTGGACTAATTTGTTTGGTGCTGATTTGAAGCCACAGAGAGTTAAGTGCTTGTGTCTGAGCCTTCATAATTACTGTTCAAAGCTAGGATGTTTCTTTTCACAGCTTTTGTCAGTTAAAAAAAATAGTAATACAGTAGGCTGGTCTGCAGGTTTTGCTATGTAGTTTGGCCTGCGTGTCTGTATATGAGAAAATAAATAATCCTAGAAATCATCGTATAATTTAAGTAGTTTGATCTACAAATACTACAGTTTGTTTAATGTGCTAGTTTAGAAAACGACAGAAATCTCAAGGGTCCTAGGCAAAGGAAGTTTTAACGAACAGGCCCTGTGTTTGTCAGTATGCAAAACCTCTCCAGTGAACGTTACCATTCAAGCCAGCTCCAACTTCTTCTGCGTCTCTGACAGCTTGTCCTGCAGCCGCTTCTTCCTCCAGTCCAGGAACTTCCGCCTCATGCGGTTGGCCTGCCAGCCGGCCACGAACCCGGCGGCGAACGAAACGGCGATGGCAACCTGCAGTGTCCTCTCCGAGATGTCTGCCATGTTCACCTCTGGCCAACAAATACACACATTTGTGTAACCGCATGAAGAAGTGTTGTCACGTTTAGGCAGGAAGTCAGCTCCTTGCAGTCACCGCGATAACAATGCTGATCTCGCCGATTTCAAAATAAAAGTCCACTAAATCCATAATCTGGAGGTAAATCCGTGAATGTCTAGTAAGGGAAGAGAGACAACTTAAGAAGACTTAATGTTAAAATGTGTCTTCTGGCCACTGACTATATTCAAACAAGAAATGGCTTGGCTGCCTGTCCAACTGACTAACAACGGGTAACAAAAGCTGGTGACATGTTGGAAGGAGAAAAAGGACAAAACACAGGATGTTCCTGGTTGCCATGATTTCTCAAATAATGTCTTTAGGGGAGCTCAGATCAAGGGGAACTGAGCTCCTCCTGGCTCCTGCATGTAGATAGTTTGTGTTTTTCTTCATTCAATAGCTGCTTAATAGTCAACCTGCCCTTCAGTTTGCATTTGATCCATCAGCTGACAGTTCAGCTGCACTGTGCTAATAGACCAAGAAAAAAATCTCACAATTTTCCCTACAATGGCCCTAATATGCCATTGTACTTTTTAGAGCAAAGATGTCAATGACAACACTTGTTTGTCTTACACCTCTCAATGAATCTCCATACACTGAGCATTACCAGCATCACAGATGCCCTCCTTCCCTCACTCCCTGCTTTTCCATCTTCAAAAAGAGGACACAAAATTGTATCTAGAGTCCATCAAACAAGCAAATTTATTTTCAAAGTTTTTGAAAACAGAGCTTGATATTTTCTGAGAAAAAAAGTGCTTATTATAAAAGCGTCAAAAGAAAAATAGTGTGGAACTGGCCAGTTTAAAGAGTGGAGACAGATTTGATATGGGGCACAGGGAATTGTAAGAGAGTGTGATTAAACCCTCAGGCCACATTTGGAAATTTCTCAGAACACTTGTCTGTTTGTTGCAAATCAGCGAGAGTTGGAGAAAATCAATTTATCAAAGTGAAGTGAGTTCAAATTGTTAAAGGATAGCACAGTCCCTAGCCCCTTAGGGGTTTAGAATTTTTACATACACATACATATTTATACATGGCATGATCTATGGCAAACAAATCTAAACAAATCAGCAGACACAACACAAAGTTACAGTTGATAAAATATTAAAGTTGCATATAAGTAGCAAAAGCATTGTGTTTAACCATAAATTGTCCAAATATTATATGAAGTTTTATTATATACATAATATTTATGATTGAGTCAGTTGTGTATTCATGTAGTTGCTTATGATTGAGTCACTTGTGCATTCATGTATTTGCTTTGATGATATGACAAAACTGTGTATTCAGTAGCTGCATAGCCTCAACTGTCAGAGCAAACACTGCAACAACATATACTGCAATAATTTTATGTTCAAGACAACAGTCATTTTACTTCATACTTTGTCACATTCACAGATTGAATATACCACTGGCATACTGTTTCTTTTTTTTCTTCTTTTTTTTAGTTCACAGAACAAAATGTGACATGCTTTCGATACTCCATGTGCTTCAGACTGAAAATGTTTGAAGAGGTATTGTATGAGAAGGTAAACTGATTCATCTGTATGTGACAGGATTGTAGTGGCAGTGACAGTTTCTAAGTACCATGGGGACAAGAATTTCAAGTTGCTACAAATTGCTTCCCCACACACTTTTTCTCTCCAATAAAACAAAAGTTTTACTGGGGCTGCAATGTGGCTTGCAAGTGAATATTATCATCTTAATGCCAGTGATATGGTAGAGTTCAAAAATCTGGCCAACAATGTGGCACTGAATGGTCTGCTGCTGTATGATGTCAGCATCTCCTCCCCTTCCTCTCCTGTTTATGAGCACCATGTGATCTTAAGCACCTGGAAGTGGTGGAAATCTCCTGAAATGTCACTGTTCATTCAGTAAGTGTCATGTTGTGATCGCTGGCACACTGCAAAGAATGCATCCATCTTAGCAAGTCAGTACGTGTGATAATTCAGTGTTAACCCCCTGAAACCCAGAGTCCAGGGGTGGGATTTTGTCTTGAATTGTTCCATTGAAAATATTAAAATATTGCTGTCTTGATCTATAAAGACAAAATTTTGGAAAGCACAAATTGTTGTGTAAACAAAAATGAAAAATTAAAAATTAAAAAAAACAATGCATGAAATAAAAATAAAAAACGAATAAAAACTAAACTTTCTTTGTTGTGTTCTTACTTTTGCCCTGTAAAAATAAAAATAAATCTTATTTCTCTTTAGTTTAACTTTTTTTTTTATTATTTTATTTTTCTGAGGTGTATGTTTGCTTTTGTCTCCTTTCTTTTCTAAAAAAAAAAAAAAAAAACAATAAACAAAACAATAAACAAACAAACAAAAAAACAAAACAAAACAAAACAAAACAAAACAAAACAAACAAACAAAACAAAAAACATCAGGTCAAAGTACCAATTTTTCAAAATACTTCTGAAGGGAAAAAAGGTCCTTGTTACAAAAGTCACTGTTAGGTCAGGTAAATGGTGTGCAGTCTGCAGAGGGGTCATTAAATGTCCCATTTCAGTATAGCTGCCATTGATGCCAAGTTGAACTATTTACAATCCAAATATATTCAGCTACCCAGTAAGCAAAGATGGAAATGAACTGATAATTGTTTCAGCTGTAAACAGTCTTTGGAAGTACAGCCAACCTCCATTCAGCAAGAGTCTCAAAACAACATATGTGGCAGAGGCAAGTAAGAAACAGTCAGCTATGTAATTTGGATTCATGGGCATTCCTGATCTATTGATGATGGCTGAGATCTGACATGTTGCAGATGGAAACAGCTACAGTGGATCAGCACCGGGCAGTTTTAGTTAATCAGGCAGTCATACTGCCTTGCCAGAGTTTGGCAAATCACAAGCGGTTCTGCTTGAGCCTGTCGATGTGGTAGCAGAGTTTGAGTGCCGGCCCCAACTTCAGTCCCAAATACTTCATCATCATCTCACTTTTCAGCAAGAGCAGAGCATCTCCATCTATCTCCTGAAATGAAACACAGAACCTCATCACTAATGGGATCTGCAATAAAACAGTTCTTTCATGACTTTCCAGAAACTCCATATTTCCATGTAGATTTTAGTACCTTCTCCATTTAAAAAGAGCAGTGTCAGTCACTGGCCATAAACTACAAGATAGTCATGGAGACTCACATGCTTCCTGAAGGCATCAGCATGCGGTCCTAGAGCCTGGGGGTCAGCGTCTTTGATGAACCACACCACCTCCTCTACACCCCAGCTGGATGGGTCCTTTCCAGTGGGCCGCTTACACTCCCCAACTTCTGCCATGGGGCTGTAAGCTGGGGAACACACACAGACATGGGGGGCAGCTTTAAAGAAACACTGTGTAGGATTTAGAGTGATGTTTTGGCAGAAATGGAATATAATATTCATATGTATTTTTTATTAGTGTATAATCACATGAAAATTTATAATCTTGTATTTTGTTTTGCTTAGAATAGCCCTTTATATCTACATGGGGAGCGGGTCCACTTCCGTAGAAGCTGCCATGTTGTGCCGCCATCTTTATACAAACCAGGCAGAAGGTTTAGATAGGTCCTTATTTGTTTGTGCAAATGCACCGGTAGACTGGAAGACGGGTCCCCACACACTTTATATAAGATATGCAGGTAACACAGAGGAGCTGCTGAGTTGTTTTAGTGAGTTATAGAGTTGTGAGGATTTTGATAAATGGAGACTCAAACTTATTATTTAGCACAATAAAGTGAGGTAAGGTGGGAAAACCTTCATCAAAACAAATTGGAGACAGACAACAAAACATGGGTAAATATTTGTGTGGCCTTCCCCAGGTGGAAATCACTGATGAGGGACAAACATTTTCACATGACTCTGAACTCACCTGTTTTGTGCTGGACAGGTCAAGTACACTACCAATGTAAATGCCATGTGATGTGAACTTGCTTTAACTAGAACATGGCCATGGGCATACTTACCAACACAAGTATCCTAAGTTACCATTTTGTCACTGTTGAAAACTCTGATTCATAGAGCTCTCAGGTTCAGCTGAGAAAAAAAGACCCATTTGTAAATCCATACACTCAGTTTGCCCTAACATTTCAAATCCATGCCCACATATTTGTAAACTGTGCCCTAAGGTTTGCAGTCCACTCGCTCAGACAACTTGGGCATGGATTGATAATCCAAGGGCATGGTTTACAAATCTGTGGGCATGGATTTGTAACTGGGGGCCACGGATTATGAATCCGAGAGCATGGTTATTGGCTGCATGCAGTATGCACTGATTTCTAAACCAAAAGTTCAGATTTGCACAAGGGTAAACAACAACAAACAAACCACATTTGCTTTACAGGCTGGTTGAGAGGGTCAGTGCTCAAGCTTAAAACCTCACTGGGACTCACTTTGGGAATTTGATATCTCTCAGATATCAATATTCTTAAAGGAACACCCCTTTTCGAGACTGCTCCCTATTTGGTTAATTGGTCCCTGACTACAGGGTGGTGCCCCATTATTGACATTTATTAACCTGGATAATCATTGATTATTCCCCAAATAACCAAACTCGCTCCTAAGCCCCAACACCAGAGGCCTGTATCACGAAGCGGGATTAAGGGGTTAGCGAGATAACTTCAGGCTCAACTCCGGATTTTCTGTATCACAAAGCTGGTTCACCTCTGATCGGGATAGAAAACCTGTCCTAATCCTACATAAAGCACCGCCCCCTGGCCAATCAGCTGTTTGCCAAACCGTGGCCTGCCCAATCATTGAGGATCCCGAAGAGCATTACGGCGTGAAAGGATTTTCCTTGACCGATCAAACCCGTTAGATTTTGCCGACGACTCTCTGTATGAGAGAGAGGATGTAATGTAATGTATGTAACGTGAAGCAGCACTTCAGCCTGGCTAACAGCTGCTGCTATACACAGCTGACACTCTGTAGGAGAGGAAAACACACGAGAGATCATTAAAGGAAATTTGATAATCAAAAGTATTTTTAGAGGCGTTTCACAACATTTTAGGGACATTTAAAATGGCACAATTAATTAGCTCTAAATATTTTTGGGGGGCAAATTATTCCTGTGCTGAGGGGTTACACATGGGGTGTTGACAAAAACAGTTTTTTGGATGCCATGCATGAATTCTACACAGGAGCCATTTTCTTTTCGCACTGTAGCTAGCTAGCTCTGACTCCTTCTTAGACTGCCTAAATTTGTGACATAATTTAGAAGAATTCTCCATATATAAAAGTGACAGTGTTGACGCATCATGGTTGTGACACTAGCAATATCAATAAATACGTGAAAATTACTGAAAAAATAGCAAACTTACAGGAGCTTGTGTTGTCTTGCCTAATTCAGTGGATGTAGCAGAGTGGAAAGGGGTCCTCAGGAATATGGCAGACCGTGTAGTTGTCTGATTTTAATGCTTATTGATAAATATCTGACTGTGTTGACAAAAACCTGGGACACATTTTTGGTAAGCACCCATTTAAAGTAAATATAATTAAAAATCAATGGATTTTAGTTTTAAATGTTCTTTTCAATTCACTCTTTCATCTCATATATATATGTTATGCATTTTAAATATTTTTTCACAGTTTCATATTAAATTGAAATGATACGATCTTGTCAGAGGACACATGCTTTTATGGGTACTGGCCTTATACATAATCAAATAATTAATACAGTTATAAACAAACATGAAAAATGTGCTATATTTGTGCAGAACATCCTCAGATGATCAACCCTGATTATTTAAAATAACAAAATGTGATTCATTTTCAAAGGAATTGGCACTATTCTTAGTCGGACATGTTTTTGCCAAAGTCTCAAGAATCAGTGGTATGTCACATGGCCGATGAGGTTAAACAAAACATTAGATCTGTTTTTTGGCAACGCAGATGGTGCATATGCGGCTCGGTGCCACCTACCCTTGGGACGGTCGGATCATAATGTCATTCACCTTCTACCACAGTACCGTCAATCACTTAGGAGGGCTAAACCTACTGTTCTGCACTGTCAAGCTTGGACAGACAGCTCTGTGGATAAGCTGAGAGGTTGCTTTGAGGCTACTGATTGGGTTGAGTCTGAATGATTATGAACTGTTGAATGATACCATAACTGATTACATAAACTTTTGTGTGCACTCTGCAATTAAAACAAAACAAATCAAAATCTTCTCAAATAATAAACCATGGGTCAGTAAGGAACTTAAATATCACTTAACTCTGAAGAAAAAAGCATTTCTTCCGGGTGATTTTGAAAAAATGAAGGACTTACACAGAGAGTTACGATCTATGATGACAAAGTACATACTGCAGAAAATAAATCCTCACAAGGCCTATGGCCCAGACGGACTTAAATGGAGGATCTTAAAGGAATGTGCAGCGCAACTGGGACCTACTGTCACCCGGATGTTTCAGCTATTCCTAAATTCAAACTTTTACCCCGAGGCATGGAAGACAGCAACCGTCATTCCTGTGCCAAAAACTCCCCATCCCAAATCCAATAATGACTTCAGACCCATTGCCCTCACACCTCTTCTCAGCAAATATATGGAGCGTCTAATACGTGATGAACTAACATCTCAAGTAGCTGGATCACTGGACCCCATGTAGTTTGCTTATAGAGCCAACCAGGGTGTTGAGGATGCCACACTCACCCTTCTGGATAGAATCCATAGCCACCTGGACAAAGCCAATACCCATGTCCGTATTCTATTTATGGACTTCTCCTCAGCCTTTAACACCATTCAGTCCCATCTTCTACTGAGGCGCCTGCGTGATCTCAATGTGAGTGATAGCATGGTTCTCTTAATTAAGGAATTCTTAAGAGACCGACATCAGAAAGCCCACATTAACAATATCGTCTCTGACACTCTGGTACTCAATACAGGTGTTCCTCAAGGGTGTGTTCTATCGCCCTTGCTCTTTTCTATATACACAAATGAAAAACAATGCAACAGCAGTAACCTCTCCCTTCTTAAATATGCCGATGACATGGCCCTGGTTGCCTGCCTGCAGGGTACAAACAGTAACTCCTACTGCCACCTTGGCTTCCTGGTTTGACAGCAGCGTCTTAGACCTGAATGCTGCAAAGACCAAAGTGCTGTGTCTAAGAGGCAACAGAAGAGAAGGTGGTAAAGGTTCCATGCTCACCTTTATGCCAATCAGCATGAAGGGTCAGGATGTGGAGCAAGTCACACATTTCAAATACCTTGGAACAATAAAAGATGATCATCTTTCCTTCCAGGAAAATGTGGATTACATCCATAAAAAAGGGAGACAACGCCTTGCTCTTCTCAAGAAACTGAGGAGTTTCAACACCAGCCAGCGTACCCTCTCCATGGTTTACAAATCACTAACTGAGAGTGCTGACGTACAATTTTGTGTCCTGGTATGGAAACCTATCCCTGAAACAAAAGAACAAACTGGCACAAATCATCAATCAGGCCGGCAAGATCATTGGACAAAAACAATTACCACTTCAGTATTTACATTCCCAATAACCAAAAAAGCAACCCAGATCTACCACGATCCCACCCACCTCCACCATTCTGCTTTTCAGATGCTGCCATCAGGGCGTAGGCTGACAGTCCCACTGGCCAGGAAAAAGGGCTACAAAATGTCCTTCATCCCATCAGCTGTGGGCACTCTCAACAACTGTTTAAGGTTCTGCAGGACCTGCCCCCAGCACACAGACATGCCTCTGACTTTTTGCATTTTATTTCTATTTATTATCATTATCTTTGCCCCACTGTTCTAATTCCCTCTTCAATTTTAAGATAACTGTTACCTGCTCATTAAGCACAACACAATTGGACTTCAGTGGCATGTGTTGCTTCACTGTTTTATTCTCTGTCTTATTAATTTTCTTATTGTGATGTCTTGTGTTATATGCAGTGATGGGAGTAACGGCGTTACAAAGAAACGGCGTTACTTTTATCAGTAACGAGTAATCAAAGAAATTACTGTTTCCCCCGTTATAACACCATTACCGTTACTGACAATAAAATACGCCGTTACTAGCCGTTACTTACTACTGATAATTATTATTATTTTATTATCCTATTCAAAAAATTTGCGTCTTGTGGAGAAAAAGCGGTGTGTCAATTTTCAAACTGGTCGGACTTTGCAGTTTTTCGTAACTTATCAACATGCATGGAGAATGACTCAGCACAAATTATAAAGAACACGTGTTTCCTGACGGCAGAGCGGATAGTATCTCTGCCTGCCGTACAGAAGACCGGGGGTTCAATTCCCCACCTGGACAAGCTGGCATCACTACTTTAAACTATAATGAATCACTTTTTCAAAGTAACGTGGCCAACACTGACAATGATAGATGAAATTTGACAGCAATGTCCACACTGCAACAGCAATGCAAAAATATGTGCATTAATAAGAGGATTTAAGAAAAGAAAAAAGTAATCATAAAAATTACTTTCCCCAGTAATTGAATTACTCTTCTGCAGCAGTAATTGAGTAGTAATCAAAATTACTTTTTTACAGAAGTAATTAGTAATTGTAACTTATTAGTGTTGTGAGTAATTGGTCCCAACACTGGTTATATGTTGTCTTGCTGTCTTCATGCCAGAGCCAAAGACAAATTTCCATTTTTTGTGAATTTTAAATGGACAATGAAGTAGTCTGAGTCTGAGTCTGAGTCTTTAATGCTCTGCTGCTGAATACTGCATACTGTTACATGACATGAATTTCTATTGATCTTATTCCCATGATTGCCATTTTGAATTTACATCACTCAAAAGGTGGAAATCACCCCATCACTGGTGTTCCACCAAAGGTCAAGCTCACACGCCATGACAGGATGTAAGTGTCATGTGATTTGTCTCCGAATTCATCAAGAGGAACTCAGAAAACTGCCACCAAAAAGGTCAAGTTAAGGGGCAGCGCAGGGTGGCGCAGTGAGGCCAACCCCGCACAGAGCTGGTTTGGACCAGTGCAGCCCGAGGGGCGCTCAGTTTGGTAGTTTGGCAGACCGAGGTGCACTGAGATTGGAGTGGCGTTGCAGCAGGGGGAGGTGCTGACAGATTCGGCTTGGCACAGTGACAGTTTCGTGCCAAAAGGCTTCGCCAAGGTGCGCCAAAAGCTCGCAATCTGAAACCACGTCTACTTTCAGCACAAGGCGGAGCGGAGCCGGTGTAGTGGGATTTTGGCTGGCAGGCGGGCAGTGTGCACACGTCACCAAAACCTCACAGATTATCAGGCACATTAACAATGCAATAAATACCCACAAAACCACTATTCAATGCTACTATCTCAATCAGCACATTAATGTATCTCCATATCGACTGTCCTGTCACAACTGATGTCAGATCAAAGGAGATTGGCACCGTTTGGCAGCGTCATGGAAACCCAACCTGATCACCTGTCAGTCAAACAATGTGTCCAGTATGGTGATGTCTTTTTTCCAGTCATGGTGTCTGGCGCTGCTCGTGTTAACTACCCAGTTCTTCTTCCATATATATAAGTATTCCACACAAATCGAAAATGTAAAAGGCATCCAAGGGCGGACTGGCGTACAGGGAAACCAGGGATTTACCCGGTTGGCCGGTGGGTTGGTGGGAGACAAAGAAGAAGCAAAAGAAAAAGAAGAAGAAAGGGAAAAAAGTCTACACGCAATGGCCAACAGCGTTGGGCGGCTATTGCTGTGATAGGCTATACCTGTGACCCGACTCACTCCGCACTTCAATCCACACTCCGCTGCGCTCCTTGCCAGACACTGCTTTCATGAACCAGATTTTGTTTTAATCTCTAGTGTGTTGTTGCATCAGTAAGTGATGGAGTCGAAAGTTGCAAAACAAACATGTATTTATATGAATATGGCGAGGATTATCCTTTGAGGTAAAAACATTCATTAAAAATGGGGGCTTCACGGTTAAATTTATATTTGCTCGTAAAAATCAACAACTTTAACAGACGGTGACAGAGCTGGAAAAAGAGAGATAAGAGATGTAGGTAATGGAAAGACAGGGGACTGAGGAAGACGAATGTAAGGATAGATGCATGGATGGATGGATGGATGCATGGATGGATGGATGGGTGGATAGATGGATGGCAGGCAGCTCCAGCAACACTCCAGCAGCCAAGACTGGCCTCATTGTCCTGAGTGTGTGTTGCTGCTGCTCTCTTCCTCCATGTCAATTGTGTAAACTTTCATTACGCCTTCGCGCAGTACATTTTAAAGGCGAGGACAGGGGCTCATTTGATTGGTTTAAAGTGAATTGGCTGTGTCAAACCCACTCCACGCCTTCTCTCCTTCCTTGCGCCTGTAGGAGGGACGGCGGAATACTTGCGCCAGCGTGCACGGCGTGCAAAACTTGCAAAATCCACCTGACCACACCCAGTTGGCGAAGCGCAGGTGCGCTGCACCTCTGCCTCGCCCAGTCTGTGAAATCTTGGCTAAATGTAGCAAATTCTCTGGAAGTGATGTGGTTAATCTGGTTGTGCCAGCACAGTATCACAATTAGCTGAAGGGTGTGTGATCAGTCTGTTGACACACCAAGGATATGTGACAGTCTCTGACAGTCTAATCATGCAGTGGAATCTGCATGATCAGGAAAAGGAAAGCCAAATATGGTGAAAATGGCTCATAGAAACAGTATGCTATAAGCTCATTCTTGGTGTGATTGGTTGACTTTGTGTCATATGATGTAAAGGGGGCAGAACACATGGGCATAAAAAGAGTGGCTACAAAAAACTGGCCTCATTGGGGAAGAGAGCGAGACGTTTGAGCCCCAGAAAAACTGAAGAAGTCCCTGATTACTGATACATCACTGGACAAGGAATGGAAAAAAAAAAAAAAAAACACATATACAGAGCAGCTCCTCCAGGCAACAAGCTACAAAACACCGCACAACCACTGAGTCCCACTATGGGTTGTGGATGGCAACTGGTCTCAAATGCACTCCTGCAAACATGCAGAGCTCTATATAGCTATGTTACCATGCTCCAAACATATTTTGACATCGAGGATGGTGAACTCCTCCTGAAAATTGAAAACAATGGAAAACCCATCGGCATGACACCCCTAATGAGATTGTCCAAATGGATTTTGAGGCACAAAGCCGGAGAGGATGGAGGAAACAGCTTTCAATGTGTCTGAATGAAAGCATCTCAGTGAAACAAACTAAGTCTGAACAGAGATGTCCTGGTGAGCAGCAGCTGTGATAGCTGTTTTACACACACACATTCTGCAGAAACACAGAGAGAAGATTTAACGTGATAGTTTGGATTCTTACCTGTATAGTGTAAGTCTGTTTGCTGGAACATGTCAGTGGAATACATCCACCAAGTCTGGTCTGTGAAATCCTTCCCTGTCGCAAGAATGTGAGCTTCACCAGGAGTGTACTCTGTGAAGCTCTCGGCTGTATTACACTCACATGGACCAGAAAATACCACTACATGAGTCACAATCTGAACTACCACTTTAAGTCTCTGTAAGGAAACCTCAGATTGACAGTTTGATTTATTGTGTCAGTTTTATTTATTTTCCGTAAATTAGGATATGCTTCATGATGACAAATGAAGTCACAAACAGTGCCATGGCAGAGAGGGACAAAGGGAAATGTCTTTATAAAACAAAGACTAAACACAATTCCTTTCAAACACACCGGTCCATGGAGTGCCCCAGTGACTCACTTGGTAGAGCATGTACCTTTCTTACCACATCAGCCCACGTTCAAATCCAGCCCAAGCCCTTTGCTGCATGTTATTCCATCTCTCTTCCTGCCTTCCCTGCCTTCCCTGCCTCTGTCTAAAGTCACTATCAAATAAACAGGTAGAGCACATACCACATATTGGGTTTCAACCAAAGGTCAAAGTTACATGCCAAAGCATGGCAGCTTTGACCAAATATAGCTTGAGCATCCTCACTCTTGTATGGTCCAAATGAATAGGAGAGGAGTTACATATCTGTCATAATCCTTCAAAATTAATAGAAGCGCCAGACACAAAATGTATTCATCTTTGTGCAGAAATGCAGAAATAAGTTAGACTTCAACGAAACTTCTCACGACTGTCCCAAGGAACCTACATGTGCTAGGCACATACATTTCTGATTATTTTATTGTTTCCCTGTACAAAATGATACCAAGCACTTGACAGCATAGCAAACACAACTCCATCTATTCCTAGAAAACTGAAACCTGTGTAAAACAGGGAAAAAGAGGCAGAGGTTTGGAGTTTAACTCCAGTCCTACCTGTGCACAGTGTCTTTACCCAAATAACAGATATGTTGGACATTTTACAGCACAATCTCCTTTTGATGATCAATAAATACCAGTTTATTAGAAATCCTTCATGAACATCTTGTTCACCTTCACCATAGTGTTTGGTGCTGCTTAAGGAGGCCTGCTTTCTACTTAGAAAACCTTTAATCCACAGCATCTTATGTGGCACAAGGCAGACCAGTATTAATAAGCAAACAATTATTTTTTTTCACAAATTCAGTGAAAGTAAAATTGGGAAAATATTAGACTTGATGAGAGAAATAAATGCATACTTTTGTGTTTGTTAAACTACTGTGACGCAGTATGTCTGGTTTAGCCCTGCCACATTTTGTTCACCTAGTGTGTCAGCGCTGCATTGTTTAACTTGTCTTTTAATACGTCAGCACCAGTCAACCAGATAAATTCTTTGTGTAACTGCTGCACTTTGCAAAAGGAATTAGGATTCTGAAAGGCACCCTCACCATTTCTGTTTGCCTCCTGGAAGGCTGCAGGGCTGGATGCTTGTCTGCAGATGCCAACTGGTGCAGAGCAGCTGCTGCTGCCACGGTAAATGTAGGCATGCTTGGGTGGGAACTGTGTTGCCATGACATTAAAGGCGGAGTCGCTGGGGTCAACGGCGTAGCGCTTGGAGTCCACGGGGTCACACAAGAAGTCATCAGGCATTGGTGTCTCTGCTGCAAAACAAGTTACAGGACATCATCAGATCCCAGTTCAGCAGTTTGTTAGCCTTGCTGCCTAAGTGTGCCGACTCTGAATTTCCCAGCGTAATGGAGTGACTGACTGAGCCCATCTTTTTGAAAAAGCAGTGTGCGATTTTAACCAGTAGGTGGTGTCGTTCATACAAACTCTGTAAATGCACAAATCGCACACACACAGCTAACACATATGCTACTGAACCAGTGTAAATTGTCAGCCACCAGTTGAAATCCTAAAATAAAGAATAAAAAAGAAAGAATAAAGTGTGTTATATGATGAAACAAGTAGTTTTAACACTACTGTTTTAACTCTGAACTGTTTGTGTTACACATTACTGACTTATGAAGCTTTTTGTTTGTTTGGGGCTTGGTTGATTGATTTGAACTGAGCGACACACAGCAAATATTGCTTACCTTAATGACAAATGTAAAATCCTGTCATTAGTTCCATAGATGTGGTTAGTTTGCTATGATCATGTTATTCCTGACTGGGCAAACAAGTGCGGGCCTTCAGACCTTGAAGTGTGTGTATGTTAGCCTTCTAACAACAGACTCACTGTTCCACAAAGCCACCATCAGCCTGACTGTGTGTGTGCAGTGGTGGACAAAGCACACAGCCCCATTACATGAGCCAAAATATAAATCCTCCTGGTCAAATATTACTCCACTACAAGTGAATGTTGCTCAGTCAAACTTTTACTTTACTATTAATGCATTGCTGTATTATTTTTATAATGCATTTACAGAACCTCGTAGCTCTGTGACACCACCTCATGCACTGACATGCTTGTAGAACCACTATGCTACACAAAGCATACTGAAGCGCCTATAAAAACTTCAGCATAGAAATGCTGTCGAATCTATGAGAAGGAAAGTGTGTTTGTGTATGTGTATGTGTTTGTGTGTGTGTGTGTGTGTGTGTGTGTGTGAGTGTGTGTGTGTGTGTGTGAGAGAGAGAGAGAGGTTGTGTGTTTAAATCCAGACAATTCAGGCATTAGTCAGACAACTGGAATTGCTGCGGATGCAGAATACTCAGAAAATAAAAAAATATGCTGTATTTATCTGCTGTTGCCATTAACACTTAACCCCACCAGATTAGTAGTTTGTGCTTGGCTAACAAAATGGAATGGATGCGTTTTTCCTTGAAAACGTATGTCTTGTTTGTGCTCAGTTCACAGAGCTGGATGGCGTATTTCCACTTTGACTTCGAACCCCGTTGAGAGAAGGTCCTGTGATTGGTTCTTCTCCTGTGAGGAACACAGCGTGTGGCCAATCACATTTTAGAAAAGAAAAATCCAACCGCTGACTTCAAAGCTAAATGGAGTGGAGTCAAAAGTACAGTATTTGTCTTTGAAATGGAGTAGAGTAAAAGCCATAAGTTTAAAAAAAAAAAAAAAGTACCAAAATACAGTAGTCCAGTAAATGTATCATCACTGTGTGGGTAGGTGGGTGGTGTGTGGGGGGCAATCGGAATCATAAATACTTTATTGATCCCACAGGGGAATTTGTTCAGGGGTACTTACCCTAGAACAAATCAAAGTGGCTGGACCGGCTTGGCTATTTTCAGAGCTTGAAATCTCAGCAGCTGTGACGGTAACAGAGGAGTAACTGGTATAAATCAACAACACAAGTGAGCCCTGGTGCTCTGTTCATTTAGACATTTCAACATGCAAAGTATTTCATTTTTCATTTAATTCTGAGTGGCTCAGCTTGCACCAGGTTCCCCTGGTCTTGTTTAACATACGGTACAGTACGCCTGATCAGATGTACTTGTGGCAAACCAGGGAGGTGGAGATTGTATCACTGCAAAAACCACTTGTTTCCAGTTTAGTTTCACTTGTTTTGGGATTTCTTTCTTGGAATAACTGTAAATATGTTGAAGCGATCACGGCAGAATAAGGCAGATCACCCACTAGGATCAAGAAAATGACACTTGATTCAAGAAAATTCCGGAAACCAATAGATTAGCGTTGGAAACAGGTCAGATTATCTCATCTAACAAGCATATTTTTTTTATGAGATTAACGTGACTTTACTTAACCATCAGATCCATACAAAATGCAGATTTAAAGAGTGTTTTAAACGATAACATTTTTCTGTAACAGTCACACTCTTCAAACAGCTTTTTCAGAGATTAACTTTCAATTGATCTTAAACCCCTCTAAGCCTGCAACTCAGGAAATTGTATGTAAAATGACTGGAAGTTAGCCACTCATTCTACTGGATCTGCCAAGCATTTTCAGCACGTCAGTAACAGAGATGCCCCCTGGTTCTGCCAGAGTCAGGCGGTTATAGATCCTCCTGATGACATGTTAACATTACAGACTGCTGAGAATTACTACATTGTTTCTACATGTTCACGCAAAGTCAGAGGGATTTTATTTTCAGCTGAAAAACCAATCATGTGATAAGATGTGCAAGGAGTTATTAGTTAGTTAAACATGAATGTGTGTGTGCATGCATACATACACACACACACACACACACACACAGCAGACACCTTCATGTCTTTTACTAATCTCTTGATATTTCAGTACATTTACTTTTTTGCTCTGAACATCAAAAATCAAAGTGTTGTGACTTATATCAGTCCATTTCATTAGCAACATAACACCTCAATTAATTGTCATTTTTCACTTTTTACCGCAAAAATACTTAAATAAACTATGTATGATAAAATAAAATTTTATTTCTGAAGTCAGTCTATAAAAAAAATGCATGATATAATGAGAGTTTCTGCATCTGCAAGGGAATGCTCACTGTTTGTTGGCATCCCAACTAATATCCATAAAATATGGAGCCCATTTTAAAATGCTCCACCATTTCAGCAAACACAATTTACATATCTGCCTGGGTGTTACCATGGGGAGCTAACCGGTTTATGTGCCTATATCTGTGTGTGTGTGTGAGTGTGTGTGAACGTGTGTGTATGAGTGAGTGTGTGTGTGTGTGTGTGTGCATTCTCTGTATCTACAGTCATAGATCAAATACTTCTTGTGATTTACAAGGACAAAGAGCAAACCAGTGGTCCTTGATATTTGATATTCCCATTCCCATCTCAAATATTTGCGAGACAGTCTTTAAATATTTGGTTATTGATTTGCAGGTATTAAAACAGCTCAGAGGAAGAAAAAGAAAGGGAGAAGGTGGGTGTGTGAAATGTGTGTCTGTGTGTAAGAATCCAGGTTGTGATTTTCTCCAGAGGAAAGCAAAGAGGACTAAAAGAGAATAACAGAGTAGATCATCTATCTATCTATCTATCTATCTATCTATCTATCGAAAGCATGCAAGCAGGCAATGCTGTTCTTTTTGATGTGACATTCAAGAGGTTCATGCTTTACATCTAGAAGCATCCGTCCTCACACAGTAAGTCACTGCAGGTGCAGATGAGAAGAAAGAAACCACAGTGACACAATAAAAACTAGGATCAGGGGCTCAAAATAAACTTGAAATTCAACTTCGCTGGTCCCATCAGTGTTTTGTCATAACAAACATGTAATGTGCAGCCAGGCTTTGTTCAGATCCACAGAACTTTATTTTAAATTCTAGTGGAGATTCAACTGAATTGAATTGAATTTTTTTAAATTTTTTATTCTACACGCTGTACAGAAACCCAACAGATACTGGTAAAAATCCATAGACCAGAATATCCCCCAAGAGCAAGCACAGGGCAACAATGACGAGGAAAAAACCCTTCCCAACGTTTCCAAAAATACCAAACACATCCTGCTGAAGTCCAGGGAAATGTGGATGAAATAATGCACCAGACATGTAGATATTTTCTATTTTAATGTGATGTTAAAGCCATAAAACAATGACATCTTGGCTTTGAATATTTCAGTATCTCAGTATCAGTGTGATATAGCTTTGCTGAAGCACTGCAAATAGCAGGTAGAGAATAAATATGCAGCATTGTCATACAATCTGAAAAAAAAGAGTTTATCTGACTTGGAACTTCTGAAGTGGGAACTGAAGGGATGATCAAATCCAAATGAGAAACATCAATAAGAACACATAACTTTGTGTGTGTGTGTGTGTGTGTGTGTGTGTGTGTGTGTGTGTGTGTGTGTGTGTGTGTGCGTGCATGCATGCGTGCGTGCGTATGTGTGTGTTACCTGTGAGGGCCTGTGGTGTGGCAGAATGGGGGACGATGGCAGCATCCTGGGGAATGGAGCCCATCTCAGGCTCTGGGGTACTGCTGGGAGGAGAGTCAGCCAGTGGGGACATCACCATCCTGGGCTTCAGCTACACACACACACACACACACATGCAAATATACATAGAAATCAATACACCAGTATAAGGAAACCATATATAAAAAGAAGAATGAAAGGGTATAAAAAGCATAAGGATACAAATAAATAGGATGGCAGATGAGTCAGGCCTCTAATACAACACCTAAATATAGTTTCTAAGAATATCCACTTGATGCTAGTTCCCCAATTACTTAGAGGCCAAAAAGCTGCCTGCTGCTGAGCAGGAGATTCTTACTCATTTTACAGGAGCATTAATTCTTTGACTAAGAATAATTTTGATTCCAATAACAATAACAGCCTGACACCAATGGAACTAGTTAGATTGGTTAACTCATAAAATAAGGACCTGGCATAATTAGACACAGATGATCTATTTCATCTGATTTCTGGAATCTTTACATATTTAGTTTATCGGATTTATTTTTGAACTCATGTCCTTCTTTGTGATTTTGGTTTGGTCACCTGTGTGTGTGTTTTTTTTTTTTTTTTTTTTTAATTGTATTTATTTATTATTTATTAATACCTCTCAGAGATTAGAAATTTCTTTCATAGGAGTGTCCTGGCCAACATATGCAGCAGCACATGTAACCACTAAAAAACTAGAAGACATTAGAAGACAGAGAAAACAGAGTTTTTCTATTCTATTGGATTACATTCTATCCTAATACCAGCAGCCAGAGCAAATACCAAAACCATAAATACAACAAATTCTAATACATATACTACTTTCAATACCAACAATAAAATATATAAAGTTCCAAAATCCTGTGAATGTAACAAGCTCTTTAGTTTCTTTAATGCCCGCTCAGCAGAAATAATAATAACTTCAGTAATTAACAGTCTGACGTGTGGGTACCTTGAAGCCAGGCTTCCTGCCTCTCTTCTTGGGCACCTTGAGCTGACACAGCGGCTCCGTGTAGCGGCTCTGGAACTCCAGCTTACGGACGGGGGGCCGACCTCTCTTCCTGCCAGGCACCTTGCCTTGGGGCCCCGCCATGAACTGGGGGCCGAGAGTAGGAGTCTGCATCTGTGAGTCGGCAGACGAGATACTCATCAGACCTGAGAGAGAGCACGAGAGAGAGAGAGAGAGAGAGAGAGAGACAGAGGCACATCTTATTAAATGTGATTTGACAAAAACAGGAAGGAGGCAGCAAAAACTGCAAGCACCGCTGCCACTGCTTGAAATTGGAGCGGAAGCACATGGTTACGACTGGTCGTAACCCCCCCCACACACACACACACACCCTCCACCCCCAACACACACACACACACACATACTCCCACACAGAGTAATTTATGAAAATAACAGAAACAAAGCCACATAAAGCTCTGTAAAACGACACACCCCTCCCCCTCTCCGGCTGCACAGATTGCAACAAATATAATTTCTGCACAAGGAAAAAGACAGAGAGAGAGAGAGTGATAAAACCCTCTAACTACAGCTAAACTCCCTTATACACACACACACACACACACACACACACACACATGCATACACAGAGAAAGAGGAAGCGAGGAAGAGGCACATACAGCCACAAAACCACAGTACAAAACAATCAGTCAGGCACACCGAGGCCTTGGAGGAGTCTCTGCACCATCCATCCACAACTCATCCCTCTCTCCATCCATCCCCTCCTCATCTGTCCACTGCAATATGTCACCTGATATGGCCTCTGACTCTAAAGCTGTTTTCACACACACTCTACCATTACGCTGTCACACACCTATCTTTTTTCTTCACTTCCATTCACTGGCTAACATGCCACTCTGGCCTACAAGGCAGACTAACACGAATTTCACACACAGTTTGTTTAATTAAAATCTGTCTTTCTTTCGGAAGACTAAAGTGTGTGTGTGTGAGTGGGAACAGAATAGAGCAAAAAACAGGAATAGAGACACACAGAGTGGATGAATATGTATGATGCCAGACTGACACTCACATACAAAGTGAAAGCTTGAAAATGAGCACAAAGATGATCTGAGTGTTGCCTACCATGCACACAGCCGTCTGGTGGTAAACGCCGCGTATGTGTGTGTATGTGTGTGTGTGTGTGTGTGTGTGTGTGTGTGTGTGAGATGACGATGATGATGCTCCACTCTAGCAGCAGGTTAGTGGATATTCCCTTGATGTAGCTGCTTGCTGAGTCTCCTTTCTCTCTGACTCTGCCTCTACACACACTGTCAAGACACCGGCAACTCTCTCTCTCTCTCTCTCTCTCTCTCTCGTCCTCCCACCGCCTTCCTCCATAACAGCTACCCCACGACTACTCCTCCCCTCTCCCCCTCCTCCATGTCCCCCTTTCAGTCGTCATAGCAACACGCCTCTAACATCCCGCGGCAGCCGGCAGACGTGCTGTGCTCAAAGCAATGTGTGTGTGCGTGCGTGCGTGTGTGTGTGTGTGTGTAATGTAATTACAATTGCTGCATCTCAGGGTTTCTTTTCTCTCTTCAAAAAAAAAAAAAAAAAAAAAAAAATTCAGCTTAGTGGCAACAAGGCATTCAGACTGTGCATAGTTTTTTTGTGAGAAAAGCAGCCAGGTTATGAGCTGTGACCTGCACTAACAGCTCACTGGGCACAAGCTGCATATGGCTGACATGACAATCAAGCCAATCTAAGTCCATGTCTATGTCTGAAACAATTTCTGAAGAAGCAGGATGAGCTGGGATGGAAAATGTAAATGGCTGCAGCCAGCAAAAAAAAAAAAAAATCAATCATGCAAAATTTGGCGCTGAAAACAGAAAGTACTCTATTTTTTTAATGGGTGGTAAGGATAAACATTCATTCTGCAATATCCTTCAAAGAAATTGTCCAAAAAAAAAAAAAAAACATCTGAAATCATAAATAACTCCTAATTTCACCTGTCTGGTCAAGTTGTATAGAGAAAATATTAGTGGAGTGAAGATTAGAAGGCAGCAGCCCTTGAGGACTGCTCTTCCACAGAGCTTTGTTGTTTGTGATGAAAGATCATGTTGCTGTCAAAGCTGACGCCACTCCCCACATTGACTTTTTCTTCTTCTACCTTTGTCTTGCTTGATAGATGCACCAGCTGTTTCATCTATAACAACACCAAATAAAATAAAAAAAAAAAAAAACACTTTGAAAGGGGAAAAAAGCCAGCCAGGGGCAAGGCGGTGTGACGGAGGTAAAGGTTTAAAAACAACAACAACAAAAAAAAAAAACAAAGGCTGGCTCCAGAGTGCCTAATCACTCTTAAAGTATATAAGCTGGGCTTTCCTCTCCCTGCTTTATCGATTAGCCATGCTCACAATACTGGGTCACTTCCCACCCCTGATCAAAGAAGCCACATTTGTGGGTTTTAATACTCAAAATCAGGTTGACCTTTTAAAGGGGTTGAATCCGAGCGTGTGAGGAGATTTGTCAAGAGTCAGCTGGAAAGCACTCAGTCACAAGGACGCAGGATGGATGTGACAGGCCACACTGCAAAAACGCAAAATCTTACCAAGATTATTTGTCTTATTTCAAGTCAAAAATGCCTTATTTCTAGTCAAAATATCTCATTACACTTAAAATAAGACATGATCACCTCAGAAGTAACTTGTTTTTAGACAATTTTCACTTGTTTCAAGTGAAAATTCACTTGAAACAAGTGAAAATTTCCTTGTTTCATTGGCAACATTTGCCAGTGGAAAAAGTGAAACTTCACTTGAAATAAGTGAAAATTAGCTAGAAACAAATTTTGCCAATGAAATTTTCACTTGTTTCAAGCAAATTTTCACTTGAAACAAGAGACAGTTGTCTAAAAACAAGTTCCTTCTGAGCTGATCATGTCTTATTTTAAGTGTAATAAGACATTTTGACTAGTAATAAGACATTTTTGACTTGAAATAAGACAAATAATCTTGGTAAGATTTTGAGTTTTTGCAGTGCAGACAAATTGTTGTGTTTCAATATTATTTGAGTGCTATTACTATTACTAATAAAAAACTAATAAAAAAAAAAAACTAATAAAAAAATAAAAACTGAAAAAAAAAAACCCTATATGCAGTAAAGTTATTATAAAAGGACACTTACTAGCTAAAATACAAACACAAACACACACAATCTTCTCTCTTGACCACACTTGGATGATTGCAGTGTAATTCGCTGGGCCCATCTGTGTGTCTGAAGAAAGGGACTCATAAATCATAAAAGTAATTACACAGTGAGATTAATCCTGATATCCCTCCTCAATCAGTCTTGTCCCATTACACCACATCCCATAACAGAGACAGAGATGCAGAGAGGAAGAGAGAGAAGGAGAGAAAAAGAGTAAGAGCACATAATGATGTTGAGAGGAAGTGGAGATGAGCAGGGGAAGCCCTAGAACAACGACCAACAGTACAAGGCAATGCTAGCATTTGAAGGAGAGGGGAGGATTTGCACATGTGCACCACTGCCACACACTCTAACACATTTGGGACTAGTTCATTTATGACTTACTATGCAATTAGGCGATTAATGAAGCCCACTTCCCGATTTCCTTTTGCAGACTGAGTGATATCGTCCTCCTTTGGAAAAATAAATGCGAAACATCAGTGTTGTTTTGTGTGCATTGGTGTCCAAGCTCCCCAAGCTGCTGGAGCCCAGTGTTCAGACCAAAGTAAAGATGAGCAGTGACACAGCCACCAGCTTCAGGGGACACACAGTCATATCAGTTTTCACTTCCATATGCGGATACATGCTGCCATAAAGGCCATTTTGCTAATGCCCCACTCTGAACTGCAAACCTACACACCTATTAACAAACAGCATATTAACTCTCTGATTCCAAACACACTCACACACACATGCACACTTGCATACACACACGCACTTGTCCTCTTCTCAGCACCTCCTCTCCCCACTGGAAAACATCTGCATTTAAACTACAGGAACTATTACGCCCTCAGCCTGGTGGCACAACAGATTAGTGTGTGTGTGTATATGTGTGTGTGTGTGTGTGTGTGTGTGTTCTCTAATCAATGTAACAATGTAACAAACCCCCCTGAATTTATTTACAGCTCAGGCAGGGTGTCACCATGGTAACAGACGGCGAAATCGGATCCTGCACCAGAGTCATGTGATAAGGTGGGAATAAATATACGCGTAAACAACAGTGTGTGCATTAAATACACACACGTGCACACATTCAGTCCCGCACACACACATACACACACACACACACACACACACGCACACGCAGCCCCTCCCTGATCTTCCCCGAGCCCCTTCATAGCACGACACACTGCAGAAGAAAAGGATGGGGAAGAGTGGTGCTCTCTTTCCTCAGCTACAGGCCACAAAAAAGAAGGGTAAAACTTCACTTGGTTATCATTAGACATGCATAGATAGATACACACACACACACACACACCTGCAGCTCTAGACTGCACAGGCTTTAGTTGTTCTGTTTCCCTCTAATGATATTTACCTGCACTCCAAAATCAAAAAAACACATTGCATTCCAAGTTTGTGGAACATGGCCGTTAAAGCCTTGGGATTCATCAGCATCTTCCTGCATGTGTCTTACTCTGTGAGCAGGTGGGAGGGGCCCGCTCCCTCAGTCTCCGTCCGATGGGCTCCGACTCTGCCTCCAAGTCCACCAGGTGCCAGCAACCCCGCCCCTGGTCGTCACGGCGATCCAGACGTAGACGCAGGCGCACGCCCTTGCTGAGGGCGCCGGGTAACCAGGCGACAGGAGGAGGGGCTAGGTCTGGGTCCAAGTCAGGGTTCAAGTCCCGCCCTCCTCGCAGTCTCATGCCCTCGCAGCCCGCCAGCAGGGAGCGGGATGCATTCCACTGGACGAACAGGAAAAACTCATTATTTAGGGACAACAACAAGACGCTGTTGCATATGATCATTCTACTGCACGCTGAAAACTGAAAACTATTTAGCAGCATGTTGTCACCCTTACCCATCTCACCGTGCAACACACACACACACACACACACACACACACACATGCACATGCCTTTTAAAACCTATCAGCTGTATCAAACACCCTTCAAAAACACAGCCCATTATTCCATTTCTCAATATTAATCATCTTTTCAACAAATTAATTTCAGACTCTCTAAACCTTTGGACAGAAATTACTTTGGCAAGAGCCAAAAGCAGGTAGAGGGAGAGAAAGAAGGAGTGTAAGGGGCATAACATGTGAAAGAAATAGAAAGGAGAAAGGAGAAAGATTGTGTGTGTGTGGGTGGGTGGGGGTGGGGCTGGGGTATGGGGGTCACAAATTGGGGACTTATGAAGGAATATGGGTTTGCAAACGACAAAGGTGTTAGTGACAATGTTACTTTTGTGCTGTAAAGTGAATACAGTTTGGCCTCCAGGCCGGCTAGGGGCCTGACGGGTAGAGGGCTGAAAGACGAAAACATGAAGTCATCAGTGCAGTCATGTTGTACAGAGGACTGAACAAAAGTAAGAAGAGAGACGGAAAATAGAATGTTTTACCCACCATTTCCTGTGAGCTTTCTGAACCCCAAGTTCAGTTTCAATAAGCCACAGACCCCCATTGCAAGTGACTTTGCCTCGGGTTTGTGCTAAATAACTCTAATGTCGATTTGGCATCACTGATCTGATGTCTAAATATATAATTTCAGTTATTAAAAATCATGAAATCATGAAATTAAAGTATTCCTCATTTTACTGATGAGCCCCTGGAAGGCCCCTGGGGGTCGCTGGACTCCACTGTGAGAACCACTGGTCCAGAGTTCTACCAGGCGCAGGAGAACAGAGCTTACATTGTAACCTTTGTGCTTCTTTTATCTAACTGGACTTGTGGATGGATGGCATTTGCCACGCTGGACAAGATAACAAGTGGCAGCAAGTTGAAACTACTTGATACAGTTTTCTACTGACAGCTGATCTCACACCGTCTGAATTGCAGTGATGGTACACCTCTTCCCTCTGGTGTTCCACATATGTCAAAACAAACTCGATGAATTATTTGCATATTATTTGACAAGGATGGAAAGAGCATCAAAGTATCTTATTATACATATTACTTTGCTGAAATTATATTTTATGTTATGAAATGCTGAAATGTCATTTAAAATCGCTGGTGTATAAATTAACTTGGTCAACTGCAATTACAAATAAATGCGTCTTTGCTCAGACCTTAAAAATGTTATTTTAAGTTCTACCAAAATATGATACCAAATATGTTCTGCTGAATTACAGGGATCATATGTACAGCATTTATTTGTGCCTTATAGTTCCATTTAAAGTTCAACAACAGGTAGCGGCCCTGTAAATAATGACACTGTGCTCTAGCAGTACTCAGTGAGCGACAAAGTCCATGTAAGGAGGCTCGTGGGATGTTGGATGGCTCAGTCAACACGACTTTACTCAGCTGACACAAGTTCATATCCAAACAAGAGCAGCATTTGTTTTCAGGTAGCTAATACTGCCGAGTGTTAGTTAACGTTTTGTGACCTTGACCCTGACCTGCTCCTGACCTTAATCAAGTGTTTTAGTGGCCAGCAAGCTAGCACAGGAAACAGTCCTCTGGCTCATATTAGAGATGCTCTTGTGGACTGTATGAGCTTCTAATTTAGGAAAATTTGGGAAACATTCCTGTGAGTCGTGTTAGAGGGATGGAACAAACAACCTGTGTAGTCGTATGGGTTGAAGGACTTTGAATATTTCACTCAATATAAGTATGATGCAGCTTCAGTGAAGCTTGGCAACCCACTGATACAGAATAAGGATGCAACATTGACAACAATATTGGAAAAAAATGACTGTCTGTTTTTTGAACTTTGTTAAGGGGAAATTTAAAGGGAAAGTGGGCTTCACAGAGGTAAGTACAGCTGACCTAGGTGTTAATATGGGATATTAACACCTAGTCCTACAAAATAGATCTGACAGCAAAAGTCCACTCAAAATTCACTCAGCTATTGTGTAATCTGCACTGAGTCACTCAGACTGATAGCATATGCAATACTAGGATGATAGACAGCTCAAACTGTGCAGTTCAAACTGTCTATCTATCTATCTATCTATCTATCTATCTATCTATCTATCTATCTATGACAAAAAAATCACACCTTCCCTCCCTCATCACAAGTACGCTAGCCACGTCTGTTTGAGATGGAAGCTAACTGCCATACTTAAGTCAAAACATACTTCAGTAAAAGTAATTTTTTTTTTTTTTTTTTTTTCTTAAAATGCTCCAACAACATACAAGCATGTAAAATACTACTCATTTATGGAGAGTAACTATTGTCCATTATTTCTATCCTTAATATTTCACGCAGGCCTGAAGTGAACATCATGGAAAATGGAGATCAAAGAACGTAAATGGGGTGAGGAGAAGTGGTGGGGAAAAAAAGAGAAAGGATGAGTTTGGTGAAGACAAACAGGGAGAGATTAGACGTGCAGTAAAGATGAAAGAAAGGCGGATAAAGACGACAAGAGAATGGGAAATATACAAATAATTATACGTGTATTACATATGAATGATTGAGGAAATAGCTATTTAGCAATGAACATCAAAACGACAGAACTCATTTTCCACCATTTCAAAGTTTTTGGTTTGTTTGTTTGTGTTTTCCCAAAGTGTGAATGAAAGAAAATCAAAAGGGGATAAAAAGTGAAGCATATCCAGAGGGAAAAGGGGCATTAAGAGAGGAGAGGAGAGAGAAGATAAAACAGTTTGCAGGACTGAACTGTCAGCTTTGATTGGGTTTGAAGATGAAACAATCCGCCCTCAGCCCCAATACTTCACATTTACCGAAAAATCTGAAACATCAAACGGTGACCCTGAAACACATGAAAGCAGCTGGTTCTCCACCTGGGCGCTGCGCACACACACACACACACACACACACACACACACACACACACACACACCTCTGGCTATCTGCAGCAACGTGAAACAAGCAAATTGATAAGAGCAAGATTTGATGAAACAGAGTGCAACACAGCAAGCGCACACACACACACACACACACACACACACACACACACACACACACACACACAAACACTTGATTAGTTTTTCATCACTTGCCACTTCTGAGGGATGAAGGGAAAGCAAAAGTGAAGCAAAGAGACACAGGGAGCAGAGGGATCTGAATTACACAAGCGCCACCTTCATTTCTTTTTTTCAATAACATGAATTCACAAATCAGAGCACTAATATGCTCACATGTGCAGTTTTGGGCATACACTTGCAGCATACACATGCACATGTGCGTGCATGTGTGTGTGTGTCTGAAGAATGTGGCTGTTTCTATCTGAGTCCCTTGAGAAAAGTAGACTGCTTTATCTTGCCACTATTTCTTTGACAAAATCTCTCTCACACACACACACACACACACACACACACACAAACACAAACACACATAAACACACAGGTAGTGATGAAGGGAGAGGAGTGCAATCTTGAAAGACCTGGAGCTTCTTTTCCAACTCTCCAAAAAGGTGACTTTATTCCCTTAATCATTCCAAATCATGCATATTCTTTGCATGACTGTGACCATATTGCACACTGAGCATATTGTGTGTTCTCCTGTTCCCTTTAATGTGTCCGCTCAGACACAAACACTGTCCTGAGCTGCTATGGCAAAAAAGGCAACATGAGGAGGCCTTGAGCCTGCAGTGTAACCTTCATGGTAACTGATGGGGTTTTCAAAAGACATGTTTGAGGGAGAAGTTGCCTTGCCTGTGGCACTGACCGGGAACTTTCAGACTTTGGATTTTGCTGTGTTTCATTTTATCAAATCGTTTTTGATGCAAGGCCCCAATACATTCTTAAAAGTCACACACACACACACACACACACACACAAACCGTCACAGAACAAAACCACATCCAGTCTTTTGATGTATCGGTGCAAGTGTGATATTCTCTGACGCTGCTTTGACTTTTCCTTCAGAAGATGCTGTTTTAATAAAAAATAAACTTTTTTCATGTAAGGAAGGATTGGAGGAGGAGGAGGAGGATTTTGAATCAACTGTGGCTACAAATTCATGTAGGAAGAGTAAGAGCTTTTTGGCAGTGGTTGATGGTCAAATGAAACATTGAACACCTGAAAATAGAGCAGTGGAGTAGAGAAGTGCTCTGAGCCTCGTGTTGACAGTAGCCACTACAGATGGGTCCAAAAGGATGTCCAGTTCTTCAGTCACAGTTCAGCCTTCACCAAAGGGGCCTTCCACTCTCTCAGCAACACATTTTGTACTTGCCTGCATAACATTTAGTACAATAGATCATTACCAGTTTATCAGTGGCCTGTAGTGACTACTTAGCTCTAACATAACACAAATAATCATTGCAACATTCCTCCAATATTCTGTATAGCCTGAGTTTAAATGACCTTGTAGTACTGTTTGTGGTATTTTTATTTCTTGCGGTATGATTATAATATTCCTATAGTATTCCCATAGGACCTTATTACATTTTTACATAAGTCAGTGGATTTCTATTTGAATATATTTGATTTTAGATTACAATATTGCAACCCAGTTAGTTTTTTGTTTTGTTTTTTCGAAGAAGGTGACGAAGGGAGGCGAGAGGGGGCAAAAAGAGAAAAAAATCTGTACCTTTCCAGATGGGTTTGATTCAGCGGCGGAAATCCATTTCTCCCCCGCAGGTTGGATGTGTGCAGTCCGTGTGTTAGAAGCTGTAGTGGCGGCAGAGCCGGCAGGGGACTCCCGGCCCAGATCAGGCCGGGTTCCACCCCTGCAGATGCGGCAGGGAAGCGATCGAGCACCGCGGGATAGTCAGGAGAATGCGGAGGGGGAACCGGAGCCGCGGCTTCACCTCCCCGGTGCACTCCAGAGGAGAGCTCACTAGTTGTCCTGTGTTGAAGGGCGTAACTTTGGGCACAAAACATGGGATGGAATCGTCCAAAGGGGGGTTCTGGGCATGGACAGTTTCCCAGTGTATCGGTTCGGTGTAGAGAGAGAGTCTCATCGTAAATAAAACAGGCGCACTCAAACTGAAGAGGTGCAGCCCCCTTTTGATAACGCAAAAAACACCCCTTAATGGATGGAGTGGGTGTGCGGGTGGTTTTAACTGAAAATAGGTAATAAACAGAAGATAAATACAACACACACAAAAAATCGCCGCAAAGCATCCCTATAGTATCCCTGTTGGAAATTAGTGCCTTTCATACTTTTTCTCTTTTTTTTTTTTTTTTTTTTTTTACCTCCTAAGATTTCGTCACAATATCCCAAGTCCTCTGGTTTCCAGGCCTAGGCTGCCTCATTTACAGTGCATGCACAAGTATTCAGACCCCCTTCACTTTTTTCCACTCTTGTTATGTTGCAGCCTGATGGTAGTCTTTAAAATTCTTTTTTCCCCCCTCTCATTAATCTACACTCATAACCCCACAATGACAACGTGAAAACAGCATTTTAGAAATTTTTGCAATTTTATTAAAATGGAAAAACTTTTCCTGTTGTGCTGGTGTAGTATCCTTCTAAAATGCTTATGGGAATCAGCATGCATCAACAATATTGTGACATTATCATGTGTGGCATGTACTGGGCAACATTGGCCTCAGGTTTATCAAACTTTACTGACAAGGGATTCTGTAGAGAAACTTGATATTCAGTTAAAATGAGCTATTTGTGCATCCACTGCACAAATACCCCTCTTTAAGAAATCATCCAACACGGCTGGCCTTTTTTCAGTCTGACCTCTTAAAATTCCAAACTGGAGTTTTGGCAATAAATTTAATTTGAATTCAATTCAATTTTATTTGTATAGCGTCATTTCATAACAAAAGTTATCTCAAGGCACTCTACAGAAACCAAACAGATACTGGCCAAATTCATGGAGCAAAAACACCCCAAGAGCAGCACAGGGCGACAGTGGTGAGGAAAAAACCTTTTTAACAGGGTCAAAAACCTCGAGCAGAACCCGGCTATGGGTGGGCGGCCATCTGTCTCAACTGGAGGGAGAGAGAGATGGACAGAGAGAGAGAGAGAGAGAGAGGGAGAGAGAGGGGGGGGGGGGGGGGGGGGGGGGGAGCACATTGCAGGAAATGAGGCCTGCTACTTTGACGTTACTGCTTGAAATACCTATCACTTAAAGGACACACCATGATTTTGCCTAGGGTTAGGATTAGAAAACCTATAAACTTCACATTTCTGGTAATCCTTTCCAAAGCAAGCAGTCATGTGCTAGAACTCCAATATTATTTGTCCTACCTTTTATCCAACAACTGGATTCCTTTTATTCCACTACAATAAAAAAATGAACTTTCAGAGACTCTAAACGTTCTTCACACCAGTATTCTGTCACCGTAATAAAGTCCTCCACATTAGTTTTCCTAAAAGCAGCAGCACTGTTGTGTTTTGATGACTTGAAACTGGGTTGGAGTGAAATGGTCCATCTGCTGGAAAATATTCTCCGGAACACTTGCTGTGGTTTATCAATGGCTCCAACTTTACAGCAACACTGTACTGTACTGATGTTTACAACATTTTAAGCTGGGTATTTCAACCAAAAATTCACATTTGAAAGGTTTTGATGATGTCATGAAATTTTTAGTACCACCACATGATTTGAAAAATGGTTTGTTGCAACATAAAATGGGGTGTGAACAGCAATAAAATAAAACATTCAAATTCTCTGGAATGGTCCTTTAAAACAGCTTAGTGTCAAGTATTTGTTTTCACCATTTTCATTTCATACTATTGTAATGGGTCTTTTCTAGTGTTGAATGAAAATGATGGACTTTACAGCTGTTTGTCTGAACACTTTGTTTGCCAGAGAACAAAAGTAAAGCTAGACGTCACCTTGTTGAATCGACTATGTGCAACGTGCTTGTCTGTAGTACAAAACCATAACACATCAGAGCAGGAGGTCAAGATTTTTTTTTCTTTGTTTGTGTTTTAGGGGATTGTGAAGACTTGTGGCCAAATGACTGTTCAGAGAAATTCATAGAATTCCTACTTTGTGTGGTGCCGCGGACAATCTTTTCAACAAATTTTGTGGTTCATGTCCATAATCCAGGCCTTCTCTACATTGTAAAAGAAATGAGACCATCTCATTTAAAAGTTTTTATTTGAAATGATTTTAAATACAAATAATATATTTTTTTTTCATTTACAATGACAGTTCCTTTGTAAACAAAAGTGGCAGATAGATAGTCATTGGGTAGTTTGTCCGAACCGATGCGGCCTGCTGATCCAGGCCCGTCACGGGAGAGATGGCGTCGTATTTAGCCTCACTGCAGTTATTTTCCACACAGCGTAAATCACTGATGCTACATTCTATTGCAGAGCGATAAATACTCAGAGTACAATACTACCTGTTAGCATACACCTGCTTTGAACACAATTACAGGAGGATAGTGCATGTGGGTGTCTGTGTGTGTTTATGTGGTGTTAGGAGAGCATGCACCTGCATCATCAAACCCTTTCTCTCCCACACAAACATAATGCACTAATGTATACCGCAATATATATATATATATTTAAAAAAAAAACAAAAAAAAAAACAATTAACTTTTGAGTGCGGATATTCACTGTGAAAGATTAGTCGTTTCTCTGCAAAAAGAACTATCAATTCATCTACATACAGTGAGAGTCCACAGAGCTCCTAAGGGACGCCCTGAAATGGGTTTCCACTCATACAAGTCCAAAAGATGTAAAAATGAGGTTAAAATGAAACAAACAAACAAAAAAGACAAGACTTATGGGTTACATTTGTTATAACTAGAGCTTAACTGAGACAAAAATCCCAATTTTTTAAAAAAGGGTGGAAATATTATGGGTGTTCCCAAACTGCTCTGTATTATCCACCAGTGGGAAAAAAAATAAAATATGTTTTTTTTTTTTTTTAATCTGACACTTTAGTTCATAAAACTAAGCTTGTTCTGCTCTATGTGACCACAAAAAATGGACAGAATATGCTTAGTCTTAGATGACAAGTAACTTTGAATAGACAGTTAGGGTGCTAAGTGTGTGTTTCAGGGACTTCATGATCAAGTGCTCCAGTCCCTTCAACACCAAGTCCAAGGCCAAAGCCCACCTACGGTCATGTTTCATGTACAAAAACTCTCTTTTAATACACTTAGAGGCTCTGTGTGTGATGGCAATTTTTTATCTATCCTAGGACTAAGGATCTATAAGAACTATGAAGAGACTAATCTAAAACCAACTGAAACAAAAGGCCCGAAAAATAACCAAAACAAAAAAAAAAAAAAAAAATACTCATTTCATTACAAACACAAAGGAAGAAAGAAAATTTATAACATTTGACTGCTCTCCCAAGAACCATCGGTGCATAGCACCCAAGGACTTCCTCTATAAAAGTGTAAGTTGTGGTTTTCAGTTGTATTCATAAGGCCTTTTTGGATGATGAGTATATACTGGAATGTGCTACAACTGTAAAAAACAAAGATGAGGACAAAGGAAAAGACACTTCTCTGAAAAGCCATTAGAATATTGTCTACACGTCAGCATCTGAACCCCTTAAAGACTGAGAAATTTACAACTTTATGTAGTATATGGACAAGAGGACTCATAATACAAGAAAAAGAAAACACTCAAAGTTTTTGCCATTTTCTCCCATTATACTTGGTTTGTTGATTCATTTGTAGATCACCCTGCTCCAAGAACTGAATTGTCTCTTCTAGTAAAATCCACTTTAACGTGGATCAAATGGACAGAGCAGATATGAATAATAGCACTGACCAGAGATCAATGTCCATCTGCAGATTTTCTGCATCTCCTTCAACATACTTAGTGATCAGCTGGTGTGACAATGGAAAATGAAAAGTGATGAGACTCAGCTATGCCCCCTTGTGTTGAAATGAGCAAACGTCCCACTGGCAGCCTGGGTTGTGATCCCCGGTACACGGGGCTTGCAAATGTGCACCACTGCATGTAAGTGCAGAAAACAGCGAATGGTGTAGAAAACTGTTGGGTTGAATGATTTCAAAATCATGCGCTGGAACAATGTAATGATTTCCATACAGAGGCCATGTGTTGTTTTTTATTTTGTGAATTGTTTTTTTTTTTTTTTTTTTTTTTTTGTTACACATCCCCCTTCCCCAAGAAAAGAAAAGAGCCCAGATAATAGGTCCCCCAGTCCACAGTGTGCCAATCTTTCATACCTGTACAAACACAAACACACACACACACACACACACACACACACACATGCTTACAAACACACAAATGGCATACACCAATATACAAGCTCACGCTTACTTGCGCGCGCGCACACAACCACACGTGGGCCTGGGTAAATATTCACAGAACTTTCTTCCACTAGTAGCGGAGAGTGAATGAATAAGTCTTTAAGAGATCTCTGTAGAAAAGGGAGATAGAGGATTGGGGTCACAGTCCATGTCATTGTAAAGGTAAAGAGGGGGGTGGGGGCTCTGTGTGTAGAAATAGTCCACGGTGTGTGTAGGTGTGTGTGTGTTGTGTATGTGTGTGGTGGGAACGGCTTTACTGTTCCTGGTTTGCTGCTCGAGTGTTTGTTGTTAACTATGAGTGGCTGAGCAGTGAGTCCATGGGGGCTGTGTGTGTGTGTGTGTGTGTGTGTGTGTGTGTGTGTGTATGTGTTTGTGTATTTGTGTGTGTACGCATTCAGTCGTTGTCCTCATCGTCATCTTCGCTCTCCTCAATGCCGTCGCTGTCCTCCTGCTCCTCATCCTCCTCCTCTGTGTCTGGGATGTCCCACTGAGGATGGTTGTCCAGCATGGCTTTGGCCTCATGGACCTCCAGCTGGGGTAAGGAGAGAGAGAAAAAAAAATCAAACACTCAAAATTTAGCACAACACTGGCAGTATTAAAGGAGTACTTCACCCAAAAACCTAGTTTGCATCATTTTCTAACTCTGAGTAGTCTTGAAAGCCCGATGGTTAAAGGTTTTAATCGCTTGCTCATGTATTTCTGTTAGAATGGAGCTGACTGGGGACTTCAAAAACAGCAGCAAAAAGGTGTGAGAATGTTTGTTTGTAATTGTCAAACTCTGAACGCGGCATAATTCAAGTCTTGACGCCACCTGTTCATTAAGTATACCCCAAATAAAAGTAGTTTTACAAAAAAAGTTAAACAAAGCACTTGTGGGAAATGCATCAGGCAGGAACAACTGTGGACAACTGGCCTGCACATCAGTGAACTGAAGAGTGTCTATGGCTTTCTCATTGGTCAGCAGTACTACTCACTTATCGGCTACAATTCGTGAATATGATGCATGTCATGGCCAGCTGACCACAGATGCTTCCGCTATAGGCATTTTCCAGGAAAAGTACATTAGTTGGGATGTACTGAACATAGAATGGAGAGTCATGACTTGGATGTGCTGCATGAAAAGGTTGACAATTTTAAACAAACATTTTCCTCCTCATTCTGCAGCTGTTCATCAAAGTCACTGCTCAACTCCATTCTGACAGCAATGGCTATAGTTTTTGATTTAAAGTTAAAAATGTTTCACACATTCTTTCATTTTGATTGTTTCATTTTCATTAGACACTTTTCATTTTATTCTTCAGACATTCAAGTAAACTCAGGGTGAGTAAATGCTACAAAATATATAGCCACTGGGTCAAGTATTCCTTTAAAAGAACAGTCGATGCATATTAGATAATCTTACATTAATAGATATAATCAGTTTATAGTGTTTAATGCATTCGAGTCATTATATTATGATCAACTGATGTAAAGTAATTTATATTTTTGCTGTATCTACTTTGCCTCATCCTACCTTATCCACTTGCACTTCACCTATTGATTTCCTGTTACCCAGAAAGACTAATGCCCCTTGCTCAAGTTACAGCATCTCTTGGTGGAGAAATGGGTATTTCTTCCTTTTACAATGGATTTTTCCCTGCAGAGCTGTTTAATGTTCATGCAAAAGTGATGACTCTAGATCAAAGCCCTTACTCTTCAATTCTGAGGCACTCACACCAAAACTAATGATTACTGTTGGTAATCGGTTTCATGACAAATTACCCCATCACACACACACACACACACACACACAAAGGTTTCTTGTCACCTTGAGTGGCTTTATCTGGTCCAGTCCCAGGTACGAGTCTGAGCGAAGTATGACAGAATATTGGTAGTTGCCTGTTTTGGAGGGGGCTGGGAACTTCAGCTCCACCTGGGAAACAAAACAAAGCGCGCACATAGACACACAAAATTGTTGAAATTGTTGTTGCTACTAAGTTAGTCTGTAACTGTTACCCTGATATGCCATTTTCACTTTCACAAAAGCCAACAGGTGCTATTACAGATATATATCTATATAGATATAGATATATCTATATCTATCTATCTATATCTAACTATATCTATCTATCGATCGATCGCTAGATAGATAGATATAGATATATAGATAGATATATCTAGATATATCTATATAGATATATACACATATATATCTATATAGATATATACACATATATATCTATATAGATATAGATATCTAGATATAGATATATATATCTAGATATAGATATCTATATCTATATCTATATATAGATATAGATATATAGATAGATATAGATATATATATCTATATCTAGATATCTATATCTATATATATATATAAAAGAATAATAAAAAAAACACCATCTTACATGCTAACTACATTACATAAACTACATTACATAAAGTGAACAAATTAGTTCAAATTAGTGGTGATGAAAATGAGGATAAAAAAAGAGCTGGGACACATTTTAATGGTGTATCAAATGGAGATAAAAATGAAGTAAAACATGGTTTACAAACAGAAAAAAACATCAAATGGGTTTCAAAGGGAGGATTATTTACATGTTACTAGCATGGCCATTATTCTGAGTCTACCTTGTGGGTGTAAATATCAACATATACTAAACGTTATTGCAGCTAAAGGTCATTGCACAAGTTATTGAATCGTGGGGTGCACTTAGTTTTTCCACACATGGCTCCTGCATTTTGGCTGAATTTTTGTTAAATAAATAAAGACACGACAGAATCTCTGTGTTGTTTTACACCTGAGGTTAGATTCACCTAATTTTAGGGCTTTGTAACGACCAGATGATTTTTTATTATGTTCTGATATGTAAACCAATAGACCTGAAAAAGGTTGTACTTTCTTTTTCTCATACCTGTACAAAAGGTTTGGTTGATCTTTAATGTTTGGCAGTCAATGTAAACTATCAGTCAGCCTGCAGTGGCTTGCATAAATATTTAGTTGTTATGTAAGGTTAGGCTGTAAATATTTTTTGTGGCGTAAACAGATTGGATTTTAGTGATGCACATGTTCCATGTAGGTCCACATTTCCAGCTCAATGTCAGTCTCTTAACAAAAGTAGGGGAAAACCCACTGTACTCATTTTAAGTAATAAAATTTGTGCAATAATCTCCACCCTGCTGCTACAATGTTCCTGTATTTACCTGTGGTCACCCTGCTGCTACGATGTTCTGTGTTTACATTGTTTATTCTGTTTTATCTGTTTATTCTTTTCTTACACTCATTATTATTTAGCTCTTTTTTTTTTTTACTTGCACTAGTTATACAGATTATATTTTAATTTATACAGTATAGTAACTTATTTATTTAAACTGCCCCACAATTCCAGCTGTGTTGTACTCCGGAAGCCAAGCAACATCATTTTGTTGTAAAAACTCACTGTTGTGTTTTTTGTGCAATGACAGTAAAGAAAGTCTAAGTCTAAAACAGACCTTTTTCACAGCAGCCATTTTGACATGGATAGCAGGGTAAACACAGGTGTCACTAATGACATCAGAGCTGGAGTCTTCTTGTTGGTTGGTTGATATCCTCTTGTCTGGCCCAAATTCTGCTTGGCCGGACAATCACTGGTGTTACTTTTATTAGCAGAAGTGTGTCATTTTCAGGGAGGGACATACGTAGACCTGATGTACTTTTCTATTCCTCTCCCTTTAAAGCCAGATGTGACGTGAGTGCATTTCTAAATGATGTAATCATTCTCAAGACGTGACCAATGAACTGCATTGTGATTTACTGAAATACATGTGGCACAGACAAAATGCATCATGGGATGCATTTTTATTTACTTGTTTTCAGTGCTCTTAGCTTGTCTTAGCCATGTAGCAAATTGCAGAAACATTATATTGGGCTTGACCTCTGTGTGGACTACTAAAACATTAGTAAAGTTGTGTGCTTCAGGCAGTGACAATGACTTTGACATGAGCGAGAGGAGCAACACTGCAGCTGTGAAAAGCTACTTGGAGGATAAAAACAACAATGAATAAAAATCTGACCAATTCCAATAGGGTTGTCAGCACCACTGGTACTGGGAGCCATGCTGCACTGCAATGCATGGCCCTCAGCCCATTCAGGCTTGGACCCCTAAATAGAATATTCAGACCCAGAGAGATTATGATGTGACTGCTGACCTGCTAGCCAAGGCTCAGTGGGTGAGAGTCAAGTTTGAGGAAGAGGAGGAGCATGATTTCAGTGAGCTTGTCAGATTAAAAGAGCATTAGAAAAGGAAAACTTTCATCCACACATAAGAGTATCACTGCAAGCCTGGGGTAAATGTTGGGGTTAATGCTGGGGTAAATTTTGAGCATCATTCCAGTATAAAATAATTAGTTAATTGATGATTCAATACACTACAACTTTCTTTGTATGTTTATTTATAATTGATTTAGGCTACCAAGTAGGCTAGAGTACACTCATTGTACTGCACTCTAGATTAACTAAATTGGCCATGGGGCCAACTCTAGATTCTCACCATCTCTGGTGTTATCCTCTAGATTCTAGAGATAACATGCAAACATCTTGTTTTTTCCCCCTCATTGACCATCAATTTCAGTTGACTTTTCTTTGGTTTTCAACAGTCCGAAATGACATTAATTAAGATTCTGCTCCATTTAGGTCTAACAGAGTGAGGATGCCTTACTTAATGTCATTAACCATTAAAATGTTCCATTAGTTTTGAGGTCATACTGATCCACCATGCTGAGTCAAAGCTTCATAACTCCAGGTTTAGCATAGATAAAGGACAACATAACAGAAAATGTGGCCTAATATCAAGACTATCACAAAACAGCAAACTCTCAAAGGACAATTGGCTCAACAACGGTGCTGAATAATACATAACACTAAAAAAATCAGTCAGGTGAGAGGAATGCAATGTGACTGGTAATTACAAATGAACGCCGCCACATGATGACTGGGTGCAACTGTAAATATTAGACCAACATTAACTAAGCCTGTGATTACTCTGTCGTGCAATTAGATATGGCAAACACCTAATTATCGGCACAATGAGGCTAATTATTATCCAGCACATGAGGGGAGAATGAGCCATGAATACATCAACAATCTACTAACATATCTTGATGATAAAAGCACCCCTCCACCCTCCCGGCCCCAAAAAGCGAACACACAGAGGCACAAACAGAAGGAATTGTTAAAGTGACAGACTAAATGATTAGGAGACAGTGAAGCATTATGTAAAACTGGGCTCCCTTCTGCATGGGTGCCCCACCTTCTTATCATGGCATTCCTTTACCACAGGGACAGCTGGTCATGCTCATTAAGCTTTTACCTCACTGTCACTCCTTATTGTTGTATGGAATACTGGGATCAGAGGTGCAAGTGCTTAAAAACAAACACACTTGCACATATACACGCACACACACCTCCAAGGGAATACTGACAGCAGTGGTAAGGGTTGCCTAGCAACAGGATGTGCAAGGGGTTGCAGTGCACAGGAAACAGAAGGGACACATGAACACTTTTACTTATTGAGACCTTTTTTCTTTTTGTACAGACAGATTATACTCTAAGCTACAGTACACCGCCACAGCATTTTAAAAACACACACAGACACCTACAGGACACACAAAAACTACCCAACTCAGTCTTTACTTTACAATACTGTACATTACATGCACAAATTGAATAGTCCTTTCCTGAGATCATAAATACCAACTCTCTCTGGGGTTTTCCTTCTGTCATGCTTTTCACAGACACTCTCCCACACAAACTCACCTCTTCTGTGTCTTTGAGCGTGCAGACATGATAGGGCATGGAGACAAGGGTCTGCTCTCGGCGATCAGCGATGTATAGCCACCACCACTCCTGTTTCTCCTCGGGGAAGTAGAGGCTGTAGACTGGGTGAGTCACCTTGGACTTTGTCTCCAGCAGGGCCCGCTCTCGCCGCTGGATGCTCTGCTGCAATGCCTCCCACTCCTGCTAGAGAGGGAAGGAGCGAAGAAGGTTAGGTCAGGTACAAGCAATGTTTCTTTTCTGAGCATTTAACCAGAGAGGCCCCCCACAGCTTCTTAACCACTAGTTAGTTCTTAGCTGTCCGGTTAAGAATTTTTAGGTTTACAGAAAGCCTATAAAATACCTCGACAAGCAAGGTAACTGAGGTATCTAGTGTAGTATCTTTTACTTTTAAGTTTCTGCTCCATAAGAAGCAAAGGTAGTGTGTTTTTAGTGCTAATTACTGCCATCCTTGTTACAAAAATGGACAGCACATAAAAATGTTGTACAACAGAGTGACAGAATAAGGGCCCAAACAGTACACAATATAGCAAATGTGCCATGTATTTTCAGCAGATTTTTGCTGGTTATGCCTAAGTGGAGCGGCAACTGTAACTTTCTCCTACGAAATATGCACACGCAGGCTAATGCTGTGAATCACTACACTTGAAATCTGTTCAAATGTTGCAAAATGTTGCTTCTGGAGCTGCGAAGACGGCCCCCTCAGTTTCTTAATTCTTCGAGACCTGCAAAGGAATTCTCACTAGCCTCAAAACCAAGGGTCTTTAAGGCTAAGGCCGGAATCGATCCCCAGCCACTGCAACAAAGATGAGCCTTACAGTATGTGGTATACACTCTCCCAAGTAAACCACCAGGTCACTGAATATGTTCTTCTAATGACAATAATAAATAAACAAAATTATTGCTAATATATCTTTTGAAAAGAATCACTCAATATGGTCATTACACAAAAGGCCTCTATTTTGCATTACATCATCTTCCTTTTTACCTAATTTTCCATCTCAGCTCCATTACCTAGCTTAACTGTGGATTAACAAAATCCAGGGTCCTATCTTGCCCCCGGCACAAAGTGCTGCCAAGCGCAACACAAGTGTCTTTGCTAGTTTCCAACTGGCACAGTTGTCATTTTCCCATCCAGTGCCCATGTTGTGTAAATAGCAAAGTCACTTGTGTCCATCTGAGCACCCATGGGTGTGTTGGTCTTAAAATGAGGTGTGGTCAGGCACATTGTTGCTGCACTGCTGTCTTGAGGCAGTTGGAAGCGAAAAGCAAAAGCAGCTCTGAAGTCAGTGGCACAGTTCTGTTATTTGACGCTCATTATCAAGATAGAAACGTGCGCCTACATAGGGGACGCCAACACATGTCCACTCTGCTTGTTCCACACCTCACCTCAGGGAGCTTTGATGGAATCCTGCTGATGCACTTTCACTTTGTGCATGAGCAAATCTGTTTCCTCAGCAGAGAGGCCTTCCTTCTTACCTGGAAAATAAAGCGAGCTGCAAGTGCACCTGGCTTTTAAAACGAATGGGAGATGATACTCTGATTGGTTTATTGCATGTCACGCCAAAACACACCCATGATTAATAAGTACAACCCCTTTACACCATGCTACTGTTGCAATGACCGTGTTTCTGCCATTAAAATAGAAATAGTGGACTTGGACATGCCCTAAAAGTACTTGCGCCATGCTCTGCAGACCATGCACTTAGATCATTAAAATAAAGCCCACATTTTTTTTCTTAAATTCTGACTGCGCTCTTACACAACTAGAAAGATGACACCTCTGTATACCTCTGCCAACACTATGCAATTTTTATGATCTGCCAATTCCACATCACATAGACAAAAATTTAACTTTTGTTCATTCTTACGTTTTATGCTTTCAATTGAAGGTAATATTTGTTGTTTATTAAATTGAAACATTAACCATTTATATGTGTGGGGTTGATTTAGGAAGTATTTGTGTTGCTGGTGTTACGCACCTTTCGTGATAGGCCACACCCACCACCACATTCCCTTTCGGCCAGTCGGCATGAAAGGTTAATCAGCTCTTCCTTGCCTCATAATACAGCTTTACACAAAGTTTTGCCATGTTATGCGAATCCATTTGGAAGGTATACACCCTTTCGTGATCGGCCACGCCCACTATCACACTCCATCTTGGCCAACTGTGTGGCTCTTGGCCAACTGTGACAAGAAGGTGCTTTTTTGCATTTTATGGTAACAAAAATCAAGAAAAACACAACTTCCAATTGGCAGTGGAAATTCACTGGACGATGGCTCCAGACCAGTGCTAATTCCAGTCCAGTGAGGTTGCCTTGATTGAGCCATAGCACAATTATGCAAGACATGCACACATTACTTTTAGCACTTTAACCCAGTAGATTAATTAATCTCCCCCTCTCTCTTTCATTCTCACCATATCATATCGACAAGCTCACTCAATAACACTAACACTGCACGATCACACCACCAAACTCATCCCATTCCCTCATCTGGTATTGTGGTGTACTGGCTCTCACAACTCGATTATTCCAAGTGCACTGATTCATCCAATGTTTTTCTCAGTTAATATTTAGTTACTGGCAGACTGAGTACACACAGCAATTTTGTTTACAGGCATGCAAGTTATTAGGACAGTATATGTTAACTTTATCTATATTGACTCTTTTCCTCATTTGGCTGGCACACAAAAAATAGCTACATAGGCACAGTTACATTTTTCTTAGAGTAAGATTTATCATTTTTCTGCTCTTACATAAAAAGTATATAAATGATTTTACATTCTGTATGTGACCAGCATTTGTAAATTTTGATTCATTCTGTAAAACTACCAGCTGTACTGCTGACTCATATTCCCATATTGTGGCAGTGTGCAAAGTATTACTGTGGTCTCTAAATATCAAAGCTGAAATATACTGCTGGTGTAACATCCAAGCCTGATCCTGATAAATGCACCCACACACACAGAGCTGGCTGACCTCCTCATCATCGCCGGCGATCTCGTCCACTTCAGTGTCGCTCTGTTTGTCACTCTCCTCGTCTCGCTCACTGGGTGAGTCTTTGTTGGCCTCGCCCTCATCTGACTCGCTGGCCTTGTCTGAACCCTCCTCTTCTTCTTCCTTTGCTGCTGCGGCTGCTGCTGCTGCTGCTACCACTTCCTGTGACACCAACACACATAGTTGGCATTTAGGATGTCAGCAGTCTATTCCTGTGAAAGCTGGATATGCTGACAGGCCGTTAGTGTGACTTTTCAAAAAGGATGACAAATTGATACTGTTGGATGTAGGACTGGGCAGTATAACAATATGGTAATCCAAAGTTTAGCATCATAATTGAACTGTTTGTTATAAACCGTGGGCCTGTTAAGTGCTCTGAGATTGTAAGCAGTGATTAGGGGCTCAAACTGAACTGAACTCATCGCCTGTGATTTTCAATATGCCATATGGTGACATTACAATATGTTGTCTTTTCCAGCTTTTAAAAGCCAGATTGTTCTAGTTGTTCTTTATTTGCCTCTCAGCGTTTAGTCATCATATCCACATTACTAACACTTGTTTATCAAAAATATGTTGTACGTAAACATGACATGAAAGCATCAATAGTCTTTCCTACAATGTCTTCATAATGATTGAGGCACTCAGTGAAAGAAATCTTAATATTTGATTCTGTCCATAACATAATTTGAATACCTACTGCCCAGTGCTTGCTGGACTTGTGCCCTTTCATGCAATTGAGATTAATACTAAGCTGTGATTGGGTACTCACGTTTCCTGCCACATTGCCATTGGCCTGCTTAGCTTTGGCAGGTGCAGGTGTGGCCTTCTTCTTGGTTAATTTCTTCTTCTTGGACTTGGCTGTCTTCTTGGCCCCTTTACTCTTGTTCTGCCAGACTTTGGTTTTGGTTTTATTCAAGTCTCCTTGCTGTACACACACAAATATACATCATCAGGCCTGCATAAACACCACAGAACTGCTTGATAATGCCTATCCCAAATATCTAAGACACACACTTTTTTTTGCAAATCTAATGCCATGACTAGTGCATGCAAATACCACAATTTCCATAAACATGACTGTTCGTCTTCTGGGATTATGATTTGAACTCTAATAGTGTGTTTTATGAATGTGTGTTAGTTGGCATGTGTTGTGTTCGAGTCGTCCATACTCCTTCCTCTGTATTGGCAGCCTCCTCTCCAGGACAAGGTGTTGCCTCCTGCTCTTTCTCAAACACCTCCTGAATAGACACACACCCACACATACACACACACACTTAATTCATATTTTCCTACCATGCATACAATCAATAGTACACTCTAGTGGCCAACTATGAAAGTGTATGACAGAGGCAACAATACAGCCTATCCATTTGAATCACAAAGCTGCTGTCACACTGTGATGTCAGTTCAGGTCAGTGTGTCAATCAAATACAATGACTCCTTACCGCCATCCTTTTTCTGGTTAAGGTGACAGTGACTGTAACAATAGAGCCTGCTGTGATGTTATTGCTGTCTTCATCATCAAGGACTACAAAGACAGGGAGAGAGAGAGAAAATAACTGTAAATGTCAGCACTCTTGACACAGATCCCTGGCTCCCCGTTCAGCTGCTGTAATCTCCTCTATGGGAATACCATGGCCCTCTATTGTGTGATGTCATCTAAATTCACTTGCAATACAACAAGAGGATTATGGAAGTTACTTTTAATGTGATACATCACAGCTCAACTTGTTTCCACACATGGTATGTGTGTGTTTGTGCACATCTTGGGACTGACCCTGTAATTTTGTTTCCATGGTGATGTGAGGGAAGCTGCCCAGCACTGCCATGACCTCGTCGTACTTCTCCTCCCCTAAGAAACGCAGCATGCTGCGTCTGTCTGAATCCTTAAGACTCACAAGGTCCTGTAGACTCCGAACCTTATACTGGAGGAGAGGAGAGGGGAGGGATAGGGGTTGTTAGGACAAAATGACCCATCAGTGCACCTGAACAAGCTTTGTTAATCTCTTAATGCATGCACACACACATGGTCGATGGGTACCTTCTTTGAGATGCAGTAGCGGAGGTGCTCCTCTTCAAAGTGGGGCAGCTGCAGCAGCGGTGACTTGGACTCCTGAAGGCCCTGCACTATCATCTGGGTCAGCTTCATACAGTTCTCTATGGACACCAGCCGAGGAGCATGGAAACCTGCATGCATGATGTCACAGACTATTGCACATAATATTCATAAACCTGAAAGCTTGACTACAAACAAATATAACATAAAACCGAGTGTGAAGTTGTTTAATTTGGAAGTGGACTTTATTTTAGATATCATTTTACCATCACGCAGTCTAACTGTTCTGAGATAGGGGTAAAGTATCTTAGAGTATCTTCCCCTGTGGATGGAAGACATCTGGAGGCAAACATCATCCTCATATAACTTTGTTTAGCATACAGATTGAGATTTGCAAGAGAGAATTTTATGCAAACTGATGAATCCTACAAACAGTTAAGTGCCAAGCCATTTACACAGAACAGAATAGAACTTGTTTCTCAAGTCAGGCACCGTGGTACTTTTTGCAGTCCTGGTATTCCATACAGTAATAGTTCAGGTATTAGTGGGTCAGCATCCACCAGTTCCTTGTTGCTTTACGATAAGAACTGTGTGCATGTGTCTATGTATGTACCTCCTCTGCTGTTGGCCATCATGGTGAGCTGACAGCCCACATTAACCATCTCCTGCAGCAGGGCTGGGCTCTTCCTCACCACAAACCTTTGGTCTGGTAAAGCAACACACAAAACATACAACTGTGAATCTGTATAACATTTGCTCGTGTCCCATCCCATGTTTTCTTTTTAAAAAAAATTCCATCCATACTAGTGTAGTCAAGATACCAAAATTATGACTTCGATACAATACCTGCCTAAAATACACTATATTGCAAATTCCAGACTACTCCACAAGTATTCGCTCATCTGCCTTCACACGCATGTGAACGTGAGTGACATCATTCTTAAACCGTAGGATTTAATATGATATCAGCCCACCTTTTGCAGCTATAACAGCTTCAACTCTACTAGGAAGGCTTTCCACAAGGTTTAGGGGGAATTTTTGACCATTCTTCCAGAAGTGCATTTGTGAGATCAGACACTGATGTTGGTCGAGAAGGCCTGGCTCTCAGTCTCCGCTCTAATTCATCCCAAAGGTGTTGTATCAGGTTGAGGTCAGGACTCTGTGCAGGCCAGTCAAGTTCATCCACACCAGACTCTGTCATCCATGTCTTTATGGACCTTGCTTTGTGCACTGGTGTGCAGTCATGTTGGAACAGGAAGGGGCCCGCTCCAAACTGTTCCCACAAAGTTGGGAGCATGAAATTGTCCAAAATGTCTTGGTATGCTGAAGCATTAAAAGTTCATTTTACTGGAACTAAGGGGCAATCCATCAGATTGCCAGACGGAGAAGCGTGACTCGTCACTGCAGAGAACACGTCTCCACTGCTCTAGAGTCCAGTGGTGGCGTGCTTTACACCGCTGCATCCAACACTTTGCACTGTGCTTGGTGAAGTAAGGCTTGGATGCAGCTGCTCGGCCATGGAAACCCATTCCATGAAGCTCTCAATGCACTGTTCTTGAGCTAATCTGAATATCACATGAAGTTTGGAGGTCTGAAGCTATTGACTCTGCAGAAAGTTGGCGTCCTCTGCGCACTATGCGTCTCAGCATCCGCTGACCCCGCTCTGTGATTTTACATGGCCTACCACTTCGTGGCTGAGTTGCTGTTGTTCCCAATCACTTCCATTTTGTTATAGTACCACTAACAGTTGATTGTGGAATATTTAGTAGCGAGGAAATTTCACCACTGGACTTATTACACAGGTGGCATCCTATCACAGTACAACGCTGGAATTCACTGAGCTCCTGAGAGCGGCCCATTCTGTCACAAATGTTTGTAGAAGTAGTCTGTATGCCTAGGTGCTTGATTTTATACACCTGTGGCCATGGAAGTGATTGGAACACCTGAATTGAACACTTTTGGCAATATAGTGTATCTCGATACTGATACTGAAACAATACCACAGCGAAAATTTAAAACATAAGGAAAAGTAATGCAATAATAGATGATAGAACATGGAACTTTAAATTTTTTGCTTTTTCATTATTATTTACAGAATATATTTTACAATGTCAGGTGTACTGATCTCTGAATGTTTATCTGCAACTTTTTAACCACAAAAAATCAAAATAAATAAAATGTTTTGTCACACCTGCTGAGCGATATAGCTATAGAACATGGTTTAACATGAACAAAATTATTCTGTTGCAGCTGCTCTGCTGCTGAGCTTTATAGCCATGTTCAAAAAATAAACAAATTAAAGATTTTGTCACAGACAAATTTGCAATTTGTGATTCTTTGTGATTCTGGGCTATATAAACAAATAAAACTGAATTGAATAGAATTGAATTGAGTGGACATATGAAAACCAGAACATGTTTTATTTTTTCTCTTGACTTATTTTCTGGACAGTTCTTTGGCCATTTCCAGGTTCTTAGCCAGGAAAACGAGCATGCCAATGTGCTCCTCAGTTAGCATGATGAGTTGGATGTGACTAGTTAACTAAATAAGATTGTGAACAACGTAATGAAGCCACAGACAAAAGTTAATCTTACTTTTTAGCTTATCAAACTAGTCACATCCAACTTTCCGTGTGTGCACTGGATTATTTCTTTTTTATTAATCATTTTTAATTAACACAGGCCATTTTCGCTATTCCTATTCCTAATTATCAGAAGATATCTGTCTCTCACTGCTCTTGGAGCAGGTATTGATTTTTTGCCACACGTGCGCCAGGCAGAGCCTCGCTAGCTAAAAACACACAGCCTCATTGGCTAAAAACTTTGTATTTCGCCCGGGGGCAGAATACCAAGTTTTTAGGGAGTCCCATTTGCCACTGGTTTTGGTGCATTTGCTTGCTAGTAAACCAACTATTCCCATGTATGACTGAGCGATGTATTGATATAATATTGATAACATGATATGACACTACATCTGGGCTGGGATGCTGGCTGTCATAATTTCATAATATGGAATAAGTGTTGTCATTTCCTGCTTTTAAAAGCTGAATTACAATAAAGGGATGCAATTTTATGAATTTATTAGACTGTTCAACCTGCTTGGTCATCAATCCACATTACTATATGACTTAATCAAAAACCTCTTGTATCATGTATCTTAGGAACACATGAATAGCTATCCCTACAATTTTGTCACAATATCAGTAGAGGAATTCAGTCAAAGATATCAAAATTGATTTTGTCCCCATCACCCAGCCCTATTCCCATGACATTTCCAAACATCTTTCTTCACTGGAAAAGACATTTGCCTGTAAATGTCATACCTTCCTCTAAATCCTCAGAAACTTCCATACGTGCGAGGTGAGCAAGAACTAGGACCCTGGCCTTCAGACTATAGGGGTAGCAGAACGGGGGCTCCTTCTTCTTTACGTTGATATTTCCCAACTCACGGATCAACTGCAAGAGGCAGACCAAAAGCTACATATGAGTCAATGTACAGTTAGGTCCATAAGAATTTGGACAGTGACACAATATTTATAATTTTGCCCTTGTACAGCACCACAGTGGATTTGAAATGGAGTAATTAAGATGTGATTGAAGTGCAGACCCTCAGCTCAATATAGCCTCAACTGCTTAAGGCCGGATTATGCTTCCGCGTACGGGGGTTGTGCGAAGCACGCATTTCCTACGCAGCCCGTGTGTGTCCAACACACCTCTGCGAAACACACTGAGCAATTCTCCGCCCACCAACGTAGACCCTGTGACGTATGGTCGCTGCTCTTCTGTACGTCTTTTCGCGAGAGGACGAGTCGTATAGGTGCGGGTACTTGCGCACCTCCTCGGCCAGGCGTTCTTCCACGAGATCCAGCATTCTCCAAAGTTTTCAAACACAACCGACGAGTCGAGACACAACAGTTGTTTTAAAAATGGCGCTGCCGGCCGGCACAACAACAGGATGTGATGCCGGTTGCAACGAAATGCCGGAAATGATGTACTTCGGCGGACCAATCACAGCTCTAGTGGGGCTGCGTAGGGTGCGCGCCTTGCCGCGCGGCAAGGCTCTGCGGCGGTCGCACAACCCCCGTAAGCTTCGCACAAGCCCCGTACGCTCTTCTTACGCAGAAGCATAATTCAGCCTTTAGAAATTACTGCCAGTTTTATACATTGTCACCCCATTTTCAGAGGCTCAAAAGTAATTGGATGAACTATACATACCATACATAACTATAATTCTAAGGATTATATTCAGTATTTGGAGAAAAATCCTTTGCAGTCTATGACTGCCTGAAGTCTGGGACCCATGGACAACATCACCAAATTCTGAGTTTCCTCCCTTGAGCTGCTCTGCCAAGCCTTTACTGCAGCTCCTTCAGCTGCTGCTGGTTTGTGGCTCTTTCTGCCTTCAGTTTGGTCCTCAGCAGGTGAAAAGCACATTCAGTTGTGCGCGCACACACACACACACACGCTCCCGTGCACACAGTGATATCACACAGAACACAGTCAAGCATGCGTTTGCACAAACACATGTGATGCAAGTTACTGCTCCTACCTGTGGCACTTCAATGTTGTCCGTAGGGCGAATTGTAGCTTCTTTATTGCTGCGAGGGTCAAACTCAAAAGCTGCTGTCAGCACCATGGCTAACCCTGGAGGTCACAAAGGCCACTTTTAAGTTGAAAGTTGGACAAGTTTTGAAAGATGAAAGAAACTGACAAAGAACCAAGTATCTATTTATTTTAAATGACTGGAGCACGGTGACCTGATGGCCAGGAGAAAGGAAACTCAGTGCTGCTTAGTAATGTGTGATATAGTGGGAGGAAAGATGGCTGCATTAATAATCACAGTAATTTTTGTGACATTTGCAAAAAAATGGAACACTCTATATTTTAAGAGGGTATTTTGAGAACTGAATCAGATTAGTGTGGGAAAAGATCAACGAATAGTTGATTTGTTGTATTGAAAAAGCAACTTTGACATGACTCCGGAAATTGATTTGGGTCCAGTCTTATTACTGACCATAGTCTGAAAATGTAATAGCTGGGAGAAAACAAAAAACAAACAAACCATTTTAATCACACTGGACAAAAATACACTGTCAATGGGCTGAATCTATTGCCAGTTGTTGATTTTTTTGCCAAATAAAATCACCTTTATATTTAGTAATTTAATCTAGAGCAAGAGATTCTTGCTTTCTCTCAGCTCTCACACCACAGACAGATGCTGTCAAAAATTAAGACCCCATTGACACAGTTAAAACCTAAGATCGAAAGCCTGTTATATGTGTTTATTTTCATTAACACCCAATACCCTGTTGAGTGTCTAACTGCAACAGCTGTTGGCAAAAGGAAACCTGGAAGCTAACTACAAGTATAATTATGGAAGTGAGCACCAGATCATGACACAAATTTACAAACTGTTACAACTTAAGGTTACATTGAAGACCTAATATTAACAAATTCTGTCAAAAGCAACTGCATTTAACTGAGCTGGAATGTAAATAAGTTCATTAAGGGAATCTTTTTGTCTACTGCCATTTTTGACAGAAATAAAACATTAAATGTACAATACTTACTTAGGTATTAAGGGTTAACCAGCCGCTATCATTCTGTCTAGCGTTTCTTATGACATCTACAAATAGTAAGTCAAAGATGTTTTGTGTAATAATGAAGACATGACATTCTTCAACCAAAATTCGCAGTTCCGATGTGATGGGGAGATCCCAAACAATCAAACCTGTGCTGGCGGTTCACACTTTGACATCATATGTGAGTCATTACTACTTGTAGATATTCCATGACCTACACGACTCAAAACTGACATTTCCTGTGGGAAATGCTGACAATGGCGTGGCAAAGCATACACACCGACAAAAATGATCACCAGGCTGATTTAAAATTTATGAATTGCTCAACAGTTTAATTCCTGAATGTGTGGATCAACACTACAGTTTAAAATGTTAAATCGTAATTCCTTGTGCGTTTGAATGCTACATTTAAATTGATATAATTACGCTAACATCATGTACATACTGTGTGAGAGACATAACTGCGTGAGAACTTGTGATATTCCAATCTGTTGTACTTTTAAGAATGAAATAACTAGGAGAAAAAAAAAAATCACATTGGTATGGAAACTTACGCTTCATATTCATGTTGGGTGTCTTGTACATGAAATGCATGAAGAGCTGAGTGGTGTTGATGAGGATCTGGTCTCCGCTGTAGCGAATGGATCGGTACCACCATGTGCCCTAAAAGATGGCCAGACCAAACAAGGGATGGATTGAAAAGACAGCAGAGGGAAGACTTGAGTGTGCAAGAGAAGTAGAGAACAGAACTCAGGGATTTAGGATACACTTTTACAGAGTGCACAAAGACCTGTGTACTCTCCAGGGCTATTAACTGATTAAATCAAATTTATGTCATGAATTGAGTTGAATTGTAAAAGTGAGATTTTGACTACATACTGTATGTCATAATGCTGTAAAAGCCATGGAACACTCTCTCAACAGGCCCAAATTCACCCATCACACAACATGAATGTGCGTGCCCAAAAAAATGCATGTGTGAATCACCGGTCACATGATGAGGCCAATAAAGATTCCCATTAGCTAGTAATAGTACTTATTAATAAAAAAACACAAGAAATATCTGGATTAAAAACGGTGAGATTTTATCACCCAGCCTTATCTGTGTTACCAAAACTTACCACAACAACAGGAAGGATGACCATGAAGGCAAGCCCATATACCAACAGCACCTTAAGAGACAAACGAGACCATCAGAAGAACCCATCAAACTGTGCCAGCCACCGCTGGTGACACTACATCAAATCTGGGCTTTAGAGCCTCTTTAAAACCTCTTGAGAACCTCTACTTAGGCCAGCCCTCCCACAAGCAAATCTAAATGAGCTAAATTTAATAAATCAGACAAAATGTAAAAGTAAATTAATAATCAATGAAAATATACCAGCATAGAGTTCTTCTGGTCCACAATCCAGGCAGGCAGGGCAATACCAAAACTTGTTGCTAAAGAGCAGGACAGGGAGACACGGCATGGGCTACATTAGCCAGCATCACGCAAAGAGGGTTTGTCAACACAAGTGTGAAGTTTGCCTCGAGCGCAGTCTATCAGGAAGCTCATCCCTAACTCTAACTCTAAACTGAACATTTTTCCTGACTGAAAGCGTTTGAGGCAAACTTCACCTCTCCCCATTAACATACAGTATAATAAGGCAAATGGCTGCTGCGGGAGTGCAAGTTGCTGAACTCACCTCCTGGGCCATCTGGGTTGCCATACATTTCCCAGTTCTGTCGCGACTGTTCATTAGTCAGACTGTGGTGGAAAAAAGGCAGGTGACAGGAAGTTAACCAATACCACAGATGGAAATTAACCAAAGTGCACAAGTTGTTCAATTACTGGTAGAGTTAAAACCTGAATGACACTTACGCCGCATAGGCTTTGGCAATCCTCATAAATGTTGCTTCGTCTCCACCTTTGTCAGGGTGGAATTTTAGTGACAGTACACGGTATTGCTTCTTTATTTCTGAAAGTGACGCACCCTGGAAACAGAGATGTAATTACAGACACTGCTAATCACACCATACATGTATAAAATGACTGATGAGGTCAAGTCAAATTTGATGTAGCATACAGTGTTGTGCTTTGTATATGTAAATGCGCATGGTTACCGGGTCCAAGTTGAGGACTTCATAGGGATTGTACTCCTGGTACTCTCTATCTAGCTTGGACACCTTGTAGGCTAGCAGCAAAAACACAGCCCACCCGAACAACAAGGCTGCCTTCCTGCAAAGGTCAACACACAAACAGGAAAAAAAAAACTCACATACATCCAAATGGTGCTGTTTTGTCTGCAGAGTGTTGCCTGGATTTTATCACTACAAGACATTTTCAGATGAACACGTTTGAGTTGGGTGGCTGAAATGAAATTAAATTCTGGACATATGTTTGTGAGGAAGCAATCCTGCCACATGACCCACTTTTCAGCATTTTGACATAAATTGTAATTGTAACTTGTAATTAAGTTACAATTAAGCCACTGCATACAGACAGAAGGGCAAAACATGTTTGTGACACTGTTGTTGTTATTTTGTATCAGTGCATGCAAGTTGGACGCCATGTTTCCATGACAATGGCAAAACCTTATGCCTTGCTCTGCAGCATCTGTTGCCATGACAACCACTCACTACCCTGAGTTGCCTCAGTGGCTGAACCAGTAAAATACTTGATGTGTTCCTATAATATCATAACTATCTTTATGATAACAGTTGTGAGACGGAATCAGACTTGTGAGAAATACAACAGAAATGAAAGAGTGAAATGTCATCAGCTAGATGGCATTGTGAAATTTCGCTCCTCTTAATAACTATATTCTATGCTTCCAAAGGCTTCAATCACAAGAGGTCTCACCATGTAAATAAATGATTTATGAGTTTTGAAAGCAGAACACTGGATGCAGGACCAGCTTCTGTCTAGACAAGCAGGAATGAGGCAACAAAAGGGGATGGTGGAAGAATGAAGACAAACAGCTGGGGAAGCACAGAGAGGGAACACCGAAGAGATAGTGAGACAGCGAAGCTTTGACAAGCAGTGAGTGAGGGAAGCCACAGGAAGGCAAGCGTAAAAGTGAGGGAGATGGAGTGAAACACTGAACAGCACTCCAGCAGCAGCCCTTCAATTACCCACATACATAGAGTGAATAAACAATGTTGAGATAACTGGGTCGTGTTAAAAGAAATGTTGACAGTGCTACAGAATGTTTATCTAAACAGCACATGCCACTGAAAAGGTTTATACATGGTAAACAGCATCAATTGAGGGCTTGATGAAAATCAACAAAACAGGCACTTCCACACAGGCGCAAAAGCTACAGTACAAATAGGCTATGTACAGTGTGGCCTGGGCTTCGTCTTCATGTCACACAAGATGGCTCAGATGGAAATACATGGAATAATAAAGTCAGGGGTGTGGTGGGGGGCAGCACTTTCTGAATGCAAGCAGCACAGCAAACTGATATCAAAACAATGGTGTTGATGAGAAAATTGGCAACAAAGTGGAAAGAAGCAAACAACCAGGGAACAAAATGTTAGAACTGACCATAATACCTAAATGTGGGTGAAGTGGCAATATAATGCTATGAATCCCACACTATTGACGGTGCACCTAATTAATTTAGGTGTAGTGCATAGGACATTACAATCAATGGACAGAAAATAATCCAGGAATATCATCATTACAAGTTATGTCAAAGATCATTTTAAGAGAGGAAAAACAATCCTCTTTATGAGCAATTTTATCTGGAGGGATTAATTTACTATCACATACCTATTAATTGCTTCTCAGGTTTTAGAGACCAGGAATATGCACACAGCACATTTAAGATCCCACAAATTCAATGCATGATCAGCTTCATGTGTAGATTCAATTGCACGGTGAAGAAATCACCACACCTAGTGTAATTTCTCTTGCATGCTATATATTTGGAAAACAATCCTGTTCAGTGTGGCACTCACTTTAGTGTAGGGACGATGCTCTGCTGGGACTTCATCAGCCTGAGCCGATACCACAGACACCTGCCATGGACCCGCCTCAGGCTCTTCAACCGCAGTTGTTCTAGGGAGAACAAATGAAATCAAACAGCAAGAGAGAGGTCAGTTAAGGGTCTAAAGCACATTATAAGATACATGCCATGTGCAAGACACATACACATTCCGGATTATTAAGTAGGTAGATCCTCAAACACATTAAATGTTAACAGAAAGTCACAGTATTTTCTATTATGCTCTTTGCATATCACTATCTGCCTGGTGGAAGTGTGTCAAAAGGCACCAAATTCACATTTCAATCATTTACACAGCACATCTGCACAGCACATCTGATTCTCAAGGTACAGGCAGTGTGTAGGCCAGTAGCAGAGATGATTTAAAAATGACAGAACTCTAACAACCTTTCCCTGTCCATAGAGTGACTGGTCCTGGTTCATACACAGTCCCACATGGCCAAACTGTACACTTCTTAAGCATTTCTGAAGTTGGCTGGGTTCCGTTCTCTCTTTACTGCTGAATTCTCGAGTATCTTTACTGACAATACTTGGCTACCTGGCAAAATGTTGTAAAATTCGGTGCAGTATTCCGCACAATGTTACCTTTCTTTCTATCATAATATCATATCAGTTACTTGTGAAGAACACTACTTTCAGCTTCTACCGAAAGAAAAGTTGAGTTAGTTAGCGAACAAATGTCACGCAAGTTAGATATGGCCTATTGCTGACCACACATACTGTAAGAGGAGAAGGTTAATAAAAGCACAATGGGAGCGTCATATGGAGCAGCGTGGATGACGTTGGCTCCAAGTGTTAAGCGCTGTGGTTCGCGCTAAGACAAGTGTTGGCCCAGAGGAGTAACGTCAGGCTAGACAGGCTAGACAGGATTGCTAGAGGTTTTTGTAACGCTATAAGGAACGCTAAGAAGACAACTCTGAATTAACTTTACAAACTCCAAACAGCGAACCAGCTGTAAAAAACCATGCTTCCAGCTAAAGCTAGCTAACATTAACATTACGTTCTACAGCCTTTCCATGTAGTTAGCAAGCTAACCAGCAAAGACTCGCGGAATGCCAACTGCTTAGTGTTTACTACTAGCCAACATGCTAGCTAAAGCAGTTCCTTAGTTTAGCTGAGGTTAGTTAGCTGGAACTGAGCTAGACGTCGGGCCTTACCAGCATTCTGATCTCGGGGCCAAAGGTAATATGTGGCTGGGATCACAATAAGTCCGACGAAGGACGTTAAGAAATAAAAAAATGTGTTGCCGCTGTCATCATACTGGAACTGTTGTCCGGCCATTTCGTAGCGGCGCTTGAGTGGCCCTTCTTCTCCACTGCCGTGCTGTCCCTATCAAGCCCAATGTGTATGACTTGACAGACCGTCCGCTAACCAGTTAGCTTCCAGCCAAAACAGCCCCGTTCATCGGTATACGTGGTTTTACGCCTGCGCAATGTGACCATTCTTCTTCTGTATCATTGAATGTCTCTTCTGGACTTTTCTGCCTCCTGCCGGGAAGAAACGCATATACACTCAGTGGCCACTATTAGGTACCCCTGCACAATCTAACACAATCCAATACAGCTGTTCTGCCATAAAGTTTACTTTTATGATGCCTATAATGCTCTTTTTTTTTTTTGTCACAACAATAGAGGTGTTCATTCCTTAAATTTTCACCTTTGCAGTGATGTCAATAAAAACTGTACAGCATAAACTTTCTTAAAAGGCAAAATTTATTGCAGAGCTATTGCATTGAACTGCATTAGATGGTACAGATAATGCTAATAAAGTGGCCACTGAGTGTACAATGCCTCATTATTGCAATTGGCTCCTTGTCTTCAAATAGGCCTGTCCATAGGCCAAAGGAACAGGGAGGACTTTGCATCTTATTAAAATCCATTTTTACAAAAAAGTGGTGCTGTCTAGGCCAGAAAATAGATCAGTTATTTTGGAACCTGCTGGCTAAAAGGAGTGATGACAGTGAAATATGAAAAAATGTGTGCTGTGCATCCCTCAAAACAAATTTTTAGCTTTGTGTTGCTGTTCAAAAGTGTGTTCCCATTCTTTATCTACTTTGTTGATTTTGGAGCAGAACACTCACAGTGTGGCTGTTGTTCTTGCAACAGGGAAGAATTTAATGGACCAAAATTGGTGGACGAAGTACACTCGTGTGGACCAGCAAATACCACTATGACTAAGAATCCAGACTATCACTTTATATAGCAAGCAATCATAAAAGTAGGCTATCTAAGTACACTGTACTCTACTCTTGGCAAATTTTGACAGGAAACAGTAGTATAACACTAAATGTAGCAATGTGTCAATATAATGGTGACTGTTTATACCATTTGAATTGACTCTTTGTTATAATAATTCACACAGCCACACAACTGTTTTATGGCTCTACTCTCTACATTTCTACAGAAAATAAAATACTGTAATGGGTGATATGAGAAAGTCAACACCTTATTCAAACCCTCATTTCATGCCCTAATTTTAGCACAGCCTGGCAAGCTTAGTTATTCCACAAAAGCCAAAGTTACATAACAAAAGTTGAAGCAATCAGAGTTGTTGTTCTTGGCAGCAGGGTTGGCAGCTGGCCAGCCAGCCCTGCTTGTTCAATGAGTGAGTGCAAGGGTTTTTTGGAGTCATTGTTGACCTGCATATGTCTGCACTGACTGTGTGATCTAAGTTGTAGGAGTCATTTGTTTGACTGTCAACCCTCTGACTTACAAATAACTAACTGAATACTTGGGTCAGACATAAGCATTACGCTATGAGTGGCATGTTTTTGGGACACAAAAACTCATAAATAACATGTGAGTCTACTAGAAAAAAGATACCAGCTAAGACTAGGGCTGCACAATGAATCAAAATCCTATCAAAATTGCAAAATAAGTGCAATATCCAAAATACAGTAGCTGCATTTTTTCTTAAAAGATTAAATGTGACAGTACACCATTATAGATGAAGTACTTTAAAGCTACAGAGATTCTGAATAAAAAATGATCACTCCCAGTAGAATCACAAATATCATCACAATCACAATCTGTCAAAACAGCCACAATATGATTTTTTTTTTTTTTTTTAATCACATTGTGATTTGGCTGGGACTTGGCCAAAGTGTTGACACAACAGATCGCCATATTCACAGGTAATAAAAAAAAAAAAATAAAAAAATATTTATGCTTGTTTTACGTTGTTTTTGTGGCACCACTGAAAACAAGGATTTGTCCTCAATGTTTTTCTGACATTAAACAAAAGTTGAAGTGACAGAAGTTAAATTTAGCACGAATAGTTTGAAGGAAAGGTGTCATCAGTCCAGAATGCAGGTACTTGGAGATGGAGATGACATAAACCAGTGAGACAGGCTGCAGGGTCTTTTTTGGCAGAGTTTTTACTTTCATGGCATGTTCAGATGTGCTGCATACCTAGAACAATGGATTGTTCAATAGATTTTCATGATAAATTTATAAAGGAGTTATTTTGTTTACACACTGGCTACTTGATGTTTGCAAGGAATTATGACTCCTTGTGACTGATTATATTCTTCCATTCATACACTGACCCAAGCTCAATATAGCAGTTATTTTGTCTTCAAAGTAAGAGGTAAACATATTGACTATATATTGTCTATTTAGGTTTTATTTCAAAGGGCAGCACCAGAAGTCTTATCTTTAACCTTGTTGATTTGACACTGGCTAGTTCATAGTAGCAGTTGTAGTGGATAATGCAAACTTGAAAGACAATGCATAAACATGCATTAGAGGTACTTGTGGCTGCAGTGATTCTTTTGGTTTCAGTTTAATCAGTAAAGCTACTGATTAGCAATCCATTTAATTTGTTGGATTTGCAAAGATTCTAATCACATTTTACATTTTCATACTCAAAACATGTGTCTCATCTTTGTACAAAGTGCTGCTTAAAGGACAGAAATATTGGCTACATACATAAGTCATACAAATCACAGTACTTAGACTATATAGCAATAAGCCAGATTCAGCTAAGTGAGCAATGTGGTTCCTTGACCAAAAAAAGGAAAGAACTACTTTCTAATCACTACATTTTAAAGTATTTTACTCATAAATGTGTTTTTTTTTTTCTCAAAAATTTACCACATTAATCTCAGAGAATATCCAACTTTTTTTCTACCAGGCTCCTGATTTTTTTTTTCCTACAATGGCTTCTTTTAATTCACTAGTAAATTATCAGCAGTCTGATTTTATTTGGCCCTTAATTATTATTATTTCAGTCGTAGAAAAATAGTGACAAAGCAAAAGGGGGCCACTTTTTTGAAAATGCTCTCTATCAGCCTTGCAGAGAAATTACATCATATGTGCAGCACGATGTCTTCCAGGGGCTTGCGTCTGAAGTCAGGCACCATGGCATCAGAGCTGGGGTAACCTACAGGAAGCAGCATCAGAAGCTTCTCATTGGCTGGCCGTTTGAGAAGGAGCCTGAGCTGGGGGCCGCAGTTGAGGGGCGTCGATGTCACGGTGACAAGACCCACATTCTGAAAAACAAAAAATGGGAAATTGTATACTTGTTCAAGAGGTTGGCCAACTGTTTGGCAGAGACGCTTGGATCTTCAGTCACATGACGATTATGACAGAGAGAAAGAGATTGTTTGATTTGTGTTTCAGAGGACGAGATGTGATCCTTAACCTGTAATGCCGCCAACAGGATTCCACAGGATATGGAGACACTAATTTCGTTGTAGTAGTGAGTTTTTTTCTTGCCATTGGGTAGAATCCCATAGGTCTGTTTGAAGATGAGGATCAGATATGGAGCAACATCCAAGTACTCTTTAATCCAGTTTGTCCTGGAGGAGAACAGAGGAGGGGATGAAGAGGAGAGACACAGACAGACAGAGAGATCAGTATCAGTACCACTGTTACTTCTTTATTTATCCCCATCACACCTGTGCTATTTTTTCACTGTTTTGTATCTTGATCACTGCAAATGCTGAGCATTTATTCATTTGTTTATGCTGTTGTAATTTGTCCCTTTCCTGCTGCCTTGTGGGCTTTGGTAATACTGTAACTTTATTATGGTCATGCCAATAGTCTCTATGGACTGAACCAACTAGCATAGTAATGTACTGTATTGTTTTGTATTATATTGTGCTGTATTGGTTAAATTATATGTACTGGTTTAAATTAAATCAACAAAATCAAATGAATGAAATGAAACAGAATGGAACTGAGCTAAGCTGAGCTGAGCTGAGTTGTATTCAGCTGACTTGACTTGAGGGCAGGGCACAGTTAGGGTAAAGGTTAAGGTTTTACATTACATGAATTTAGAGTTAAGGTTTGGACTGGGAATACATTCAGTTCATTTTGGCTAAAGTTATAAAGTTAAGGTTGAGGGCAAAAGATTGATAGTTATCAGTGAAGTTGGTACCAAGTGTAATATTCTAAATGTGTGTGCATGTGAGCAAGTATGGGAGCTCACCTTATCTTGGCCAAGTCCCTGACCCACTTGTCCCCCATCCTCTGGCGGTAGTTGACCTCCTCCTCCTCCTCCACTATCAGCCTGATCTGGTGCTTGGTCTCTGGATCTGAGATCACAACAAATGTCCATGGCTCTGTGTGCGCTCCACTAGGGGCAGTACCTGTCAAGGGGGGAAGCAGAATGGAGGAGGGAGAAGACAGAAGGTGAGAGAAAGACAACGAGGAACAGGGGGAGAGGGAGAGAGAGAGAGAGAGCAAGAGAGAGAGAGAGACCGACAGAGAGGCCGAGAGAGAGGCCGAGAGAGAGAGAGGGAGAGAGAGAGAGAGAGATTGTGAGGTAACATAATTCCAGACAGCAACTGACCAAAATCTACAATCATTAACCAGTACAAGTCACGCTGTACTGCTGTACTCCATTTAGCCTTTATTAAGGTAAACATCACTGTTTACCTGTCCTGTACCTTTACTGTGCCCTTTCCCTGAGTCCCTGTACAGGTATGATGAAGAAAAAAGGCCTAATGTGGACATTTAGTTCACTTAGCTCATGGCGGAATCCATCTTAGCTCCATAACCCTTCAAACTGTTGCAGATAGCTATCAGAACTGTAGTCCACATTCTGAAAATTCTTTTTTCATTTATCAATCGATGTTAAGACAATGGGGAAGAATGGCTTATATAGTTTAGGTTAGCTAATATTAGCCATCCACAATTAATAATGAAGAGTCAAACAGCATTACCAGTGGCAAGTTTAGGTCTTTAGCCATGTTGAGACAGGATTTGTTTTCAGTGGGGAATTGGGGTACATGTTACATATTTCTATGACTTTTCTTTCTCTCCTCCTTTGAAGAAATTGTAGCCCTGCCAACTGTTGATGAGGCACTGACTTTCAGGTGCCGTTTATACGACAATGATATTCACAAAAATGGTAAAGTTTTGTTGTGGTTTGGCCTTTCATTTACACGACAACGGCGTTTTAGGTGCTTGAAAACACAAACTTTTGAAAACGGGTTCCAGAGTGGAATTTTTTGAAAACGCCGCTCTCCCCATCGCCTTGTAAACTGGCAATACGAAATTCTTGTGAAAACGACGACGACACGGCCCCACTTCTCGCGTCTATGACGTTTTCAGCCATGCGTGAACAGGAAAACAACAACAATAGTGGACTATCGAACTGTTTGTGCGCAGGCACGCGGTGCTACTCTGTGGTGTTACATTGCAGAGTTCACCGCCACCTACTGGCCTGGCATGCACACTACAGTACCGTTGTTTTTGTGGATCCGTGTGAACGAGGATCGTTCTCACAGCGTTATCGTATTGACCCTTTGCAGACACGTCACAATTATCACGTGACATGGGAGGCGGCGCCATGATGGACGGCAGAAGAACAGTGGACGCCAATTTAAGACAAGGAGGAGCATTGTACTTCGTACCATTCCGTGGTTGTAGATAGTTTTTAGTTTACTTTTATGGTGGTAAGATGGTGATTTCCTGCTGTGCCGTGCAGTGTGCCAACAGGCAAGGCTGTAAGCCTCATCTAGCCTTTTACAGGAGACCTTTTGATGCGGACAGAAGACAGCGACGGGTAGCTGCTAACAATCGTAAGGACTGGCAGCCGTCCAAATACTCCCGGATCTGCAGCGAGCATTTTTACAAGGTCAGTTTCATATTAAAACGTTATCAAACTTATATAACCTTAGCTATGTTAGAGTCAAAAGAAACTCAGTGTAGATTTGTAGATTTGTAGATTTATTTATTTTTTAAAAGAAAGAAATGGGACAGTACATGTTAATGCACATATAAATGTAAACACGTGAGATTGTAGCCGTGTGGCTAATTTCCATCTGTAGTCCCATTGGCAGGTTGGTGTTGTACAACGTTCATTCACAATAACAACAAAACAAAACAAAACAGAACAAGACAAAACAAACAACATAGTTGATCATAAAACATACAGGCCAAGGCTCAGGGGACCATGCGCATTTCACCACAGCTTAAACACTAAATTAAACACTAAAATTATATGTCGAGGGGCTGGTTAAAGTGCAAAGTGCTAAAGTGTAAAGTGCATTATTGTATTGCAAATTGCCCAAGAAATATAAAGTGCTATTTTGATTGCCTAATACTCAATTGCATATTACAATAATCTAATACCAACGATGGTAATTTGTGATACCTAGAGTACCTAGTTATATAGAAGTATAAAGTGCTTGTTGCGTTGCACATTGCCCTAGTGCCTAATTAGTGAAAATTGCACATTACCCGATTACATATTGCAATAGATGATTATATACCAACAATGGTAATTTTATGATACAGAGTACCCAATTATGCGAGAATATAAAGTGCGCGTTGCATTGCACATTGCCCTAGTACCTAAAAAAAATAAATGGAGATGTAGCCTAAAAAAAAAAAAAAAAAAAAAAAAAAAAAAGTAGTTAGCTAACGTAGCTACAGTTAGCTAACAAGGACTCTTCATATTAGCTGGCACTCCTAATTCAGCAATAAGCCCCGCGAAGCCGTGGGTTACAGTGGTTTTACAGCGGCTGAGGGGTGTTCTAAGGCACAACGCGCAGCCACTGTAAAACCACTGTAACCCACGGCTTCTCGGGGCTTATTGCTTAATTAGGACCGCCAGCTAATACGAACAGAGTCCTGAGAAGGACTAGCTAGCTAACGTTAGTAGCTAGCTAGCATCGCTACTAGTAAACAAACCCTATTTGAGTTTGTTAGCTAACGGTAGCTACGTTAGCTAACTACACAGTTTGTTTTGACTGACTCTAACATAGCTAAGGTTATATAAGTTTGATAATGTTTTAATATGAAATTGACCTTGTAAAAAATGCTTGCTGCAGATCCGGGAGTATTTGGACGGCTGCCAGTCCTTACGATTGTTAGCAGCTACCCGTTGCCGTCTTCTGTCCGCATCAAAAGGTATCCTGTAAAAGGCTACATTAGGCTTACAGCCTTGCCTGTTAGCACACTGCACGGAAATCACCATCTCACCACCATAAAAGTAAATTAAAAAACTATATACAACTACGAAATGTCACTAAGTCTAACGCGCCTCCTTGTCTTACATTGACGTCCACTGCTCTTTTGCCGTCCATCATGGCGTTCATATTTCGCGCGACTGGATCGTGACGTCACGTGCAAAGGGTCAATAAACATGGAACTTTTTAAAAACGCAAAGGAATGAGTTTTCCGTTTTCATCAGAGCTGTTGTCGTGTTAACGGGGCCTCAGTCTGTGACTAGCAGTGAATGTTTCTCCACCATAATTATTTCTTTTCCTTATAGTGCAAAGCTTGGTCATTATTTTGTTTTTAAATACAATAGTTATGTATTCTATGTGCTCCGCTTGGCATAGAGCAGGCCTATTCAACTAGTGGCCCCAGCGGGATATGGCCTTTTTAATATTTTCTGTGGCCCGCCAGGCTGTCTGCAAATCAGGTACATAACTCTGAGCCAGTAGCCTGTTAGCTAGCTTCAAGCTAATAACAAGCTAACAAACTTCAAAATACCTCTGTCAAAGTCAAAGAAACATAAAGTTGATGCTGAAAATTGCCAGTTCCAGAGTGAATGGACAGACAAGTATTTTTTAACTTGGTTATAATACAATTAAAGTGAAAGAAAAGGGATGAATGTGACTAGTTTATTCCATGTAGTATTATATTTATTAACACTATACTCTGTTATATGTATCTATTAATTGACAAAATATCGTGTGTGGCCCCCGTACCACCAGTGATTTTCATATTTGGCCCCCTTACTATTGATTTTGAATAGCCCTGTCATAGAGCATTGTTTTTGAAAAGATAATATGTCACAGATACGCCACAGCTACAGCCACTGCCACTGATAACACTAGTGTAGAAGTGAATGGGATGGCATAGAAAATCCAACTATAAATCACTATAGCTCTGCGATTTGAACTATGACAGGACAGAGATTCTACTACAAAACACACTTTACATAAGGCCCGTTTCCACCAGAATGTTCCTGGTAGTATTTGGGGGGCAGGAGCTGCTACAGGAACGTCCTCTCGCTCGGCCCTCTCACCTGCCGTGTCTCCACTGAGAGGGCCGAGTAGGAGGAAGGTTCCTGTAAAGTTACCGGGCGGTTGTGCGACCATGACCGGGGCATCAAAATGCATGTTGTTAAAAAAGCCTGTTGTTAGCGTTAGCTAACGTCTGCTAAAACGAACGTTAGCGCCCCTAAAAATGCCGGCTAAAAAGTGTGTTGTTAGCGTTAGCTAAGGTCCGCTAAAGCTAACGTTAGCGCCCCTAAAAATGCCGGCTAAAAAGTGTGTTGTTAGCGTTAGCTAACGTCCGGTAAAGCTAACGTTAGTGCCCCTAAAAATGCCGGCTAAAAAGTGTGTTGTTAGCGTTAGCTAGCACGTTAGCGTTAGCTTGGTAGTGTTGGCTGTGTTGCTAGGGACGCCTGCTTTCTGTTGACATCACATCGCGCCATGAGTAAACCCAGGAGTTTTTTCGGGGCCGCCCAGAGTCTATACCCCGAGGCAGGGCCGTTTTTTAGCCCCTGTAAAGGTTCCTGAACTCTCTCCTTCGGGGTAGTTCCGGTGGTGGAGACACGCGACAACGGCCACGGCCCCGTAAAATTACCCCGAAGTTCCTGCGGTGGAAACGGGCCTATAATGTAGCCTCCTGGTTTTTGTCCAGTGAGCATATTTGTCCTTGTGATTGGTCTCAAAACATCAGAAGACTGGTAGTCCAGTAATTTTAGGCCAAAATTGGGGTCAACCTAGGACAAATTGCAAGAGAAACAAACTCAACTGATTTTGTATCCTCAGTTTGTCCTGAGTGAGGGGAAAAAAGTCCCAAGGAATCCCATTGGTGGAAAGTTTTGAAAATCACCTATTTATGACCACATATTACCAAAAAACACTGTTTTTAACACACAGGGGAAAGGGGTTCAAAATTTTACTTTCAGATATCACTATAAAAATTCACAAGATGATTACACACACAAAGACAAGAAAAAAAGTCAATTACAAGTTCTTTGAATTATTCTGTTTACACATGCATATCACACATTATGATTTGATATGCGCTAATAAGGAATATCAGGAATAAATGCCAGAACAGACATTTAAACAGTGAATTAAAAGGTTACTATATATACAGTAACCTTTTAATTCACTGGTATGTAGTAACCTTTTAATTCAAGGTTACTTTATATATAGTAACCTTGTAAGCCAATAGCCATGGTGCCTGTGCTTAAAGCAAACAAGAGGAAGGCTTGTTACTCTGTAGACATTAGGAGGCTCAACTGAACAGTGGAAGCCAGCCCGGTCAAAGGTATTCAGATCACTGGATGCTACAAGCAGGTTCTGTCAGATCCCCCTGCATGAGGACTGCAGGAGGCTCACTGCTGTCACCACCCCATTGGTATGCCTTTCGCCATTGCCCATTTTGGATAACAAGCCCCCCTGAATCTTTCCACAGGAAAATATCAGAATCCTTGACTTAAGGACTTAATGGGTCTGTAAGCACAGGCAGAGCCCTCTACTGGATTGTTTGGGTAATACTTTCCTCCAATCACAAGTACAGACTAGCTCACATAATTTGAACATAAATGCTGTCGGCCAGTCAGGACTGCCTGTCTAGTGTGTACATGGTCTGCACAATATATAAGGCCACATGCCAAGCTGCCTGCATCCATATCCCTCTTCAATGAGCGGTATAGAACTGGCAGGGTCCATAGCTGCAGGGCTCCACCTGTGCTTGTAGAACTATGGTTACAATATTGTAACCTTTGTTACCTCACACAGGCCTCACGGTCTACTGGACCCTTCCAGTACAGTGGGTGGAGTCCAATGAATGAGCACTCTGACGCAACATTGGCATCAGATAACAGCCTCACTCAGTCCTGACTGACTACAGCTTAATCACCATAACCCTCCTGAAGTGTATTTAGTGTACTGAGTGTATTCAACCATGGATCTTCAACTATCTTTTTCTTGGATCTTTTCTGTGAGCAAACCATAAAATGCGATCCAAGGTATACTTTTTCTTTGTGTCTATGTTCATAATTGAAATTCCTCAATATTCATGTATTTTGATATTTAATTTCTCAAATATGTATAAATCCATGTTATTTGCCTTTCGGTTGGCACCAAAAGGCAAGTAACAGTAAAAGTTCAAAGTAAAAGCAAAGTAAAAGTAAGTATCAATAAAACAGTATTCATAAAATGGGTACTATTCTGTTATTTTATGCAACCCAAGTCTAGCCTATATGTGCATTGTGCAGCGCCACAGCTGCTGCATACACATATCTGCCCATCCATCAGTAACAATACAGACCCACATGATACCTGCTGTGCGGATAACATTGTCTATGACATCCCGTGGCACCGGCTCAGGGCTGATGAATCTGACAGTCCTCCGCTGGTTCATCAGAGCATAAAATTCCTGGGACCTCTCCAACATTTTTTCAACAGGGTAACGCAGTGGTGAGTAGGGCACATGGGGAATGTTCTCCTCATTGCTGTCCACCCAATCATCCTCCTCTAAAATGATGACAAACAAAAAACAGGACACACAAGATTTGACAGAAATCCTCTAGGAGAGGTTTGTTAGTTGTAAAACAGGACAACTATAAAAATGTAACCACAGAATATGGCTCTGCACCTAACATCATTTGCTGCTAAAATTTACAAAGCCAATTAACCAATTAGACAACATCTATGCTAGATCGCCTCTCCCTTCAAGCAGAATTTGACATTCTCTCCTCATCACAAGTGGAAGATCTACTATTTAAATCCAAATATGACTACTATGAACATGGGGACAAAACCAATAAATTGCTTGCCCATCAATTACGACAGGCATCAGTCACCAATCAGATTCCTCAAATTCGGACCCACTCAGGAATAACAACAGATCCCAAATTAATGAACATTTCAAACAGTTTTCATACCTCTTTATATACATCTGAACAAAATCCTGATTCTTCTTCTCTTAATAACTTCTTTGATTCACTAGAAATACCTAAAATAAATCGTGACACAGCTAAGAAATTGGAGGAACCAATCACTATAGATGAGTTGAGTTTTATAGAATCTTTTTTAATAAACTAGCACCTTTGTTGATTGATATGTATACAGATTCATTTAATTCATCCAAGCTACCCCCATCACTTAATCAGGCTTTGATTTCTGTATTATTAAAGAAAAATAAAGACCCTCTGTTCTGTGCAAGCTATCGCCCCATTAGTTTATTATCTGTAGATTTGAAGATTGTGTCTAAATTACTGACTATGCGCTTAGAACCCGTTCTTCCCACTGTCATCTCCCCAGATCAGACGGGGTTCATTCAAAATAGACAGGCCTTTTTTAACATAAGACGTCTCCTCAATGTTATATATACTCTTTCCTCCTCAAATATACCTGAAGCTGTGATTTCGATCGATGCGGAAAAAGCCTTTGACCGGGTGGAGGGGGGATATCTTTTTTATACACTAGAGAAATTCGGATTTGGCAAAAATTTTGTTGCTTGGATAAAACTACTCTATCCATCCCCCACAGCTTCAGTTAAAACCAATAATACTCGTTCAGAACAGTTTCCCTTATACCGCTTCACTCGGCAAGGCTGCAGCCTGAGTCCGCTCTTATTTGACATTGCCATCGAGCTGTTGGCCATTTCGCTTCGATCAGATCCTCGGATAACAGGTATAATCAGGAACAGCTTGGAACAAAAGATTTTGCTTTATGCGGATGATCTACTTATATACATATCCAACCTCTCAATATCTATCCCAGCTGCACTGGACATATTCACCTCATTTGGCCATATATCAGGTTATAAAATAAATCTGGATAAAAGTGAATTGTTTCCTCTAAAAGTAACAACACATAATTACCCCTTACATAATTTCTCATTCAAGATTGTCCCATATGACTTCACATATCTAGGCATTCAAATCAGGGATAAATATGGGGACTTATTCAAGTTCAATTTCAACCCTCTTTTAACCCGATTACAGGAAGATTTCAAACATTGGTCGCTGCTACCTCTATCCCTTACAGCCCGAATTAATTGTATCAAGATGAACTCTCTTCCAAAATTTTCCTATCTCTTCCAATGCCTACCTATCTTTCTCCCTTACTCCTTTTTCCATAGAATTGATAGTTTAATATCAGAGTTTGTTTGGAACAAGAAAGTCCCTAGACTTAGCAAAACTCTACTACAAAGACCAAAACTCCTTGGAGGATTAGCTTTACCTAATTTTAAATTTTATTATTTGGCAGCAAATCTCAGAATAATGCAATACTGAATGCAGATGGAGCACTCACTATCACGCCCTGTGTGGATTACTATGGAGGCCTCCTCAGCTAAACCTGCTTCGCTTACAGCTCTTATTCATGCCCCCATAAAATTTTCTATTTCCCCCTATTCCAAAAATGTTATTGTTAAATCAACAATTAAAATATGGAATCAGTTCAAACGGCACTTTGGTTTCCAAACTCTTTCCTATCTGACTCAAATAGCTGCTAACCCAATCTTCCACCCTTCTTTAATAGATGGAACTTTCTCCTCATGGTACTCCCTAGGTATTAGAAGTCTAAAGGACCTATACATAAACAATACGTTCGCATCTTTCCAGCAACTCTCTAAGAAATACTCTCTCCCTAATCAACATTTTTTCAGATACCTACAAATTCGAGGTTTTGTCCGCAATATTAATCCTACATTTCCCAACCTTCCAGAGACGACACCCATTGATTCTTTTTTAATCCCACTGTCATCCACAAAGGGCATGATATCTACCATGTATAATGTTATCCATGCTTTATGTCCCACCTCCATACACAATATTAAAAACAAATGGGAGGAAGACTTGGGTGAACAAATCCCTGATGAGACATGGAATAAAATCCTACGTCTGGTTCACACTTCATGTATTTGTGCAAGGCATGGGCTCATCCAATGTAAAATCCTTCACCATATGCATTTGACCAAAGTCAGAATGGCTAAAATCTATGGCAGTGCTGACTCTGCTTGTGACAGATGTCATTCAGCCCCTGCAACATACATCCACATGTTCTGGTCATGTACCTCCTTACACAGCTATTGGACTGAAATATTTAACACTATTTGAACAAGTGTTGGAACAACAATTAAGCCGGCTCCCCTAACAGCTCTTTTTGGAACCTCTCCCCCCACTATATCATTGTCCAAATACAAAACAGACTTTGTGGCCTATACCACGCTTTTAGCTAGGCGCCTGATTCTGTTAAAGTGGAAATCAGCTTCTCCACCCTCTCATTCTATGTGGATAAGAGATATTCTTTATTTTATTAAACTGGAAAAAATTAGGTGTACAATGAGAGGTTCAACAGCCAGATTTAAGAAAACATGGGGGCCTTTCTTTAGGATACTAGATAAACTACAGTTCCCTGTACTCCGAAATAATGTCTTTTAATACTCATCTCCAATCATATTGAGTAAATTATACTGGTAAATTACACTGAGCTTATTTGACATACCTGTAAGCTACATTCTCTTCTATCTGTCTTATGTAAGTGTGAAATGTATGTAAATATATATTCATATATTTTCTGTGGTGGGTGACACTGTGAATTGTATATTGCTTTTATTTATTTATTTATTTTTATTTTTTATTCCATTTATTTAATCTTAATTTATTTATGCTCCAAATATCTTTTGTTTTTTTTTTTTCCTTTTTTTGTTTGTTTGTTTTTTTGTTTTTTTGTTTTTTCTATTCTCTAGTTGTTCCCGTGTTCTGCTTGTTGTTTTAGGATATTAACTCGAGGTATAGGCTACATCTAACAATTGTGGAAAGTTTATTACCGTCAATTTTTTGCATTGTTAATTTCTACTGTAATAGAAATGTATATTTTTGTATACGTACCTGTCCTGATTTGGGCCTGCAAACTTTGAAACCGAACTATTGACACATGTATGCCCTGGAAAATCTCAAAAAACAAAAATGAGAAAAAAAAAAAAAAAAAAAAAACTTACAAAGCCCACCTCTAACCCAGGGACATTGTAACCCAGGGGCATTGTAACGGTTCACAAAACTCAAAGTTCGATACGATAGAGGTGTCCCCTTCAGTACGTTTTCGATACAGCAAAAAAGTATAAATGCCATAAATACCATAAATTTCCTTCATTTTTTTTTTTTTTAATTAACTCATTTTATTGACATTAACATAATTAAGTATGACCTTTTTTTGTTTAGTTTAGTTTTGTTTTTTAGTTTGAACAATGATGGAGCTATACCTGCCCCATCTTCCGGGGTGTCTTCTGAGCAGCATAGAAAACACCAAAACATTAACAGCTCCTACTTAAAACTAATAACATCATAAAGTATGATTATTTGATGATAATGATGACGATGATAATGATGACGATGACAATGATGGATACAGCATTGACTTCATTCACCGGTAAGGTAACATGCCATTACAGTTAGCTAGCTTTGTGGAGCCCTTGATGTTCAGCCATCTGCACTCAGAGCAACAGTGGCTACTCCATGCAATTCATTCTCTAATGGGGCTTCTTTGTCCAAAGCAGGAATTATGATCTGGCTGGAACGCGCTGGTGAAGGAACAGTGTACCGGGGCTCAGTGACACTAAGCGTGTTGTGAAAGCCTGCGTTTTCCACCACAGAGTAGGGCAGGGGTGTCAATCCACGTGCCCTGGAGGGCCAAGAGGCTGCAGGTTTCTCTTCCAACCAAAAACTCCACCAGGTGATTTCTCTGATTAGCTTACCTTTAAGCACAGAGGAGAAGCTAATCAGAGAAATCACCTGATGGAGATTTTGGTTGGAATGAAAACCTGCACCCTCTTGGCCACCATAAAGGTACCGGTCGCCATGGTGATTTCTTTTGCTCTGTTGGAATCAGCTGGGAACGGCTGTGCCTGCAGAAATGCTGCGGCGATACTTTGTAGCGAGTGTGTTGCTTCTTGTTTTTGTCTAGTTCTACCTGTTGTCACAGTGGGATGTCATCAGAGAAAATGAGTTGTCATGTCTGAAGTTTTCCCACTGGTGTAATCTTCTCTTGTGTAGCAGATACAACATGCCTATGTTTTTATCCACCACTCTTTTGCCATCGCCTCAGAACTCACGGAGACAGCAAAGTTCCAGCTGCTGGAGTGCTTTTCTTTGGCGATGGGAGAGGCTGTCAGTACATTCCTGATGCATCATGTTGACTGCCTTGTTGGGCGCAGTGGATCCGTTCTCCTTATACATCCATGAGTGGCACAGAGAACAGTAAAAACAATGGCACTGGCAGCATTATTTCAGTTTGTGATGAATGCTGAACGGAAAGCCTTGTACCAAATGGTTCTATACGAATTTGTGTATTGTTATACCCCCACTTGTTAGCAACCGAAGCAGGACGTTATAAGCTGGGTCTTTCGACCAAAAATTCAAATTTGAAAAGCGAGGGATTTTAATTATATGTTGTGAAATCTTGAGTACCCCTGCATGAATTGCAAAATAGTTTGTTGCGATGGAAAAATTGTAGCAAATGGGCCAAACATTCAAAATATATGGTCTTGTAAAAGTGACCAATGGTGGTTATGTGGACAAAATGCAACGTTTTTGCTCTGTTTGAATTTAGTGACATGTATATTTTTTGCGTCGGTGGGAACCGAGGGCCTATACATCACCACGTTGGTTGGTCTATTGGTCGGTTGGTCAGCAGTTAGGTCTGGAGGGCCATATCTCTACATCTATTTTGTGGATTGCCATGAATTCTACTGATAATATTCTTGTTGGCTTGAGGATGAAATCTGGCAATTTTAATGACTCCATGACCTTCCCTCTCATGCCATTTGTGGGCCCAGTGAGACATCTGCTTTAGAAATACTGTCTTTGTTTTCTTGTGCATGAGAGTGAGGTTGCATGAAAGGCTGGCAGCGGTTAATAAGTTACTGTCTAAGAGGTGCATCTCTTATGCTGTTAGCGTGCATATTTATTTTAAGCCTAGCATAACAAATTTGTTCATACTAATGCTTCATGGTTGATTTCCTCGTTCTAGAGGATTAACTACATGAAATAAAACTATGTATATATATATGCCTGAAAAAACTATATTATTACTCTGCAGTTGTGGGAAAATGTGTAGTAGATAATAGGCGGCAATACAAAGGTCATCATCTGCCTACAGGCTACCCCACAGTCAGCACTTTTGTGTTTCTACAGCTTAAATTCTCAAAATGTTCTTCTAATCAAGAGAAAAAATAAAAACTATTTGGACTCTATTTGACTCTTTGACATGTGGAAAGGAATGAGGCTGCGGAGTATCAAAGCAATTGTGCATAGCAAACTAAACCAGTTACCCAGGTAAAAACCATGGTCATGTTGCATGCACGATCAAAAACAGTTAAATTGGTGCATTTGGCAATGACTAATTGCATAAAAAAATCCATTAAACCCTCACATTCAGCTTGCAGGTTTACGAAATGTAAATGTTGAACTTTAGGCACATCACATGATAATTTAGACTACATTCATTCTGGCCCGTTTACAACAGGGTGTGGGTGTGATTAAAGTTCGTGTTTCGTATTGAATCAGCAAGAGTACAAAACCACTATCTGCCTGAGGTACGGGCCTGGCACGTGTTTCGAGTCCACTGTAAAGTGTAGTAAAGCCAAGACAAAGTACAGGAAACATCTATTCAGCTTTTGACCTTCATCTTTTGCTGTGACTTCTGTGTCGTCTTCCAAATCCTGATCCACCCAAGGTCTGCCGTTGCTGGCGCGCTTGGACTCTGCTTTTGATCCTCCTTCAGTTTGCTCACGGGATGCCGTTACCGTTTTCCGTGGATATATGAATAACAAGGCTACTAGCCCGCACAGGACGGCCACCAGTACCGGCGTCAGGACGGACAGAAATGCCATCACCGGCGCAGCAAAAGCAAACCACAGAGGCGCACCTGCTGCAAAATGTAGGCGACTCCTGTACACTTTCTCTTACAGCCTATTTGATCTGCTGTGTGAAACTAAGCATCTGCTGAGTCACGGCATATACTGTTCAATCTTCACCAGAGTGAGTCACAGACCATTTAATGCGTAATGGTGGCCTTTATGGAACTTGAACGCTCCTCCCTTTCAGTCCTACCGCCCCCGCTCTCGACCCTCACCCTCCTCCTCATCTGTCGCTCTGCTTTGGTCAGGTTAGGTGGCATCACAACTTCCCATCTCTGCATGCATCAAGTAACAACTTTGGACAAAAATAAATAAATGCAAACAATTACATAATTTGGAGCCTCTTTCTAGACGGAGACAGAATAGGCGCCAGTAGCCTAGTAAAGCGAACATATTTTTGTCGTTAGAATAAAAGGGATTTCAAGAACTCTTAAAAGCTAAATTGTACAAAACAAAGGATGTTCATTGGAGGTTGTTTTTCCATCATAGGCTAAACTCTACAGGCGTTATTGCTCCGGGTCAGTTCTGGATAACATAATACCACGCCTGAAGTTTTATTTAATTACGTAACATAAGTGGATTGGATGGGCATGGTCTCTTTGAATTTTAAACAGCAGCTGCTCGATATTGATAATATATTTATCCAATAGCCCATATTTCTGATTTCTGACTCGAGGAGAATTTAGTGCTGAGGAGGAGAGATGAATATTTTTACAGTTTCACAAAAAATGCGGTAAACAAATGTATCACGTGTGTGACATCAATAAAGGCTCTGTTCCATTTAAGTGCACCAGGTAAAAACCATGGTCGTATTGCATGCATGATCAAAAACAGTTAAATTGGTGCATTTGGCAATGACTAATTGCATAAAAAATCCATTAAACCTTCACATTTAGCTTGCAGGTTTAAGAAATGTAATTCAAAGCTCAGTATGCAGTTTGGCTGAGGAGTGAGTGAGGAGTGAATTCACATCTCTGGGAAAGCTGTTGAATTTTGATGCACATGAAAAAGTGTCTGAACGTGCCACAGGGTGGCACTGTAATCTTTCGAAATGTGTGTGTGCGTGTGTGTGTGTGTGTGTGTGTGTGTGTGTGTGTGCGCGCGCCCGCCCGCGCCCGCGCGTGTGTGTACAGGGGGGAAGGGGGTGTGTGTGAGGGGTCAACAACCTTTTAAAAGTCGTTTTTCTTAAAACACTTTATTGGGGGTGCATTTCCAATGCAAATGAACTCATTTCAACAATCTTTTCCAATCATTTCACACAGGCTGATCTTGATGTTTGTGCAGCAAAAAGCGTCATTTCAGCAGATACTGTCACTGAGGCTGATTGTGGAAAATGCCTGCAATCAGTTTGTCCTCTGCCAGCCACGCTGAGCTGGTATTCATCGCTCTGCTGGAAAAGACATTTTCAGCTCTCTCATTATAGATGGGTTCCCTTCATTTGTACTCTATGCTCAACTTACATAAGCTTCATTACTGGTGTTTTAAGTTTCCCAAGATTTTTCTCACTTCAACTGGGTCCCTCTTATGAATGATTTAATTACTTGTCTTAAGGAGTGACGAATGCTCATCACTTTAGGTCACTGACAGTTCACTGACAGATTTTACATGCTTGCCTGGGAAGATTAATTATTTCTAAAGAAATGTCATAGCAACATATCATAGCATAAGATCACTATAAACTTTGTTCTGACGGAGTCCTCAAACTTTAACTATGAGACTATAGCTACATAATAGGATAACATAAAACACGATGTAGCCTATAATAATGTCACAAATATAGCCTATCATTCTAATACAGTCATTTTTCGTTAAGAAGCCACTGAAATATCCCGCGGTCATTTGATAGATTCTACTTGTAGCAGAATGGTCACTCTCACCAAACGAAGGTGTGCCGCCATCATCTTATCTCAGTTATAACACTAGGTGCCAGATGAGAGATGAGCTCATGTCGAGAAAGAGATACTCCCATGGGAAAGACCTCCTGCTGTCGGCAGGAGAAACACCATTGAGGGAATTTAGCTAGTCCACTCCAAAAAATATCGACCTGAGTAAGTCATGATCTCGTAAGGAGCGGTAAACTCTTATTTTCTTAACTCTTATTTTCTTAAAACATGTCAAATAATCTGTCAATAGTGTGAGATCATAATAGAATTTTCCAATGCAACTCAGCTTCTATCTACCATTTCCTTCCACCATGTTAATGACCCTAGTGAGGACACGTTGTTTCAAGTGACGATTCTGGAAAATTCGCAAACTTAATGGAAGTGCCGCAGATCGAGCTGACTTCACCACAGCTGCACTCCTTTCAGGTTGGGTTCTGAGACTGTGCATCAGACAAGATGCTCCTGACATTTTTTGCAGTGCTCGCTCCGCCCCCTCTGCTTGTCTCCGGCGCTGCGCTTTAAATAGCAGCTGTTTAAAAGCTTCCCAGTCTCCATTCTACTGTCCGCCGTGCTGCTCCGCAGTCCGCAGCTCCACTCATTCACATACATTTTAATTACTACCCACTCACATCCCGCAATGTCAGCCGCCAGCACTGAGACCAGTGCCCCACTGCCCACCGCAGGCAGCCGGGTCTTCTTCCAGGCTGCGCCCGGGGTGGGCTGCGCGGGGACCGGCCCCATAACCAGGGACGACCCCGTCCAGAAGAAACAGGGCAAAGTGACGGTGAAGTACGATAGAAAGGAGCTGCGGAAAAGACTGGTCCTGGAGGAGTGGATCATTGAGCAGCTCAGCGAGTTGTACGACTGCGAGGTGAGCCGAGCATTTAGTCTCAATGCACTCAAATCCCAAGTCCCTTCGTGCAATATCCTGGCGTTTTCCATCCAAACTTATAGTACCTGCCTATATTGACTAGATTTGGGGGACAAGATAATGACTGACTACCTATTCAGTGTGATGCATTGTTACATCCCTTCCATAGATGCACACAGCCCAGACCAGACACCGGGTCTGACAGTTTTATAGATTTTTTTTGAATATGCCTTCCAGAGCTGAAATGTGCTCTCCATTGCAAAGAAAATTCACAGCGGATCAACTCTGAATTCACCTAAGCTAAGGTACGGCAAACGGCTCCAGCTTGTCTCTTTGTTGCCAGCTGATTTTAGCCTCTCAGACCGGCTTTCCACTGTGAATGCCCTTGAGCTGTAAATCTGTGTCGCCAAAAACTGCAGCTTAGCTCATCGGCTGCACTGCCTCCAAATGCGAGGAAGCCCTTGTCAGAATCCTGCTCAAGCCATATTTCGACCTTAACCTCATTAACAGAGAGCAGTCTACGCCCTCTCTAGTGCCGGACTGTCGCTCTCTCTTTATCCTCTGTGCCTTTATTGGTGGCTCGAATAAGCGAGGATGCAGCCGGAGCCTCTTTGCATAAAAGCAGCAGAGCTAGGTGGTTTCAGCGCGGCTCTCCACCAAACCACTGCACCTTGTCTGACACGTTGTACTGTCGCTTGTCTCCTGCTGTCTTTCCAAGGACAGAAAGTGGTGAATGGCTCGTTGGGCTCGACATGCAGGGAGAAACCGCACGGCTGCGCCTTTTACGCGTCGTTCGCCTGTTTTCGTTTCGCCTCCTTCTGCTTCCGCAAACGTGCCCGCTTCCCAATAAAAAAGGTTGAACGGAGAAATGACCTGCCACTTTTCTTGTGTCTGACACGGTGGTATTACGGCTCCCCGTCCAAATAGTCAAAAGGCACGCTAAACCCGGCTGGACTTCATATCATATTAATTACTGTGGTGCAATTCAATCGTTCATCGCTTCCATGGTGATTCTGTGACATTTTAAAGCGCGTGCACGCTTCGCCAAAGAGTCCTTCTCTACACAATATTGACAACTTGGCTGTGTCGCTCTCACGGTCACAAGACGCTTCTTTAACATTTAAAGAGGGGAGCGGAGCGCTGCTGGGGCGATGTGCGTGCACGTGCATTTGTCCTGTGTGTGTGTGTGTGTGTGTGTGAGAGAGAGAAGAGGTGACATGAGTTTCTCTCTCTCTCTCTCTCTCTCTCTCTCTCTCTCTCTCTGTGTGTGTGTGTGTGTGTGTCAGAGAGAGAGCGAGAGAGAGAGAGGTGACTTGGGTGCATAGGTGTGTGTGTGTGTGTGTGTGTGTGTGTGTGTGTGTGTGAGAGAGAGAGAGAGAGAGAGAGAGAGGGGGAGAAAGAGAAAGTGGGGTGACTTGAGTGCACGGGTGTTTGTGTGTGTGTGTGTGTGTGTGTGTGTGTGAGAGAGAGAGAGAGAGAGAAGAGAAAGGGGGTGACTTGAGTTCATGTGCATTTGTTTGTGTGTATGAGAGACCAAGATAATGGGAGACAAAAAGAGACAGAGAGCAAGAGATTCAGTGGGGGTGACTTGAGCCTGTATGTGTGTGTGTATGTGTGTGTGTGTGTGTGAGTGTGTGTGTAGAGCTGTGCCACACACAGTATGCCTCCAGTAAAGTGGGGGGAAGGGAAGGAAGCGGGGAAAGAAGGGCAGTGGGGTAAAGATGCATAGGCTGATGCTCGACTCCCCTCACCAGCCAATCACCTCTTCTGGCTCTGACCTCCTTCCTCACAGCGAGGTGGTCTGCACAGACACACACATGTACAGTGCACACACATATGTGTGTCAGCTCAGCCTCAACCAATCAGAGGCATCGCATGAATATGCACGTGCACGCACACATTAACATGTAAGGAGGGTGTGTTTTATGTGAAATATGTACACGTGAACACAAATGTGTGTGTGTGTGTGTGTGTGTGTGTAGTTATTATTTTATGCAATATATGTATGTGCACCATCTGTCATGAATATCTATGGGAATGAATTCCTACAGTCACAGAGAGGAAACATCTAGACTGATGGCCATCAGAGAGAAATCACATCAGGAAACTGAATGCCCATCTCTCTGTCTGTCTGCTGTCCATGTTTGGTCTGGCACTACAACCAAAATGTATTTTCATTATTGTTATGCAAATATCACCCCCTCTTACAAAGACTGTAGGCAAATATATTCAAACTTTGCAAAGCTATCATGTTCTCCTGTGGCCCTAAGACTTGCTTGAAGGGTCTGTAGCCTGTGGTCTGTATTTTTGAAGCCATCTAGCCTTCAGGTCGGGTTTTATGGCTGTCTTGTTTGCAGATTGCTCCCCCTGTTAAAAGTCATGCTGTGGTCCAGGTCCAGCTTGGCAAGAGCTGCAGCCTGTCTGAGGAAGAGGGCTGCTTTGCATTTCAGAGCCGGCTGAGCCCTTGGATCTACAAGTTGTGTGGTGGTTTGACATGGACAGAGCGACTGGTTTGATGTTGTCGGTGTGGGCTCAGCTGTAGTGCACTGCCCAGTGTTGATGTCAGCTGGGCTGGCCTTGGTTACACAGCCATGGGCCATACTCTTTGTCTTCGAGTTGTTTTTTTGTTGTTGTTTTTATGGTGAGGATTTGTATCTCTGCTTGGGATTTGTTCAATGCAAATACTCATTTTAATGAATGGTCAAAAACTGTCTGCCACAAAATTGCAAGATGCAATAGACTTTTTTCTCCTTTTCTCATGAAATACCAGGGTAAACACAGGTCACCTTAGTTAAGGTTCCATTCCATCTAGATCTAACAGAGCCTTCCCAGTGAGCCAGCATACACACCAAGAGGAACCTGGCTCTGTTCTCCCTACATGGAACAGAACTTTCATTCATCTCATTAGTAACACGTGTGTTTTCCTGCTATTTCTTGTCAATATGGCTGCTGTGAAAACGGTCTATCTTTCCATGTGCTTTTTGGAATGTATACCATATTTCACCAATTAATCGCCCGTTTAATACGCAAAATCAACTTGGACCTCAGGCGTTTAAAAGAACCAGGCGCCTATTCACTGCAGGCCTTTATTTATTTTTGCACAGACCTGCACCAGACCATTATTGTGATGACAGTTACTGTCCAACATATTTACAGTCGGGCAATTTAAGATTACAGTACACCCTTTTTTTCTAATGTTAGCTAGCGCTCTTATTTTGACAGAAAACGGAAGTGCCGCACAGTTATTGTATGGCTAACTGTTTACTTCTGCAAAAATAAGGTGAATAGCCTTATTTTGGGTTTACCTCAATATAATGCAAATAATCGCCCCTGCGGTTATTCAGGTGGGCGTTTAATACGCAAAATGGGTGCAGACCCCAGGCGTTTAAAAGAACCAGGCCGCTATTTGTGGCCGGGCGATTAATTGGTGAAATACGGTATTTTGTTGATAAAAATGCCTTTCTAAATTTTTAATTTTGCCACTTTTTGGCATTAATGTTCAGTGAGACTTGGCACTTATCAGCACTAGTTATGACTTTAACGTTCACCTGCCAGTGGCTTGGATTGAACTAGGCCTCATATTGGTACACCTTGAACTCAAACTAGTCAAACTGCAGCTCCAATTTAGATTTCATTTTTTCAAATTGTGTCTTTTACAAAAGATCGTGGACTGCTCATCCACTGCTGCTCTAGAATCAGTTCTCAAATACTTGCTGGTGTGATAACATGGTGTTGAATGGCAATACAGCAATACAGTGACAGTGGCAGGATTTCAGCTGTTGCAGAGGACTGTAATAAAACCCTTTATGTCATTCTTTTCACACGTTACCATCTTGGTGCTGTTTTACGTCTTTTTTCTCTCTCATTCAGGGATGATGACAGAGCATTGTTTGAGCAGGTGGACATGAGCGCGCCAGTGTTTGGTCACATGACCGTAAACTGGAAGTCACACTCCCTTCATGCCCGTTAACACCTCTGTGCTCAAACGCTACGCAGACACAGGTGTGCATTTTTGTGTGTAAATGTGCAAGTGTGTGTGTGTGTGTGTGTATGTGCATTAAATTGATGATGCAGCAGTGCTGGTGTGGCTTTAAGGTCAGCTTCTGTATCACTTACATCTGAAAAGCTGATTCTAGTCTAGAGACTATCCTAGAGCTGTGTGTGTGTGTGTGTGTGTGTGTGTGTGTGTGTGTGTGTGTGTGTGTGTGTGTAAATTTTCCAGTGGAGGTTGCAAAACCTTGATTTCAAAATTGAGGGCAAATCAAGACTTTTTTTTTACCCTGGTATTTTTTAATGAGATTACGGTAATAAACATGAAATACTCAGTAAACACAGGTTACTTAGGACGCTTTGAAATGTCATGAACGAGATATGTTTACACTGCAGGGAGGTAAGTGAAAGTAACTATATGAGCAGTCATTATTCCCAGGAGTTTGAATTATCCAATGCATAGATAGCTTAGAATAGTCTGTGCAGTTCTGTTTTTGGTAGCATTTTCACAGACAATATAATAGTTCATCATGTAATTTCAACGGCGTGCAAGTTTTTGTGAATGTACGCACCTGTAAAGGCACATCGTGGGTAGAAATTAGATGCTACACACTAATTTAAAGAATATAATGTTGGCATTGATTACCTAAACATATTATTCCATATTACTGGCCTACTGAAATTGTTAGAGTGAGGAAGGGGTCAAATCATATCAGTAGATCCATTTTGTCTTAATGTAACATCACAAAGGTGCAGTTAGCTGCAGAGAAATGTGTGCATGTGTTACACATGTCAGTGACTGCCCCACAGTGTTGTAATGTTTCAATTTCAGTTTATTGCATCATCATCACGATACCAGTCAGTCACTTACACATCATTCTAGATTAAAAAATAATCTACCAAACCTGAAAATCAAGATCAGCATAGCCTTTTTTCTATCTGTATTATGTACAGCAGTGTGTATAGTCTTCCCTTTACCACTCTCTCTCTCTCTCTCTCTCTCTCTCTCTCTCTCTCTCTCTCTCTCTCTCTCTCTCTCTCTCTCTCTCTCTCTCTCTCTCCCTCACTAGGGTAACAGAAGGTGAGTTTTGTCAGAGATGAATTTCTCTCTGGCCTCCTGGGAGATTTTGCCTCTGTTCATGTTTGACGTTCAAAGGACAGAGAGGAAAGAGCAAAAAAGGAGAGAACAGGGGAGAGGGGCAGCGTTTACATGTCTATACTGTGTATATATGGAGAATGTACATGGAGAGACAGTGAGAGAAAGTGAAGGATACAAACTCAAGTCCACCCAGTGCAGCCCTTCAGGCAGGGAACAGGAGCATTGAGCTGGTGCACTTGTTTAGCTGTCAGCATCACTATGTCTCTCTTTCTGTCACCCTCACTCGCTCTGTACCTCTGCACTTACCTCTCAGTTTGTCTCCACTGCCTTCTGCTGTCTGACAAAGCCTTGGCTCACCTTTACAGCACAGAAAAACACCTTGCTATAGTGCTAGAGCTCTTTTGCCCTCAAGCTCATTCCCACCCCTTGTTTCTCTTCCTTAGCCACTACATATCAGTTTTGCTACCCTCTATCATTAATCTATAGGTACTCATATTTGGTGAAAAATGTAAACATTTTTGATCACTTGAGAAATGATAAAAATGGCCAAAATCCCTCCAAACCATACCACATTTAAACATCAGGAGCTTGAGGAACACAATAGAAAAAGTCATGTTTTGACAGTTATAGATTTCCTTAAGAACAACATTTTTCATGTTTCAGAAACTCCATTTTATTGTCAATGTACCTGGAAAAGCAGACATCCTCTGAATGGCCTTGCTCTCTAGTCTGTGGCTGTAAAGTTTCTTGAGGCTGTGATTCTCCTAGAGGTCACTGTAGGTCATTTTATACAGATATGTCAAGTTTCAAAAAACAGTCTCACTTCAATGAAATGGCTCCTATGAGGGTGAACATCATCACACATGAATCAAATGTGGCTCATTGAATCCACAAGAGTCTCAGCTTTCCAGTCAAACCCAACTGATGCAGCTCCAAGACTGTTTAGGCCCCAGTCTGCACACACACACCATTTTACAACAGGCCACAAGAACACATGTGGACTGCAGGCTTTGGGGCCCAAACTGCATGGGATTAGCAGAAGGTGGGCGTGTCTGCAAAGGGGAGAGAACCCATTTTCATTCACACATCTGGAGGTCAGAGGTCAAGGGACCCGCTGAAAATAGCTTAACTATTTCCAGTGGGTTTTTCCCTTGCCAAAATTTAATCAAACTTTGGAGCAATATTTTGCCTGCTTGCCAACAACCTTGCATAGCATGCTGGGTATCAACAGATTCCTTAGGGCGTCTAGTTTCATGTGATAGTTTCAGCATTTGGTATTTGGACTTTAATTCTAAGCCCATCACAACCTCTGAAAGACAGTATGTTGGCAAGGCCCAGTGGGGTTTCTCTGGCTGTCCACCCACTCAGCCTGCTGGGAAGCCAGACTGGTCTCATGTGAGATCTAATGCTGCGCTCAACATCAGGTGATTAAAAGGCAGCGTATTAAAATGTGTCAGCATGGTGATGAATCCATCTGTGTGACAACACCTAATCACAGTCAGTGGCATTGGTTGAGAAATGGACAACTGCAGCTTAGGCTGTGTGTGAGAGAGAGAGACAGAGAAAGACTGACAGAGTGGTGTGTGTGTGTGTGTGTGTGTGTGTGTGTGTGTGTGTGTGTGTGTGTGTGTGTGTGTGTGATGGGAGGGGGTGCTGTTGTCAGCATCAGTAGAGACCAATTCGGTGAAGCTTATTCAGGTGTACAAGCACAGATACTGCTGGCAGACAGTGTTCTTCTTGAAGGCCTGTGTGTGTGTGTGTGTGTGTGTGTGTGTGTGTGTGTGTGTGTGTGTGTGTGTGTGTGTGTGTGCACAGATACTGCTGGCAGACAGTGCTCTTCTTGAAGGCCTGTGTGTGTGTGTGTGTGTGTGTGTGTGTGTGTGTGTGTGTGTGTGTGTGTGTGTGTGCGCACAGATACTGCTGGCAGACAGTGCTCTTCTTGAAGGCCTGTGTGTGTGTGTGTGTGTGTGCACAGATATTGCTGGCAGACAGTGCTCTTCTTGTAGGCCTGTGTGTATGTGTGCGTGTGTGCGTGTGCGTGTGTGTGTGTGGTCATACAAGTGTTTTTGCATTGAGCTGGGGTACTTCCTGCGAATGCATGAACATATGCGGACAAGAATTCACAAACACACCCCTCAAACACACACACACACACACACACACACACACACACACACACACATTTATGCATGCACACACAGGGTCACTCAGTGTGTTTGGACCAAGTGGAGCAAGGCGAAGTGGGATATACCACAGCCTACAGGCATGGACCATCTTCTCCTGGATAATACTAACTCCTGTCTGTCTGCTCTCTCTCTCTCTCTCCTGCTCCCTGTCTGTCTGTGGGCGATCAATGCAACAAGGGGGGTTGGTTTGGTTTGCCGTACTGATTCTTGCTTTTGTGTAGGAGGGTGCGTCTTGGGGCAGATTTGTGTGTATGTGTATGTGTGTGTGTGTGTGTGGACAAGGGAGTCTAGGCTCTGTTTCTGACTTAAGTGCCCTGTGGCATCAACACCAACTTAAAGACTTACAGATGTAAAAAAAAAAAAAAACTGAGCATCTTTGTCTCTTTCCCTTTATTTCTCTCTCTCTCTCCCTCTCTCTCTCTCTCTCTCTCTCTCTCTCTCTCTCCTATATGACCTTGTCAGTAACGTCTCCCCTTGCTCTGCTGTGTCTTCTTGCTGGGAACAAGCCTGTGTCATGTGAACCTCACAGGGTCGCAGAGGGGGAGACGGCAGTGCAACCCAAGCCAAGACATCAGCGCCGCTCAATAGGGTTAGGAGTGGACCGCTGCACTTCATTAGCCTGGCTAGTGATGGAGTAAACACGCACACGAGCTATCATCTATATACTGTATATACATGCATATGATAACATCCTCACATAATCCACTTTGCTCTTACACTGGATATTATTTTTGTCCCTTTGTCAGCCCAGGCAAATGTGTGTTCATCACTTCTGACAGCTGATGGATGTGATTTGTTTCAGCGATCAATTGAACATGTCTCACTTTGACTGATGGCAGGAAAAGGGCTGGACATGATTACCTCATTATTTAGAAAATGGGTGTTCTCTGTTACATTGAGCCTATTAGCTTTTAGTGAGCATTACACCAATCCAATGTGCCGTAAAATCTATGGAGGGCACCGGGCTTCTGTACAGTCAAGACTGAAGCAATTTGCGTAGCAGAATGAGAGAAGGTTAAAAAAATGGGGATGAAAGAGAAGAAGAGACGTCTGACCATTGGGAACAAGCCCGGTGTGTTTGTGCACGTGGGTGAGGAAGGTCACTGCTGTGTGTCGTCTGCAGTGTGAACGGCAGACATTTATTTATCTGCCTGATAAATGGCGCAGACAAGAATAGGTCCTTGCATAGTCACCGGGAATTTGTGTGTGTGTGTGTGTGTGTGTGTGTGCACGTGTTGACACATTTCATATAGCACCTGCATACATACACATGCATCTGCTGCTAAACAAATCAGATGTGTTGACAAGAAGACCTTTTAGTACTCAGGGAGCCAGCAGCTGTTTAAACAGATAGAAACACACACGCACGCATGCACGCACTCATGCACACACACACACACACACACACACAGAGAACATGTATCTGAAAACCGGGGGGAAAGGTTAGAAAGTGTTTGTTCCCCTTTTTGTCATTTCTCTCTAGCCCTCGCTCCCTCTCCTCTCCTTTCCTCTCCTGGCTGTCAACCTCCATGTTCTCTTCCTCCTCCCAGACTGCTGAACCACAGGGACTCCCACCTTCTTTTCATTCTATCCGTCCTGTCCTCTGTTTCTTCCCAGCAGTATTTAGTCTGCCTGCACCCCGGATGCTTTCACATGCGTTTAGATTTTACATTTTGAGCTTGCAGTTGATGCTCCTATCCCACATGGTTCAAGTGCACCAGTATAATAAGCTTCAGTTCCTAGACCAACAGCATTATAACCAACCAATAGCGCGGACTGTAAGGTTTCAAGTCATCCTGCTCCGGCAGTGTGTTACAAACCCTAGAATGACTGTGTAAGAGCAAAGTATCCATTATCATGCCGGTGTTTTGACACCAGGGGTCACGTTTACCTCCTTTGCAAGGGGCACAACATTTGATCCAACGGCATAGACCTTGCGAGGTTCATAATAACGCTGGATCAGGGGCCGGATTCTCCAAAGGTTCTCAAGATTAAATTTCTTCTTAAGTTCCACTTTTTTTCTTAAGTTTGGGTTTAAGAAGAATCTTAAGATATTTTCGAATTCAAAAACAAAATATCTTAAGAATCCAGACAAAAGATCTTATGAATGTTCTCAACTTTATTCTTAAGATTTTTCTTAAGAATAAATGGGATTCTTGAAAGAAATTATCTTACTATTTTTCTTAAATAGTATCGTAACTTTAAGACAGGTAAAGGTCGTCTTAATTAACCACATGCTGTGTGAAGGTAAGCTATTTTTCAAACATCTTTGATTAATTTAGAGCAGAATTTGATTATATAACATAGATTAATGTAGTAGGCTAATACCTTAATAATTTTACATTGTATATGTTAACATAGTGATAATCGTTATCTAAACTGTAATTCAGCCTAATATCTAAACCAGTATTTAGACACATATAGGCACATATATTGTTTCTGAGTCTATATGAGGACATTTTGTTTAGCCACCAGTCACCATTCATGTGTCAATTATATTTAGATTCCATTAACTAATAGGTTAGTAATATCGTCGCTGTCCAATACAAAGTATGTATCTCAGTTTTTGAGAAAACACTTTTATAACATCATATCAAAGTTGAGACTATAATGGATATTGTTTTGTTGGATTTTAGATGGAGCTGCTGTGGGCTGCAGCTTGAGGCTGTTTGTTTACATAAAGGTAGAGAGTTGAGAAGTTCGTAAGTGGAAAAAATTAAGAAGTTCTTAAGATAATGTGTAGTTCTTAAGAAAATAATGGGGAATAGCACTTGAGAACATTCTTATGAACTTCTCATTTTTTCCTCTTACGAAACGTCTTAAGATTATTAGTAAGAACTTTTTGGAGAATCTGGCCCCAGGGCCCCTTCAGGCCAAAGCTCAGGAGTGTACAGTTCACCAATGTCATTACATTCAGCAGTCACTTTAAAAGAGCCAACCCTGCTGCGAACATTGTCAATGTTCTGGCAGGTGACCTCCCTGTTAAGTTTGCCTTTTAAGATACTTAAGAGACAACAATTTTGATGGTACTCACGGCTCCAGTGCCGATGATGGAAATGGGTCCACGTTAATCCGTCCAGCAGTTGCATGTGCACCTGGACCTGTAGCAACAGACTGGGACTTTTGCTGAGTCTGACCATTTTTCACTACTTTACTCCATCGTGGGGAGCCTCACTGAACCACTCAGATCTTTCCCCCGTTGCCGCACTTCCCACACTGGGTCCAGGGATTGTCGCAGCCCCATTGCGTTTGTAGTAGTCAGGTTCAGGACAGAATGCTGCTGTATCGTTCAGTGTATGCTGAACAGCCAAGCTTGCAGCCCTATCCGCCACAGCCAGGCCGCGTTCATCACCTCTCACCCCCGACGGCTCCACATGATAGTTTCCCTGACTACCGGGAGATTCGGCCTCCGGTCCCGGAGTGTTTATAGCAGCACCAGCGCCAGATCTGCCCTCCAAAGCAGTGACTCGACGGCTTAACTCCACAGCTTCAGCACGAACTTGCTCACAAACACCCGTCTGGAGGTGAGTTATGTGTTTTAGAGCACCTACTGCAGAGCATAGCTGCTCCATTCTCCAAAGCAGGCAGGTGACATCTAGACTGGAAAACGTCACCGGAGGCAACTCGTCCAAGTAATGAGAAACAAACCTCGGAATATTCTCCCCACATTCATTCACCACTTTTTGACAGAGTGTTATGTTGTTGGTGTTTCTGTGCTGCCCTTTGTGGGCAACACATCGCAGTGAAGTTCCAGGGCAAAGCTCAAACAAAACTTTCTTGGAGGCTTCAACCGCCTCCATGTCAAATGCGTTTGTTGCCAATAGAACAATCTCGCTCAAAGTCTTAATTTTCACAGCAAGGAAATTAAGTAGCTCATCTTCCATGATAACCTTGCCATCAGACATTCTGTATATTTCTGGTTTTACACGCAAACATTAAAAGCAGGAGCTGCAGGAGCTGCAGAGTTCACAGTATCCTCCACAGCCGCCATTTTCCTGATACCGATAGCAAAGAATTTAGAATAGAATTTGATGAGGACATCAACTGCAGGCTTGATATACAGCAAGCAGCAGTGTCCGCAGGGTCTGATTGAGATTTTTTCACATAAACTTTTTTTTCTCGGAATATTGCTCCCCTTATCCCGCTCCATAATTTTTTCCTCCTACAGTGGCCCAAATACACTGTCGTAGATGCATCATTGTGTCAGTCTGTAATTTAGAAAATACTGGAAGACAGTGATGAGATTCAGTATTCCCTCAAGCTTCATTAAAATCTTATCAGCAGTATCAAGTCAACAAACAAATGAAAGGAATGAAACCGATCCTTTATTACATAAATGTCATTGTGAAACACAAACATAAGAGCTATAAAGTAGGTTTTCTTTTTTCGGGTTTTTCCCTGTTTCCTTTCTTCTCCATCCTCTGTGGCTCTCCAGGCTATTAACCCTGTACACCGAGTATGGGCTTAGTCGTGATAATATAATTCTGTCATGGTTTTTTTCTGCCCACCCTGGGGAGACACATCCTGTATGTCTGCTGCACAGAGGAGAGAGAGGGAGACAGGGAGAAGCACTGAATAAAAGAAAAGGACATCTGCACTTTGTTAAATTGCATTATCAGACCTGCAAATGTATTGTATGAGTTCTAAAATATCATTTTAGCAACAAATGAAAAATGTTTTTAAATGAGAATTGACAAACCATTTCAAATAGATAGACAGATTTTTATTAAACTGAAATCATTTTGGCAAAGGAAATCAGCCCAGACACACATAACTATTCATCTTAATTGACTGTTTTTTGTGTGTTTGTTTTTACTCAGTAAATGAATCTCCAAATTCAACAGAGCAGGGTTAACCTCTTAAAAATCATACATTTAACTTGCTGTCAGCTGCAGAAATTGTAAATGAAAAGACTTGAGGTGGCACGGAGAGAAAGCAGAGACGGAGCAATGCAAAGGCATCCAGAGGGTCACAGGAAGAGACTTTGGGTTTCACAGGCAGACACTGACTTTCTTGTCTTCCTATGACATCTTCTCCCATCCCAAGGCGATACAACTTCTAACTGGTTCCATTGTCAACAGACCGAAACCATTTATATACTGGCTGTTTGCAAACACTGACTCACTCTCTCTCTTGGCCTTGGGGAAAGATTTGCACCAGAGTCATCATTCACATGTGTGTGACAGAGAGAGGGAGAGGGAGACTGCATTCTTGTTTTGATGGTCAAAGTGTATGGGTGTTTGATTATGCAGCTCACTTGTGTGTCTACTTTTGCATGTGACAGACTGCAGCGCTATTAGATAGATAGATAGATAAATAGATACTTTATTCATCCCGCAGGAAATTCGCAGTTTTTCAGCAGTATCCACAGATTACAGATTAAATAAAAAAAAAAAAAAAAAAAAAAAAGAATAAGATCTAAGTACAACCCAATCTGCAAAAAGCAATGTGCAAAAAAAAACCGTGTGCATGGGTGTATAAAATGTGCATAGAGGTAGGTCAATGTCCAAATTTAGAAGAAATATACAGTATACACAGATGAATAGCAGTAAGCAATATAAACACTATAAACAAGGATTATAAAAACAATTTAAACAGAAGTATGAACAATTTAACCAAAAAAAAAAAAAAAAAAATTAACCAAAAAGGTGGGTAAACCACGATGGCCAGTACATCATCATTACAAGGCAAATAATGACATAAATGTCAGAGACAATGAAATAAATGAATATATGTCGCCTTACTTAAAGGCATAATTCATCCATTTTGAAAAGTTTGATATTATTTTGCTTACCCCCCCTAGCTGTGTGATAACTTTCTCTCATTGTTACTGCTGGCTGCTGGCTGGATGCTCCAAATGTTAACTGTTAACCTCCCCAGCTAACATTCTTAAAGATAACTGCTTTAAGGCACTCAAAGAAGGTCATTGTGCATACATTCAGTTACAGAGAGTATACATATGATTGTTTTGCTCAAATTACTGTTTAAATGTATTTTTTCCCTTATTAACATCGGAAAGATTTGGTAACTTATGCACTTCTTATATCACTCTGTGCCAGAGGGGCAGTAGCCACCAGAGTGAAATAAAATCATTTTTTTCAAAATGAGCGACTTTTCTCTTTATGAGACCCTGTCTGTGTATAGCCTACATACGTTGAGTACTATTATCATGTGTTCTGTGAAATAATGCCCTGAAGACTGCTACTCTGAGTTTACATGGATTTACTTTTGTGCTTATGATAGAGGCATTTCTAATCATGTCAGACTGTGTCTCATAATTTGAACTTGCTGGTTAGTTCACTGGTCGACTGGCTGCTAGTGACCCTGATGCTATTAATGTTTTCAAGCCAGTTTGGCTGGAGGCGCTGCTTTGCACTGAGGGCAAAGGTCCCACTGGGTTTTAGCTGTCAATACAATGGCCTCAGGGAGGAACTCTGCACCCCTCTGCACCCCCTTTGAGCACGACCTGGAGTTGCAAACATGCAAAGGGGAAAATGCGGCACTAGCCTACTACTGGTTTCAAAGGTTTTATTTATAAGAGATTTTTATTGGGTGCAGTGGAAGATTTGATTTGGTGTAGTAGAAGATTTCGATTGTGGGTAGTACAATCATGGTGCTGTTTTTTCCCCCTTTCAATCCAGAATTTTACATACACTGAGCTACAGATTTAATCTAAACAAAACCATAACAGGATGGGTGCTGAGTAAGCACCTTGTCCTAACAGCAAGAGTCAAGAGCGAGCATCAGTGGAAAAAAATCCCAGAACACTCCCATTATGATCAATGAGCTTGTCTAGGTAGATCATACCTTCTTCCCCTAAAGCGTCAACAGACACCCTTTGGATAGATGTTCCAGCTACCGTTCACACAGTCACAGTAATTAAGCCTTACACTCAGAGCCATGGTTGATTTTTGTTTTGCCTTGAGGTGTGGACCTAACATTTGCAGCACCAAGCCAATCCGACATGCTGCTTGGTTGCTGTCAGGACAAGAGTGAAGGTAAACCCCCAGAACCTGTCATGTCATCAGAACCTATGTAGAAAAAAATAAGAGGAGAAGAGGATAAGCTGGTTTGAAGTATTTCTGCTTTTACAGAATACAATGACAAATTTCCCAGCATGGCATGTGTACATCAGGACGTGTTGTAGGAGAATGGAATGCCAGGGTCCCTGCTGTGTGTGTTTATACAATCAGTATATCCTGTCAGTGATGACAGGACATTGGGAGTGGGAGTCTGGAGAGTGTCCAGACTGGTGACATTATTGTGGCATTTCTGCTGTTTGCAGATGATGTTGTTCTTCTGGCTTCAGCAGACTGTGCACTGATGCAGAATGCAGCTGTGTGTGAAGCAGTGAAGCAGTTGGGATGAGAATCCCTGCTTCCATTTTTGAGCTTTCTCATGGAGAAACTTGGCCTATCTGTGCATGAGCACCTGCTGCAAGTGGAATTCAATTATCTTGGGGTTGTATTCATGAATTAGATCAAAAGAACCAAAAGAACCATGAGACTGGCACCAGATACTGTAGATGCCGTGGAAGGAGAACTACAGGCCTTTTTTCAGACTGTCGAAAACCATGAAGCAAAGCTGTAGATTTACTGGTTGATATTCGTTTGACTCTCACCTAAAGGCCAGATTATGGTTCTGCAGACACTCGACACAGTGCGCATGCAGTTGCCTCACAGGGCGTGTGTGTCCAACATACCTCTGGGAAACACACTAAGCAATTCTCCACCAAAACGGTATGGGGCGCGTTTTTTTTTCTGCAGACCTACAGACCCTGTGATGTATGGTCACTCCTCTACCTGTTGTGGTGCCGGCAGCGCTATTTTTAAAAGGAGCAGCATGATCCAAACTTTCCAAACAATTTGAAATTAACTGACGAATCGAGATACAATCACAACAGCAGTTCTTTTAAAAATGACGCTGCCAGCACAACAACTGGACGTGACGCCGGAGGGGCGAAATGACTGAATGCTGTAGTTCGGCGGACTAATGATAGCTCTTGTTGTCAGTGGGGGGTCTGCAAGTACTCCGGCGGAGTACTTGCGCCATGGCGCACAGCGTGCCAAACTTGCAAAACCCACCTGGCCACACCCAGTAGGCGAAGCACAGCTGCGCTGCGCCCCCGCCTCATCCAGTCTGTGAAACTAGAGCCCACAGTCTTCATCAGCTAAAAGCCAACTCCTGCAATTGCAGCATGTGTGACAATGTGCTGAGGGCCCACAAAGGCTCTCAGCACCGAATTGTGCACCTTTGGAATTTTGTATGAACACAGGCAAGTAGCAAGTCATGCTGGAAATGAGAGTTACTTCATCACTATAGCAACAGATCCCATTCGCTAAAGTCACTTTGACCGCAAAAACCATGAATTATGTGACATGTCATATTTGTGGAGACCGGGTGTGCTGTGCTGTGTTGAGTGGTGTCCAAAGTGAGTAAATAGTTCTTCAGTCTTTGGCAAAAGATCTCAATTCAGGAGATCTACACACGTCTTTGGCCTGTAGGCAAGTACTAGTGCCTCAAATGTGATGACAGAGTAGAGTAGAGACAGGAAGCCAGTGACATGAGCACAAGAGGGGAGTAACGTGCTCATGTCTTAGCAGAGCAAAGACATGCTGGATGACACCATGTAGCTTCACAGGTGGATGGACACATGATGGGACATCTATACATCAGGATGATGTCCCACAAGTCAGTGTATAAATGTGCTATTGTTGCCTGAAATCTCTCTTTAAGGACAAATCTGTCTCTGCAGCAAGTTCCCCTTTCTGATCCAGGCTGTCCTCTGGAGTTGAGCTGAGTCAGCATGGGAAAGCCTTTCTGCTGCTCTAGCTGACTGTATGCAGTGAAGTCACATCATGTGGCCTGTATCTGTTCAGCAAATTGCATTGCTAGGGGAGGAGAAGTGAGGGGGGGGGGGGGGGGGTGAAACCCTGTTGGGGGGCAGGTTGGGGGGAGGGAAGGAGACGAGGAGAGGAGCGTTTCCTATCTACCGTCCTACATCCCTGTCCTGACTGTCTCCGTATGTGGGACAAGACCTGAAGCACCTCTCAGATACAGCAGGCCAGGGTTCATACACGTTTTCTATTTGAATAGCTCACATCTTCAAGATTTCATAGTTTTTAGTTACTATACACTCATCTCGTACTGATTATAAATACTGTTTCATGAATTTGATTGTATTACTTACAATTTAATGAATTATATTTAATTCACAGTTTCTCAAGGACAGGCTGTGTGCAGCTGCCACATTTTTAGACAGACATCCCAAGTACTTTTTCTGTTTTGTTTTGTTTTTTCAATACATATATTTCAAAATAATTTCCATACATTTCTATATACTTCTATATACTAATTCTATATTCTGAGCTTTTGTTGGAATCCTGGCACGTCTGCTCTTATCTCCTCTCTTTCTTCCCTCATGTTTTCTCCTCTGCCTTTGTTGTCGTTTTCCCCTCCATCCTCTGCCTCACAGCTTCTGTTGGTCCAGGGTCATCTCCCCCCTCCAGCCTGTTTCAGAGCTGCTCTCCCTCTTTACCTCACTCTGTCTCACAAGATGAATGCATCCCACCTTGAGCTCTCCCTCACTTTGAGGTGACACAGCATGGTAGTGCAGAGAGAGAGAGAGAGAGAGAGAGAGAGAGAGAGAGAGAGAGAGAGAGAGAGAGAGAGAGAGAGAGAGAGAGAGAGAGAGAGAGAGAGAGAGAGAGAGAGAGAGAGAGAGAGAGAGAGAGAGAGAGAGAGAGAGAGAGAGAGAGAGCGCTCCTCTGTTGGCCACCCCCTCTCTTCCTTCCCCTCTGCCTCATCATCATCTTGACCCACTTATCCCTGTGCCCCGTCTCTCCCTCTCCCTCATTTTCTAATTTATCTCTCCTAATTGTGATGTGTATCCTAATGTCCTCTCCTATCCACTTCTTTCTCTACATCCCAGTTCTTCTACCTTTACCTCTACCTTTTGCAGTCTCCTTTACCTCTCCGTTCCCTATAATGGCGCTTCCCCTCTTTCTCTGTATGCACTATCCCTTTTTATAGACCCCTGTATTTCATAATATACCCCCCCCCCGTGTATATTCTTTGTGTATTACTGAGCTAGTCAGTTTTAATGTACCTTTACAGGCAGAGACTGAATGTTCTATGCTTTTTGCACAGCAGAAACATAAGCGCGTACACACACACACACACACACACACACACACACACACACACACACACACACACCCTGACACCTCACAGACATTGATGTCAGTTGCAGAGCATGAATCCTCAGGATCCAAAGGACAAAAATGATTGTTTTCCACCACCACACTCAACAGCTCTCTCATAATGCCAGACCAAACCTAATGCTATCATGAACTGGTGCAGAATGTACCTCTTATCTTTGATATATGTTTAAACATATATCATGTTTTAAAAGATCAGTGCCATGTTTGGCTGAGAGTGGACCCAGATACTGGGGCCTGGAAGCGAGCAGGACTGAAGATTATGATATTTAATAAGAGAAGGCAGGCGACACAGGAACTCAGGCAGGTAAGACAACACGCTCCGACAAACACTGACCTGAGAACAGGACTGACTAATGAGACAAACTGACTACAGGCTACTACTGACTGCAGGTCAGTTTGCATTTGGTCCATCAGCTGACAGTTCAGCTGCGCTCGGCAGAATTTGGCCAGAGTCAGGACTCTGGTTGGGTACAGCTTTGACGTCTGTAGGACTGTAAAAATCACCCAACACTTTGATCTTTAACAGAAACGATCAAAAGTCAGCCCTACAATCATAAAAATAAAGAAATGTAACTTACAGTGCATTCAGAAAGTATTCAGACCCTTTCCACTTTTGTTATACTGCAGCCTGATGCTACAATCTTATAAATTCATTTTTTCTCTCGTTACAGTTCCCATTTGAGAACTACTGTTTTTCATGGTTCCAGCTGAGAGCCAACTTTTCCATTTGGGAACTAATCCATATTTTGTGAAAATGCTAACAACGGTTCAAATTTTGGTGCGCAAACCAGAACAGAACCAGTTGTTTTGTTGGTGGAAAATGGTGTCAGACTCTCAAACTAGCTACCAAATAGCCACAAGGAGCAAAAAGTATGTCAGCGCAAAAGATTTATTACCTCTGCATAAATATTAGAGTATGCTACATGGGTTATAAATGCAAGTAAAAGCATATAATAATAACAGATAATAATAGATCTCTGCATGTGGTGTATAAAAATCTCACATGTACATTGCTCTGAATAAAAGCGCCTGCCTAATGTGACTTGTAATTGTAATTCTAATAAGAGTGCATCTATTTTACATTTTCAGTCAGTGTTGGCCGAGTATTTCATCTTTGCGCTTAACAAAGTTCCATTATGGTTTTGACAGCTATTGTATCAGGCAACGCAAGGTCGCTGTGAGCTAACCAGCCATTAGCTGATCACTGACAGGGGATCCTTTTCCATTAGATGAAGACATCCCATTAGTGTAAGCCATAACCTACAATAGGACAGTTTTAGGTAACACATCTGCCTAACATTTGTACAAAGCCCTTGAGTTGGTTAATCGCTGTGAAGCAATTATCTTGGCACACAGTCAGCCATTATTAGCCTCTGTTTCAATGAACACTGGTACTTCTTGTTCACAGGTAGGTAAGCATTGAACAGGGAGTTTGTTTGAATCTCTTGGCTGGGTGAAGTGATTTCCTGTGGCAAGGAGTTTGACTTTGGTGAACCACAGGGTTGGGCTGCTCCGGTTTGACTCACTCCGTGGCAGACGAAGCGGACTGAAAATGCTGCCGGCTGTTTAGCAGTCAGTGAAAATGAGTCTGACACACGTGCGCACGACATCGACATACTCTCTGTCCCTGTCGCTCTCTCTCAGTCTCTGTTCTCCTTGCTCTCACACATGTAACCTACATTGCCCTCTTTATCTTACCACAAGCTCTCTCCTGCTCTTTGTTAACGCTCTTTCTTTCTTTCATTCAATCTCTATTTTGAACGAAAGAGAGAACGAGTCTCTGTTTCCCCTACTCACAGAGCTCAAACACAAAGCTGCCCCGACAATAAATAGTCTATTTCTCTCACATATACTCTTGACCTTTCATAAAGCCTTGAATAATTAGTTTCTTCATGTCTGTTCAGCATCTTTTTTGGATTAAATTAGTTAAATAGAGTTTATTGTAACCCCACTCCCAATTAAGCATTTAGAAATGACAGTAAACAGTCAGCCTAACAAATATTAACTCTTTTTATCATTCCTGAACATATTTTTAAGATATACTATACAAAATTACAAAGGGTTTTTTGAAAGGAATAGTTAACCTAATTTGTTTAGGACATAATGTCAGGACAGTAGCAGTGCTGTGTTCTCCGTATTGTTGAGCCTGAATGCATTAAATGAACAGAATTCACTGAACACGCTCATGTTTTTGAAGAAAAATGAACTGAAGGTCTCCGTTTGCAACTCATGAACATGCTCACACTGTTTTCTGGCACCCAAAGCCAAAGATTTACAACAAGCAGCATGCTGCATGGCTAGTGCAAGCTCAGACAGTGCAGTTACCAGCAGCGCTAACATCTGCCCATGTCAGTATTTGTGTTTTATGATCAAATCAGTACAGATTCCAACAGAAAAAAAAATCTCACCTTTTTGTGCAAATTGTATCCATCGGGTCTGAAAAAACAAGTCCGAAAGTCAGCCAAATCCACATTGAATTTGAAACGATGAGAACAAGCATCTGGCCAGTCTTGGGAAATATTTATGAGTGAATGATGGTCACAAGAAATCATTACCAAAGGCTAAGACCATGATAACTCCCATCTGTTTGAGTCGTCCTGCTATATCAAACACTGTTTAAGTGGTAAAACATTTACTCACATTGTTTTTGGCTTTTAAAAGCAATGTCTGTCTGTGGTAGTGGTGGTAGTGATAGTGGTATTCAGTAATTCACTTAGTCTGGGATGTGGGCAGTGGCAGTGATTTAGGGCTGGGGATGGATGGGTAGGAGGAGGTTCTTTTACAAAAGCATCACTCAAAGCAGCTCATTTTTAAATAACAGTTCATTTTTTGGTTACTTAATTTTTTGGGAAGTACTTAATTTTAATCCTTGTGAATTAGGGATGGGGGAAAAATCGATTCACTTAAGTCACTCACTATTTTTTAAATTGATGTTTTTATTACTGAACTGATTTAAAGTAAAGATATATGAAACTAGACAACCTAAGGACCAAGCATGTCAGACTAGGTTGTCGATAAGGGGACTAAATATTGCTCCAAAATTAGGCTCCGTTTTGACAAGGGAAAAACTAGCATTTCCAGCAGGGTCCCTTGACCTCTGACCTCCAGCTGTGTGAATGAAAATGGGTTCTCTCCCCTTTGCAGACACGCCCACCTTCTGCTAATCCCATGCAGTTTGGGCCACAAAGCCTGCAGTCCACATGTGTTCTTGTGGCCTGTTGTAAAATGGTGTGTGTGTGCAGACTGGGGCCTAAACAGTCTTGGAGCTGCATCAGTTGCTTTTGACTGGAAAGCTGAGACTCTTGTGGATTCAATGAGCCACATTTGATTCCTGTGTGATGATGTTGGCCCCCATAGCAGCCATTTCATTGAAGTGAGACTGTTTTTTGAAACTTGACATATCTGTATAAAATGACCTATAGTGACCTCTAGGATAATCACAGCCTCATGAAACTTTGCAGCCATAAACTAAAGGAGAATTCAAAAAACTAAAATCCAATAAATCATAATATGAAAACACAATACTTGTAGAATCGAAATACATATCGAATCAGCATCCAGGTATTTTATTAGTGTTGAATTGGGAGTTCTCGTGAAGTGTGAATTTGTACAACACTGGCTTGATGTTCCCAATGCTAAGCGTTAGCCCCCTGCTCCTGAGGTCACTATTTAATCCACTGAACATGATACACAAGTGGAAGCAGAGTTTGAATTTGATGAAAAAAATGATGTTTGTGCTATGACTATGACTGCATGTGAATCTGTGATTCTATTCTGGCAAACTGCATTGTCATTCTGTCACCTTCCACCAATGGCCAGATGGAAAATTGTTTGCCCTAAGTAGAGGGTGTGACCAGGGCTATTTTAGGCATTCAATCGTGGGCTAACAACAAGACGTGTTTATCTGTGTGGAAGTGTGTGTGACTGCAGCTCTCCATTCCTGTCATTGCATGCAATATATTTAACACACTCCATCACAAGCCACACTGAGGCACAAACCCATCCGGTCAGTGCCTCTCTGCAGAAGACTGATGGTGTTTAATAGGACGTGTGTGTACGTTTGCATGTGTGTGTGTGTGTGTGTGTGTGTGTGTGTGTGTGTGTGTGTGTGTGTGTGTGTGTGTGTGTGTGTGTGAAGTTTTGAAGGCGGCTGGTGTTCACTTGCAGCCTATGCTTTCCCCAGTCAGCAATCACAATGGCAGAAGGTGATGGACTGGTAGCTGACAAGTGGAATAGTCAGGGACACACACACACACACACACACACACACACACACACACACACACACACACACACAGAGAGAGAGAGAGAGACAGTCAGAATAAGTAATAAGAAGCTTGCCTTGTATCAACAAGAGATAGACATATAGCTAGGTGGATGTTTTTCTGAAGTGGGTCAGTGTGTTACACTCTTCTGACACACATTCACTTCACTGTTAGTCAGTCTAATTCACTTATTCATCTGTGTGATTGAGTTAGAGCTCCACTCTGTAGCTCAGTGTGCGAGCACGACACACACACACACACACACATCACAGTTGCTTTTCTGCATCCTCTTTCCCATCTCTTCTTGTTTTGTCGGTCCTGACTGTATCAGTGCTCTCTGTGTTCTGATCACGTCTTCCTCCAGCTGGCTGATTGCTGCTGGGAGGGGAAAACAAGTTGACTTTTCAGAAACTGGGAAAAACAAGACAACTTTTGCGACTGACAGCCGCATTTGTTTTTCAAATTCTGCGCTGGGGTCCATCGTTCTGGCTGCCACGGGGTCGTGAAACTCGCTGTGTGAGGGACAAGCTTATCATAGTTAATGAAAGCAAACAATATAATGAAAACTAGATGTGAACATTTTTTTTTTGTTAACTAAAATAAAAATGAATTGAGACTTCACAAAAAAAAAGAACTAACTGAAACTGTATTGTATCTTTACAAAATCAACTAAAATAACCTAAAATTATAGACAAAATATCTTTAGTTTTAATTTTTATTTGGTTGTTCATCTGTCCTCAGTGAATACATTTTTTAACTTAACCCTCATAAAGCCTTAAGGGTCAAGGTTTGACCCCATAAGGCTTTACGAGGGTTAAATGAATTTAAATCGAATAATTAAATTGTGAATTTCCCAGTCTGGGATCAATAAAGTATACCTATCGATCGATCTATCGATCTATCGATCTATCTATCTATCTATCTATCTAAATTCAACAAAACATTTTACCAAGGTAATATGTGTTTTGTTGAATTTTATCACACAGTACTTTTACTGATGTTTTTTGAATCTCACTCCATATTACAAAAAAAGACTAAAACTAACAGTGAAACTAATAGAAACAAAACTAAAACCAAGTATTTTCAAAAAATAAAAACTACACTAAACTAGCAAACTCGCTTTAAAAACAAATCCAAACTAAACGGAAATTAAAAACAAAAAGTCAAAAAAAAAAAAAAAAAAAAACTACTGAAAGTGCTTATGAATAACTGTAATAACCTTGGCGTCCTTGTTTTTTAGTGTGACCATTCAGCATTTTTAGTTTATCCAATAAATTTGAGAGTTTCCGTCATTCTGCTTCTCAGTTTGACTTGTTTCCTCCTTCTTCACCTGAGCAGTTTGGTGGTATCACCCGACACGACCGTCTGCCGTTCTCTCTTCTCCTCAGTTTTAGAAGAGTTCATCTTCCCTTTGAGGTTTTCTATCAGCATATAAGCCCACAGCCCTGCCACTGCTCTGCTAATAGATGAAAGGCTTTGATATGTTCCAGCATATTCCTTGGTTTCTGTGCTGTGCTCTTAATGAGGGGGATTTCAGAGTGACACTGTCACATTCCTCAGAGAGAGGGTGAAGGGGGCGCTCCTCTGCACAAAGACCGAGACACTTCAAATGCTCGTTGTGGAAATGCCTCTTAACGGCTCAGGATTAGCGATGTGAGTGTGTGTGTGTGTGAGAGAGAGAGAACTAGATTTTAGCAGTAGATTTTACTGCTGTTAAGTGGAACATCTGACATGAAGCGAAATAAGGTTAGCAGAAGACGAGAGATCAATATCTCGGTGTTTATTGTTCAAGTGAAAAATGACATTCCTGTCTTGTTCTGTTTTTCTGCGCATTTCAATTTGAGAGACACAGAAAGTCCACTGGTCCAAACGGCTGAGGCCATTCATCTTTAATCATACTGGCACACATGTATGCCTTAACACCTTGCTCCATGTTCCACATACTGGATTGCCTATTCTGTGCACATCAGTCCAGCCAGGCACGCATGTACGCACACATATGTGCATACGAGCATTTATTTGTTTGTTTGTTTTGCTAATTTGATAATCTCTTTTCCCCCCATGCTTTTGAAAGAAACCAGGTTCATTTCTTCAGGTTTCAAAGGGTTAAAGTATTTAGTTATTTTCTTATGTTATGTGTCATGCCACAGCCCTCTCTGTACAAAATATCCATATACAGCAGGTGAAGATACCCACTTTTTAATGTCTTGCTTATTTCTATTTCCCCCTTGACTCAGTTTTCATGTGCATTTTGTATTTCAGGGGGAGTCAGAAAATAAACAACTCATTTTGTACTACTAAGTTTGTTCATTTGTGATTAAAAAGCACACCATGTTTTTCGCCCAGAAACAATGGAAGGAGTCACCTGGGCCCAGGCTTCCACAAGGCAGCCCAATGTTTGACAGCTCATCACAATAAGTATGAACAGGGTGACGTGAAAAACGGAGCATTTCTTGCCTATTCATTTTCAATGACCCATGAATTTTATTAAATTTCATTTCAATCTGAACCTGCTGTTCAGTGAAAACAGAGTTGCATAGTTTAAATAGTATTTCACTTCATTTTAAAGAGATGGGCTATTGGCACTTTAGCATCATGTACAACACAATCAAACCTCTCTCCTGAATTGGGAGTTTCAACCACTTGTCACTTGGAAAGTTGAAAATGCTACAGATATGTCTGGCAGTCTTGGACATTTGATTTGTGTTTATATGGAGATAAAAGTGCCAATAACTTATCTCTTTAAATTGAACTGAAAGAGTGCTTTGAGAATATATGACAGTTGGTACAGATGCTGAACAGCAGCAGCAGAGTGCTGCTGTTCTGTTTTTGAACTCCTCTCCAGTGTGACGGTGGCGTGCGCTTCATTTGCCGATGAGGGTTGCTGCTCAGGGGGAGAAGCTGTTCTTCTGCCAGGGGCCTTTGGGCTCTGATTGTCTGAAATCATTTCCCAGAGGGAAGAGTAAAGCTTGGAATATGGGGTGGCCAGGGTGGGACCGCTCAGCGATGAGCTCGCCCGCCGGCACGCTTCCTCTGCACAGGCCTTGTGGTGAAATAAAAAAACATCAGAGGCACAGAGAGACCTTTTGAAGTGGCGTTGAGCTGAAGACGATGTCTAACCACGTAACCAGTAAGCAGCCCAGTGCTGGCAGGGCTGGGCTGGCACAATGACATTTCCATATGATGTCTCCCCTGCTCAGGGCGTACATGGTGCAGTGGGCAAATCTATGTTTGGGCAGCTTTGTGTCATAGCTGTGGAAACAGCGTGTTGGATACAGAGTTGGATTTGTGTTGATAGGTGGAGCTGATTTTAGAGAGCAGGATGAACTTTGTTTGTGAGGAGTGTGTGTGTGTGCAGTAGGTGGTGGTCTTTTTCAAACTTTTCAAAGTCATAGACCCTCCAATTGATATGACTTTTCTCTTGGGCCCATGACATGTTAAGATATTTTAGTTTGTGTTTAGCATTAAATTGTTTAGATGTCATGCTTGAACACTGACAAAATAATTAAAAGTGGAGATATAATCTCAAAAACAACAACATAGAAACAAAAGTATTTTTATTACAGTTGTCCCTCGCTATAACGTGGTTGACCTTTTGCGGCCTCGCAGTTTCGCAGATTTTTTTGTGTGCAATTTTGCATGCTTTTTTTTTTTTACTGGACTTATTTCTCTACGAAGGTTTGAACTTTGAGAGTTTAAACAAGAGAGAAAAGTGAGAAAATGTTAATGCCTGTCTGAGAAAAGTGTATAAAGTGTGTAGTGAGGGGTTTTACAGCCTTAAAACATCTAGAATAATTGTAAAAAATAAAGCTGACCACTTCGCGGATTTCGCCTATTGCAGGTTATTTTTAGAATGTAACTCCCGCGATTAACGAGGGACCACTGTATAACAATTTTTAGCTGTTTAAATCATAGTGAAATTAAGCTATTCTTCATTTTGCTGAGGACCATCTGGAGGCCTTTCAAGGACCCCTGGGGATCCTCAGACCCCACTGTGAGACCTAAATGGCATATATGTGACCTGTATGCATCTCTCTGTCATAAAATTCATATCACCCTAAATCAAACCCTGTCATTAATCAACAGCATGCTTGTGTTCCAGGAGGAGGAGATGCCCGAGGTTGAGATCGACATCGATGACCTGCTGGAGGTCAGCAGTGAAGATGAGAGAGCCAGCAAGCTGCAGGTACACCTCTGGGACTGTGTGGGATTGTTTAGAACACACACTATTGTATTACACAGATCACTATACAGATCACTGGAAAGGAAAAATCCATCCTGCTGTACTCTTACTGTGATGTTGAACTGATTCCAGGGGTTCATTTGTGAGACATTTTATAAATGGCTTGTTTAATAAGAGATCATTTCCATAATGGCGTTCAGCAGCCTGCAGTGAATGTGCCTGTATTTTTTCCCACTCGTCTTTGGGTCACTGTTTAAGGCGGAGAAGGCAATAGCAATATAGCAGACAGGTTTTTTCAGGTTGTTGCAGCAGTCACACTCTGACTCAGAACACATGTCCTGTTGTTGCATTCCAGTGTGGACCAATGAGGCGAAGATCAGCAAAGAAATCAGTCCATCCGTCTTTTGATTGTTGAATGTCAGGGCAAATTAGTTAATCTTGAAGAAGCCCTCGCTCTTTGATTCTGAGGGTCCGGCACCATAACCCGATGGTGACTGAGTTGGTTTTAACTAGTTGAAAAAAATTGTACTATCAAAGTCCATTGTAGCTGTCCTGGAAATATGCCAATGTGATGTTATGTCATCTGCCACTAGTGTAGGGGAACTTGCTCCATTATGGTGTTAGCCTGTCTATTGAGAAAGCTCCTTTGTAATGCCTTTGTCTTAACACTGTAGTAACAATACTGCAATATACTGAGAAATGAAAATCAGGTCAGTGGTTTTTCAAAGTGGGGACTGGGGCCTTGGAAGGGTCCCTGAGGGTTTTCAGCAAAATGAAGAATAGTATAATTTAACTGTGTTGTAATGCAAAAACTGTATGAGAGATCATTTAACATTTTCTTCTTTCTGGTTTAGTCTCACCATCATTTGCCAGTGTCCAAATATGCCTTAACGTCAAGGCGGGGCTTCAGAACACGATCACTTTGAAAAGGGCTAGGTTATTTGTTAGTACCCTACAACCTTAAACCTGGTTTGGTTTTGTAATGTGTTAGCCCACACTGCTGTGAGCTACACATGCACAGGAATATGAAAAACAAATAGATACATGAATAATAAAATGTGAATAAGAAATTCCAGGTAGAGCATCAGTAGAGTTTTCTGGTGGCGTTTTAAGAAGCATATGGACTCATGTCTCTCGCTCACTCTTTCTCTCTGTCTCCCTCTGTTCCTGCCCTGTTAGGAATCACTAATAGACTGCTACAAGCCAACAGAGGTGAGTGTGGCGATGTTGTCTCTCTCAGAGGTTACGTCCTATCAATGAGCCAGTGTTGTGTGTGTGTGTGTGTGTGTGAGAGAGAGAGAGAGTAGAGGGATGCTACTGATGCTCATGTGCATTCAATTTACAATCCACAGTGTGCATTGTGTCCTAGATATTTATGTGTGTGGTTAATTAATGTACTTAAGCCCCTCACACACACACACACACACACACACACTCTCACAGGAACACTACTAGCCTATACATTCCCTCAGCACCAACCCTCAAGCTATCAGACAGTCATTTTCCCTCTGCGCTGTCATTGCTTCATCCTGACCTGAATACAACACATGGACTGAAAGGGCCAGACGCTGCACACGCACGCACACGCACACACACACACACACACACACACACATGCACAAGGCAAAAAAAAAAAAAGCAACAATGTCATGTCCTGTCAAGAATGTTCCAGCATGTTAGCATTCCAATCTACTGCCACCATGTACACACACATGTAAAATCTGTGTCATGGGTTCAAAGTATGTTGAGTGTGCATTTGTGTGTGTGTGTGTGTGTCAAAGGTGTTGAGTGTTTGGGCTTAGGTGAGATGGAGGTTAAGTCATTTTGGTGATTAAAAGTTGTACAGACCAATCACATTACCTCAACACGCGGCTAACCCTTCCATCCTGGACACTCCATCTGTCATCTGTGTGTGTGTGTGTGTGTGTGTGTGTGTGTGTGTGTGTGTGTGATTAATATGCTGAACTAGGGGCCAGCCAAGTCGACAGCCGTCAATGTGTGTTACATTTGCATACACACACACATGCCCGTGAATGCCCATGCACACACACCCAGACACACTGTAATCTTTTGAGCATGGAATAGTACATTGTAAATGCTGGGCCACAGAGAAAGAGTGGTGAAGGAATGGACAGGAAAGGTGCAAATGAAAAAGAAGGAGAAATGAGGGAGAAATGCAGCCATACTGTATGGCTGAGCAGCTGCAGCTGCAGAGAGCAGTGCATTCTGGGCTGTGAGAGAGGGCTACGCTGAGCAAACACCAGAACAGGAGATGAAAACAAAGCAGTGGAGTGGGACTGAGAAGCAATTACAAGGAGATATGAGGGGAGGGATGCAGAGGAGAGGAGGAGAGAGCTGGAGGGAGGGAGAGCCACAGGAATATCAAGTGAGGTATAGAGAGATAGAGAGGAGGAGAAGGGAGGCGGAGCTCTTAGTAATTAGGCCATAAGCTGTGTCACCTCTGCTGTGATGATGAGGAGGGTGACAGCATCTTCACTGATCCCTCCACAGCATCCTTCCTCTGTCTCTGACGTCTCCTCATGTAGCATTTTGAAAGACCCTCTTTCAGAAATATTTCAAAACCACCCCTGTGGACTACAAACATGTAACTGTCTTACATGTGTGTGTCAGAAAGCGTCGACTCTCATCTGAACAATTCACCCTTCTATATAATGTATAGAATTATGTATAGAATTTTGTATACAATATGTTTTTTGAGCTTTTTTTTTTAATGTTTTTCTTTACTTACTTTTACTTTTTACTTTTTTTATTTGTCTGCACATTCCTTCAAAAGAAATTGCATCTTCATATGCTAAAGTAGTGATTCATAAATATTTATTTAATATCTATTTTTCATGTTTTTTTTTAGTTTTGTATTTTTCTTTTTTTTTGTTTTACTTTTTTACTGTAAAATGTATAGACTTTTACTTTTTTTTAATATTAGCTTGCACATTCCAGCAAATGAAATTGCATCTTCATAGGCTGAAGTAATTAAACAATGGCATATTGTTTTGTAATATTTCACTCAACATAAGTGTGATGTAGCTTCAATGAAGGGTGACAGAATGTGTGTGACACTGAAGCTCCTTAAGGGAAAGTTTACAGGGCAGATCAGAGTTCATGGAGTTATATTGCCCTCAAATAGCCATGGAAAGACAAACCAAATGGCTTCACAGCAGGTTTAGTCATACTGGAGACAAATAATACTTTGTGTGTTTGTGTGTGTGCACCTTTCTCTCTCCTCCTTGCAGGACTTTGTGCGTGAGTTGCTGGGCAGGATAAGGGGGATGAGGAAACTCAGTGCGCCGACCAAGAAAGGCCTATAATGGCTGTAGTGTGGACCACCAAGCAGCCATGATGCCATCCAAACTCCACCACTCAACATGGACTGTCATCACACTCATCACAGCATCGGAGCATTAGCAAACATTGTGCAACCTGCAAATACTTAGCATAAAATCAGCATTGCATATAGCACAAATCATGAGTCTCACAAACAGGTTACATAGGTCAGCGTGTGTCACAACACACCAGACATGTTTCACCACTGCAATACAACACTAATCATAGCAATGCTTTCACATTCATACAATGTAATTCAACATTTTAGAGCCATGTTACGACCTTTCAAGCTGATGCTATAAAACCAACAGCCATACAAACAAAAACATCAGTCAAATGGACGTCTCCAAAGGGAGGGGTAATAAAAAAAAGAAAAGAAAAGTTTGTACTAGCTGTGATATTAGTTGTAGCACTACCTACACACAGTGCTTCTTGGATTTGACTTTTTTTTTTTTTTTTTTTTTACTGCGAAGTTTTGGTTTCACCTCTTTTGACAATTTATATTGCCATATATCACTTGTGTAGTTCTTCAAGTAGTTTAGTATCTAGTGAAATATGCTCTTCAGCAGTTTTTCCCCCTTACTCCTTCAGTGTTTGCTGATCAGACTGAGCTCTGTAGTTTCATTTTGATAAAGATCATTCAAAATTGTAGAGCTTTAGCACACCGATCCCTCCTCTTGTGGTGTGGAAACTCTGAAGAGTGTCCCCGTTCACTCACTGCTCCAGAAGCACTTTTCACCAAAGCAAGGCATGATGGGTGTTGCAGTTCTCTTGATTGCAAAACCTGTATGATTGGCAGCCTTTAGCTTATTACGTCCATTGTTCTCCATTCATTTTTTTTCATCAGGATTACATGTCAGTCAGTTGTTTAGGTTTTTGGTGAGCTTCAAGCACAAAAGCCCACACTTTTTTTAGTTGTTTGTCAAACCCTGGCTCACTTACTGTATGTCTGCTAACTTGCCTCTCTAATAGTGGATGACGTTGCCTTGAAGGACATTCAGCATTAGTTCAACATTTTTTTCCCAGGACTGAAACTTAACTACTGACAACCTAAAGGCAATTAAGGCAACCTGAGCCTCTGGCACTTAAAAGGTGTCAGCCACCCAACCAGGTTCTACAGGATGGAGATGAGTGCCAAACTAGGAGTGCTGCATCCTAAATGTCAAAGGTCATGGAGGCATTAGTGTGACACATTTTCACAGAGATTGTTTGTAATGTTTGTGAATCATCTTCAAGTGGACACAGAACTCTAGGAGGTGGAAAAGAATAGTGTTCAGCTTTCCCAGGTTGCATAGATGAAGCTCTTTTATTGCATAAGATCAGATTGACGAGGTGGATTCAGTTATTTATTGTTGCACCGACACACTCAACACCTGTAAGCTCTGGTACAATCATGACTCTGTAATGGGGTTGGGCCCAGCTCCATTTCTGTGCAGTCAGTCCTGAACTGACTAAACAGGAATGGAACCGATCTAAACCTGCTGTGTAATATACCCTCAGCTGCCAAAGACAAAAGCAGGGCAATGTTTGATTAAATATAACACTCATAAAGCACTGGTCTTGCATGCTAACAACAGATAAAACATTGATTGAGAGTATAGATATTATGAACTTATAATCAAGCAAAAAAAAAAAAAAAATACTTTTTTGACTTAGCTACCATGTATGACTTTGTAGAACCTTTGTGTTAAAACAACGTGCCTGCCACGTTGGAGAGAAACCAGGAAATTTTAAAAAATGGTGCTGTTTTGTTGTTCTTCCCAGGTTTTTGGTTGTATAAAGGCATCTTTGCTGTCTGTCGATGCCAGAGATAAGTGTGTGTGTATAACTTTGTCTTTACTGCTGCAGATATACAGAGATGCATCTTTGTAATCTAAAGTGGCTTCCTCTTTGCATCTTATTTGCTTGATCTGAGCGGAGCTGGGTGAATGTCACACACTGAGCAAGGCTTGATTTGTTCAGGAAGGTCATGTCTTTTTCTCCTGGATCGGTGAGGTGCACAGAAAAGTAGGAGAGGAAGCCATTATAGGTGACTGAGATGCATACAAGATCTACTGGCATCCGTGTCAAGGCACTCAGTGGGATTTTCTCTGTCGAGAGACTGTTCAGGGGCAATAGGCTGATATTTTATAATTTATGGAATTTCATGAGTACATGGAGAGTATTTCAAAAGTGTCCATATTAGAAAGCTTTATGTTTGCATGTGTTTTTAAAGTAGCATGTTTAGGGGAACATTTTTGTTGGCCCAAAGGTTTTTATTTAATGAAATAAAGAATTTCCTTTTTATAACTTATTACTATTATTACTAAAATAGTATGTTTTTCTTCTGTAGTTTTGTTGTTTTTCTGTACATCCACTACAAGTGTTTTCATTTATAAAATGTAATGTGTGTGGTCTTGTTTTTGCTGATAATAAAATTGCAGAATGACTCTGTACTGTTTCAACACGTGGTGTCTGAATTTTTTTCAAAATCTACAACAGATAATGGATAAAAGAGAGCATTTCTGAGAAAGTGTGTACTTTATTGTGTGTCACAACAGCCATATTAGAACACTGTTGTACCTTCTTTAGCTGCTCAGTGCCACACAGTGTGTCTGTTGCAGAGTCCAGTCACTGAACAGAGCTGTCTGCCTCTGTACAGAGCTCATCAGAGTATGACATGATTGCTCACTATGTGCATGAGTAGCCTTTCTCTGCAGCATGTCTAGCTGCATATGCACCCTAGCTTACGAGCCTACTGTAAACTGTAACTAGGTAGAAAATGCTCATTCATCACTGGGACAAGTGTAAGGCTTGTCATTTAAAAGGCTTATGTGAATGCACTGTGTAAGCGTAACAGCACTGGAAATTAATGTTATATAAATCATTGTTCTGTGAGGGAACAAGTCACTGTGAATCAAATCTCATATCTTTATTTATAAAGGGCAGTCATGTGGAGGAATATAGGCCAGTCGTAGAGGAGAGAGACACATTTAATGTTTGTGCTAGGGCTTTTATTCCTGAGGAGAATATCATCATATATTCTGATTCACTGACACACATTTCTGCAGACTCAAACAGCCTTGTGGGTTTCACTGCAGGAAATCTGACTGCAAACACAGCAGTGCTACATCTCATGATGAGGAACAGATAGGCTGGCAAAGTGGCTGCCAGTGAATGAACAAGCCTGTGCCTTTAAATTCCATGACCCACTTTTCACAGCTGGGGCTGGCTGGCAGGGAGCACTCGTGCACACCGCCTTGAATAATTGGGACTGCAAGGTGAATGTGAGGAGAATAGCTAAGGACGGGACCCCCCCCACCCCCCACCCCCGAGCGTGCCTGCGCCTGGTTCAGTCAGCTGGCTGAGCACCAGCAAAGTGTTCACCAGCAGAGTCTTCTACTGGTGTCACGGCATGTTGCACCATGAGAAAATGAGAATTCAAAACAGAATGGCGTCAATAAACGCGTCAACATTGACAGTGAATGGGAGAAATGGAAAAAAGAAATCTGGATGGCACTGGCACTATGGGTGTACCCGCTTTTCTTGATGTGCTCTTATCAGTTTCTGCCAAGAAGAGCAGTAGCAATACAGCATATCTCCCTGTACAGTATATTCCAATGCATCCCCTCCCCCTTTTCATTTGGCCACACTCTCCTCATCCTATATTTTCCCCAGCCTCTTCACTCCATCCCCCACTCTCCTCCAACGCTTTGCTCTGTTGTTCCCGACCCATCTCCCTGTTTCTCCCTCTCTCCTGTGCATTCAGCGTGTTTGGGTTTCAGAAAGCGAGACAGAGCAGACTGGGGGGATAAAAAGAGACAGCTAGATGAAGGGGAGGTAAAGAGAGATGAGAGGCAGGGTGACACCAGTACAATCCCTCCCAGTTAGCTTCCCTTGATAGATCCAATCTCTTCTCCACCACGGTGGAACCTCATTGCAGCATCAGACAAACGCTGCGGTGATGCGCTGCGCTGCTCTACCCTGCTCACTCATTCAGATGACAGGCAGTTTGCCCATAGAGCGGCACTTCTCAGCTAGACAGACAGAGAGAGAGAACGAGAGGGAGGGAGGGAGAGAGAGAGAGAGAGAAGGGGAACGCAGGACAATTTTCTCCTCTGTCACCTCGGTGACACAGAGCTGTGTTTACCCTGCAGGCCAGACTAGCTGCATTGTGGGTAAAGAGGACAGGGCAGGATGGACGCTCCACATCATCCCTACCCTGTCCTGATCCTGATCTGTATGTAGTCAAGAGAGAGACATGAAAAACAAACAAACAAACAAACAAAAAAGATCAAAAGAAGTCACCCAAAAAACTAGTATTGGTCAGATAGTTTTAGTTTTTTATCTCCATCCGGCAGCAGCCTAGAGGGGATCATGTGTGCAGCCGTGTTTCTGTCTGCAGCTAATCTTACACACTAACTGGCCTGTCAGCCTAATATTTTTGTGCACAGCTATGACTATATGATCAAGGACCTCTCGTGGTTGCAGTGATTCACAGTGTTATATACCGCAACTGACTGCCAACTCCTCACTCCTCTTAACCGGCCGCAAGTGATCAACAACTGCTTCAGTCTGGAATCTTGTTTTGTTTGTTTTGTTTTTCATTTATTTGTATTCACTAAGGACAACCAATCATGTCACAGATTTAAATTCAGTTACAATCATGTCTTCTTGCCAGAGATTCAGAATTTCACTTCCAGTACCACTACTTTGGGTTGTGTTCAGCGCCATACAACTGCCAACCAGTTTCTTTTAAATACAGCAAACAAAGCAGTAAGAACTATCTGCTGTATATGGACTGTTCCGTGTCAGGAGGTTGGTAGGATCCAAATGCGGGAGCTAGTAGGCAAGTAAGCTGAAAGGAAAAGAAAAATATTTAATAACAACTAGGAAACAGGAAGCACAGCGATCTCTAGGAGCACAGGAAACCACAAGCATGACACGCAGCAAAGACAATGATCAGACAAAGAACTGAACTGAAGGCAGAAGTTAAATACACAAGGAACCAATCAGGTAACATGACACACCTGGGGAAGGGGCTGCGGCACAGGAGGACAGAGGACAACACAAGGAAAACACAGAAGAACAAAAGTAGAGTCCAAATCAAAAGTCCAGAAACTCAGGACCATAACAACGGGCATTGTATCCAAATATTTATCTCTACATAGTCTGTCTAATCTGGTAACATCTTGATAATGTACTCTGCGTATCATGTCACACATATGAGCTGGACACACTGTGCAGCTGCTGTTGGCCACTCACATGCCCCCAGACATGCCTGACACACATCTGCATTCTACTGAGTGCACTCTTCTGCACAATTTAAAGTTTTTTCCTACTCTGGTAGTGCAGTGCAACCTCTGAAAAAAACCCCTTTCTTAAATTTAGAAATACATCATAAACCACATGCATGCATCACATGAATGACATTCATGTGTACGGCAAAGTATGCAATTTAATATCCTGGGGATCTCTTCACTTTCACTCCACTGAGCCCATTCAATGTTCCAGCACTCCAGACATAAATGTTACATCTCCCCTTCTTCAAGCATAAAAAGATGCAGGCGTACGCGAGCCCACGAAGTCGTTGCTGCCAACACTGTCCATTACTATTGCCACGACTACTACTACTGCTGGAGGCAAACATACAAAGCAGATGTGACGGAACAATGAGAATTAGTGTATTTAGTTCTGCAGTCACACTAAATAAGATTGTTTCAGGCCTTTGTGCCATTGTACAGTTCACTAAACAACATTTTTTTTATTATTATTATTTTTATGTCATCAATGCTTTTCTCTTATTTTTTTCTCATGTATCATATTGTATAAATAGCAGAACCGACCACACTTAAGCCAGTAAACACCTTCTACCAACAAACTCTGCAGACCTTAGATGAAAAGCCAAAAGATTATCACTATTCCAGTATTATTAACAAATATGGATTGCTGACTTTTGAAAAATGTATTTTCCTGATATCTAAAATTATTGACAGTTCCGCACCACCCGCTTTAAAACAATGTATACTTGTTCCAAAATCAAGTGTGAAGAAGACTAGAACCTCTCGGAGAAGTGACCTTGTGACTCCATGCAGAATAACCTTTACAAAATCTGCCTTTCCCATCAAATCAGTCAACAAATGAATTCCATACCTGCTATGAGAGTCTACGAGACTCATCATTTAAAAAAAAAAAAAAAAAGAAAAAGTTTGAAAACTTTGCATCAAGCCATTCTATTCTGTAAGGTTCCTTTTAAATAAATGATAAAGTAAATAACGAGATATGGCATCCATCTTTTGAATCCTCAAATACTGTATGCTACAAGTTTCTCTAAATAGTAATTCAGTTTTAGGGATGTTTGTGGGGCCAACACACTGATTTCTTGGTAAAATGTTAACAAATCAACAATTATCACTGATTATTATTCATTATTATTATTGTGTACACTATATAGTTACACTGTGTAAGGATCATAGACTTAAAGAGTAGCTAAACTCCAAATCCAAATCTGTATAAAGCCTGAACTCTAATAATGAAAAGTAGGGTAAGGATAAGATTTGGGTTTGGCGTTTAGTTACTCTTTAACAGCAATTCGATTTGCTTCACTGTTCACAGGACTATACGATTTATACATATATGACAAGAATTATGATTTAAGAAAAATGTTTCATCAATTTCAACAATGTAAGACTATCCTTTTGTTTTTTTAATGTAAAAAAATCAGACAAAAGAATTGCTTAAGCAAAATTTATTCTAACCTACAAAAGTTGAAATTCACAGTACTCTGTTAGATCGACACAATGTTCTTCTTTTTTTTTTTTTAATTAAAAGAATTTCTGAGTGATTTATTCTGTATATTTCTTTTAGCAGATTGATGCAGTTGAAACGGCAGAATTCATAAACATTGTAGCGATGCAAGGAATGAACTGTTGCACCTCTAATATAGCAGAGGCTGAACAATATAGGCAACACTGTTGTTTACTGAGGTAGCACAGTATTATATAAGACAACTAGTTCTTTATTAATTCTGTCATATCACAACATTAATGCAGACAGTAAACATTAGTCTTGATGCACACAGAGATGATCAATCTAAATTTTCTCTCTTTGATTAACTGATTCCATCTTATTGATGTTGATGATGTCCTAAGTCTGTCCAGCACTGTGGATGTGTGGATGATCCCACAGAGAACGCTTTTATTTCTGTAAAAAGATACTCTGTAGACATTATTGCCATGACTGCCTGAAGGATTATTTGTGGGGATTTAGAATTAATAGCTGTATTTACGTGGGTCACCACATAGCCATATGTCTACTAGCTTGTTTGTATATAAAGAAGTTCTTCTTTAAGGATTGCTTTCTTTGCTGCTATTGGCCCTGGATATGCATCGTCAAATGGAATGATGTGATTGGTCAGCCATAAAGAGTCTCAGACCCAGATACAGCATGCATTATGTTTGTGTCTGTGTTTGTACTGGTGAGGTGGCTGTCTGCATGGCTGAGGTCAGATCAGTCCTCATAACACCATCTGCTTCTGTTATAGAGAAAGAGAGATAATTGAACAAATTTTGATTGTCAGACAACAAAAACAACCCAGGCTTTATGCTGTCTCTTACATGTATGTAGATAACACCATATTCAAAATGTGTAACTCTGTTATGATTCATACATGCAGAATTGGCTCTATTTAAAAAAACAAACAAAAAAAAACCCCCAAAAAAACCTTTCCTCATAACAGAATGAGTGACCAATAGGAGATCACAGTATGGTATTCCCAGGCAGCATAATGCAGTGTGAGCAGTCTGATTTGCTGGTGCCTTTTTTTTCATGAATGAGATCAGTAAATGACTGGGCTCCTAGAGGAGCTGGGCTCACTGGTCAAACGAATGACATGAATGACTTTATGTTGCTATGGAGAGAAAGTGTCCTGCCTGCTGCCTGGGAGACACTCACACAGAGACAGAGAGGGAGGGGGCTGCAGTCACTGTTAAACGAAAAGTGACAAGAAAAATGAACAGGAGTTCTGTGCAGTCATGAGAACAACATATAACCCTCATTACTGATTATTTCTGTAAATCTGAATGTGATGTCAATTCTCTGGCTGACTTTAGACAGAATTAGTGTAGTGGCATTAGTATAGTGGAACGCAAAATCCAGAGGGTTGAACTGGGCTTAAGTAGTAGATGGTAGACTGGTGATGACATGCAGCTGAACAGGCCCACTCCCAACTCCACACACCTGACTCCAACTCTGCAATTAGACCACACACACTGGGCGTTTCTCAGTTCACATTCTTGTCTGTTCTTGTGTTCTTGCAGACTCGTGAAACGTCATCAGTTGCAGCCCAAGTCCTGTTCCAATTCAAAGTTCACATCTGACCAAGTTAGGTCCAAATTCGGATGTGTTCTTGCTCCGCCCCTTTTAGCGAGGATGCATCAGTTGGTGACTTATGTGGACTTGGAACAGCCAGGTATCCCAGCATCCATTTCGCACCAACCAGTGGCAATGGCGGCAACACCGGAGGAGAGAACTCATAACTGTAAATCTGATATATTAGCCCATGAAAACGAGAACGAGGGTTAGGGTTAGTTGTAAGTTATAGTAGTATGCGAGTTGTAGTAATAATTATAATATACACTACTCACAAAAAGTTAGGGATATTTGGCTTTCGGGAGAAAGCCAAAAAAAAAAAAAAAAAAAAAAAAGTTAAAAGTTCAGTTAAAAAGTTCACGCTACAGTGATATTATATCATGAAAGTAGGGCATTTAAGTAGAAGCATACACTGGTGATTTCCTTATCTCAAACAATTTATTGAAACAAAAGCCAACAACAGTGGTGGATATACCACAACAAAAAATGTCAATGTCTCAATAACTTGTCATGTGCCCTTGAACATCAATTACAGCTTGACAACGACGTCTCATGCTGTTCACAAGTCGACTTATTGTCTGCTGAGGCATGGCATCCCACTCTTCTTGAAGGGGGGGCCCTCAGGTCATTGAGGTTCCGGGGTACAGAGCTCCGAGCCTCTACATGGCAACTCAGCTGATCCCATAGGTTTTCTATGGGATTCAGGTCTGGAGAAAGTGCAGGCCACTCCATTTGAGGTACCCCAGTCTCCAGCAGCCGTTCCCTAATGATGCGACCTCGATGAGCTGGAGCATTGTCGTCCATGAAGATGAAATTAGGCCTGTGTTGTTCATGCAGGGGCACAATGACTGGATTAATGATGTTATTCAGGTAGTATGGGCTTGTCACAAAGTGTAGAGCAGTTCTGTACTGACTAGACACACCTGCCCACACAGTAACACCACCACCACCAAAGGCTCGTCTGGTGACAACAGTGGCTGATGCATAGGGCTCTCCTTGACGTCTCCAACATCGTTGGCGGCCATCATTTCTGCTCAACATGAATCGGCTTTCATCAGAGAACAGCACTGAGGCCCACTGGTCCCTCGTCCAGCATAAATGCTCCCTGGCCCATGCAAGACGATGACACCTGTGCCTGGTGGTGTGGTCAGGTACCCTTGCAGGTCGTCTAGCACGCAGACCATGCTGATGTAAACGGTTTCGAATGGTCTGACGTGACACTTGGGTGCCTCTCACCTCCCTTAAACGTGCCTGGAGTTGAGTGGCATTCATCATCCGGTTCCGCAGGGCACTGTTCACAATGAAGCGGTCATCAGTGTGGGATGTGGCCAAAGGATGTCCACTTCTATGCCTTTCTGTGACTCTTCCAGTCTCTCTGTATCTCTGTTGCAACCTGCTGATGACACTCTGTGACACTCTAAGCTCAGTGGCCACTTCCGTCTGAGAACATCCTGTTTGAAGCCTCACAATGGTGAGGTACTGTTGATCAATTGTTAGGTGTCGTCTTGGTCTCATGATGTCAAAATGTGAACAGCATAATGAGGAGGACTGTTTAAATACCAATTCTAATTGAACCAGGAAATTTATTGGTCGATTCATGGATCAAACACCTGTTGTGAATTTTGCCGTTAAACTCCTTGTTAGAGAACAGCAACTTGTGCAAAAAGTACTGAAACATTGAACAGTTGGACATGTGCATTCAAAAGTTTACAGAAGGTCACATTAAGTTCACCTGTAAAGGTTATAATGCATTTTAGGTTCATCCTGAAATTTCACCCGAAAGCCGAATATCCCTAACTTTTTGTGAGTAGTGTATAATCAATCAAATCAAATCGGGGAAATCAAATATGTATCAATAGTACCTCTCTGAGCTGTAGGCTGTAATTTATTCAAATTAAATTTGCTAAATTAAATGGAATTTATTTATGAAAATGGAGGAGGCAGAGTAGTGTTTCTAATATATATATATTTTTTATTATCAACACTACAGGATATATGGTTATATTAAATATTGCCAAGACAGATGAGATGGAGAAGTCATCAAGTTCAATGCTGTTCCAATTGCAGAACGACCGTCCGTCCTCCAAGTCTGTAGTCCCGAGTCGACCTCATCAAGTCCAAACCTTAAAAGTTCGCAAGTCCAAACTTGGTGAACTTGGTATTGAGAAACGCCTTCAGAGTTCATTTTCATATCATAGTGGCATGAATCAAAATCAATTGCTGGATAAAAGGGAGGAAAATTATATCTAGTTCAACAGTACAACTACTTGCTGTGGGAAAAGATTAGCAGAAACTACCTACATTTTTTAGATATTACACTAAAGATGTAAAATAACTTTTACAGTCCATTGTTATAACCCAAAGTTATTTATATGTGTATGTGTATGTGTTTTTGTTGTTCCCCCTCCCTGCCTGCAGGTGGGGTTGCTCATCCTGGTGGTATTTCCTTCTTTAGCTTGAGTTGCAGGTGATGGCTGCTCACCAGACGGGAGACTGATGGCGCCTGATTTAAAAGATCGATCTGTGCGACAGCTCTCCTCCTCCTCCTCCTTCCTGGCTCCCAGCCTGACCGTGCTGTTGTGCTGTGTGCTGTGCTTTCTTCCAGCTACTGTTGTGTACATAGTGTTTATAGATAAATGGTGACATATGTTAGGGAAGTCCGGGCAGCGGTGACTGTAAGGGTGGGAAACCTTTTCCTTTTGATTTCTTTCTCTCCTGTTTTACGTTAGGCAGTCAGGTAAGAGACCGGGGGCCTATTCCATCAAGCTGGCTAACGGGATAGCCTGGCTTATTTCGATAAGCCTCGCTAATTTAAGTGAGAGTTCTGTTCCATCAAAGTGGCTTATATGAGTTGCAGCTCAGTAACCATGGTAACTTAGTCAGCAGAACTAGCCTGCTCCGTGGCGGCTTACGGTCAAGCTTAGCTCAGCTGCCTGTCAAAGAATGTCTGACGGACGGAAACAGACCCCCAAATGACGGTCCCGTCATGTATACTGTTGCCATGGCATCACATATTCAATTCAATTCAATTCAATTCAAATTTAATTATGTAGCACCAAGACCGTGTTCGGAAATATAAGTTCAGACTTATTTCCCATAATGTGACCAAGCATGAATGTGTTTACTTAATAAAAATAAACATAATGAAAATCATGTGTTACCGCTGTCAGTCTCCGAAATCAACCGAATAAACAATCAATTACTCAATCATATTTTATTCATGTAGCACAAGTCATACAGCAAATGCAACAACAAGTGTTGAACATAAGAGTTAAAAAGAACAAGAGGTTAAATAAAAAAAGACGTCTTATTTTATTTCCCACCCACAATTTGTGATGATCCGCCTCTATTCTGCCCGAAGCCAATAGGTTAGTTGACATAGGTGAGGGACGTTTACAAGAACACATATTTCAGTTAATCCCAATTGGATTCATGGTCATCTCACTTTTGGAATGATCCCTTTTTATTTGGATTTTTACATGTATAATTTCAGAAAGACTGTGCCTAAGTTCTGAAATCATTTATTAGCCATTCAAAAAAAAAAAAAAAAAAAAACTCAATCATCATCATCAAGAATGAAAGCATTAAATACAGTTCAAACCATGGCTTTCTGTTGTGTTTAAATTTATACTTACTTCCTTCTCCAGTTTTTTGATTTCCATATCCCGACGGTGTCATGCCGGTTAACAATCCCGCTGGACGCGCACACTTGAGGCTTGTTCAAACGTGGCTAGAATTAGCGCTGACCTGACGCGGCTGAATCGTGTTAGTGGAACGGGTTGAGGCTTTAGTGAAAGTTGACGCTAATTCAAGCCAGGCTATATCACGTAAGGCAGCTTTCTTTAGCTGCTTTCATGGAATAGCCCTCTGTACTTTTCTGTTTGTTTGTTTTGATGGGTAAGATAAGTTGGATCATTACTTCTTGTTTTGTTTGTCATTTTGGCTGGGCTCAGCCTGACATTTGTTTTTGCTACCATCTTTTTTTTCTCTGTAAACTGAAGAATAAACCCATTTTTTTGGACTGCATTCATTGTAGCATGGGTCCTCCTTGGGAGTGGGGAAAGAGGGGAGTGACTTTATGCTATGCTAAGGTTCCCCCCAAGGCCAGGGATAACACTTTTAACTGAACTGAATCGTGACGTCCAACAATCCATTGTTGTGATGTCCAAGGAAGGCACGGCGGCATGGCACTGTAACTCCCTTGGATACAAGTTGGTGGTTGAAGATTGTAATTGTTTTTGTTTGTTGCTGGAGGAAACTTTGTTTAAACACAGGAGCAGCTGACCGCACCATGAGAAGTCAGCTTTGTTCTGGGGCAAGAGGCTGGAAGTACTGAAGGAACTTTGGATGCTCTGGATCCTATGCATGCACGTGCGTGCACACACACACACACACACATTCAAATTCATCCATTCATCGGTGAAGATCAGTGTCTTGCTCTCAAGATCAGTGAGTTCCTCAATCTGCTTATTCCTTCCAATTTTCTCCATTTTGCATTTTTCCTTTCACTCTCTCTTAGCTGATTCCAGTGTGAAGAGCTTTGAGCATTAATCAACGGAGAATCAGACTACCAAATTAGAGATGCCTGACATCTATTCCCTTCAACCCATGTGCCCGCTAAGGTCAACAATAACCCTCCACCTGCCTCCCCATACTCATCTTTTGCTGTGTGGATTTAGTGGTGAGCAATCAAAGCATTGTTCCTCAGAGACCCCACTCCCCTGGGAATCAATTACAGCAAATCTGAGCAAGCTGTCATCCTGAGGGAGCTGAAGGCACTCACACACACATAGACAACCCTGAACTTCACCTCAGGCCATACCACCACCTCATCACTCCCCCTCTGTTTTTTGACTAATGTCCTCTCCTCCTGTATAGAGCCAGACACTGACTATAAACACAACCAGAATGCAGACATCAAGCACAAACACACACACACACACACTCACACACTCACACACACACACAGTGGACAGACAGTTAATAGATAAAAGAGAAGGAGAAGGGGGTGTTTTGTCTAGAAAACAAAAGAGAGATGAAAGCAGCTTGGGTTAAACCGCCTAGGAAAGATGAAAAGAGGGGAAGAGAAAGAGAGAGAAAGGGGGAGAGAGATTTTTGAGAGAAATCCCAGTGCCCAAGAGAAGGCGTTCAAGCAGAACACAACGACTGTAGCTCCCTTATTTGCCATCAGCATTTTCCCATCCTCTCCTCATCCTTTCCCATCTCTGACCCCAACGGATACAGAGGTGCTCACAAGTGTGTGTGTGTGTGTGTGTGTGTGTGAGTGTGTGTGTGTGTGTGTGAGTGTGTGAGTGTGTGTGTGTGTGTGTGTGAGAGAGAGAGAGAATAAAATAACTCCGTTTCATAAGACGTTCCACCCCATACCTGCAAGCCGACATCTCTCGACGACTCCTCCTCCATCAGAGAAATTTCCAAACAGCTGGTTGCCCTGGTTACAGTCTTCCATGCACCAATCAGCAGACATCATTCTGGGGGTCTGGGGGGGTAAGCCGGCACATTCTGGCAAATAGCAACGATATGAACAGAGATTAGCATACATATTCAGCCGAGAACAGTAAATCCTTACTCAAATATCATTGGGTTTGTTGAAAAGACACTGCTCTGATTTATTTTTGTTGTACCTCTAATTTTGTCTACTTGAAATGCCGTTTTGCAGAAGACTAATTGTGAGATGAAACACTCGTAGCAAAAACATCACAAGCCTTCAGTGATGTGAGCTACATTTAAATGTAGTCCATTTTTACTGACATTTGGGGTACACTCATTTTGCAGATTTACAGTGCGGTGTAATGAGTGCATCATGCTGGATGTTTGTGCACAGACTGCAAATGTCAGCCATTTCAATACATATTCTGCTCAATCAATTATACATTTTCATTATTTAGCTGAATCTAATGATGTTAAAATGATCACATTAATTTGTCAAAGAAATCTAATGAGATAGGGTCTCAACATTCATGTTGGGACTGAATTTCGTTTTGATCAGTTGATATTTGACTGTGGGAGCAGTGCTCCCTCTGCTGGTGGTGGGCTTGTGCCTAGTGGTTTGTCAGTTTGAATGACAGAGCTTCAGTCAAGCAGAACAGTCTCTCTCTCCCAAATGAACATAGCAGGATGGTTGGAGTGGCATCCATTCTTATGTGTATGGTTGCTTTGGTACATTAGCCATTTCACATTTACAAACACTTTTCTTCTCTGCTAAAGTTGGTCCAAACTATGACAGCTGGTAGCATTTAAGAGGTTCTAAGTAAAAGCTACACTATATTACCAAAAGTATTCGCTCACCTGCCTTTACTCATACTATGAACTGAAGTGCCATCCCATTCCTAACCCATAGAGTTCAATATGATGTCGGTCCACCTTTTGCAGCTATTACAGCTTCAACTCTTCTGGGAAGACTGTCCACAAGGTTGAGGAGAGTGTTTATAGGAATTTTTGACCATTCTTCCAAAAGCGCATTGGTGAGGTCACACACTGATGTTTGTCGAGAAGGCCTGGCTCTCAGTCTCTGCTCTAATTCATCCCAAAGGTGTTCTATCGGGTTCAGGTCAGGACTCTGTGCAGGCCAGTCAAGTTCATCCACACCAGACTCTGTCATCCATGTCTTTATGGACCTTGCTTTGTGCACTGGTGCACAGTCATGTTGGAAGAGGAAGGGGCCCGCTCCAAACTGTTCCCACAAGGTTGGGAGCATGGAATTGTCCAAAATGTTTTGGTATCCTGAAGCATTCAAAGTTCCTTTCACTGGAACTAAGGGGCCAAGCCCAGCTCCTGAAAAACAACCCCACACCATAATTCCTCCTCCACCAAATTTCACAGTCGGCACAATGCAGTCTGAAATGTACCGTTCTCCTGGCAACCTCCAAACCCAGACTCGTCCATCAGATTGCCAGATGGAAAAGCGTGATTCATCACTCCAGAGAACGCGTCTCCACTGCTCTAGAGGCCAGTGGCGGCGTGCTTTACACCATTGCATCCGACGCTTTGCATTGCACTTGGTGATGTGTGGCTTGGCTGCGGCTGCTCGGCCATGGAAACCCATTCCATGAAGCTCTCTGCGTACTGTACTTGGGCTAACCTGAAGGTCACATGAAGTTTGTAGCTCTGTAGCAATTGACTGTGCAGAAAGTCGGCGACCTCTTTGCACTATGCGCTTCAGCATCCGCTGACCCCTCTCCGTCACTTTACGTGGCCTACCACTTCGTGGCTGAGTTGCTGTTGTTCCCAAACGCTTCCATTTTGTTATAATAGAGCTGACAGTTGACTGTGGAATATTTAGGAGCGAGGAAATTTCACGACTGGATTTGTTGCACAGGTGGCATCCTATGACAGTTCCACGCTGGAATTCACTGAGCTCCTGAGAGCGGCCCATTCTTTCACAAATGTCTTGTTTCACAGTCTGCATGCCTGAGTGCTTGATTTTATACACCTGTGGCCAGGCCAAGTGATTAGGACACCTGATTCTGATCATTTGAATGGGTGAGTGAATACTTTTGGTAATATAGTGTATATTTGATGATGCTAGGTTTTCCAGCTTGCAGATGTTGATTCAAATGTTCACTGTTCTTTTAGTAATTTCTGCACAGCACAACATATCTGCACAGTTCTCAAGTAAGTGTGACACCCTCCACAGCCCAATGACTTGTTAGTTACCATAGAAAACAACTGTAATCACTATTTTATTCTGTACCAGCCAAATGACCACAGCAAACAGAGCAATGACCATTCTACTCCACTCAAGCTCTGTGGTTTGAATACACTAGGATGATTTGCAACACTCTTGCCTCACATGAAAACTACTGTCAGAAGTGCTACTGAACAAGTGAAATGCCCTCTTCATGTAAGTGTGGCATTGTTTGTGTCGAGCAGCAGCTGATGCTTCTGCAGGCTAATGCTGTAAATAAGAACATGTTCCAAATCGTCCTACTCTTTCCATTGCCCTCACAACAAAGCTGCAGATGTTTTGGCCGTGTTTGCACGGCTGTCTCTAGCTCCAGTCTCCTGCCACAGGCCAAAGACACAAAAGTCAGGTGGGCTGCAGGCTCTGATCTGCCTGTAGGTATGAACACATGTGTCTGTCTCTCTGTGATAGAATGTTGATCTGCCCAGGAGGTCTCCCTAACTCCCAGCGCATGCTAGGATAGGTTCCATGCCTCCCATACCATTTGACCCTGCAAAGGATTAAGCAGGAAAAGAAAGAAAGAAAGAAAGTTGATAGAAAGCTGCAGTGGTGAAGTGTTATTAATATTATTATTCCTTCTCTTATTGTGAAGGTCCACTGAGAGATGCAGATACACAAGAGAGAGTTGCAGAAACACAATGCTTTTCAAAATGTACATGTTCCCTGGCCAAAATAAGAAATCTGCTTCAGCTTAGGTTATGTAAAACATGTCATATTTATCTTCATGTAACATTTTCTTTCAAACAAAATTGTAAGATTCATCCTACTGTATGCAAATGTAAAGGATGCATACAGGGCCACCCCACTGCCTGCACTGGGAAAAGCTGACCATAACCTTGTTCTGCTTCAGCCTCACTACAAACCAAAGGTGAGGAGACTACCCACAACCACACGGTCATTCAGGAAGTGGTCTCCTGAGGCAGAGCACGCTCTGAGAGACTGCTTTGGCACTACTGACTGGGATGTACTGCAGGGGTCGCACAGCGGGAACATCGAGGGGGTTGTAGACTGCACCACTGACTACATTAACTTCTGTATGGATGTTGTTGTTTCTGTAAGAACGGTGCGCTGCTATGCGAACAACAAGCCCTGGATCACCAGTCACATTAAAGGCCTCCTGAACCAGAAGAAGAAGGCCTTCAAAGACAGTGATCAGCAGGAGCTAAAACGCGTGCAGCGGGAACTCAGAGTCCAGCTCAGTGAGGCAAAGGAGCAGTACAGAAGGAAGCTGGAGCAGAAGATGCAGAACAACAGCATGAAGGAGGTGTGGGACGGGATGAAGATCATCACCCGCTGCAGCTCGAGATGGGGTGCCACCATTGAGGGGGATGGGGGGAGGGCGAACGAGTTGAACAACTTCTTCAACAGGTTTGACCACCCCATCTCACTCTCACCTCTGATCACCATGCCCCCCCACGCCCTCTTCTGCTCCCCACCCCCCACTACGAGCAGACACATGCACAGAGGAGACCCCCATACACACACACACACACACACACACACAATCACAGCAGCCCAGGTGTGTGGAGAACTGAGGAGGCTTCCCCCCAGCAAAGCAGTGGGTCCAGATGGAGTATCCCCACGACTGCTGAAGGCACCCATGTGCAAGTCTCAAGTAAGTCTCAAGTCTTAACCTTCAAGTCTCAAGTCTTGGGCAAGTCAAGTGACAGGTTATGCCAAGTCAAGTCATGTCCTGTAATAGATCAAGTCAAGTCCAAGTCAAGTCACATTATTACAATCTTACCTGCAGAATCCGGTCTTAATAAAGAGAAAATATAAGATATTAGTAACTGTCAAATAATATTATCGGCCAATTTAGTTAACCTGTTTAAAAAAATATGACTTTTTGCTTTATTGCTCTGTTTTATTAATCTGCTTTCCTATCGTCAGTCAGGCCCTACATGTCATGCACTAACTCGCCAATAGTCAGTAAGAGACTATAAATCACACTCAAACCATCTCGTATCCAGGCTTGTATCAAGCTAACGTTAGCTAAGCTAACTATCTAACAGGGTAATAGGCTATTAGCTTATTTACAAGCACTTATTTGGCAGAACGGCTCTTCAAATGACAGACAAAGTTTGACGTTGTAGCGTGGCTGTCTGAAGTCTTTGTTGAGCAGGTCTTGCATTCGGCAGTTCGCCATTTCCCTTCACATGTGTAGTTACGAAAGCGAAAAAGGACGACTCTCGGCACTCCTCCCGCTCCCGCCGACATGATGCTGACCGTCTGACATGAGGGGGTGTTCCTCCAAATATAAGGTAGGTAGTGGAGAGGGCATGACTGACTGACAGGGTCGTCATCCAATCATTACAACACCATTCCCAGCGTGCGCTCGCATGCCGGGTAATATTACAGGGTAGAGATATTTATTTTATATTTTATATTCAAACTGAAAACAAGAAATGAACAACAATCAAGTCATTCAAGTCATCGTGTCTCAAGTCGAGTCAAGTCCCGAGTCTTAAACCACCAAATCCAAGTCGAGTCTCAAGCTTTTTATGTTTGTCAAGTCAAATCACAAGTCATTAAAACAGCGACTCGAGTCGACTCGGGTCCAAGTCGCAATGACTCGAGTCCCCATCTCTGCTCTCTATAGCACATCTTCAACCTGAGCCTGGAGCAGGGGAGGGTCCCACTGCGGTGGAAAACATCATGCATCGTCCCAGTCCCAAAGAAGCCACGTCCTGCAGAGCTGAACGACTTCAGGCCGGTCGCCCTGACGTCACATGTGATGAAGACCATGGAGCGGCTGCTGCTACACCATCTGAGACCACAGGTGAGCCATGCCCTCGACCCTCTGCAGTTTGCGTACCAGGAGAAGGTGGGAGTGGAGGACGCCATCGTCTACATGCTACACCGATCCCTCTCTCACCTGGACAGGGGCAGTGGTGCTGTGAGAATCACATTTCTGGATTTCTCCAGCGCCTTCAATACCATCCAGCCCCAGCTGCTCGGTCACAAACTGACTGTCATGGGAGTAGGCTAACACCTGACGGCATGGATCATGGACTATCTGACAGGCAGACCTCAGTATGTGCGACTGGGGGACTGCAGGTCAGACACTGTGATCAGCAGCACAGGAGCGCCGCAGGGGACTGTACTCTCTCCAGTCCTGTTCACCCTGTACACGTCGGACTTCCAGTACAACTCGGAGTCCTGCCACGTGCAGAAGTTTGCGGACGACACGGCCATCGTGGGATGTATCAGCGGTGGACAGGAGGAGGAGTACAGGAAACTCATCCAGGACTTCGTGTGGTTCCAACCACCTCCACCTGAACACCTCCAAGACAAAAGAAATGGTGGTGGACTTCAGGAGGACCAGGCCTCACCCGGAGCCCATAAGCATCAACGGTGCCTGTGTGGAAATGGTGCAGACCTATAAATACCTGGGAGTGCAGCTGGATGATAGACTGGACTGGACAGCCAACACTGAGGCTCTGTGCAGGAAAGGACAGAGCCGACTGTACTTCCTCAGGAGGCTGGCGTCCTTCAACATCTGCAGAAATTGCTGCTGATGTTCTACCAGTCTGTTGTGGCGAGCGCCCTCTTCTATGCGGTGGTGTGCTGGGGAGGCAGCATCAAGAAGAGGGACGCCTCACGACTGGACAAACTGGTGAGGAAAGCGGGCTCTGTTGTGGGCACACAACTTGAGAGCCTGACATCTGTGGCAGAGCAACGGGCGCTGAGCAGGCTCCTGTCAATCATGGACAATCCACTGCATCCACTGCACAGCGCCACCACCAGGCAGAGGAGCAGCTTCAGTGACAGGCTGCTGTCACTGTCCTGCTCCACCGACAGACTGAGGAAATCATTCCTCCCCCACGCCATGCGGCTTTTTAACTCCACCCGGAGGAGATAACTCTTGCAATGCACTTGTTTAAACTCTTGAAATACACACTGCACACCTTGCACACTTGGACATTATTTAATCAACCACTTATTTGTTTATTAGTAGTACTTACTGCAGGCCTTTTAAAGTGTGTAGTACTTACTGCAGACCTTTTAAAGTGTGTAGTACTTACTGCTGGCCTTTTTTTTTCTGATGTCTTTCATTTCGTATTTTGAATTTGTGGATACTGCTGGAAGATGTGAATTTCCCTCGGGATGAATAAAGTATCTATCTATCTCTATCTATCTCTGTCTACTGAGACAGGCTTGGATCGTGCTCTCCCTGAGATAATCTTGACAACAGCTGCAAGCAGGACACATTTTTCCTATATTATTTCACATATCAGAATGTCCTGTGGGCAGAATTTTTTTTTTATTTCAGGCCAACACTGTTATTTTGTCATAAACCAGATATCAGCCCATAGTGATGATATTGTTGTGCATCCCTAATCACAATATTTTTTTCAAAAGGAAAAGAGGCATGGGTTCTTAACTTTCACCAGCCTCTGCACATTTCAGTGTATACAGGCATCCACTGGTCAGAAACAGCATTTTTGTTTTCATGCACCACAAAGAGCCCCTGCACAGGTACCTGGTTTGCTATAGGTCAAAGCAAAGACTTCAGCTTAATGTGTCCAGTAGATGTCAGCATAAGACTGGGTACAGACGCAAGATTCAGTCGTCTACAATGACCCATCTCAGTTTATCAAGCAGTCAATTCTACTAGATTAACAATCCTCAGAAATCATCGGTGAGAAAGACAACTAAAGCAAAGCAACTAAATTTACAGCTTGTCCATGGGGTGCACGTGTGTGTGTGTGTGTGTGTGTGTGTGTGTGTGTGTGTGTGTGTGTGCATACTTTATATACTTTTTAAAAAAATTTGTCTATATTACAGTCTACATTTAGGCTACATCTACATTTACAGTCTACATCTAGTTGTTTTTACTTATCTGTATATATCTGTGTATAAAATTCTGCAGTTCCTCTGTTTAATTTAATACTTTTCATAGTTTTTATTTCACACTTGCTTTGGCAATGAAAACGCCTGTTTCCCAGTAAAGTCTCTTTCGATTGAACTGAACTGAGACGGGGAGAGAGAAATTATCTGCCCATCATCATTTTTTTTTTTTTTTTTTTAACTTGATTAGTGAATGCGTGTGGGTGTGTGTCTGTGTCGTCCCCCACCTGTCCGTGTGTGTGTGCGGGGCGGCAGGTCTCTGAGGCTCGTGCTGCTGATCCCTCTCTGCTGACGTCAGGAGAAATGGCGGACCAGGATGGCAGCGACGCATCTCCTCCCGAGTCCCAAGGTGAGTTGTCATCGTCAGCAAAGTTTTACTCAACAATTTTTTTGTGAGAAATTAAGCATTATGTGAATGATGATATGTCGATGAAAACGTGGCAGTAATTTTGCTTTCTCTCGGTGTTTGAGCGCTGACGAGAATGAAGAGATTCTAAGTAGCGCAGACCGGTCACGGGAATTGGATTAACTCTCAACCGACTCACCGAACCGGTTGATTTACGCTTGTCAAACACGACCTGTTTCTCCAAACTACTCGGAAATGTCGTCCGTTTTACTCGTTTTACTGTCGACGCTCAATATTTTCAGCTTTTCCCAAGCAGGTGCACACCTGTTGCTGACATTTTGTCAACTTGTTCATGCCCGCTGCAGTTGCAGTTGGCGTGACAGGTGAATTTATGGAAATTGCCAAAGGCTGTGCTGCGCATGACACAAAATCAACTTGTCTGTGTGTTTTCGTGTGAACCTCATGGTGGGCCACCGGCACAGTATCCTAACAATGGCTGTCAACGCCGTCAGGTTTGGAGTGGCTGAGTCACGTTTGAAGTCGTTGTAAAATATCCGATAACCAACTCATTTACATAACACATTTAAATAACATATCTATGGATACATTCCATTTGATATCATTTCTGTATGCTGGCCCCCTTCAAGTCACAATAAAAAAATCACAGTCTGTATTCCTAGGATTGCGTATAAAGGCCATTAAGGGTGAAAAAATATATGGAGAGGGGAGTAATATTCCGAGAAAGAAAACCTCAGAATTTCCGAGATAGTGATACATTTACGAAAAAACTAACACAACCTATGATTAAAAAAAAAAAAAAAAAATCAAAGTCACAAATTTACGAAAAAAACAAAACTTGTAGGCCAAGGAAGCACATGGCTTGACTTTGCGTGGCTGGATCAGACACTGCAAACAATGCTGCCTGCAGCTGATGACCTCATCAAACTCTACTTTGACATGGGATTTAGTTAGAAGGAGATCCTGCTGATTTTAGCCCAGAATCACAACATTGTTTTCTTCTGTACAGGCCCAAGTCACAGCAATGTCTAATGATAATATTGTGATTCTTGGCTAAAATCACTAGGATTTCCTTCTTACTAAATCCCATGGTAGAACAAAAACGATTTTCTTTGAGTTTTTTTTCCTTATGAATTTGCAGTTGTTAGGCTATAATCTCAGATTTTTTTTTTTTTTTTGGTTTGTTTTCTCATAACTTTGAGTTATGTTTTCTCATAACTTGACAATGTCTGAGTTTTTTCTCGCAGATTTGTGACTTTACATGTTAGAATTTCCAGGGTGTTTTACTGAACCACACTTCCTTTGTGCAATACTCTGTAACAGCAAGGCATTTAAGGTGCCATAAAAGAAATGAATTGCGATACCCAGCCATGCTAAAGAAAGTGCTGCTATATGGTGATGGTGACCACAAGGGAAGGGCAGGTGGTAATGTGAAACCATATAAACAGTTTAATATATTAATGGGAACCCCTTAATGGGTTGAATTATACTTGAGGGGCCATTAACATACCTGTTATGCTTGGAGGTCCAAGAATAACATATGTGGGAAAAACTGGTGTTATTGTATAAACAGTATAATGAAAAAATTGTTCAGCTACATTAACACTAGCGGCAATAGCTGCAGTTGAATACCCAGCTAAACATAGCGTTATGTCGGCAACGTAATGGCTCAAAATTCTTGTTTTTCTGGATTTTGACAAGACCTTTGGTAAGTGGCCACTGCCTTGGTGCTTTGCTATGCATTTCTGAGTGATCATAGCAGTATCACCAGTACTTTAATGTCACTGGACTGACAGCAGCTTCATCACCTAAATAAACAAGCGTGGGGTGTTTTACTGAGGCCAATAAGGCAACTACAAATTCCAGATTTTAGCTGATGCTCAGATGGTGTTATCACTTTAAGCTAGAGACTTTGGGAAGAAGTGCAGATGTGGTTACCTGTTTGATTCACCTCATAATGTTTCAGACTTAACTGTTTTCAGTGAAATTGTGTGGTGGTGGTAAATAGTGACTAACTGTAAAAATGTAAACACATTGAATTTAAATTTGAATCCCTCAGAGTTAGCAGACAAGTTTGCTTTAGGGGACCAATAAATTAGAGCTGACAAGGCAAAATATCAGGATGAATTGTGACCAGATGAAAGGTGCAAGTCAGACACTTCCCCTGTCAGTATGATTTCTCGTCTTTCTTTGCCATTAAGCTCTGCTCTGCTCTAGACTTAGGTTGATGTCCTACAGTCCCGTAGCCAGGGGCGCCGTATATGGGGGAAAAGTTAGGACAATTCCAAGGGCCCTTGCCTGACAGGGGCCCCAAAAAAAGGTAAAAACTAATATAAAATTATTAAACCATCATCGAGTAAATACATTTTTTTTTTTATGGGGCCCAAAATTCCTGGCAGCGCCCCTGCCCGTAGCATCCAACTTCCATTGGACACAAGCTTACTTTCCAGTCCTGCCACTAAATTGGTATTCTGAAGCATTTTACTTTGATATGCCTCATTTACTACATCTTCTCTTGGCACTGTGAGCTTTAACAAAACACACAATCCACTGCACTTCTGTCCACTACACCAAGTCTGCTCTCACAGAAGTGCTCTTTATATCCTGCAGGATTATCAGCACTTTTTTTTTTTTTTTTTTTTTTTTTTAATTTTTTACCCCAAATCTACTACCATTTGCCAGTCACTGTCCTGCTTTAGCTGCCCACAGTGTGCCTGCACAAAAATGATACTCTTCAAATCTTCTCTTCTCAAACAAAACAGTTTGAATTTTCTTCACTGCAAAAACACAAAATCTTACCAAGATTATTTGTCTTATTTCAAGTCAAAAATGTCTTATTTCTTTTCAAAATATCTCATTACACTTAAAATAAGACATGATCACCTCAGAAGTAACTTGTTTTTAGACAATTTGCTTGTTTCATTGGCAAAATTTGCCAGTGGAAAAAGTGAAACTTCACTTGAAATAAGTGAAAATTAGCTAGAAACAAGAAACAAATTTTGCCAATGAAACAAGCAAATTTTCACTTGTTTCAAGCAAATTTTCACTTGAAACAAGAGACAATTGTCTAAAAACAAGTTACTTCTGAGGTGATCATGTCTTATTTTAAGTGTAATGAGATATTTTGACTAGAAATAAGACATTTTTGACTTGAAATAAGACAAATAATCTTGGTAAGATTTTGAGTTTTTGCAGTGTTCTTGTCTCTATCCATTGTCATTCAGGGTTGCAACATGTCACCTTCCTACAGTTAGCTGTTGACAGGCTTTTCTAAAGCTGTTGGAATTTCTTCCACAACTTGGCTCAAAGTTTTGTTTGCCAGTTTCCTCTTAGACATGCTAAATGCCACTGGATTCACTTGGCTTGACGCTCATCCCAGCCCCAATGAGGTTATAATTTGGTGTGTTGAGCCACCTGTTGTTACAAGATGCTGTTGTAGTCTGAGGCTATATGCTCCATATATGCTGATTGGTGGGAGGTGCATGCCCTTCTTGTAGACCTTCCTCACCTACCACCCATTGATGCCCTAATGATCACCTCTGTTGCCATAGTGAAAGCAAGAGGGGAGAATTACCACCTTGTCATAATTCCCATTTCCAGATGGTACCATACTGTAGGAGGTGCTACTTTGCCATCTACAAAAATGTCTAACATTACAACAGGTGTGTTCATTGTTAATGGAGATAGTGGGGAAGAGAAGAGGGAGACAGAGTAAGGGAGACACATGCTCTCACACACAGCTACACACTTAACAGGGTGATGTGTGAGAAGGGTGTATTGCTTACCCTACCCGGTCAAAGTCTGAGTGTTGGATTACAGTATTTCTCTGGGCTGTGGGGCAAAGATCAGATTGTGCTTTCATGTGTGTTTGTAGAGTATATGAATACATGCAAGGGACGAGGCAACAAAAGCAGAGGTCTTTAGATTTTGAGAATAAATAGCCCAATCTCCAGTCTTAATGTACTGTGTATAAATAAAGATGATGTGCATGTGAGTGCTTCCTTGAAACTGTATACTAAGCATCATGCTTCATCATGCGTCAAGCTCTTGCTGAAGTCTTGAGAATGCATTTATGTTCAGTGGACATTAGGCATAGCATTTGGCCTTATGACTGGTTTAGTGGCACTATATTAGCTTCATTTTATACCACGAGAATCAAAGAAGATCTGTTAAGTGGTATGAAACAAATGAACTTTGTTTTATATGTTGGCCAGGCAACACATGCATGGAACAAAGTGGAAGAGTAAAAGAGGTTTTAGCCAAGATGTTTAATGCTAATGCTTACATCCTTAACGATTATGCTGCTTCTCTTTCTGAGCCACTGTGTCTTGGTGGCATTAAGACATAGTGGAAGTTGCTTAATCTCAGTTTGTATTTAGTGTGAAAATGAGATAAGAGTGCACACATGCTCAGGCACACACAAAACAGAAGAAAGTTGCTGTTCTTAAAGGACCATACCAGTGATTTTACATGTTTAACATAATATCTACAATATGTATTTTGAAATTGTAGCAAATGGGGCAAACATTGATAGTCATTGGTATGGTCCTTTCCAAAGGCATGGTTTTGTACTGGTATTGTGTGTGATGTGTCCTGCCAAAGGACATGCCTCCAGTAACTTGTTCCTGGTTTGTTCCTCCCGACCCCACCTGCACACTCACATGGCAGTTTGTACCTCCTGTGGGTCTGTGCCAAGTCAAACTTAGAGCTCAGCACATCTCCTCACTTCACCTTCCTTGTTTTTCTTTCTCATCCTCTGTGCACGCTGTATGTGCATGTCCCACACAGGTATATTAACCAAGTACAGCTTAGGTTGGACCACTGCAGTGCAATTGCAGCATCAGTTTCATGTGTGTGAGTCACAGGCTAATCTTGCACCACCATTCAGATAGAAACTTTTATTGTGCTGTGTGTTTGTTTCCTCTGTCATCTGTTTCCATGCAGAGCTGTTAGGTATGAATGGAAAGATTTTCATATACAACCACAGCATCTAAAAGCACTGTTGGGCCTTTAAGTGGGAAATGGGGAGGAGCCCCAGACCATGTGCTCTGTGAATACACTGCTTGCACAGAGGCAGATGCAATGCATCATTATTTGACTTGGTGTGTGTGTTTGTAATATCTGTGCCTAGCCTGTGCTCTCCTGCTCTCACTCCCCTGCGTCATTGGTTCATGCGCTGCTTTCGTCAGGAAAACCCTCTGCCGGTACCGGTAGAGGCTCACTTTCCACTGCTGGATCCGCACTGAATATTTTAACGACCCCACCACTGCCGTCTACAACTGCTGTGTCTGTAGGCTTGCGTGTGTTTACCTGGACACCCAAGTTTGCATCAACAGGACACACCTAGCAAACGAGATTTTAGAAAGGAGAAGCAGCCACAGAGAAAGATAGCAGCAGCAGGAGCTTCAGCTGCTCCTGAAAAGGGAAACAAGGGGGGGAAAGACAAGTGCAATCCCTCCAGCTCTAGATCGGTCCAGTCTTGTGGATTAAGTGTCCTTTCCTAAGCTTGTACAAGACCTCATCCTCAGAGGCTCCATCTCTCTCAGACTGTCTCTCTGTGTTGCCTGGCATTGCTGTCGCAGGCTGCATGGGCATGGCACAGTGAACTCCTCTCCTTTGCTGCATGTCTGCACTCTTCCATCACATCACTTTTACCCTCTAGTGTATTTTGCCTATTTTGTTTTTCCTTCATCTTTTACTCCCAACATTCTTTTGCTCGTTTTCTATCTCTTCTGCTCTCTTCATTCTCCTCCCTCTTCTCTCTCCTGGCTCTCAGACAGAGCAGTGTTAGCCGTTAGCATCAGTCCTTAACCATCCAGGTCTCCACTGCGAAGAAGGCTTTGAGGTGGCTCCCAGCCATCGCCAGTCTCCTCCACTGTCCTCCACTCACCTGCTCCCTCCCACCCACAGCTGCAGGGTGGGATGGGCAGGGGTGGGTGAGTTAGCCTGGGGCTAGTGGGTTAGCAACAGGGCAAGCTATGCCAGATAGTAAAAGACGAGTAGGAGGAGGAGAAGGTGGAGGTGCCGGTGGAAGCAGAGGTGGAGGTGGGTGCCCACGCAACAAGGAGAGGCTTAGGAAGGGAGGCAGTCGTTCGACTGTCCTTGCCCTCTTCACTATCACAGAGGAAGAGGAGGGACAGAGACGCAGAGAGGCATGCAGGAAGAAGAAAAGAGGTATGGGTGCACATTAAAGGGCATGCTGTGGTGTATTTTTAGCTGTAAAAGCATTGTTTGAACTGTATTCCTGCAAGTGTATGCCTGTAAGAGACTGTGTGTGTGTGTGTGTGTGTAAGGTGGGTATCAGTATTTAGGACAGAGAATGGCTACCAGCTAAAGAAACATGTTTTGTTTTTTGTTTTGTTTTTTTTGTTAAGATTATTTTTTTGGCATTTCTGCTTTATTTGACAGTCCCAGTGGAGATAGACAGGAAAGGCAGGGGATGACATGCAGCAAAGGACCTGAGGTCAGATTTGAACCCTGGTCGCTGTGATTGGGACTGAGCCCTGTTACATGGTACACGCTCTTTACTGATGAGCCACCAGTGGGCCCCAAGAAACATGTTTAAGTAGTCTTGAGAGCAGACCCTCTGGTCCAACAGACAGACCCAGTCATTACTCTGGCCGCACCATGAAACAGTTGGCAAATGTTTGTATAGTGTTGTGGTTACTGTATCTCCATGTGTTGTCCAATCCTGTGCGTTATTTAAATCTCTCAACCACCTTGGCCAATCAGAGCGATTGTACAGCGAGCGTTTGTATTCAGTGACAGAGAGAAGCAAATGTAGGAGAAAAAATGTAGGAGTGTGTTAAAGATTCATATTTGTTCAAAATAATCACTTTGGTTTTCATCCAGTCACACTGCTGTGTTCTGCCAGATGTTGCTCAGTTTTGCAACAGACACTACATGTTACCAGTAGATCACTGATAAATGCTCAGGATAAAGACTTGCATATTTCTTTTTTCTTACTGTGAAATGTGTCTAATGTGAGAATGTGGCTTAGTTTTGAGTTACATTTTATGTAGACCCTCAATATTATTAATATGCCTACAACTCACAAGAAAAGTTCGATGTGGCTTGGACCTTTGCTGGGGAGGAACTTTCTTTTTTAATTGAATGTGTCTGCAGAGAGAGCGAGTAATAGACATTGAAAATGTGGAAAAACAGCACATCTGAAGTGCTGAGCCTGTGTGTTTGTGTGTGAGTGTGTGTGAATGTGTGCCTGGACCCGGGAAAGTGAAATAATGTGTTGTGTTGATATGTTCTGCCAGTGAGGTTTAGAGCAGGCTATTGTGTTCTGAGTGTGTGTGTGTGTGTGTGTGTGTGTGTGTGTGTGTTTGTTTTTGTGTGCACATTTCTTAAGCAGCTATTTGCCCGTGTGGAAGGAAAGTCTTGTCGACCCATGAAGCTCAGCTCTCCAGAGACAGGTGGCTGCCAGGTCTGATGAGAAGGTGTGTGTGTGTGTGTGTGTAGAAATCAGCTGACAAGGCAAGATTGGGTCAACCCAAGGGCAGCAGATGAGAGTGAAGGAGTGGGTGTGATGCATGGCTAAGTGCAGCAGTCACTCACCAGGACAGCAGGTGTTGGTTGAATGTGCAACACGTTAACGTTCAGATTTCCTCTTGCTTTTACTCACTGTTTTGGGTTGTTTTCAAAAATGAAACCCTAGATGATTGATTAAATAATTTGGTTACATTAATGTAGTTATTTGTTTCTCGTAACGCAGACAGAGTGTTTGGTATGTCTGAAGCAATAAATCTTTCTCATAGCAGTCATTTTGACATGAACAAGCAGGCTAAACACAAGTTTTACTAATGACATTAAAGAGGGTTCCATCCCATAGATGTAAATGGAACGTAACTTTATTGCAGGTCCTCATTGACACCTGTGTTTAGCGCGCTGTTTTGTGTCAAAATGGCCGCTGTGAAAAAGCTCTATTTGTTCCCTAATCAGTCAGAATGAGGGGTAGAAAAGTGTTGACTTTCAGTGTGCACTTCAGTCTAGTTTATGGCAGCGTTCTGCTCTGTCTGTCAGACTTGGGATGAGTGTCTCATGCTGTTGTAAGGAGGTGTGGGGAGTGGAAGAAGCTGGGTTTTGTGGGTAGTGTAGTATTAAGAATGCAGTATGCAGTAAAGCTGATGTTATTGGCCGTGTGGTTTGTCCAAACGTGGGTAAGCTAAACAGGACTGTAAAAGAGAGTACATTTTTTTAGGTTCCTCCTAAATCCAGAGCTGGCTCGCCAGGAAGCAGAAATCTGGCTGACTGGAATCTGTAAAATATGACACGTGTTTTGTTTTTGTTTTTTTTCATCTGACCAGTCCAGCTTTGGTAGCTTTGATTGCATTTTGTTTGAGTGTCGTCCCTAGATGTTTGGGTGCCCCAGGAAGGCCCTTGAGGCCCTTTCACTTTACCACAACTAGATAAATGTAGGTCCACATCCCTAAAACACAAAAAGATTAACAACCTATGTGACACAAACCCGTAAGACTTTGTAGCATTTAATGTATAAAAACGATATAAATATAGTTTCCTGGTACTTTTTTGTAATGTTTTGTAAACTGATAATTTAAGCAAAAGTTCTGATTCTGTAGTTCAAATTTTCTCAGGCTGTTTTTTTTTTTTTTTTTTTAATTAAGTTTTCACTAATTTCTTGGTATTCTTGGAACTCATGTTTTTGTCAGCTGAGCTTTCAAAAACAAACAAACAAACATAAAGCATGAGGTTCATTGTGTGGGCTCTGGATACTGTGCCTGATCTGTGCAGAGGGCCTGAAGGCTTAGAAGAACTTGCTAAAATGTGGCAAATTGGGATTGTGACTTCTGTGTGTCTTGATGTCTCCCTCCATCAGCCCTCTCTCATCTCTTTCTTTTTAGTGCACCCTCTCTTGCTCTCAGTGATATGAGAACTGGAGTAACAAAGACCTTGATTGAGGATGGTTTGATCTTTGGCTTTGGGATGCCGGGGGATGATCAAAGATGATTTTTTTTTTTTTTTTTCTAATCTCAAGTCATAATTGCAGTCCTCAGGCAGGCTGTCTCCATCTCCATCTTAAAAAAGGTCATCTGATTATTTTTATTGTATGTTGAATTTTATTTTTCTGGTGTTATAGATGATTACCATCCTCATGCAAAGGGTTTTACATTTTCCTCAGGAGGGCTAGTATACACTAGAAGCACAGCTAAGCCATGAATAATAGAGAGGAGGAGACAGAGGCAAAGGCAAGACAGGAAGAGAGGAGTTAGAGCTCTTGTAGCAAGCATGATCTGAAGTATCAGGTAACTTCTGAGTTGTGCAGCCTTTTTCTTTGTTGTAAAACGATGATGTGATAGTGCTTTGTGTTTGTTTCAGAAATGCCAAGTTTGCCAAGATACAGACCAGTGTAGAGCACTAAGCTTGGAAGATACTAGTGTCAGTAGCCTTTGATTTGATACTGGCTCATGCTCTTTTGTCTCAGGTTTACCCTTCAATTAAATGGGCTTACTCACTTAGTTAATGAAGTAGTTATTCACCTTTATGTCAATGTTTTGTACAAATATCACTGGAGTTTCAGCTGAGTGCAATTCAAAGAATATTTTTGAGTAGTACTCCTCAGTAGTTTTATAAGGCTGAAAAGGAGTTACAGGGGCTAACTTGCTCTGTGTTTGATTCATATAATAGGAAGTGAATAGTAAGTTTTTATTGATTTATTTTTTGATTGCCTTAGCGGAGTATTGAGGGTTCACAGAGGATGACAGAATGAGAGTAAGAACTTGAACTGAGCTGTATCCCATAAATATCAATTAAAAGAAATATCAGTATTACAGTGTTGGGCATCTGCAATTTCCAAATATTTATAGGCCTAGTCCAAGACTGGAAAAAGCTGTATAGACAACATATCTGATTTTTTTTTTTTTTTTTTTTTTGTTAAGCTCCAGTGCAGGGCACCCAGCCCTCAGGCACCTGTCACCCTGGTCAGAGTGTGCACCATGGGGCTCCAACGAAAGGAAGCCCCCCTCCCCTGGCCCCATGCCTCCACCGGCTGGAGCTTAGCTTAGCTTAGCATTAGCGACAGCTAATCCTCTCAGGCACACACTGCTAGCCTGCTACCTACTGGCTAGGACAGCACAGCATTAATCGCTAACTCTGACCATTTAATCTGACTGCCGATGAATGCAGATAGATTGGGGGTGGGGAGCACACACACACACACACACAAACAAACCAGCAACAGAGGAGGGAGTGACAGATTAAACAGTCACACACTCCCTCTGTCTCACTCTCTCTTGCTTTTACACATGCACACACAAACACACACACACAAAGAAAAGGAGAGGAGGTGGTTGGAGAGGCACCACAGTCTAACTCTCATATGCACACACACACACACACACACACACACACACATATAGTCTGTTCTCATCACCGATGACACCAACCAAACCTGACCTCCCAGTCTCCCCTCCTGCTTTTACTGTGGAAACAGTTGAGTTTTGGGTGGTTCCCTTTTCAGTGCTTTGGGATTTTTTGCTTTTTCCTCCATCCACTCATTGCACCATGGATTTGGATTTATCTTCTGTGTTGGATGTTTTCAGGAAGTAGGGAAGGTGTTCCAAACCTTCCAGTCTGCCTAGTTGCGGTGGGACGCTAGTAAGGGGGGTCAGCAGGTCCCATATTGGCATCATACACCTTTGAATCATGAACCAAAATCCAGGTAAAGACCTCCTCTTTGACCATGGGACTTATGTGTATCAGGTCTATTCAGCAAGGGGGTGTCAGATGGTAGGGGGTTGTGGTCTGTCATAAGTCGTTTTTGGATGTTGGCTGGTTTTAAGTGAAAGCAGTGAAGTGTTGGTTTGAAGGCCCTTCAGATTCATGATGCAGGTGAGCACGGAGTTGACGGAGCAAGAAACGGATGATGTGGAAAAATTTAGGTTTAGGTTAGCGAACATTTTTGAACCTTCATTTGAAAGGTCAAAGGGCAGAGGCAGTAACATACAAACAGTGGGAATACTGCCTCACCCTTGTAGCTATGTTAACAGCAAACTGCCTCTAAAACTGCTGGGAGTGGGGAATATTTTACATTAAGGTTTTCACCATCATATAACGTATGGGAGCTCCTATAGTGTTTCATTAATCACAGCTCCCAGGACAGCCACTCTTTAAGTCCATGGTATCCAAAGCATGAATCTCTTCAGGCACTTTCCCCAATCCCCATCTCTGTGTGCAGTACAAGCTCTGTTTCCGTGAGACAGTCCTGATGGAGGGCAATGCTAGCTTAGCCCAACTAAAGCCCTATGTTGCCCTGATACCCTCATTGGGAGCAGCCTCATTTGCTGCTCCCAAGCCACAGGGTGCCCTTTTGACCTGCACTGACCTTGTGTGAGCAGAATGACCCCGGTGTCGCTGCTTTCTATTGCTGTTATAACCTGTGACTAGGAAACTGGGCTCTGTGCAGCCAATGTGAAGCCCTGGACTGGCACTCACTTCTTTTTAGTTTCAGGCAGAGTAATGTTCCCTTTGTAGCACCTTGTTTTCTTCGGTCTAACTGGGAAAGTAGCAGCCCATGCACTTTACTGCACATCACTGAATCTGAATGCTGACTGTTGACTCAGTCCATTTCAGATTAAAGGGATGCAGACAGATGTTGACAGCTGTATTTTAGTAGTTTATTTTTGTTTTTGTGTGTGTGTGTGTGTGTATGTGTGTGTCATTATGTTTGTGTGGGTGTGCATGTTTTACAGTCTTGCTATCCTCATTGTACCATCTCAGTATATCCATAAATGATGACGGAGGATGTGGCGCTAAACCCTCCTTAACCCAGTTTGTCAGAAATAGCCATGTGCCGCTCGCAGGGCTTTAGATAGTGCTGTATCACACACACACACACACACACACACACAAATATACAGTTGTGGTCAGAGGTTTACATATATTCATCATGGACATAGCAATATTGGGCTTTCATTTTTTGGAACTGCTCTTTTTCCTGGGACCGATTGATTCTACAATGTATATCTTTAATAGTTTTCATTTATTTTGGGTCTTCTAAATTCAACACAGGATCAAAATTAGACATATAGGGTCAAAATTATAAATACAGCACACCTATTTGGTTTAATGTCCCTTAGCAAGTTGACCAGATGCTTTTGGCAGCCATCAACAAGCTTCTAGCATCATTCTGGCTGGATATTTGACTTGATGGCAGAATTGGTAAAGTTCAGTTAAATTAGTTGGTTTCCTGGCATGGACCTGACTTGTAAAGCACAGTCCAGATATTGTCTATGGGGTTGAAGTCAGAATTTTGGCAGGGCCATTCCAAAAACTTAATGTTAGCCTGCTTTATCCATTCCACAACCAGCTTTGTGTGTTTGGAGTCATTGTCCTGTTGGAACACCCAGTTGTGTCCAAGGTTAGTCCATCTAGCTGATGGTTTGAGATTTTGCTTAAGGATTTTGAGGTAACCTTCCTCCTTCATTATTTCATCCACTTTATGCAATGTGCCAGTCCCACTGGCAGCAAAACAGCCGCAGAATATGATGAGATGAGATGAGTTTTTTTTTTTTTTTTTTTTGTCGGGCCTAATGTGGCTACACCTCTCAATAACTTGGATTCACATACAATTGTTTGAACTGATGATCTTAGAATCTGTAGGTGTTTAGAAATGGCTCCAAGAGACATTCCTGACCTGTGTAAATTTACAATATTTTGTCTCATATCTGCACTGAGCTTCTTAGACTTTCCCATTTTGCTGTGTGTTGGTCAATCCAGTCATGTCCATGATGAGTGTATGTAAACTTCTGACCACAACTGTACCTCTGACATGGCATCAGTTGACTACACATTCTAGCAGTGTCTTATCATATCCTGCTAAGATAACACAGGCACAATTTTTGAGAAGGACTAGCTGCTAGCTAGCTAGCTGCACACATATTCAAATTAGCACATTCCTTACAAATGCTTTCCGCGCATGAAAATGAAATACATTTGTGTTTACGCTATATGCTTTCTTTGCCCTGCTTTGTATATGGTCCTTTGTTGGCTTGTGAGTGTGAATAAGGCGCTCTGTATATGTGGTTATGCGTTTACTCTCATATTTTCATATCCCTCTGGTTACCCCCTCCAAAGAAGTTGGACAGGGGTTGTGTTTCACCCCATTTTGTCTATCTATTACCATGATCTTTCACAAAAACAAAAACATAACTTTTGACCGGATATGCATTGCACATAAGAATGACCATTACATACATAAGAAGAAGCAAACCGTCCATTATCAAACAACACGAGGGCATTGAAGAGATCATCTCTTGTTTTGATGTAATTGTCCTGCTGGTTATTCCTAACCTTGGTGCAGTAGTAGAAGGGCAGCTCTAATGGTGCTGACTGGCTACATGGTATTGTGATAATCGGCTAACATGCTTAAAAGTGCCTAGAATTTAAACAGGCTTAGCTCATGTCCCATTTCAGGTGCACTCATGAAAATGTGGGCTTCTCCTGATTTAAAATATCTAGGTAATGGCACATGGGAGAAATTATGAATTTTTGGAAAATCTAACATGTGGAGCTGTCTTTGTAAGTCCCACTGCTCTTTTTTTTGCACAGCCTGTCATAATAAATTCCATACTTTTAAAAATATTTTTCAACCACACATTCTACTCATCAGTTTTCCATATTTCTATAATAACCTCCTTTCACTATATAGAATTTATGTTGTTCCCCTTTGATATATCTTATCAATATTTCTTGCTGCAACAACCCAGTTTTCAGTGGATCGTGGTTTATTTAATTTCCATCCTGTGTACTGTATTTATAAAGGATATAGTGATGTCATGGGTCATTCTGTTTTGTAAAGTATCAAAGGCAAATAAAATTGTGGGTGTGTCATCATTTTTTTTTTTTTTTTTTTTTTTTACAATAAAATTCCACTGTTTTGCTCCCCTGAAATATATCAGATATACATTTTTCATTACATATATAGCAAACTTATTCTTCACCCTTATGATTCTCTCCCATGTCCTCATCTTTTTGTGTCAGTCTTTTTTAAGGAAATGGAGTTGCCTCTTATTTGTATGGTTCAGAGCATTTCCATTCCCTTTCAGAGAAGTGTCCTAGTTTGAGCTGTCAAAGTGAGGAAAAAACAACAAGTTTTTGTGCCCTTGGCCTGTCACCACTGCCTTACTGTAGTGACCCACTCAGCATGTCACAGCACCCAGTGCATCACTCACTAGAAGTTAGGGAGACAGTAAGAGAGCGAGAGAGAATGTGTGTGAGGGAGAGAGTGTGTATGTGTGTGAGGGGGAGAGTATGTATGTGTATGTGTGTGAGAGAGAATGTGTATGTGTGTGAGAGAGAGTGTGTATGTGTGTGAGGGAGAGAGTGTGTATGTGTGTGAGAGAGAGTGTGTATGTGTGTGAGGGAGAGAGAGAGTGTATGAGTGAGAGAGAGAGAGAGGATAAGTGAGTGCTCTTTAATGCAAATTTACAGTCATATGACTGTTTGGGGAAGGTGTTCTTTTAAGTGCCACTACCAACTGATAGCTTACATTATACACATACGCACACACACTAGTGGCTCTACCTGTTACATAATGATTGATATAATTGTGTCTTTACCTGAGCCTGTGCTACTTAAATGGAAATGGGGTTTTGAGTTTGCTATGACTTTGTAGCAGCAGCACATAAATGGAGCTTCTCTCTTAATTAGCTAATGTTTTATTTGAGGAGAATGGGTGTAGAGGGAAGACTCCATTGACAAGACATTACTGTAACCTGGCCCAGCCCAGCCTTCTTTATTATTACAATAGCCATTATGTAATCCAGTTACAGCACACTTGCACCTGAGACAATACAGTCTTGTTAACACCAGTGCACACAACTTCATAGACCGCCCATAGACTGTGACACACAATGCCCTAGCAGCTATGACCTCATGTCTTTGTCTAGTGCCACTTAATGGAAGTTCAAATGTCCCAGTGGGTGGAGACACAACAGTGTCTTGGCAAGTTGGACAGCATTTCCCACAACAAGTAACAACACAAGACACATTGTCAAGATGCTGTTTAAATTTCTATTTCAGTTCTGCTGAGATAGTTTTCTCCTTGATGGTGGAAAGAACAATGCTTGTGCCATATCTTAGCAAAAATTGTCATTGCAGTCAGACAGTTGCTATGTTTACATGTGCATTGAAAACTCTATTATTGTGAGTGACCAGGCTGAGGCAGGAAATCTGATTACTTCACAACAGTTCAGACAGCTCAATGAGCAGCAGCAGGTTCTACTACCTCTCTGTAGTTCAGGGGTGTCAAACTCGTGCCACGGAGGGCCGAGAGGCTGCAGGTTTTCATTCCAACCAAAAACTCCACCAGGTGATTTCACTGATCACCCTACCTCCGAACAGAGAGGCGGGACTAATCAGTGAAATCACCTGGTGGAGTTGTTGGTTGGAATGAAAACCTGCAGCCTCTCGGCCCTCCATGGCACGAGTTTGACACCCCTGCTGTAGTTGGACTTGGAAGTGAAGCAGGTTGCAGCAGACATTGTTTTTTCATTTTCCTGCACATATGCACATGTTTAAAATGATTCAGAAATCTGAGTTAAGGGTTACTCCACCAGATATTTACCTGTCTTAACTGGGGTTCTCTCAAGCCCTTAACCGTTTATCAAAACCTGGTTTCTTGTCTACATGGCAGTTTAGGAATTCGGTAACTGCCAAGGGGAATGACCTAGTTATGAAAGTGTGGGTGTTTGTAGATTCTTTGGTTTCAGGTGAAGGATTCTCATCATTGTTGTAGCACAATTTAAACTTCAGTCAAAATGGTGTCTCTGCATGTAAACTTTAGCATGTATGTGGATTTGAAAAGGGTATCTGTCATGTTCCTGCTCAAGAATCTGTACTTGGCATCAAAAGATCCGCAGGGTGACAAGAATTCAGCAACATGCACATCAGTGCAGAAGTATTAAAGTTTTAATGAAAGTGACTGTGTTGTTTACATTTGCACTTTAGATTATATTTCACCATAAATTGCACTTTTTAAAGCAGGTATGGAATCACTTACAACATTAGAGGCAAAATACTAGTGAGGACATCAACACACATGATGTCATGGTTAGTTTGATATATGATAGTAGATATTAGGGGTGTAACGGTACATGTATTCATATTGAAAATTTCCGATACAGGGTGTTGGATTTGGTTCAGAGGTGTGCAGCACGGGTGAGTTATCACACGACTATAATAGGTAGCGGAACATAAGTTTCGTTTTCATTTATCCATATCCACCTGCAGCATGCGAACACATGCGAAACAGTAAAGGGCCGCAGTACGCCGGGGAAGCATCTAGTCTCTTGAATAAGAAGCATAATAAGCTACACCTGAAGCATGACCTGAAGCCTGAGCACTGATGTCATGGCTACGGCTATGCTACCGAAACCGCTGAGATCGAGTACGTTTATGGCAACACGACAAACAGGCTATTTCATTTGAAACAGCGTCATCCAAGTGTGAATATCTCTGGTACAAGAAAAAAAACACCCTAGTGCAAACACAGCTGATTACGGCATTCAAGCAGCTTCTCCCTATTAATTCAGATCAGGCCAAAGCTATAACAACTGCCATTGGAGTTTTTATAAATATGTATTTTATATATATTTTGTTTATTTGAAATTTTACCTATTGGAAAACTTATTTCATATATAGATAGATAGATAGATAGATAGATAGATAGATATTGTTTATAATGAGAATATTTATTGGAAAACTTATTACCAGCACTTGGCAGCAATTTTTTTTTCTATATTTTGTATAATGTTACAATAAAGTTCCTAACAAACACTGAAAATGTACCAAATCGAGACCTCAAAATTGAGGTACATACCAAACCGTGATTTTTGTGTATCGTTACACCCCTAGTAGATATATAATATAGCTCTTGTGGCACAGTGCTCTGGGCTTCGGTTTGGTATGGGCTTGGTCACACTTGGGCAATGTGTCAGAGTTCACAGTACACCAAATAATCAGCTGGTTGTAAATATATAGAAAAGTTTGATCATTTAAGAAGTTTGAATGTTTCAAGTGCACTTAAGGTTATCCCCCCAGCCACACCAGTACTAGCATAGTAGAGTCCTAATGAAAAGGCAAGAATGTAAATATGTACTTTGCTCCCGTTTTCCATGGGAAACTACAAACAACAACAGTGAGCAAGAGAATTGTATAATGGGATACATGGCTAAGCCTAGTCCACATACTCTTGTTAATATTTGAGCCTGTCTGTAAAGCCAATCTGGGTCAGAGGGAGTGATTTATTTTGGTCTGGAAGTTTCTGGGACAGATTGGTCACTGAGGAGACCTGCCTCTCTGCAGCTCTACCTCAAATTACATTCTTTTGCACTTGCGCTAAGCAGCAACACACACACATACACACAGAATAATTCTTCCTGTGTTTAGACCATATGCTTCTCTGTCCGATTTGTCTGTGGGATTTTCTTGCCCCAATTGCCATAGCTCTGACAATAGCCAGTTTAGGAGGCAGTGGTGCCCTGCAGGCAAAGATAGGGGCAGAAAACACTCTGATTTAACCCCTATGACATGCAGGCCTAGTGTGAGTCACTTGATGAGGGCAGTGGTCCTGCCATGCCCTGACTCAGCTTGAAAAAGACTACTTGGAGGAGCCCTAAAGGTGAGAAAAGCTAAAAAGTGATATTCACCCAAATTACAGCCAGAGGTGAGATGCTACCGGCAACCCTGCCTTATTTGCATAAGGTATTCAACAAAGGCTGCTCTTGACTCAGCAGTAATTTGTACTAATAAAAAAGGAGCTGCAATGGGGTTCAATCCAAGTACAATTAGACTGGCCTGCCAAACTTTTAATTAGGAATTTGCATTTCTTTTGCCAGTGAAGTTAGGCAGGGTTGCTATTTTTGCTCTGCTAATAGAAGAAATTCTGAATGAATTTGAAAATGTGTGGAAAGGTTGTCACGGTCAAGTTAATGAAAATTCAACATGTGGTCTTGGTATACCTTGAAAGTTGTAATAGCACTGGCAGAAGTCAACTCAGCTGGCAGAACACTCAATTTTGGAAATTATTACATTAGGATATATGGAATAGTAACTTAAGAATTAATCAGTGTATTTTTTTTTTCTTTTTAACAGTGTATTATCAAACAAAACCTTTTTTTCTCCTGAATTGTTCCAGATTTAATTCATCTAAGCACATAGAAATGTGTATCATCTTAACCAGTGGCTGGTCATTTTCACCAGTGCACAGTAAGAAAGTTACAATTTAAAGAGGTGATTTTATGGAAAACTCCCATTAACTGCTGGTCACTTAGTCCTGCAAGTTTTTGTTTCACTTTTACTCTTTCACACCTGATACATTTAAGGGCTTTATGCTGATTGGTTGAAACAGATCTACCTGAACAGGGCATGCATGGGCCTTAATTGGGTCAGTTGTGCAAGAGTATAGCTGGAACAGGACAGGAGGTCCTTGAAGACTGAGTAGGAAACCACTGATTTAGTCTGCTTAGCCCAGTGTTGACACTGTATGCTGCCCCCTCGAATTAGTCTGACATATTCTTGTAGGTGGAATATTTCCATTTAGACTATCTCTAGTATTGTTGTCTTGTTATGCCACTGTATATTATAGTACACCATTGCCTTTAACTATGCTATTCTGTCTCACTGGTAAACTTTGTGTTGCTTGCTGTAGCGTGATGAGGAAAGGCTTGAGGCCTGGGTCGAGGTTGTGTGGCTGTGTCAGTGCAGTGTTGGGAGATAAACTAAAGCCCCTGCTGCAGGTTTGCTAGTGCATCATTAGAAGTGAATTTATGAAGCTATCAACATCTGGAGAAGGTATGTGGTGAACTGTTTGTTTGCTCTTATGAGTAGTTAGGCACACCCTTTTTCAGTTGAATTCATGCGGCAGCCCTTAAATGACAGGCAGCAGTAACTTTCACCATACTTCTAAAGGATGCTCCTGAATGGACCCGAATTCTGAGAGTCATTTTACTTGGCAATAAAACCTGTTTTACAGCTGAGGATCATTATCTTGATGTTTTCACGGGGCATGCTCCTTGAAGCTTTTTCTAAGATAGATCCTCTTAATGGACACGTGCTCTCTCTGTCTCTTTTTTGTGTCTGTCTCTTACAATCCTCTATGTGAAGCTCAGTCAGGCCTTTATCTGCATCTGTGCTCTCTTCCTCTTACCCCCACAGTATCATGGTACTGACGCTTATCTCCTGCCCTCTCTCTTTCTAGCATCTTATTCCCAATGTAAACTGGAGGACGGCAGAGTGTCCTCGTCCGCCCATCCCAGCTCCTCAGGCTCTGGACAGACCTGCACTCCCACCCTGACTCCAACTGTGACCACTACCCCGACCCACACCACCAGCACTAGCCCAAGCAACAATGCTGCCACCAAAACAGGTATGATTTGCTGAATGCACAGATACTGTACCTTACTCTCATATTACAGTAATTTTTAAGCAAATATTCCAAAGTTGTATTTGTTTCATACAGAGTAACAAGTCAGTAACATGGTACAAAGCTACAAATGAAAATCAGTTTTTAGCTTTGTTAAACTCAAGCTTTTACTTTTTTTTCTATTTTTTTTTACATGTATTTATTGTTTTGTTAGTGTGATCTTTGCAGTGCAATAGTGAAACTACTGTTCAACACATACTTCCTCCTTGAAGCATGATTTACAGTTAGATCCATAAGTATTTGGACAGTGACACCTTTCATAATTTTTCCCTTGTACACCACAACAGTGGATTTGAAATGGAGTAATTAAGATGTGATTAAAGTGCAGACTTTTAATTTAAGGGATTGAAAAAAATATGACATTAACCTTTTAGGAATTACAGCCAGTTTTCTACATTGTCACCCCATTTTCAGAGGCTCAAAAGTAATTGGACAAACTATACATACCGTATTTCCCCAATTAATCACCCGGGCGTTTAATACACAAAATCAACTTGGACCCCGGGTGTTTAAAAGAACCAGGCGGCTATTCGCTGCAGGCCTTTATTTATTTTTGCACAGACCTGCACCAGGCCATTATTCTGATGACAGTTACTGTCCAACATATTTACAGTCGGTCGATTTAAGATTACGGTACACCCTTTTTTTCTAATGTTAGCTAGCTCTCTTATTTTAACAGAAGTGCTGCACAGTTATTGTGTGGCTAACTGTTTACTTCTGCAAAAATAAGGTGAGTAGCCTTATTTTGGGTTTACCTCAATATAATGCAAATAATTGCCCGGCGGTTATTCGGGTGGGCGTTTAATACGCAAAATGGGTGCAGACCCCAGGCGTTTGTAAGAACCAGGTAGCTATTTGAGGCCGGGCGATTAATTGATGAAATACGGTACATACATAACTATAATTATACGGATTATTTTCAATTTTTGGAGGAAAACCCTTTGCAGTCTGACTGCCTGAAGTTTGGAACCAAATTCACCAAATTCTGAGTTTCCTCCCTTGAGCTGCTCTGCCAAGCCTTTACTGCAGCTTCTTCAGCTGCTGTTGGTTTGTGGGTCTTTGGGCCTTCAGTTTGATCCTCAGCAGGTGAAAAGCACCTCAGCTGGGTTGAGGTCTGGGGACTGACTTGGCCACTGAAGAATATTCCACTTGTTTGCTAACTCTTCACAGTGAGCATGTTTACATGCATACCTTATTCCTGTATTAACCGGAATATTCGCAATATTCCAGTTGCGCACGTGTCATGCAAACACGCACCGAACCCGATTAAGGTCATATTCCGGTTGGAGAGAATTCCGAATAAGCCCCCTGGAATTATTCTGTTCCAACCGGAATATTGGGGCATGTAAACACCTTAGTCGGAAAACTCCCCGAACCGGAATATTCAGTCACGACTGCGCGAGGAATTCTGTGGCGTCTTTGTTGCTATGGTTACCTGCAAGCGGGGAAAACGGCATGGCGAACAGCAGCAAGAGCCAGGAGACTGCAGTCCACCTTCAGCTAATGAAAGACTTAAATATCATGGAGGATATCGATGGGAGAAAACATAGAAATAGTGACAGAAGAAGAAGAAAAAGAAGAAGAAGGCGAGGAAGAAGACTTCTTCGTCTGTTTTTCCGGCAGACCAGACGCCTATACGCGTACTGCTGCCCCCCGCGGCTGAGTGTCGCATTACGTCAGAGAGTGGAATACGCCGAAACACGGGGGCATGCCAAGTAACATGTAAACAGAATATTCCAGTTGCCGCGGCGCAGTTACCTTAGCCGGAATATTGAGCCGAACCGGAATATGGTGTGCATGTAAACGTACTCAGTGTGTTTTAGGTCATTGTCCATCTGCACTGTGAAGTACCATCCTATCGGTTTTGTGGCATTTGGCTGAATGTGAACAGACAGTAGAGCCCTATAAACATCAGAATTCATCCTGGTACTTCCATCAGCAGTCACATCATCAATAAACACTAGTGAGCCAGTTCCACTGGCAGCCATACACGCCCATGCCATAACACTGCCTCCACCATGCTGGACAGATGATGTGCTCTGCTTTGGGTCGTGAGCCGTTAATTTCATTCGCCACACTTTGCTCTTCCCATCATTCTGGTACAGGTTAAAGCTTTTTGTGCCTAATGATGGCCTTTTTCACTTTTATAGACAGCTCTTTGGATCACATGTTAAGGCTTCTGATAAACTAGTAACAAATGCAAATGCAAACACTTGGAATGAACCCGAGACCTTTTATGCCCTTAATTTGTCATGGAATAATTAGGGAAACTGCCTTTTAGTCGTGTCCAATTACTTTTGAGCCTCTGAAAATGGGGTGACAATGTAGAAAACTGGCTGTTGTTCCTAAACGGTTAATGCCATATTTTTGTTCAACCCCTTAAATTAAAGCTGAAAGTCTGAACTTAAATCATGTCTTGATTACACCATTTCAAATCCACTATGGTGGTGTGAAAGGGCAAAATTATGAATATTGTTTCACTGTCCAAGTACTTATGGACCTAACTGTACCTTTCCCAATTTTAAACTCTCATGTTAGTTTTTCCCCATGTGCTGCTTCTTATCAACAAGCAACAAAAAGAATTGGTGAACTAAAAGACAACTGTTACACATTTTGTCAGCATTAAAATTTCTTTAGTAATCCAGCAGACACTTTACTGTTGTTTGTGCTGCAGACTCGTTGCTCTACAACAAGATTGACGAGAGACAGAGGTTGGCCCGTGAGCGGCGAGAGGAGCGTGAGAAACAGAACGGTTTGTATTCTGCAACTTGGTATGAGTGTGTGTATGAGGGAAATAGTGTAAATTATCGTTTGGGATACTTGGTGTATCCCTCTCCCTCTTCCTCTTTGCCACTGTCGTGACTGCATTTGGCTGTAGTGAAGCGCCTGTGCCCCTAGCATTACATAAAGTCCAGGCCCAAGCCAGGCACCCCTGTTGCCATGACACCATGCTTACATAATGGGTCAGGTCGTGGGACAGGGTTTAGGGAGGCAGTTGACTGTTTTTGTGTGAGTGTGTGATGGACATACAGCAAGAGAAGGGTTATAGAATGAATGGTATACATGTTTTTTTTGTTTTGTTTTTTTTGATGAATTAGAAGTGTGTCTTTGTGTGCATGTTCACATTCACAGCACTATGCTGTGTGTGCCTCTAGCTGAAGGATTTGCATTGTGTTAAAAGCCAAAGCCTTGTCACATGACCCGCAGCTGACCCATCACACTGCTTCTGTAAGCTTGTGTATGTGTGTGTGTGTGTGTGTGTGTTTGTGTGTTAAGGCTGAACAATTAATTAAAATATTAGTGAAATCACAATATGGCTAAATGCAATATCTAAATCACAGGAGTTCAGACAAGAAAACATGTTTATTTTGTACAGCAAAAATCATCATCAAAAAAATTATCAAAAATTATCATCAGTTTTTAGAGTGAAAATGAAAATGCAAAAATTGAGTCCCACTAAAATTGGGAATCATATTGCAACATTTACCAAAATAATTGCAGTATGTTTTTTTTTTTTTTTTTTTTGAACACCTTTTCAGTATGAAGAGTGGATGTGTGTATTGGTATCCATATGTGCTGTCACTGGCCATATTGCATGTGTATTTTTACATCTACCTTAATAACTACATTAATTCAATATTTTGTGTGTGTGTGTGTGTGTGTGTGTGTGTGTGTGTGTGTGTGTGTGTGTGTGTGTGTGTGTGTGTGTGTGTGTGCGCGTGCGTGTGTGTGCGCGCATGCATGCATCTTCAGCTGCCAGGGAGGCCCAGTGGCAGGAGCGTGAGGAGCGAGCCCGGCAACACTATGAGAAGCAACTGGAGGAGAGGAGGAGACGGCTAGAGGAGCAGAGGGTGAAGGAGGACAGGAGAAGAGCCGCTGTAGAGGAGAAACGGCGGCAGAAACTGGAGGAGGACAAGGTGTGTGTGTTTGTATGTGTGTTTGAATGCCAACCCACTGGGTCTCTGTGGGTCCATGATGATTCTGGCTTTAATTTCAACATTTTAATTGGGCTCTTTATGGCTTGTTTTGTAGAGCCCTAAGATCAAGATTACAACATGTTAAAGTAATGGGTTTCACAAATAAGAAAATGGGTTTCATTGATAGAAAAAACATAGGCATGCCATGGAGGTAAATTTAGCTTTTTTATATTTGTCATGTATTTAGTTGATTAATAGCATTTTTTTATGTTCAGATGCAGGCACACATAATCAGAAAATGCAAGTACTGTTTGTGTTCAGGCATATATTTAACCTTATGCCCCACCAATATGCATCAGTATCTGTTACCTTTTCACTCAGACACCTGCAAAAGTAGATAGACATGCACAAGCTTGTACACCATTTACAAGATGGTGTGCAAGTTTACATGCACACCATATTCCTGTATTATTCAGAATATCTGCAGTGTTCTGGTTGCGCATGAGTCATGTAAACACATGCTGGACCCGATTAAGGTCATATTCTGGTTGGAGAAAATTCCGAATAAGACCCCTGGCATATGCCTGTTCTAGCCAAGAATATTGTGTGATGAAAACACCTTAATCGGAAAATGCCTCGTACCGGAATATTCAGTTACATCTGCACATGCTCGATTCACAATGAATCCTGGGGCGTCTTTGTTGCTATGGTTACTGCGAGCACGGGGAATGACATGGTGAACAGCATGGCGAAAAGCAGCAAGAGCCAGCATTTTTGGATTGAGGAGGAGACTGCAGTCTGCCTTCAGCTAATGACAGACTTAAATATCATGAAGTATATCGATGGGAGAAAACACAGAAATAGCGACATCTTCTTCTTCTTCTGTATTTCCTGCAGACCAGACGCCTATACGCGTACTGCTGCCCCCGCAGGTTGAGTGTTGCATTACATAAGAGAGAGGAATATGCCGAAACACGGGAATATGCCAAGTAACATGTAAACGGAATATTCCAGTTGCTGCAGCGCACATAAACACCTTATTCGGAAAATTACCTTGACCAGAATATTGACCTGAATCAGAATATGGTGTGGATGTAAACGCAGTCAGCGTCAATTTCTTGTCTTTTCATGCAGCACAGTATTTGCACTCTGAAATTACTGTTCGAGAATCTTCCAGTAACAATACCCTCATGAGGAGGCCAATAAATATCTGTTCTTAGTGAACCATTTATATGCTCCATGGTCCTTTTTTATCTCGTCTGTTGGAATTTGAACTCTGCTGGCAGCCCCTATCTGTATAATTATGGCTAATTTGTACACACATATACCCACATACACACACTTGTGAAATACTTGTAGGCAGCTAGGTTATCTATAGATAACCAGTATACTGCCTTTGAGAACTATTTTGTTTGGATTTTATCACAGCAGCACATTGACATCCCATCAGTAATGCAGTTAAAAAAAACAGGTCTGCCATAAATTCTACGTTTTCAGGAAGTTTATAATGTCACGTTTGTTGTTGACATTGTGTAAATTTAATTATGTTTATTATTGAGGTTATAGTTTGCAGAGGTCTTATACTGGGCTACATCTGGGCTACATCGGAGAGATCTGCTGGGAATGTAAACTGACAGCATGCCTGAAATATACTGTGGAGCCAGTCCTCCACAGGAGGGTCCAAGGGTTTTGATTTGTATTCTGAAAACAACAGGTAGCCAGTGAAGGTTTTGGAGGACTGGAGTTGTGTGGTCTGATTTTGTTGTCCCGGTTAGAACTCATTCAGCTAAGCTCTGGATAAATTGTAATCTGTGGATTATTTGGTTCAGAGGACCCATAAACACAGTATTGGGTTTCTCCGAGTCAGACTGGAAAAGAGCCTGATTTGGAAAATGTTTCTGAGCTGATCAAAAGGAAACCTTAAACAACCTCAAACCTCATATGATCCTTAAAATGAAGTTTACCATCCATGTTTACTCATAGGTTTTTAATCTGTTCACTAGTTTTTAGTGATCTTGATTCAAGGTTCTTACAGACCAGCTGTCTCTGGGCTTTAGCACCGACAACCAAGATCTCAGTTTTCATCCTGTTCAGCTGTAGGAAGTTTGTCACCATCCAGTTGTGAGTTTCTTCCAAGCAAGCTGACCAGGGAGTTTGGGTTGGAAGTCAGCAGTGGATAGTGAGACAAGAAGCTGCATGTCATCAGCATAATTATGGTAGCTAATGTTATGTTTGTTGATAATGTAGCCAAGGGGAAGCATATTTAAGTTGAAGATGACCCAGGATGGAGCCCTGCGGGACCCCACACTGTAATCTGTTGGACTGGAAGGCATCAAGTGTGACAATGAAATTAATATTAGTCAGGTAGGATTCAAACCATTTGAGAACCATGCTGTGACAGACCTGCCCAGCTTCTTAGCTGTTTCCAGCATGATCCCATAATACACTGTGTCGAAGGCAGAGCTTATGTCTAGAAGTATTAGAACTGAGATTTTTTTATTGTTACTGTTGATCCTCATGTCATTAACAATTTTTAAAAGAGCATTTTCTGTGCAGAAGCCAGACTGGAATTTATCATAAATATTATCTATAAGATAGCAATTCATTTGCTGATGTACAAGCATCTTTATAAACTTACTCAGGAAGGTGAGGTTGGAGATTGGCCTATAGTTGCTAAGTGCATATTGGTCCAGGTTGTTCTTTTTTGCCTCGTTGCATGCAGTGTTCATGCAACGAGGAAAGACACCAGTTTGGAAAGAACAGTTTACTATTAACAAAATGTTGTTTATTAAAAATTTAAACAAAGGGCCGGTAGCACAGTTAAGTTGACTTATAGCATCAGTAAGATCTCTGGTTTCTACCATGGAGAAATGCTTGAGACAATAAACACACAATGGTGGACATATGTCATAATTAGTGTCATAAGTTACTAATTGGGATATTCCATCTAATGTTAAGAAATTTGTCACTGAAAATGATGCCATTTGGTGGTGGAGAAAGTATCAGAAGAAACAGCAAAGGGGGCTGGTGATTTTTATCAATGGTTGATCAAAGGTTTTTTTTTTGTTGTTGGTTTTTTTTGGGGGAGGGGGGCATTTTTGTAGGTGTCTAAGAGTTGAGAGGAATTCTTTTCTGGCTTGCTTCAAGTTTCTGTTCATCAATTCCCCAGGTTTTTTTTTTTTTTTTTTTTTTTTAAATGTCCCGTACTACGACACATTAAAAGACCATGTAACACAGGACTGACACTCTAGGTGCAACACAAAATGCAACAAGACCCTCACGTATGATCTGTTACAGCCTGAGGACAGAACACAGACAGAATTACTGAATACAGTCAGTACAGTCAGTCAGTCATTGTTCAGTGTAGCAGCAGAGTTCAGAACTTCTGTTATGGTAAGGTGGTGTGAGAACATACTGGCATGCTGGTGTTGATGCTGATGTTGTTTGCATTGTGACTGCAGGCTCGTCATGAGGCGGTGATGCGTCGAACTCTGGAGAGGACCCAGAGAGCCAGGCAGAAACCCAACCGCTGGTCTTGGGGAGGGGTGCTGAGCACACACACACCCAGCACACCAGCTGGTACTTGCACACACATGCAATTGTGCACTCATGCATTACCAGAACGCATGTATACATTATATATGCACATGCTGCACACTCTCACGGTGTGCTGAGACACATAACATTTGCTGTTCCTCTTTGTCCCACGTTATGCTGATTCATCAAATCTCCCAGGAGCTTGTTTTTCAGTTTTTCCTTTTTGTTCAGCTACTCTTTCTGTAGCAAGGAAAGAGTCTTTCAGCTTTACTGTATGATTTTAATAGCTCATCACTCTGACATCCACAAGAGCGTGTCTTTGGCAAACACAAATGTCTGCCTGCGTTGGTGTGTTATGTTGCCATGTTTATTTTTGAAGTTTCAGTGACGCTGCCCTCTGTAGTTAATGCTGACTCACATTCCACTCTGCCTCTTTGTCTCTCTTTCTCGCTCATTCTCAAACTCATCCCTATTCTCTTTCTGACTCCCCCTCCTCTCCCTCTCTCCCCTCTGCCGCTCTCTCTTTCTGTCATGGTTGATCTCCCTCTCACTCCCTCTTCTTTCTGTCTCTCATTGTCCTTTCCCCTCCTGGTCCAGGTTTTGTCGAGTCGGCTTTCCTCTATCCACTCGACCTTGCTGGGCTGGAGCACATGCAGAGTGCTTTCAGTCTCTACCGCAGATACGGAATGACCTCCCAATGTGAATATTACAGCACAGTTAGCCAGCTAGATTTAGAACACTGGCTTTAGCCCTGTAACTGTTTGTCACCATTATACAGTAGTACATTGCTAGTAATGTAAATGTAGGCCACTGTGAATGGAATGATAAGCGTTTACACGTAGCAATCTAGTATATGAAATTAAGTTATTTCCCTAAACCTATAGAGATAAGAACCTTAGGAGCTTCTGTTCAAACTAGGGCTGAACAGTTTATCAAAATATTATCAAAATATTATATATGCAGTGTTTCCCCTAGGATTCTGGCTTTGGCGAGGGGGATGTGTGCTTTGTGCGCGCTTCGTGCATGAAATTTTTGAGGGGTACGCAAACATTTTGGAGGGTGGGGACAATATTAATAAGTTGCCCAATATTCTTCAGATTTGTACTCATTGACTCATCTATGTTAATAGAAAATTTAACAAACTAAGGAGTCAGCCCGCAGCTGTAGTGTGGGTGTCCATTTGACTTAAACTGGGGACCGGAGGAGTGCAAACACACTCAGCCTCACCACTGGTGGTCGACTCAGGCTGTTGTACTGTGCGTTTAAAAAACGCTGAGATTTTGGCCTGTTTTTCAGGGGGCTGGAGCCGACGTGACATGAATTATTTCACTTACGGGGGTACAAGTGTGATTTTCCTCTGTTCTCCTCCTCTCTCTGTCTGCGTGTGGATGGTTGCGCAGGTGTGTGACTATCGTGTGATTAGAGCGGAGCTCCGCCCTGCCTTCTCACAAGACAGCAGAGTACATAATGACCAGATAGACCCTTAACTGAAATTATATAAATTAGATTAATAACCGACCGAATGTATCTAGTTTATTTGATAAAAATATTCTGTAGAAACGTGACGTCAAATTATTTCTGTTGTGATTTTATTTATTTTTTAATTTGAAAATTAATTAGATTAAATTAATTTAGCGTGACTCTCAGGCGAGGCGGGACACTCCGTTGGCGAGGCGTTGCACCCCGCCAATAGAATGATAGGGGAAACACTGATATGCACAGATCCCCTGGCCTGCCAGTCATGTTCTCCAGACAAAAGAAAACTTGTTTGTTTGATATAGACCCCAGCAAAAATTATAAGTGATATATTCAGGTGAAAATGAAAATTATGATTAAAAAATGATCGTTCTTGGTAAAATTGTGAATCATGTTACAATTGCAATATCTGTCAAAATTTTTACCATATCATTCAGCCCTAATTGAAACCATCTCATGTTCATTTGTAGATGACGTATGACCCACCTAGTACTAATTCTAAGCCTTTTTTCCCCTTTAACAACATACTACTAGTTTTTCCATACCTAACCCGGCTTAACCAAAATCATAGACTAGTGACCCTTTAAAGAGAAAATGCTGATTCCAGCACTCTCTTTCTCTTACCCCTCTCTTTCTCTATATGCACAGCCCTCCTTTTTATATGTTGTTAATTTGTCTACATTTTGTTTGTTTGTAGATGCTGACAGGCGGTCAGTGTCCACAATGAATCTGTCCAAATATCCAGACCCAGTCATTACCAAGCGCCTCTCCTCCTCTTCTGCCACACTCTTAAACTCACCAGATCGAGGTAACAATTTTAAACATTATTCACAATATCCATTGGTGATACTCTGCCACTGATTAAAACTTATGTTATTTGCATACGTTATCCACCACTCCAGTGACAAATCCTCTTTTTCCTCCAGTCCTCCAGTTTTTTTATTTGCCAGTTGAGATTGAATGTGAGAGCAATGGCTTTGGTGGGTAAAAATACGCAGTGCTATACATTTAAGTGCTAAATGAAGGAATTAAAGCAATAGGTTAGCAATCTTGACAAATTTCACATCGTTCCACTTCCCGTCTAGCTGTTATGTAGGACAATAGTGGTGCTGTCTTCTCATCTTTACTGAGTGCTGGATACTGGATGGATGCTCCAAATGCTAACTGTTAGCCTCCTGCCAGTAATAAAAAACAGTATTTTTTGCTAAACTATCATCTGCTTACGCTAGTAGTCTTATGCATATTTTGGTTTCAGAAACTGACACTTATAAAGTGATGTTAAACCTTCTTAGAGTGGATTAAAGTGGTTATTTTTAAAAGAGTTAGTTGGTTACTTGGTCAGTTGGATACTGGCATCCAGCCTGTATCCAGCACTCTGTAACAATGAGAGGAAGATAGCACCACTACTGTCCTACACAACAGCAACCTTTAAATGATAATGTCTTGTAAGTGATGTATTCTTCAATATTATTTTTTTGCTGACAGCCTTACAGATGAGAACAGCCTCTTCCCCTGCCATTAGCAAAGCTCAGTCCAAACCCCGTCTACACCAGGGAAAGACTGCCCACCACAAAAACACAGGTGTTTCTTGGACAATTGTTGGCAGTTTGGTCCTTTTATGTTAAACATCTCATGCTTCAAGCAGAGCAGATGATGGGCTGGAAACTGTTGAGGGGTATTTCAATGGAAAGAAATGATTATTATCACACTTCACGCTGCCATGATCCACCAGCAACAATAACAAGATTTATGTCAGAATTGTTCTTTCTGCTCACTGTGAAATAACACCACAAGTACATTTGATTTGTAATGATCTGTCGGGCTGTACAATCCAGTTCCATGTCTTATATTCTCTATAAAAATGTCAGCATATCTTTGCATCCTAAAACATATTTCACTGACTGAAATATGTTCACGGCTCACAGGGTGTATATGTGTATGCACTTGTACATGTTTCATCAAAGGGATCAGTTTTTTTCCCCCTTTTTCCTCTTGCGTGATTCCTTTCTCTAATCCACTGTAGGATAATCTTTTTGTTTTTGTGGGAACACTGTCGTGCTCTTTTATCCCAGCTGAAAGATAGGCACCCACATTTTTAACACTCAGACGAACATAATTACACATACCCACAGTAAAGGAAAGGAAGGAAATTAACAGTGTGCACGCATAACAAACAAATCAGGAATTACTTGAATACAGTCAATTTTAGGTTACAGATTCTTCCTTATACAGTTTCCAGCCCAGCTGTATTTTTTCCTTCTCACCCTAAAACCTGCAAGCAGTCTGCTTCTTTACCAGAGCTACCAATACTGCAGATATGCCTGACTCTCTTTTCACCTGACATATTGGAAGACAATCACCACTTCATCATGGGATCAATAAAATAATGCACTGCCCAGCTCTGGTCAATGAGCTAGTTTAATGTGCACAATCTGCAGATACTCAAACCCAGTTATTAAGAACTTTGCTTGGCCATATATCAGGCTCAAATGAACTTGTATATGAATTTTCAGTCCCTCTTTAATTATTTCACAATTAAGCCAGTCATTTAATTACTCAAGTAATTGAAAGGTATACAAATGCCAGAAAAAATGAGCCAAACCTGGCTATTTTCTTCAGATAGACATGGGTCCTTTCTTCTTGCTGTTAATTTGAATGCGCTCCTGCCTGTTTGCTCCTGGTTTGCTCTGCACTCCAGGCTGTTTGCTTCCTGTCATATGAAACAGACTGGTGCATGCAGGTGTAGGTGTAAATGAGCTGCCTGTGCATGGTTACCACTTGAATTGAGTTTCCACCTACTCTGCTGTGATCCACAGTGTGAGGAGTGGAATGAGGAACAAATCAGCATCTGCTGTGATGGACTGCTATGGCTTATCATCAGCTGGTTATCAACGCAGTTTAACTTAAGCTCAGCCTTCACCGTGCCTTCAGCTTGTGTGTATGTGTGTGTTCAGGCCTGCGCCGTCTGCCATTGACACCGTGGGAGAACACAGTGGTGAACCGCCTGCAGCAGCCGACACACTCCTACCTGGCCCGCAGTCGCAGCGCCATGAGCCTGTCTGGAGAGCAAACAGGTAACATACACACACACACTCTGCAAGGAAGGCCCCTCCTGACTTTTATGGTCAGTGGCCCGCGGAAAACACACAGGACGCTCTAGCAAGACTTTTTATGTACACACACTCTGAAATGCTCCTAGCTCACAGGGCTAGAAGCATTTACGCTGTTTGTATTTTGGACTCTTGAGCCCAGAACGATTTTGGATGTTAATCAGATTTGGCGAGACTAAAAGCATTACAGAAACTTCCTTCACCAGCCTGTGTCTGGCACCGAACATGCATGAGCGCGCACACGCACACACACACACACACACACGCACATGTAAGCACACATCCTAACAAGTAAGCTGTTCAGGAAGGATTCTCCCTCTTGATACCCTGGCCTGTTTGCCTTTGTTGTTACCACGGTAACAGTGTGTGTTGCTTCGTTGCAATTTAAGATGCAGTTTACACAGTATGTGTGAATTTGAGTTTCAGTGCTTATTATGATGTTGTGCTTAAAGGGGAGTATACTAGTCAAAGTACATATATCATAGAGCCTGTGGTCTTGAGCAAACCAATCAATATGTTGGTGAGGGCACAATTTCTGAAAAAGCCAAAAACCAGTCTTCAAGAATGGTGTAATATGCATCTTGACTGTAGCCTAATATGAAATAAATGTTATAGAATATTAACTAAATGATAATTGCTATTGACAGGTACCCATGAAACTGTGTGTGTGTGTGTGTGTGTGTGTGTGTGTGTGTTTGTTTGTTCTCTGGCCTGTTCCCGCTTATCGCTGCGGAAGGGAAGTTTGCTGCCCCCTGTCTCATGCTTTTGGCCAGCTCACTCACCTTCACACACACGTAAATACATAGATACACACTTGCCCTGACACACACACACACACACATAGATACAACAACAGACACAGCCACTCTTCCATCTTTTTCTCTCTCCTTTACTATAGTTTGCACTCAGACACACACTTAACATCCACCACAGTGTCGAGGTAGCTGTTTGTGCCTGTGTGTATGCATGTGTGTGCTTTCCTGCATATTAACTTTTCTTTTTTCTTGTGATTGGTGTTGGGTCTCAGGTGCAAGACTGTCTGAGATGACTAATAAATCTGACATCTAGGAATGCCACCAACATTGGGGCCTTTTATAGCAGAGAATTACATTCCCAAAATGCTGTTTTCTATGTTGATACCTCAAAGAATGACAGGAGTATATTCCTCATTCAGTTGAGCTTATTCTTCAAAATGGGAAGCACTCCTTTATGGCATTGTTTCCTTAATCCCTGAACTAACAAATAAGCTTTACAAGTCTCTAAGTGATATTACATTCTTTGACATGTCCCATGCCCCAGTGATGGTTGCAGTATCCTACAGTAGTTATGCTTCCAATCAGTAGCACTAATACATTCTCTCTCTTCTTCTCTCCTGCTTCCATCGAACCTCTCTTTTTCATCTTTCCTCTGTTTTTCAAACCCATCCTCCTCCTCCTACATATTTGATATCTTCTTCCTTACTTCCACTCCTTTCCAATCTTTTCGCTCCGTGGTCCTGTTTTTTTTTTTTTTTTAACCCCTGCCGGTGGCCCCTCAAATCCTCAAACCACCCCCTTCCTCAAAATATCCCCAACCTCCTCCCTGTACATCACTATAGCCATGCCTGTGTGTCCTCGCTCAGTGTCCTGCCACCCCATGGGCTCCATGTCCTTCAAGGCCCTGCAGGCCCAGCCGCTGCCTCACTGCCGCAGCCACGAGAGGAGCCTCAGCAGGGAGACGGCCTCCTCCGCTGCCCGCAGGAGAACCTCTGGACCCTCACAGGTAGTTGATGTCATGGACAGGCACCCATGTTTATCAAAACTGCTGGAGAATCACCTTGCCAGGAAACTGGGACGTCAAGACGGCTATGATGTTGTCAGGATATCATCAGTAGGGTTGGGTATCGGTTGGGTTTTTATCCGATACCGGTGCCTACTCTGTATTTTTTAAACGGTTCCGGTGATTAAACGGTTCTCGAACCGGTACTTAAAAAAAACAAAAACGCACACACCAAAAAAACAATACCCTTTTATTTTCAGGACCAAATTGAACACAATATTAGGCCTACTGTATTGACCCGCATAAGAGACGACCCTGATTTTAAGACGACCCCTCTTTTTCAAGACCCTTTTCTGAAAAACACTTTTTATATGGACAAAATCTTGTTTGAATAAAAAAAGCCACTGGTCGGCATCAGGCGGACCGGCCTCGGCACTGGCCGGTACCGCGCCCACCCAGTCATTCGCCGGTAATCGCGGCATCAGGCGAGCCTACCTACTGGTTTACATATGCAAGTCCAATACATGTGTATTTGCTTAGACCTCCAATATTAGACGAGGGCGTTTTTTTCAGGGCATTTTCAATGGAAAAAATATTGTCGTATATTTGGATGAATACGGTAACTTAAATATTTAAACAATGTAAATACAAGTAACATAGGCTATGTTAATAATAAACTCGTGCCATTTGTGCGCAACCGCAGGACGTCTTACCTCCCTTGCATGACGTTGCTTTAAGGCATTTGTTGCATGACGCAGAGTCTGCATCCTCCTTAGACGTGAAATGTAGCCAAACCTTGGAGCGTTTTGCCTTCGGCATCTTCATTGATCCTCTCACTATCAGTTCTGATCAACAAGTGTGTGGAGTAGTGGCACTGACGTCACGTTCAACAACCGCAAGTTGACGCCAGAACACCGGGGGCCGGCACCGGAATGAGGCACCGAAATTTTCGTTCTTATTCGGTCTCGTTACTACCGTTTATGTCGGAACCGGTGCCTATTGGCACCGCGTTTCGGTACCCAACCCTAATCATCAGTGTGCAGCCTACAACAAGTGGGTTGCGTGGTGGCGTGTATGTGTGTGTATGTGTGTGTGTGTGTGTGTGTGAAATGTGATGCAGGAACTCTTATTGTCTTATTTTGCTCTCTATTTTCAGTGCTCACATTAATATTAAATGTTTGTCCCACTTACCACAATTTCCCACATTTTACATTGCAACAAACTATTTTGCAAATCATGCGGGGGCACTATTTTCCACAAAAGGCATTACTGCCGTTTATACATTTTGGAAATATTGGGCTAAACATGTAAATTCACTGGTATGGACCTTTAAATGCGACAGGCAATGCCAAACAAGCTGCAACAAAGTAACAACTCCATCTCTGATGTGGACTAGTTGAAAGAAATATTCACAAAAAAGGATCAGCAATTTGAATTGACTGATGAAAGTCCAGGTCCAAAATGTCACAATTAAAGGTGTCATTGCAAGTTAGACAGTGTGTGGGAGTCTGTTTTCAACTTCTTAACCACTCGCAGTGGTTGAGCATGCAAAATCACTTGAGTGGATCTTTTAAATATTGCCTTTTACCTGTTTAGCATGACATTGGCCATGGTTACACTTGTCTTGTCAGGTCGCATTAACTGTCAGGTCTTGACACTCCGGATCTTGCTCACGTGGGGATCCGATCAGCCAGATCACATGCTGAGGTGGCCTGGCTCGCACTGAGTTTGGATCTCAGCGAGGCATGTGGGCACAATCCAGGCCACTTCTCAGTACATAGAGAGGAATATATCTTTGTGGGAATATATCCAATCAGGCAGGTCGTATTGAAATTTCAAGTCTGGATACACACATGTGGTTACAGATCTGGCACATCCAATCAAAAGTGACATTGAAAAGACAAATGTAACCCCAGCCATTTATCCTGTTGATATTTAGACACATAGTTAATGCAAGCTCTGTGTGTGTGTGTGTGTGTGTGTGTCTGTTTTCAGTGTTATGATATTAAAGTGTGTCTTAATCCTATTTTGAGTGATATTTTTAATGCTGATATTGAGGGAAAGCTGCTGAAATGTGTGCGTGCGCTTCACTGCTTCTTGCCTTGTCTTTCTGCTATATTCATATTGATGATGTCCCAGCTCAGTCAGACACAATACATCAATGTCTGTCTAGCTCAGCTCTTTAGACATTTACACACACACACACACACACACACACACACACAGTCCATCTGTCTGCCTTTGTGTCACAGCTTATGCCATTAAGGTCTTAAAAGGAGGGCAGAGTATCTTCTGTGTTGTATCACAGTGGAATACAGAAGCACACACTTAGAAAGGCAGACACAACCCAGTTCTGTGTCACTTATGCAACAACTTACATCCCATTATGCCATCCCATTAGCTTCACCGTAATGCCAGTCTCGAGGTCTATAGATAGGTCTGCCTGCTGTGGCTTGGTGCCATGTGCGCCAAACCGCTCAGATTATTACTTCACCTCCAAACAGGATGTAATAGCAGCCTTATGAGCTGTATTGAGTTGTTGGGTAATCAAAGATGGTTGCTATAATTTTCCCATATGATGACAAGTTGTTGTGTTGGCTGTGTGTTGTGTATGGCTATCTGGCACTTAGTACCACAGGTCATGCGGTGCAGAGGATGACTACTTGAGTCTAATCCAGTTATCAGTCATCTTCCTCTACTATTAATGGGGCACCTGGACCTGGGCACCCGACACTGCTGACGAGCAATTTCCCTTTTTGACCAGTTTATCTGATTCTTTTGTAGCGCTGGTTTGTATGGGCAAAATCAACTATCACAGTATCTTTAACTGATAACAAGGATATTGTGACAGTATTGTAAGAATGCCTGTTGGTATTTAAGATATTTAGACATGATATGTAGACATTGAGATTTTTGATAGTCATTAATAATGTGGATATGATGACCAGGCAGGTGGAGGCAAATAATGGAACAGCTACAACAGTCTAATAAGTTAAGATAATTGCATCCCTTTCACTCTAATGCAGCATTTAAAACCATGAAAAGACAATACTTGTACCATCTCATGATATTATTATATATTTTCTCATGATACCAATATGATATTTCCTAGCCTTATTCTGTATGTATCTTTCTGTGACATTCTCTTACATACCCTTTATCTATAACAATCTATATCCATCTCTCTGTCTTCCTCTCCCTCACTGCACTCGGTCAACAGCAGAAGGACCGGGATTATGTCAGGAAGTCATGGAGCAACCTGTCACTCCCATTGGCTCCCACTTTTTCTTTGCCCCCCAGCAAGCGCTGCTCATCACCAGGCAAGAAAAGCAAAGTGACAGCACCCTCGCCTGGCAGGTAGGAGAAACACACCCAAGACAGCCGTAGTGAGGAGCCTAATCAGATTTTTGTTCTCATCACAGGACTTGGTACAAGGGACGCTTAACTGTGAGCACAGTTGTTTTCATGCTACATTTTTTTTTTTTTTTATCAAAAGTTTTTAATGAAGACTTGAAAAAGGTCAGGTAAGGCTGCGAAATTTGGAACTTTCTACAAATGAATAATCAAAATAATTTTTTCACCTTTTCGGCACGAAATTGAGCTGCTACTGCATGAAACATGGTCAATATATCACTATAAACGTCTAGCTAAAATGTGCTGGATCTTGTCTTGCCAGGATTCAGCTGCTACACATCTGCTTTTTTCTGCACACAGGCCTCCACAGAAGACGTCAGGGCGCCCACCCACGCCGAAGCTGCTGAAGTCTCCTGGAGAAGAGGATCCTGGGAACCTTCGTCCTGTCAGGATCACTCCAGAGAGCCCCCAGCCTTCCCCTCCCCCGAAAGAACAGGGAGGGGAGGGAGAGCAGGTCCTCAGCCCTACGCAGCCTCGGCCTCAGCCCCTGGGCCAGAACAAGCCCAGCAGTGATGAAACCCCATCAGCAATGCCAGTAGCAGCCAGTGGTCAGTTTCCACCTGACATGAACACACAGTGATTATCATGAGAGTGTAAACATACCATATCCAGATGTAAATTCATCGAAGATTCAATAAAGATCTGATCACGCAAACCACCTCTGATGCATTTGGCCACTTCAGCAACAAAGTCATCAATCTACATATGGTGACTTGTATGTAAACCACCAAATTATATAACCAGGAAGTGCAGAAAAATCAAAGAGCAGCAAGCAGCACTATTGATAACATACTTGCCAAAAATGGATACTTGCCAAAAATTGAAATGCTTGTGAAATGCAACTGAACGTCGCTGTTAGTACTTTCAAAAACATGGGGGAAAGGTGACGAGCAAATTAGCAAGAAACGACCTGAAAATGAGCAAGAGATTAGTCAAAAGTCACAAGAAAATGACCTGAAAATTATCCAAAAAAGAGAAAAAAAGTAGGACAGTTACCAAACAATTTTAGAAGTCTTGAATTGTATATTTAAAATTAGGGCTGGTCAATATGGACAAAAAACAACTCACAGTATCTTAAACTGATAACCATGGTATGAGTAGGTATTGTGACAGTATTGTGAGGATGCTGTCAGAATATACTTGCAAAATGTGATCTTTGATAAAGAATAAATAATAATGTGCATATGGTTAGCAAACAGGTAGAGGCAAATAATGTAACAGCTTCAACAGACTAATATGTTCTGAAAATTGTATCCCTTTTAAAATTAAGAAAAGACAGCACTTGTACCATGTCATTTTAAGATACTCAGCACATGATATTCAGTGTCATATGACAAAACCAAAATAATCTTGCCTTGCAAAACAAACAAAAAGGGGCACTAAACTTTATTTATTAATCTTTGAATTGTACATTACAAGGAAATTACAAAATTACAAAAATTACAAGAAAATCCAAAAATGTACCCCCCAAAAAGAAAAATATATAGCCAAAGTGAATTTTGTTCAGAGGGTGAAATAAATTCTTGAAGGTTGTTCAGGTTTTGGTCCTGAATTGATGTGTTTGTGGTAAAGCAAAGGGCCCCCACATGTCTATGGACAGCAGTGCTGACTAAGCACATCTGAGCCCATGAGCACAGAGAATGAGAACAGAACAAACTTGGACTCATGTGTTTCCCTCTCTCTGCATTGACTACATGCTATATCCTAAAGTGTGTCTTCAGTAATATTAATCAAGCATATTTTCTATGTGTAGTGGTTTAGATGGTTATTCCTTTGATCCTGCTGCCTTTCAGAATGTGGCATTAGTCCTTCAGCCCACAAGCCGTCAGCAGGCACCACAGATCCAGAGGAGGCCAGTCGCATGCTGGCCGAGAAACGCCGGCTGGCTCGGGAGCAGAGGGAGAGAGAAGAGGAGGAGCGCAGGATACAGGAGGAACAGGCCAGGTACACCGTGCTCTGTGTGTGTGTGTGTGTGTGTGTGGCACCATGATGAATATATACTTCTTCTTCAATAACCAAAGATGTGTGAATACTCACTTTCTTGCCTCTTGTTCATTTCTGCGTGCGTGTGTGTGTGTGTGTGTGTGTGTGTGTGGCACGATGATGAATATATACTTCTCCTTCAGTAACCAAAGATGTGTGAATACTCACTTTCTTGCCTCTTGTTCATTTCTGTGTGTGTGTGTGTGTGTGTGTGTGTGTGCTTGCAGACTCGCCAAGGAGGAAATGGCTCGCAGGAAGGCTGAGGAGCGAGCTAGAAGAGAGGAGGAGGTGCAGCGGCAGGCAGAGGAGAGGAGGAGGAAGGAGGAGGAGGAAAGAAAAGCAGAGGAACTGAGACTTGAGAAAGAGAGAGAGGAGGCAGAGAGACTCCAGAAACAGGTGAGCGACTGCACCCTTTTCACAAGTGATTACACAACATGAAAAGTCAGTGCTGCAAACTCATCTGTAGTTGTAGATCTACAGTCAACCTGTGTGTGTGTGTGTGTGTGTGTGTGTGTGTGTGTGTGTGTGTGTGTGTGTGTGTGTGTGTGTGCCAGAGAGAGGAGGAGGAGTCGCGACAGAGGGAAGAGGCAGAACGACTGAGGCAGGAGAGAGAGAAGCACTTCCAGAAAGAGGAGGCTGAGCGTCTGGAGAGGAAGAAGGTGATGCAAGTCTACAAAGAAACAGACAAATAATATTTTTGATGCTGTCCAGAGGGTCTAACATCTCCCTATTTTCTCCTAACCACCAGCGACTGGAGGAGATCATGAAGAGGACAAGGCGCTCGGACACAGCAGAGAAGGTATCAACCCGATGGAGTCTTGTAGACTTGTGGGCAAATTAAAAGAACGTTCTATCACCTTTGTAAAGGAATATTTGCAGGATCTCACTGTTTTTAAAATGAAAACATTCAAGTGATAATTCCACCTCAAAATTCATGCTGTTTGCACCCAGGTTAAGAAGTCATGGATGTTTGAATTCAGTTTTGTAAAACTTTTTTTTTTCCAGGGACTATTGTCTGGAAGAGTCTTATACAGTATTCTGTTTTCTGGGGTTCAGAATACCAATGAGAGGAGTGGTGCATTCATGTATTACTACTACTACTACTAATAATAATAATAAAAATGATTTAGAAGAAGCATCCAAACTGAAATCATCCTGTTTATGTTTTCCATCTTATCATTTGTCCTGTGGGTTTTATGTATTTATAGTGCATGAATGCAGTGCAGTTTGACAGCAGTCTCTGTCATGCCGGGTCGTGGACCAACAGCATATGAATGCACCAGAAGACGTTAAACTCTTCAGCTCAGTGCTGCCATTTAACTGACTAAGGAGACAACAGTAAAATAACAAAAACAGATCACTGTTTTGTTGTGGGGCATCACTGCTCTGACCTCTCTGAAGAAATGTTCAACTCTGTGCAAGTTCATTTTCAAACAGTTCTTTAACTGAATGAGTGGAAATGAATGTGGCTGCCTCTAGTAGTCTATCCAGACATTAGAAACAGTGTGGTGTGCACTGGTTGGTGGTGATGTCCAGGCTATATGAAGTGTGGGTTAAAGCTTTCAAAACACATGTATGGTCTGTTAGAAGATGAATAACAATAGGAAGGTTGTTGTTTTTTTCATCCTTGTCACTTTTTTTCCAACAGAAAGTTCCTCCTAACAGGAATGGAGATGATGCAGGTAGGTCGTTACTCATGATTACTCCACACACATATCATTCTCCTTCTCCTGAATCAACAAGACTACAACTTGTCACAGTGGAGCATTTGCTCAGTTAATATTCACATCCTTACAAATGATATCACAGTCTCTCTTCCATGATTTTGTCAAAAAAAAAAAAAAGACATCAGCCCTTAGAGCAGGGGTGTCAAACTGGTGCCGTGGAGGGCCAAGAGGCTGCAGGTGTTCATTGTAACCAAAATGTGCACCAGGTGATTTCACTGATTAGTCCCGCCTCTCTGTTTGGAGGTGGGGTGACCTGTGACCTGCAGCCTCTTGGCCCTCCACGGCACCAGTTTGACACCCCTGCCACAGAGGAATCTACAGGTTGTGAGGTTGTGCCCTGATTCTCCTGTTTGTACCTTTGGAAAGCTGCAAATGAAATGGAATTTATTTGTGTGCAGTTTCTGACTGATTTTGTCTGACCATCAGTAAACCCTGGCACTGCAGGCCCATCTACAGTCAATGTGTCAGTGTCACAAGAAAGCAACGGCAACCCTGACCCCAACCCTGCCTCAGCAACACTGCCCCCTCCTGACCAGAGGTAGGACTGTAGCCTAGAGGCATGGCTTGATGATTGTAATAGTTCCCCATCTGGTACTTCTTTGGTTTTTCCTTGTTCCCTTTTTCATGTTATTTTTACTGTATTCTGACATTTGCAGATTGTTGAATATTAATTTTCCAGATGCAGTCAGGGTGATATCAGTGCCTATGCTCTTATAGAACCCAGGGTCTTTTTAAGGCCCTGCACCGAGAAGTCCATTTGTTCAAGATTATGCTTTATTTTTGTTATATACCCCAGAAGATATAGTTTATTTTTATTTATCATTTTTCTTTTTAATTGTGTGTACCCTAATTTAGCGTAGGTATTTATGTATTTTAATTTTATCCTACTCATTTATTTCATTTGATTTCATTTCAGTCCTTTAATTTGGCTATATAGAACAATTAGACACAAACAGAAAACAAAACTATCATAAAATATAAATAAAAAAAATACAAAATAAATCAAATAAATAAAAAAAAAGTTTAAATGTTACCCAAAATAAGGAAAAAGATGATTCATCAAGACTGAAAAGCTGTACACTGAAGCAGTAAAGTTTGTTGTGCCTACTCCTCACACTATAAAAGCACTTATTGAATGTACCTAAACATGGAGGATTTCCTTGAAGAGGGGCCTTAATCTCACTGATTAAAGGTTAAATAAAAATACTAATGAACCTGAAGGATGATTAGTGAGCTCTCGGGCAGACAGGACGGCCTGGCATGTCTCTTCCTCGTCGATCCTTCAACCTGCCTCTGTCTCCGTCTTTCAGGGAGAATGGTGAGTTTGAGGAGGTGATTGAACTGCCTCCACATTCGAGGTTGTCTCCTCTGGAGGGAGAGGAGCAGCAGCAGCAGCAGGAGGAGGAGGAGGAGGCGGAGGAGGAGGAAGAGGAGGAGGAGAGGGTTCCTGTCATAGCCTTCAGGGAGAACGGCCTCCTGAAGCCTCTCAGCGGACTGGATGATATATCAGCCCCCCAGGGAACAGGTCAGTAAACGCCCGCCTCCTACTTTCTCCCTCTGCTGCTTCCCCTAACTTTGCCATACTCTGGTATTTTTTGAGTGTGCTACCTTTATCTTAGGACGCACTCGCATTAGGCCCAGTTGCTCTTTATCGTGCTGAAGCACGAAACGGAGCAATCACACTAGTCAAATAATCCAGATTTTGGGGTCAAACGTGCTTGGGCACAGCACGAATGGGCTAATGTGAGTACGACCTTAATTACAAGGTCCTTGGGTGTTTTGAAAGGCGCTATATAAATCAAAGTTATTATTATTATTATTAAGGTGGGTATTCCAAACAAAAGTTCAAGTTAGAAAATGGAGGGATTTGATTATGATGTGGTGAAATGTTTCGCCCCCCTGCGTGACTTGCAACATGGTTTGTTGCAGTGTAAAATGTGGGTAAATTGTAGAAAATGGGCCAAACATCAGAATCACAAAATCATGTATCATCAGATTGTGCATATTGATAAAGGTATTCCCCTTGTGTCTACTGCTACGGAACGCCTTGAGATAACTTTTGTTATGATTTGATGCTATACAAATAAAACTGAATTGAATTGAATTGTTACCTCCTTGCAACTTTACACACTGTTGGCCATTTTTGGCATTTGGCCTCATGACAGCAGATTTATTTATTTATTGTCCTTTTATGTTTGTTGATAACATTTAGATGTTGCCTGATGACCTTGAGAGGATGAGGTTATGCCACACAGCAGAGAGCAAGGAAGAGACAGTCAGAGAGAGACTGAGGAAAGCAGAGGTCTGACTGAAACAAAGGAAGGACTTGTACGACATCATGGCCTGACCCTTTCTCCCCCCTCTCTAGTCGGGCCGACTGAAGAGCACTGCAGACATTTCCTTCTCCAAAGAACCCCCTGAAGTATCTCCAGAGTAGAGGTGCATTTTCCTCCACCACAACTCTGGGATTGTCTCTTTAAATAGATTGTCTCTCTGTCTCTGACCAGGATTACGCTCGATCCTTCCCCATTTCTGAAATGAATGTGTCCTGAAATCGCAGGAGGGCATTGAGAGTCCACTCCATCGTGTGACTGTCATGCTGGGCAGCATGTGTGTGGGTGACTAATAATACCTGTAAACTGAGGTCAGCTGTAAAGTCCTCCGTCATGATACTTGAAGAGTTTCTCGTTGCTGTAGAGTGTAGTGAGATTGTGAGAATCAGCTATGCCATGTGTAACTGAAATTCACATGGCGGCCTTAGAGTTACAAGGTTTTGTTTAATGTGTTTGCTCCCTCTAAACAGAAACTCTTAATTCCAAGGTTTAGACATTTCTCTTGAAATGTTACAGAAGAGACAGGATATCATAGTCAACTCATCGAGGCATACTTGAATTAGTGCATGAACCATGCTGTAATATGCCTAGAGCAGTTGGAGAATCTCCTTTACTGTAACATTTTTATTGCTGTGTCTGCAAAGTTTCAACCTAGAGGTTAGTGTGGGGGTGGAAGGGTGTATTGTGGAGTTTCAATTAAACATCAACAAAAAGAGTGAAAAAAACTCTCAGTAAACTGAGAATTAGCATGTAAACTACTGATTTCTTTGTTTAGTTTCATATAATTACTGTAAAGATGTGATTTTTTTTTTCTTTCTTGTTCTGTTCCCTTTTTCTGTTCTCTGTGCAGATTTGCTGTGATAAAAACTTCCACCCCTTGTTTCATTGATCCTCAATATTCCCACATACATATAGGATATGATCAACATTCATATCAAAGCTGCATCTTCTTTCCTGCCAGACGTCTCACTGAGCCAGTGAGTTCGCCGTAGCATAGCCACCTGGAGCTGCAGGATCATGTACCATAGGAAGAGCAATGTAACGGCCTTTGTTTTGGCCAAGCAACTACAAGATGAATTAAAATAAAAATTTGCCAGCAAAATTAAGGTGAATTCTGAAATAACCTGTTCCAGATGGCTGATCTTTTTTGATCTGAGGATTTGTTCCAGATTGAATGCTGCTATTTTTGATGTTCCTTTGCCTTACGACATAGAAAGAAAGAGGCGATTCTAAGGCTTGGGTGTATACCCAGTCACTGAAATTATGAGATATATATATATGTATGTATATATATATATATATATATACAAATGAGTCTTGACATCTTGACCACATAGCCATTCTTGTTCAGTGGTTTCCTTTTCCTTTCCTTGATGATTTACAAGTCTGCTCATGTGTGAAAGTTCATGGTGGAATGCACACGTCTTTCACCACTGAGTTCACAAGGAGACAGAGGAGGAGAGAAAAGGATGAAAGGTGTCTGACAGACACCTTTCATCCAGAGGATTTACGCTTTACCTTTTTCACAATTCCCATTGCTGCTACTCACTAGCACTTGGTTCTCAAAGCTTTGGACGTAAATCAGATCATTTTCTCATATTTTGCAGTACCAAATTTCATAGACCATCTATGTGTATGTTATGCACCACTGGTTCTTCATCATGCTGTTACCAACATGCTGAATGATCAGATATACTGCAACACAGGTAATATTATTTTTAAGTTTCCAGAGCAGACATCTCATTTTAATAAACGGAAAGGGTGGAAATGCATGTTATAGATATTCTATAAATTATTTATAAATGACAAAATCTATTTTACTAAGACTGACCACAAAGCTTTGAAAACTAATTAGCCTTTTACTCCAGTGGAAAACAGCCGAAATCATGGGATGAGTTCTTTTGACCACTGTCCAGCAGATTGTCTCCCAGCTATTCCAGCTGTACTGTAAAAGCATGTTAATAAAAAAAAAAAATCAAATTTTGTCTGGATCAGAGTTTTGTTCTCGCAAAGATGATTGTCTTCTATTTTCAGAGAAACTGAACTTGAATTCACGATGCACACTGAAAGTATAGAAATATTTTTAGATTTATTTCAGAAACTTGAATACTACAGGAGAGCATTCAGACATTCAAATATAGTTACATCTGTTGAGGAAAGTAGTGAAGATCTGAGGCAAAGTATACAGAGCATGAGAAGATTAGAAATATGGAAAACGTTGACAAACTATCTACATTCCCTAGTGACACTGGATAGAAAACTGCATTCTATAATACCACAGTCAGAACTTTGTCTCAGTTCTACGCAGAAAGCAGAGCAGATCGTACACCGAGCCATGTGCTGAGTGCTAGTCATGTCCACTGAAATGACATGATGTGTCGATCAGCACAATTCTGCTCACCCTGGGTCTTGAGAATTCACTTTCACCAGTAGAAGGTTTTGGTGAGAAAAGTGGCAGCAGAGCTGAGCCAGCTGCCACTGGAATCGTCTTTGGCCGTGGTGCGGGAGATGGCACGGTCTTCCACCCTCTCTGGGCTCACCTCTTCCTCTGGCAGGTAGTCTGGTAGGGCTGTGTTCTGCTGCACCTCCACTTCACAAGGTTTCAGAGCCAAGAGAACCTGAAGAAAAGAGAAATAGGGAAATGTTTACAATTAGCATTATGAAGTCACATCCAGATTTCAGAAGATGTCACTTTTAGACAGAACAGTGAGTATGTCACCTCTTCTCCTGCCTCATTTCTCACCACCTGCTGAGCTGACAGCACCTTGGTGGCAGCAATGGCTGATGCCAGACTCTGCAAATGAAGACACAGAGAGAAAGGTAACTGGGATTAATCAAAATCAGTCATTGTTTTGTCACTCCAGAGTCCTGCACTGTGTGTATCTTAGTGACAAATGCTCGAAATAAAAGTCAATGTAATGGGGAGGGCTTAAGCTAATATTCTGAGCAGTGTGAGCACACGGTGCTTATTGTGTCACCTCGGTGGGCAGGTCTGAGCGGATACGGACGGTGCATCTCTTGGAGGCCATCTGGAAGGTGAAGCTGATCACTCCTTTGACCTTGAGAAGAGCTTCCTCACACAAGCCTCGCTGGTCCTGAGTAAAAGAGTTGATATTACTTGTAACAGTTGGCTGAGCTCAGCAATTCACACATAATGCATGAACATTAAAGAGGGAAAAAATTAAACACTTCTCCCCCGCTCTAAGTACAACAGGAAACAGACATAACTTATATTTATATTTGTTTATTTACTTATATTTGTTTGGTGAGTTATGTAACAACTCAGTTCAGGGAGCATTAAGTTTCAAGCTTTGATTCTGTCAAATCTGCCAAGGATAAGCGTGTTTTGTGTGCTGTGTAGGTTTTTGGAGAGAATTTACTGGGTGCTGTCACAGATGGGTGTATGTGAGTTAGTCAGCCTACTCACTGTGCTATCAAGCCCCTGGATGTGGAGGGTGACAGACTTGGCCTTCTTGTTGGAGGTGTTAATGAAGAACTGGGACTTCTTCCCCATCCCCCTCACAGGGGTGTGGGGCACACGGCTGACCGGTGCATTCAGAACGCCATACACCTCCTTGGCCAGTGCAGTGATGTTAACAGACACACCCGACCTATATATGGATAAAAAACTTCATCTGTCCTGATCTACTTAGACTTAGTAAAGTCCTGCATCTAGGTATTGTAGACATGCAGTGATGAACCACTAGGGTTGGCGATATAGACTTACAATAATATGAAAATATTTCAGGCCAATTTGCATTAACGATATTCAAGACGATATATATAAAAAAAAATGACAATAACTACAGTGATCCCCACAGAATGACACTGTACAGCATGGTGGAGTAATAGTTGAAAAAATACATGAGCCTCTTTCTTATTTCACCATCTTAATTCTAGCTGTATGTTGTGTTTTTACTTATTTTATCCTGCTCACCCTGCTTGCCCCTCCAACCCAACAAACACACCCCTGAAGACTGTACTATGAAGCAAGTTCAACAGAGCGAGGCTTTCTTTGTGTGAGCTGGCTCGACAAAATCTAAAACCCCAAGTAGAGATAACTGGTATCATGATGGTGGTTAACAACTGGCTTTGTGAAGCCCGGCTGTCCTCTCTGAGATCTGTGCACGTTCACATTAAAAGGGGCGTTTGCTGCATCATTTGACTCTCTGCACAATCTTAAGCCGAAACTCTGAACATAACCTGGTCCGGAGCAGGGAGCATGGTGAAACCCTGAATGGGTTTAATTATATTTTGGTGGCTGTTGATATACCTGGGTGGTGTGGAGGCTGTGCAGTAGGAGATGCAAATGTGTCAGCAAGTCATCACACTGCTATATCATTGATATCATGATATGACACTTTTTCTTGTGTACAAATTTATAATCTTTATAATCAGAAACGCTATGATATAGCACAGCCCTATGAACCATAAATTGTTTTGTTTTGGGTTCATTAACTAAGACTGTACTGCATCATGATCAAAGAATGAAAATAGTAACACTTTACAAAAAGTAACACCAGATATTTAATGTCCAACTCCTTCTTGTTGTCATGAAGGTAATGTGACGACTACTGTCTCCTCACCTCTCCATCAGATTCTCCAGGCTCACCATCATACCCAGTTCATTCTTCATGGTGGTGATGTTGGGGGGCAACTTGGCCAAGTAGTGCAGGGTCTGAGTTCAGAGGCACAAAGAAGACAGTGAAATATGAATACAGTATAAACTGTGAGTTAGATGTGCAAACAGGTAGCCTCATTTACTCAAATCAACTTTATTTATACTGCACCTTTCATACAAACATGCAGCCCAAAGTGCTTCACGTAACATTTTAAAAACAAATAAATAAAAGTCAATAAACTAAAATACAATAAACACAAGGATAAAAAATGTATATGATGTGTTTTAATCTGTTTGCTAAGACCACCAAGCATTGAGTGCAGCTTTTCTTTTCCTGCGTTGGGTCCTATTACAAGAATCTCAGTTTCATCCTGATTTAGTTTGAAAATGTTTCCACCTGTCCATACATTCATGTCAAAGGGACAGGCAGTAAGAGCATGCAGCGCACTGGGGTCAATGCTGAAGCTGCCCTTACAAATCAAACACCACCATGACATGTGGAGCACAGAGCACAGGTCTCTTTAGTACGAAACTCTGCCAGAGCTTTAGTCCACCCACCTGCAGCGTGGCAAACACCACCTCTGGGTCTTCGTGGTCCAGAAAGAGAACTAGTCCGGGAAGACAGCCCTGGTCTTGGACTATAGCCTCTCGGTTCATCGGCTCAGACGCCAAGTCCCGCAGTTGACTCACAATTGACAGAGCATCCATCATCTTCAGCAGCTGCAACAAAGAGTGGGACATCAGCACTGACTCCGTGTTTACTGTCATCAAAACACGAGACTCAAACCCAGGAAAACTAAATTCATCAGACTGTGGATAACTGCTGTCGTTTGAGCAGACGTCCAGCTAATAACGCCTTGTTAATCTTCAGTGCGCTAGCTAACCTGCCATCGACACTCGCGTTTGCTGGTAAAAGTAACGTTAACGCTAAAGCTAGTCAACGTTAGCAACACAAGCCTCGGCTTGGCGCTGGTCGTAGCTAATGTCACTGAACTAAAAACAACTTCAGCTGCTTAACTGTCCCGTTTAACACCGTTTACGTGCCTTTTAGCGAGTTAAATTCCCAGAAAAAAACGAGATAAATTGCGTTAAAACAACTTGTTACCTTAACCGCCGGATGGAGCAGAAGCTGGTGCACGCGAAAATACAAATTTAGTGCTTTTTTTCCACTGAAGCGCCATTGGTCGAAAGGCCCCTGGCCACGTCGCACAGTCGCTCAGTCCTATTGGTTCTCGGAAATGTTACTCATATACAGCCAATCAGGACAGACTTTGCTGCTGCGGCGTTATTTGACTTCACAGAGCTCCTGGTGTGGATGCGTGAGGAAAGTTAGCTGAACGGTTTCCTGCAACTAGTATGCTGCCCTGCGATTAATGATGAAATAAAATGACATAACGTTTTGACAAAGAGGATCTTTAAAGTAAGTCTTGGTAAGTGTTGGTAGTTTTTAATTCATTCTGTATGTTTCCTAGCAATAGGAGTTTTTCTGTTTTTATTATCCACGCTGTTGTTCGCACAAGGGCAGAAGTGACTGTCATGATCAGCGGCTGTACGAATTAAATTCAAACTATTTTAATACATAGAAGACACCGTGATGCCTTAAGTGCAGGGTGTTTTGACGTTTGTTTTCCATGTGTGGAGCATGTGACTCATTTGCATCTCTCCTCTGGGTCAGTCAGCAGAAACAGGACCTCTGCATTCGTCAGCTCGTCTGTGGAAAAGTCCTTCCAATGTCTTTACTAGAGGATGTTCTGGATGTGCTCCGCGCCGTCCTCGAGTATTTTGGTGTGCCTCCAGACATGGTCAGTTTTCTTCCGTTTTTTATGACCGAATTAGACTTGTGTAGAAGTGTGTTTCCCTGAAGGGGAAGGTATGAGGATTACCACCTGGATCACAGATCACTGCGCCTCATCATTACCCCCACACCTGCGGCACAAATAGTTCTCCAGTTCTGTTCAAGGTTATGATAACAAAAAGAAGATCAGATGTTCTCCTTAGGGAAATAATGAATGCGCCTATGCATACCACGTTTTCATCATATTAAAAATAAGTTAAGTTAGGACAAGTTAATGGTTCAACTGTAAATGATTTAGCCTCCAGTGCACATTGCTAGTTGATTACCAAGTTTGTTGAAGTTTGATCCGTAATACAAATTTCTGTTCATGTAGCACAAAATGTATTGCCAAATATATTTCCATAGCAAGTTTTTTTTTTCAACTTTAACTAACCCTACTAGCCTCTAATATTCTGTATTGAGCTCCATTCCCAACACTGTAGGTGACATAGATAGATAGATAGGTAGGTAGGTAGGTAGGTAGGTAGATAGGTAGATAGGTATACTTTATTGATCCCAGACTGGGAAATTCACACATGACAAGCTGTGTGTGTTGTGTGCTCTTGCCTCCAGCTGGTTCCAGTGTGGGACAGTCAGCTCTGCGGTCAGTACCGCAGCATTGTGCGGATGATTGGGACCAACCTCCCACTGACTCCTGCACCACGGGTCCACTTTCAGGTAGGCTGTAACTTATGCTGTCAAGCAGACTGACGATTATCACTTTGATTTAGCGGGTACTGTTTTTTAGGGTGTACATTTTTAATTTATTTTTTAAATTCTCTTGTTCTATACCACTGCTGTGTTGGTGTGTTGGGGAGTGGATGGCTGTGTGTGTGTGTGTGTGTGTGTGTGTGTGTGTGTGTGTGTGTGTGTGTGTGTGTGTGTGTGTGTGTGTGTGTGTGTGTGTGTGTGTGTGTGTGAATATTTATGTATTGCATGATGTGTTACATGCTGCCATCATCTTGCCACTGCTGGACCTCACTTGTGTCATCCTTGACGACTCTGAAATGAGATTTCATAGTCTTCAAATTAGACTAAATAACTAATGAGCACTGTAATTCAAGAATCATTGAAGCTACTTTCTTGTGGCTACCTGGATCAGCTCAAATGGAACACAACAAAAGAAGTGTCTGCATGTAACTGCTATGCACACTTGCTTCCAGTCCTAGATGGAACCAAATCTAGCTGGTCTGTGTGTCACATTCAATTCTTTATAAACCGATGCACACATACGAACTTGTTCCACTGTGCTCAGTTGCCTTGTCTGAAATGAGTTTGTGTCAGCATGATGCACACACCAGAAAAGGTTGAGCTGCTGTGTTGTGCCTTTCACCTTTCCCTTTTCTCTCTTTACATCTGTCCTTCTGAAGGCTCATGCTCACTGCAGTTTACTCCAACCATCCATTAATATGGGGCAAAGCAATTGTATTTTTAGCATATTTTAACATGACCTGTTTTTAAAGTTGTATGTTATTGTTTTATAATAATTTTTATGAGGCATGTTGCCATATCCTGTGTTCAGTGCCATGGTGTGTAATGTCTCCTTACCTGTGTTTTGTGGTCAGATCCCCCTGCACACTTACAGGCCTCATGGCCATGTTGACATTGCTGTGGATGCACCCATGATCCCTTCGCTTGCTGATGTACTGTGGGTGGCAGAGGATGAGGGGGAGAGCTTTGCTAAGATCAGGTAATTCAAATAGATACAAAGTACAATTATCCACTTTACAGCTTTATTTACAAAGACACTCCTTCTTCATGTTTTTGTCTTGGTAAAGTCAAATTAGAGTTACAAGTTCAATGAATGCACCCGTTGCAAGGTCATTTTCTCATGAACATTTCTGGTCCACATCAGAGATGGAGTTGTTACTTTGTTGCAACCCTCATAAGACTAGTCCTTTTTGGCTTGGGGTGATATTCGATATTATCGATATTATCGAATATCACAATAGTTGTCGTCATTTGTGATATTTTTCACAGTATCAAATATTGAACAGCTGTTAGGTCATCTTTGGACTATTATTTTAAAAGAAAATGCACACAGAACTGTGGTGGTGGCAGCATGATGTGGGCATGCATGCAGCACTTCAGCATACACACATGAAGGACTTAGATGCAAAGAAGAATGCTAGCTCGGCAGTTTGACAGTATTTTGGCTTTAATGTTGGAGAAAATGACAAGCCAAAGTCGTGTTCGCCGGAAGCAGGTGATGACTGAGGACGGCAACACCACACATTTGCATTCTCACCTCAGAGTCCATCACCAAAATATAAAAGAAACAATGCATGGTGGAATGAATACACCACTGCTGCAACCCGCTATCTCGCCAAAGGTGTGATGCTGCTTCACACAGTGGAGGAAAAAAAGGTCATTCAGGGACATGACTGAAACATTGGATTGTATGAGCTGCCTGGCCCAAAATATCTAACCAAGGCAGCCATCCCCAACATGTGGAATAAAGTTAGAGAGGAGCCAAGACGCTTGGTTAGTGGTGCAGAGATCTTCTCACTAACAACAGACATGTGGTCCATGACACCGTACATGACAGTGACAGAGCACTTTACCTCACCCGAGTGGACTTGAAAGTGCAAATTCTATTTGAATTTAATAGTTCCTATTTCTCTATTTAGGTTTTCTACTTAAGTGTTGTATGCAAGTATAAGTAAAGAAGTGAACAGCATATCGACCTCTCAGTCTGTTATTTATTCATAGGCCAAGGCTACTACACAGATAGATAGATAGATAGATCAAAACGTTTGCTTTATTTTTTGCTTTATTAAATTTGCCCAAGCCTACATACCAGTGATTTTTTTTCATGTTTAGCCTAATATAGACAAAATGTATACACTTCACATTTCTGTTAATCTCTTCCCAAAGCAAGCATTTGTATTTTAAAACTCCAATATTATTTTTGCTTACTTTTATCCAACCATTGGTCTCCATTCATTTCACTACGATTTGAAAATGAACTTTAAGAGACTTCAAACTTTCTTCATACCAGTATTCCATCACCATAATAAAAAAGCAGCAGCACTGTCTTTCTATAGAAAATAGTCTGCTTTACACAGCGTATTTTCAGTTTCGTGGTGTATGAATGGCCATTATTTTGTAAGCCAACGAAGCAGAACATTCTATTCAAATTTGAAAATCACGGGATTTTGAGTATATGTTGTGAAATCTTTACTCTTCTGTTGAAAAATAGTCCCCAGGGGAAATGTTTTCTTTGCACAGAGAGTATAGAGGCAGCAACAATCACACCATCATCATTTTAATAGCTTTTTCAATGAAACTGAAAAATGCAATGCAAAAATGACCATTCCTACTAAAATCATATCACAATTACACTCTTTTTTTTTTTTTTTTTTTTTAATTACTCATTCCTAGTCTGGAGCGTTTTTCTGGTTCAAGGTTCAAGGTAGTCTTTATTATCCCCAATGGGGCAAATAGTTTAGTAAGTAGTAAGAACCACAACGACAACAACAAAAAACAATTTCAAAACAATTCAGGACATGATACAAAAAGTACACAACAATTTAATAAATAAATAAGATGAATAAATAAATCACCCAACCTTATTCAAGAGCACAATGGCCACTGAGAGAAAGGAGTTACTGAGTCTATTAGTTCTTGCTCGTGGCACCACATATCTGCGGCCCGAGGGGAGCAACATAAAGTGGCCATGAAGGGGGTGACTCTGGTCAGCCAGGACAGAGCGAGCTTTCTTTAGGGTCCTGATTTTAAATACATCCTCCAGGTTGTCCAACGGAACCCCTGCAACCTTGCTGCATATCTTAACTATTCCCTGGAGGTGATTTTTGTTTTGACTTAGAAGCCCAAACCAGCACAGAAAAGAAAAAGTCAGTACAGAAAATCACAGAATCTTATTGGAGTAGAATGGTCATTGCTCTTTTTGCTGAGGTTGTTTGGCTGGTACAGAATAAAATGGTTGTTTGCTATGTGGACAAGTCATTAAGGCCATAAAGTGTGTCACAGTGGCTTGAGAACTGTGCAGATATGTTGTGCTGTGGCTGTACCCTGAAGGCAGAAATGACTAAAACAACTGTAAACATTTGAATATGTGTGTCCTGGGATGTTTTACATGAGGTTAGCATAACATGACCAAAATTGTGCCTCCCCTATGAGCTCCTCCAGTCACCACCTGCAAGCTGCAAGCCTACAGCAGCTGGCAAGCATCATCTAATATACCTTTTATAAAAGATAACTCCTTAAATACTACTCACTGTTGCAGATTAGTCGAACATTAGTGGAAAAGAAAACTTTTGACTTTAATTGGAACTACTGAAACTAGCCAGTACCATGGCGACAGTGTACAAAAAATGTCCACTGCTGAAACCATCCTGGTATGATATTTTGAATGGGAAAGACAAATCTGCTGCATTCAAGTGCTTTGAGTGTAATATAAAACACCTGCTATATAATGTTGTCAGGAACCAGTTGCCTCCAAAGGGGCAGAGCACCGTGAATACAGAGGTGGTGAGAGGTCAAGGACTTGTCCTGAATCAGCCCCAGAGAGGAGGCATGTCTCTCAAGCAGAGGACACATCCTGATGCCCTGAGGAAGATCACAGCCCTGGAGGAGGAGCTGCTCAAACTGAGAGCTCAGATAGCAATGATTGTTACTGCCGCACCAGGTACAGGGACATCACACCGCACCGCATTCAACCCCACTACAACTGGAGTGTGGATGTTTTACTGTGACCTTTTCTCTCTGTCAGTATTAGGTTCCCAGAACGTCCCTGGCACTCCTCTGATGTCTCCTGCCCCTCCTCCAACTCTCACCTCCACCCCTCGTTGTGCTCCTCCTCCTCCTCCACCACCACCACCGCCTCCCCCCTGCCCCACCTCCTCCACTGACACTCCCTCTGTGTTGGACGTGATCCGCCAGCGCAGGAAGGCTGGGACTCGTCATGCCCAGGGGAAAGGTGAGGAGCCGAGCCTGAGCAGGGCTTTGGAAGTGAAGGGCATCCCCTCCATGCTGGATGTGCTCAAGGACTTGAATCAAGTGAAATTGCGCTCGGTGAAGAGGTAGGCAACATTTTTGCCAGTGTTCATTATTTTTACATTTGATGCTTTTGTGTCAAAGTTCCTGAAAGTCACAATGATTCTGTGTTTCCTCCTATTTTTTGTTAGGGATTAAATTAGAGCTAAAATAATTAAGTTGGTCAGTGTTCAAGTGGATCAATAGAGAATTCATTGGTTATAATTTTGTAATCGAGTAATGGCTCAAGTCATTCATCAAATAAAAACAAGCTTCACAGCTTCAGCTTCACACTTATTTGCTCGCAGTTCTCTATTTCATATCATTAGAAAATGAAACTGGGATGTTTTGGGCTGCTGAAAAAGTAAGCAGTTTTAAGACCTGATTTGGGCTCAGGTAACTTGCCCTGAATGCTATCTCATTTTAAAACCCTTCTTAAAACCCACTTCTTTTCTTTAGCTTTTGATACCATGTAGGATTTATGATTTTATGATTTATGATTTTATGTGTGCATGTTTTTTCTTTTATGCTGTGCGGGCAGTGCATTTTACATTATTTTATTCTATTAAAATTATAATTGTATTATTATTTTATTTTTTTATTTTAATATTTTTATATATTTTATTTATTCTATCCTATTTTGTTTTATTTTATTATTATTATTATTATTATTATTACTACTATTATTATTTTACTTTATTTGATCTTATTTTAATTGATCTTATTTTATCGTGTTATCCTACTGTGTTTTTTACCTTTTTATTCTGCTTCTATTGTGTTATCTTGTGGTGTTTTATCTTGCTGTGCAGCACTTTGGAAAACCTTGTGTTTGTTAAAATTGTGCTATATAAATAAAGTGGGTTGGATTGGAATGCTGCTGAAAATATCCTTCCTCTCTTTTTGTCCCAGGTCGCCAGGTGGGACACCAGTGAGGAGGAGGCGCAGTAAGGGCGGTGCTGCTTTGCTTGGTGACCCTGCTGCTATTATAGCTGAAGCACTAAAGAAGAAGTTTTCCTACCATCACCACAATAATTCCTCTGACAAAGAGAATTCAGTAGAGCTATCACCGTTTGGCAGTCCAGAAAAACCATGGGTTAGTTTCACACACACACACACACACACACACACACACACACACACACACACACACACACACACACACCATGCTCATGCATCTCTGTCTTCAAAAGTGTATTTGTATATTAAAGATTTTTCTAATACTTTATGGAAGCTATTAATGTATTGTGTATGTGTAGTTTTAGAAACACTTTAGTTTTGCTAATAGTATATACACACAATCCCATATGGTAGAAAAAGTCTGCTGTGCTGGCCTCCACAGTTTGAAATTTTCATGCACAACCGTCCCAGTCTTCTCTGCTCTACCCGTTCCTTTGTGCATTTTGTACAAATGTCAAAAAAGCAAATAAAAAATCAGTATCATTATTAGAATTATTACAGTATTTATTACAGTATTTAGGATTGTATTATATTACCTCATATATTACCACAGTAGTGTTGGGTACTTAGCAGCCCGTTTGTCACTAATAAGAAAATAATATTCATTCGTGTCAGAATGAGGCCACAGTCACTCTGGGGGGCTTTGGGACGATGCCAGAGGAGTTGATTCTGTCAATTTTGAAATCTGAATTTGTTGCCAACAATGATGTATATGATTTAACTGCTCATTTTACCAGTGGTGGCTGTAGTGTGTTATCTTCTGCCTGAAGTAAAAGATACAGTAAAGTAGTTTTTGGAGTCTCCTAACCTGTCCCCTGTGCTCCAGGTTCCTCAGCACAGCAGACTCAGCCAGGGACGCCTCCACCTGTGACCTCATTCAAACGGTGACCTCGAGGCATGATAAGACCCCCGTCCAGTCAGCCAGTCATGACTCCCACTGATCACTCACTGAACGATTTATACCGCAACTACTGACTTGCCTGTAATTTTTTATTTTTTGTGAAATGTGTAAGAGTAATGCTTACAGAAAAGAGTGTTTTCATGACATGAATTTGTTGTGTTTGACTTGGAAAGTTTGAATGTATTTTGTTGTTGAGTCATACCTGTAAATATTTTTGGAAGCCTACAGAAGTTTAGTGTTTCTTGTGTTATCAACAATGAAATATAAATGTGCAGAGCTCCTTTAAAGGAAATATTAAATTATGTACACAGTTTTTTTTTTTTTTGTTTGTTTGTTTTTTGTTTTTTTTAAATGAAAGTATTTTTACAGTGAGTATTTTTACTCCTGTAGCTCTGTTCTATGCAACTGCTATTTGATGTTTGTGTGTTTTTCTCTGCTGCTGCCCTGGTTCAAGTGCACTGATCTGATCGATGTTGACTGTTCTTTTCATATTTTCTTTAGTTCAACTTGTGCTCCAATCCAGTTATTAAACCCTGCTCGCAGCATATTTGACAGCTGGTACTGCAGTTATACTGAAAATGTTAATTAAATGTTTGTACAGTAATGTGTTTTTTGTTGGCCTGCAAATACAATATTGATGAGGCTTCAGGGTTTCACTTTTTTGTACTTACACAAATAACAGAATTAAACAGCAAACTGAGAAAGCTCTTTGACAGTATTGATGGTGTCTGACAGCGACAGACACCATCAATACTGTCAAAGAGCTTTCTCAGTTAAGCTCAGTTGGGTATATGTTCTGTATTTAATGTTTAAAATCAATACTTATGCTTAACAAAAGTTTTGCAAAACAGAACATTGTTACATCATGTTCATGTAATTTGTAAGGACAGAGTTCAAACCACTTTCATTAATACAAATTAGAGCTGTTCTGAGCTGCAGCACTGATATTTTGTCACTGACATTCTGTCAATGCTGCAAGAAACAACAGATCAACATGACAGACAGCAAACAGGACATGTTTAGTTGAATCCTAAAACTGAGTGATGTGAAGAACACAAGGCAGGAAATTAAATAATAGGTGTCTCTGGGTCTTCATTGGGCAAACATCCAAAAAAGGACAAGTGAGAGGCCATAACTTCATTGGGTATGATCCCAAGCATCAAATTACGGAGTCCCCAAAGGGTCATGGATTTTGTTTCTTCTGTTCCCCTGCAATATTTTGCGTTCTCTTGTTATACATTTTTAATTCTCTTGCAATACTTTTGCGTTCCCTCGCAATACTTTTCTGCTTCCATCGCGTTCCCTCTGAGCAGTATGTCTGCCTCCGCTCAGCTGCTCCCAGCACATAGGTCTCTTGATCTGAGAATGTGTTTATTTGCACTTCTAACATAACCATGTCTATTGAGCAGTAGAACTATATCAGCAGAATTCATGCCCAGTTCAAAGTCAAATTCAATGAGCTGATCCATGCTGGGGCGCTGTACCGCTGTGCTGGGAGCAGCTGAGCGGAAATAGACATAGAGCTCAGAAGGAACAGAAGTAGATAAGTATTATGAGGGAACGCAAAAGTATTTAGAAAACATGCCGAATATATTGCGAGAGAACCCAGAACATGTGAGGGAACAAAAGTTATAAGTAAAAAAAATCTCACCATGACCTTTTGGGGGTTCTGTATCAAATAAAGCAAAAGCTGGTTATATATCCCTGAAGATGTTAAGGATCATACCCATTAAAATGATTTTATATGCATACTGTTTATACCATCTCACTGAGAGACACTGTGCTTTGGTAATGAAGCTCATAGCCTCCCAACTCTCCTCTATCTGGTAGACTGTCACGTGTTTTCTGACACACAAGTCACTGCAAATGGCTCCACAAGTGGCCACTTTACAGTTCTGTTGCTTAAGAACATCTCACAAACGCTGATGGATTTGATTCCAATGTTTCTCAGTACAATACCACTATAGCCCAGTCCCAGACCCACATTCATCTGGCATTGTACAAAGGCTTGGATATTCTCTGAGATCAAAGAGGTAAATTTATGAGAATTTATGCAATTTAAGTAAAAAAAAAAAAAAAAAAAATGCAAAAAATTCTGAAATTACAAAGTCACTGATTCACTAGAAAAAAAACTGAAAAATAGTTTTTCTCATACTATGAGATTTAGAAACAAGGTAATCCTGATTTCAGAGTTAGTAAGTAAAATGAGTGACTAAAAATAAACAAAGTGCAAGTACACAAAAAATGTAATCAATTGCAGTAATCTGAGCAAATGTAGTGAGCTACCTCATCTTTGGTAAATCATTATAATAATGGAGAAAATATTATCTAGGCCTACAGTACTTGACAAAACAATGAGGCATGAGCAGAAAGGATGTCAGCTTCCTCGACTGACGTTATTTAAATCATCCGGCTTATCCCATAGTGAGATAAACATCCAGCACAGCAGAACGGTACTGAGCAGGGGACCTGAGTGATTCCAACTGAAGAAACTGACAAGTTTCATAGCTTTGATGCATGGGCGGAAGACTGGCCGCCAACTGTCCTGCAACCAGAGGCCTGTCTGACAAAGCAGGGTTACTGAGCTGGAACTGCACCACATAAAAGCTTGAATAAAACCAGCTGCTCTTGGTTTTCCTCAGCCACGTCAGTTATCTCACCCATTGATCCTGCTTTGTGAGACAGGCCCCAGCATTCAGAATCTATACAAAATATGACATACTTGACTACTCTGTTTGCATTATTAGTACCATTAGTCTTTCCTTTTTGTTTTCAGATACACGCAGGTAACAATCATTTTCACAACCTGAGAGGGGACACAAAGTCACTGTCACCTGGCCTGTGAGTTATCGATATCTTGCTGATAAGTCTCCATGGGAATCTCTTCATCCTTATCCTCATAATGGGGGGCTAGGAAAGCTCTTGCAGAGCTACAGTACAGTTGCATGGACAGACAAGGGAATTAAACAGATTCATAGCATAAAAATATGGCAAGACAGATGTAGATACAAAGGAAGTTTACATATATTTATTTATTTTTAGATTATTGTTTTTAGGGCATCCCTGCTTTATTTGACAGTGACAGTAAAGAGAGACAGGAAAGGCAGGGGAGTCAGAGTGGATGACATGCAACAAAGGGCCTGGACAGGAATCAAACCCAGGCTCTGGTAAAGAAGCTGCTGGTGGTACGGCAGCCGATACTTCTGTATCTTTTGCCTGACGGCAGCAGGGTGAACAGGCTGTGGCTGGGGTGGGTGTTGTCTTTTAGGATCTCACCTCACCTCCCCGATATCACTGATGCTTGGTAGATGGGTACCAATGATGTTTTGGGCAGTTTTAATCACTCGTTGCAGAGTCTTGCTGTCCTGGGCCGTGCACATCCCATGCCAGTTTGTGATGTTTCCAGTCAGGATGCTTTCAATCGCTCCTTTGTAGAAGCTGACAAGAACTTGGCGTGGGAATTTTGCTTTCTTAAGTTTCCTTAAGAAATACAGCCGTTTCTGAGCTTTTTTAACCAGGGCAGAGATATGTGAAGTCCAGGTCAGGTTCTCTGTTATGTTGATTCCCAGGAACTTAAAACTGCTCACTTGCTCCACCTCAGCTCCATTGATGTAGACAGGGTTGTGTGTCTTTGCCTCCTTTTTTCTAAAATCAACTATCAGCTCTTTGGTTTTGCTGACGTTGAGCAGAAGGTTGTTTTCTGTGCACCATTCTGCAAGATGGTTGATTTCCTCCCGATATGAGAACTCATCATTGTTGGAAATCCGGCCGATGATGGTGGTGTCATCCGCGAACTTCACAATAGAGTTCTCTCCATGTCGGGGGTTGCAGTCGTGGGTGTACAGCGTGAACAGGAGGGGGCTGAGCACACAGCCCTGGGGCGCTCCGGTGTTGAGCACTAGAGTGGAGGAGGAGAAACTGCCAATCCAAACAGACTGGGGTCTGTTTGTGAGGAAGTCCAGTATCCAGTTGCAGAGAGTGGTACTGATGCCCAGAGTGTTCAGTTTTCCAATCAGCTTCATGGGGGAGATTGTGTTGAAAGCTGAGCTGAAATCAACAAACAGCAATAACAATAACAACAACAACAACAATAACAATAACAACAATAACAATAACAATAACAATAACAATAACAACAATAATAATAATAATAATAATAATTCCATGCGCTCACAAAATGGTTCTCTTACTGTACCAAATGGTGTAATAAGGGGCCTTTTGGGCTGTTGGTCACGTGTGGAGAAAGTGCTCACTGCAGGTTGATCACACGTGATGTTACAGTAGAACTTACATGTGTGTGCTCCGCGCGGCGAGAGAAGGCCAAAAACAGCAGTTTTGGAGCTCTGGGAGCTTTCCTTAAGGAGTTATGGCTGTTTCTTTCCCTGCGCTCACAAAATGGCTCTGTTACTGTACCAAATGGTGTAATAAGGGGCCTTTTGGGCTGTTGATCACGTGCGGTGAAAGTGGTCAGTGCAGGCTGATCACACATGATATTTCAGTAGAAAGTAAATGTGTGTGCTCCGCGCGGAGCACACACATTTACTTGTTCAGTGACAGATGTAGGTGCTGCTTTTGTAGGTGCTGCTTTTCTCCAGGTGAGTGAAGACTGAGTGGAGAGCAGTGGAGATGGCATCCTCTGTGGATCTGTTGGTTCTGAATGCAAACTGCTGAGGGTCCAGACTGGCAGGGATGTTGTTCTTTATGTGCTGGAGAACCAGTTTCTCAAAGCACTTCATCAGGATGGGGGTGAGTGCCACAGGGCGGTAGTCATTTAGATTAGACACTGCAGACTTTTTAGGCACAGGGATGATGGTGGCTGTCTTGAAGCAGGTGGGAACACTCTCCTGTGACAACAATATGTTGAAAATGTCAGTAATGACATCTACTAGCTTTTAGTACACGGCCAGGGATGTTGTCAGGCCCAGCAGCTTTACTCATATTCACTTTCAGCAGGACTTTCCTCACATCCACTGTGGATACTGACAGTGGCCGGTCCTCTGGAGGCGGAGTAGACTTTACAGCTGACTCTCTGTTGAGGAGGTCAAAGCGAGCATAAAATGTAACGTGGCCTCACACATGAAGGGAGCGCTCCTGCTTTTGTAGCCTGTCACATTTTTGACCGCCTGCCACAGGTCTTTGCTGTTGTTGGTGTTGAGGTCTCTCTCCAGTCTCTGCTGATGCCTTCGCTTTGCCTCCTTGATGCCAGCTTTCAGTTTTGCTCTGGCAGTGTTGTAGGCTTCTTTGTCACCTGACTTAAAGGCAGCTTTTTTGGCTCTACATAGAGTTCTCACCTCTCCATTCATCCAGGCTTTCTCATTAGGGAATCATTTAACTGTCCTTGTTTTTACCACATCATCAGCACATTTGCTGATGTATGATGTCACTGATGATGTGTATTCTTCAAAACAGTCCTGTAGAGCTGCTGCAGCTTCATCTGTCCACACTTCAACTGTTTTTACAGTTGGTTTGACCCTTTTTGTCAGCTGGATGTAAGTAGGCAGGAGAAGCAGGGAGATGTGGTCTGACTGGCCAAAATGAGGACGAGGGAGGGCTCTGTAGCTGCCAGGAACATTGGTGTAGACAGGGTCCAGTTGTTTCCTCTGGTGGAGATGTGGACATGTTGGCGGAATATACTCATATTTGTGGTGTATATACTCATTTCTCATTTGCAGAATAGGTTACCACCTGCGTGGTCTTATCATCTGTCTATTCCCACAACAGGAATGAGTGAAACTAGTTCTACACAAACATCATTTTCCTGTGTAATTTCTGCTAAAAATAAATAAATAAATACATACAATACATAAAATTAAGGAACAGAATTTGGTGCTCAACAAGCATTATTTGTAGATCATGTGCCCTATCACTTGTTGCAGTGTCCAACTGTGTACTGCTGTTCTGAAGACAATGCACACAACAACATAGCTTCACTTGCTTTAGTGGAAAATGAAGAGCTTGGGGATATTCTTGTGGTTATTCATTTAGAAGTAGCATTCAGTGACAGCAACAACCCACAGGGTGACACATATCTTCCACTGCCTGTTTGCACATCCCGCACAAACACCACATCCTGCACAACACACTGCACTGCACACAGCAAAATAGAAATATTTTTTTTGCCACGGCAAAAAAAACAACAAAAAAAGTAATACTGTATTTCATGAAGTGCCCAACAAAAAGGTGCCTTTTTGATAAAGCTTACAGTTAGACTGCTGGGGGCCCTCCCATGATGCACTGGGCTCTCTCTCTCTTCTCTGTCATCTCTCCTTCCTCACATATTCATATTCTGTCGGTGCATGTGACTAGCTGGTCATCTTCTCTCTCCTGATGTTTTGTGCTCTCTCCTTTTACAATTATTACTATTATTTTTGCTATCACTGTTAGTATTGTAAGGTGTAGAAGTAATTCATATAGAAGTTAATTCATATTTGAGTTAATTTACTATATATATATATATATATATATATATTTACAATGTTTACTCAGTTAACTATTTACATGTTTATGTTAAACAATTATTTACATATTTACATGTTTGAATAGTTACATCAGCTCATTTAAAACAGTTACAATAATCTTCTGAATCTACCTCAGTGTTTATACTTCATCCCTTCTAGCCTGTGATTGGTTAGTTCAGCGACATGTGGGTCAGGAACAAGGAAGTGTTGTTGTTGTGAAGCTGATGAAGTGTGGGGAACAGGAAAGAACTGCTTAAGAAAGTTGTCCGTCTCCATCGGTCATAAAGAGTGATCTAACCACCACAATGTCAACTCACAAGTTACAGTATTATCATTACTGATATCACCACGAGTATTACTACACAGCCCTATGTCAAACTTGAATCATTCTATGTTCTGCAGTGTGCTACTCCCTCATCTCTCTCCTCCTCTCCCTCCATCTCCTCTCTCCCTCTCCCAAGCCCTCCAGTTGAGGCAGATGGCCGGCCACCCAGAGCCGGCTTCTGCTTTAGGATTTTCACCCTGTTAAAAGGCTTTTCCCTGATGACTGTCACCCTGTGCTGCTCTTGGGAGAGATTTTGGTTTATAGGGTGAGCCAATATCTGTTGAGTTTCTGTAAAGCTCCTTGAGATAACTTCTTTTATGATTTGACAGCATACAAATTGAGTGAAAAATGAAGTATTTCCAGAAAAAAAGATCAAACAAATATTTCAGCTATCTATGTTTTATCCCATTCATCATGGCAAAGCTTGAAATAACACTCAATCCTCTGTGACAATTGGTTAACATTTTGGTTGACATTTTGTGTGACCTAGCTTTTACCTCGGCTTGCCCCTGTTTTTCTCCCAGTCCTCTCAAACTGACGACTACACAAGTCATTTCCACATCCAAATGCTGGATCCAATTCTGGATGTTTTGTTTGGGTTTGGGGTTGGGGTTGGGTCATGTAGGCCCCGAGAGGAACCCTTTCTGTAACTCCACAATGTCAGTCACTGCTTAAGGAAGTGCATTAGTGTTAGGGAGGCTTTCAAGCTGAAGAAGGAGGCCTTCCATGCTTGGCTAGCACATGGGACTCCAGAATCAGCTGAGAGGTACCAGCAGGCCAGAAGGGCTGCAGCGATGGCGGTCGTGGAGGCAAAAACCCGGGTACAGGAGGGGTTCAGGAAGGCCATAGAGAAGGACTTTCACCTGGCCTCAGAGAGGTTCTGGCAAATTTGTTGGGAAACTCCGCATTTGTTGGGAAACTCCACAGCGGAAAGGTCTCGGGGGTGGATGAGATATGCCCTGAAGTGCTGAAGGCCCTGGATGTTGTTGGACTGTCATGGCCGAGATGTCTCCTCAATGTTGCATTGAGGTCAGGGACAGTGCCCAGGGAGTGGCAGATGGTGGTGGTGGTTCCCATTTTTTTAAAAAGGGGACTACAGAGTGTCCTCCAGTTATCGGAGTATCACACTGTGCAGCCTCCCTGGGAAAGCTCTAGGGTGCTGGAAAGGAGATTACAACCGACTGTGAAACCTCAGATTCAAGAGGAGCAATGCAGATTCTGTCCTGGCTGTGGAACAGTGGACCAGCTCTTCACCCTCGCATGGATACTGGAGGGATCATGGGAGTTTGACTATGCAGTCTACATGTGCTTTGTGGATTTGGAGAGGGTTTACGACCGTGTCCCCCATCTGGTCCCTGTATAATCACAGTGAGAGCTGGTATAAAGAGAGTCCAGTTTGGTGACTACACGATGGCGTCCCTGCTTTTTGCAGATGATGTGGTCCTGCTGGCTTCATCAGGCTGTGACCTTCAGCATTCACTGGGACAGCTTGCAGCCGAGTGTGCAGCAGTCGGGATGAGGATCAGTACCTCTACATCCGAGACCATGGTTCTCTGCCAGAAAAAGGTTCTTTGCCCTCTCCGAGTGGAGAGTGAGTTACTGCCTCAAGCGGAGAAGTTCAAGTGTCTTGGGGTCTCGTTCACGAGTGAGGGTAAAGTGGAGCAGGAGATCGACAGGCAAATTGAGGCAGCAGCAGCAGTTATGCGTTCATTGTATGGGACTGTCGTGAGAAAGAAGGAGCTGAAGGCAAGGCTTTTGATTTACCAGTCAGTCTTTGTTCCAACCCTCACCTATGGTCACAAGCTCTGGTTAGTGACCAAAAGAATTAGGTTGCAGATACAAACAAACATTTGTATGTTAGGGTTATGAGGATTAAGTCAGAGGTGTCGTCCAGTTTGTTGTAAACATGTGGGCATGTAAAGCCCTTTGAGTCTGTTATCAATGATATTGGGCTATAGATAAAGTTAGGTCCAGTTAGGTATTTCGACAGTGACTCAGTATTGAGAATTTTGCCCTTGTACACCACCACAGTGGATTTGAAATGGAGTAATCAAGACGTAATTGAAGTGCAGGCTTTCAGCTTTAAATTAAGACATTGAACAAAAATATGGCATTAACCATTTAGGAATTACAGCCAGTTTTATACATTGACACCCTCAGAGGCCACACGCAATAGCAACTAAAACTTCACACTAAAAAAATTGAATTCCAAACGCAAAGGGTCAATACAGTGCTGCTCAACCCTCATCTTAAACAGGTCTTGAAGAACCACTGATAGGGATATGGATATGGAATATCAACCATGCTTGCAAACCATTCAACTGATGGTGCTTTAACACATCTTTACTTAATGATCCTGCCCTTGATAACTACAGAAAGAGAGTGGGCTTCCTTCCTTGAAATAAATGATTTACTGGAAATAGCACCATCACTTCTTTGGGAAACAGGGAAAGCAGCATTAAGAGGAAAAATCAAATCGTACTCCACACACAAGAAAAAAAAGCAAAATGAATTTAAAAAGTACTTAAAACAAAAGATTAAGGAACTAGAAGACAACAACACAGGTAAGCCCACAGCACAAATCCAGAATGATCTACAGAAATAGAAATTACAACTCAATGAACACATAAACAGGAAAACTCAATTCCTCTTACAAAGACTCAGACACGAAAATTTATAATACAGTAATAATACGGAAAGTAATTGTCAATCCAATTCAAGTGAAACAAGGAAAAAACAATAATCTCAACAGTCATGAATTCAGCAGGGAAGATCGTGCAGACACCAAAGGAAATAAATGAGACTTTTCAAGATTTTTATGCCAACCTATACTCATCAACAAGTAATCCAACCCAAGAAGTCACTGATACATTCCTCAACAATATTGATTTACCACAACTTACTGAAGACCGAACAAACGCACTTCATTTACAATATAAACCCAACAAAGACCCCACCTCCTCATCAAGCTGTCGCCCCCTATCTCTCATTAATACAGACCCAAAACCTTTTTTGTACTCTGGAGGAATTGTTTCAAGTTTAGGTGTTAAACTGTAAGGCAGTACAATTATGTGTCACAGGTGACAGTATAGCTGCAAATGGTGCAACCACTGTTTTTTTTGTTTTGTTTTGTTTTGTTTTGTTTTGTTTTGTTTTGTTTTTTATTAATAGAATTATTGTAACTGTGACAAGAGAGAACTGTGCTTTGTAGGAGCTACTTATTCATTTATATTTCTCAGAATTTTCATTTGAGCTGTTGTACTGGATGTCGCTTCCTTTGTGGGTAGGAAATGTTATACCTTGGGCGTGAAGGGTTTGAGGGTGTGACTAACTGGGAGCTAAATGTACAGCTTTCTAAAACTGTTTGTGTTAGTTCCCCCAATATAAGAGTTTCAGTTTGTTTTATGTAATCAAGACCAAGTTGTACAAAGGAATAAATCACCCTTTTCATTTTCAAATTACAACTCCACTCTGGTGATTAATTTCTTCATACATGGACTAACATAGCAATATGAGAAAACCCCTCAATTCGTCATCAAATTTTGGACAACACTAGAGAAGGAATTTTAGAGTTAGATTACCCGATTATTACTGCCTCTCTTCATCTCCTCTGCATCACCTATGTGTTTGTTATTCTTCTTTAGTAGTTCATGATTGCTGTGATTGCTTGTGTTTTTTGTGCTTTAGCTGTGAAATAGAAAACAAAGTTTCTGTGTTTAGTTTTTAAATAATATAGGTCACTCACATTATTCTCTGTGACTGAAATGCCTATTCCAGTAGGTGCCAGCATTGCCCATAAAGTTACTCACTGCTGCATTAGTCAGCCTCTGTTTTTTTTTTTTTTTTTTTTTAATCATATTCATCATTTAAAGTTCTCTTTTCCTAGTGTTTGCCTTTTATTTGAAATGCTGACTAGATCATAAAAAAGTGGTTCGTGTGTTTACTTTCTCATCATAGAAACAAAACTTTGGGATTTTGTCATGGGTGAACCAAAGAGGAATGCATTCTGTGGTCAAGAGTTTCATTTTTCCATTGCAATGGACATAAAACATGGAAGACAACAAGAGGTTTGGATAGAGAAAAACAAGTGACTCTTCTGTACTCTTCTAGAAAAAAATAACCAAATACTGTCCACTGAGGTCATTGGAACTGGCATGAAAGTGTTTTAAACAAATAAAATGAATGAAAATGAATGAATATCGGACTGGGATTCACTGTATTTCTATAAAATATTTATAAGGGAAAGTATGAGTCTGCTCTGTCAATAAGATAAGATAAGATAAAATAAGATAACACTTTATTTATCCCCCATAGGGGAAATTCAGGTGTTACAAGCAGCAGCATTAGGAGAGATGATTCAAAAACAAGGTACATAATATACAATATCACACATTGTTGTTTTTCTTGTTTTTTACATCTCGACACTGTTGTAAACACAGACACACCATCAATGGCATTTCAAGGTGAAATAACGGTTGAATCAATGCTCCAAATGTTCTTTCACCCAAGGGTGACCTGCAGGCTAAATGTCAACATTTTGTACAGTTCCTGATTTCTGATGCTTGCATTTCCTCACATATAAAGACACACACACACACACACACACACACACACACACACACACACACACACACACACACACACACTGCCAGGATAGCAACATTAAGTTTATTTTGTTGGAAGCACCATGGAAGACACTAATCTGACAGCACTTTCAACTTCAAGCTGATCCTTTAATCAGGGATTACAGTGTAGTCTGCGGTTAAAAGGTCTGCCGGAACACACACACACACACACACACACACACACACACACACACACACACAGAGAGATGTAGGGTTAAAATATGTGTTGTAACACTGACAGCATCACACTTAGATTCATTAAGTCTGATAAAACAGTGGGTTTTTCGTGTTGAACCCAACTAGGCATTATATTGCATAGGACAGTTGGAAAATATTATGCAAGACATATTCAAGAATAGGCACACAGCTATTAAAGTGATGAAATTAAACCTCACAAACCTGCTGAGTTTTTTGAGAAACATGTTTAATGGGGGCGGAGGGACCATTTCAGGTGACTACCTCTTGAAGCTCATCGAGAGAATGCCAAGAGTGTGCAAAGCAGTAATCAGAGCAAAGGGTGGCTATTTTGAAGAAACTAGAATATAAAACATGTTTTCAGTTATTTCACCTTTTTTTGTTAAGTACATAACTCCACATCTGTTCATTCATAGTTTTGATTCCTTCAGTGAGAATCTACAATGTAAATAGTCATGAAAATAAAGAAAACGCATTGAATGAGAAGGCGTGTCCAAACTTTTGGCCTGTACTGTATATAAATCTGTATATATACATACATATATATATATATATATATATATATATATATATATATATATATATATATATATGTATGTATACAGATTTTTTTTTTTTTTTTTTTTGAGGGTTGAGGCTTCTGATAAATAGCTACCAAATGCAAATGCATACACTTGGAATGAACTCCAGACCTTTTACTTTCTGAATTTGTCATGGAATATCTAGAAAAAAGTCTGCCTTTTAGTCGTGTCCAATTATTTTTGAGCCTCTGAAAATGGGGTGACAATATATAAAACTGGCTGTTGTTCCTAAACGGTTAATGCCATATTTTTGTTCAACCCCTTAAATTAAAGCTGAAAGTCTGCACTTCAATCATATCTTGATTATTCCATTTCATATCCACTGTGGTGGTGTACAAGGACAAAATTATAAATATTGTGACACTGTCCAAAGACTTATGGACCTAATTGTAGATGTTGTGTAATATATAATATAATATAATGGACTATAGATAGCCCTAATTTCATCAGATGTTGTCCTAAGGAAGCTATCAGAAAAACGTTGATGGGTCGATAATACCTATCCACAAACTGTTTCAGATATCTACTAGGTCTGACTTGGTCTAGAAATATGTAAGTGTCACTGCTGACGGTAGTGAGACAACAACACTGAGGAAAGGGAAAACTGCTGTCAAGTGTAAGCCATACACATACTGTCATTGTGCTAAGGTTGGTAATCAATGAGGTAAATGTTAGATGGACACAGCTCACCGTGCTGCCTTGTACAGATGGACAACTGTTTTGAGGGGTTTCATGGTATGATTTTATTTTAGACATGGCATCTAATTATGTTATTGCCAATTCGCTACTGGAACATTGCCCGCCATTATCATAATACAAACAACAGGCACATTTTTGGTGTTACATTGTACCTAAATGACTACAGTGGAAGTCGCCTGGGAGTGTCCTGGGGAATACCACCTTTCTGATTCTACCTGTGGACTTTAAACACTCCAAATTGAAACACTGGTTAACTGAGGGACAATAAGAGACAGGGGTGTACCCATCATTCAGGGGGTGGAATGTTCAGGAGTAAGTAAATAAGAAGTAATAATATTTTTTTTCTCATTATTATTTCTACTATTTTACATAAAAATAAATCAGTAGGTATGTGTCACTTTTGTGTGTCTATATTAACCCTTTGAAGCCCAGGAGCATGTGGCTGGGCTTTAATTTTTAAAGGTCTTAAAAATTCTTAATAAAATTCATTTATTTTCCCTCTCTTTTTTCATTTTCATTTTCACTGTATATACACTGTATACTTTTAACATTTAAAAATAGTTTCCTTTTCTTAGTTTTCTTTTCTTTCTTTTCTTTATTATTTTTAAATTCTAATTTCTTGCAAATTTTAAGGCCATTTCTCGCTAATTCGCTTGTCGCTGCTTTCGAAAGAAGATGCGGTCGGATGGAGCAGGGGTTTACAATCCAATGACTGGAGTCATTTACAGTTTGTGGGTGAAATAAATAATTGAAGTGCGGGGGTAAGCGCAATCCAACGCTGATTGGTTGGTTCCTCCCATGTCCCGCCCCTCTGATGCTACAACCAGCGTCGCCACCTCTCTCTCTCTCTGCGGCTCACAACCTCAAGAATAAGCTAGGTGGTACGGCAAGCGGACAGGCGCAGCGGGGGGAGACGGTACAGTTTTGGCCGATACGGTCCGCAGAGGGGCTCGTAATGTCCGGCATAACCGCGGGAGAAGGATTAAATAGTTAGCTTTAAAACAGGTGTCCGCCGGGCCAGTGTCACCTCTGTCGTCCTGTATGCGGTTGGCTCGTGCGCGTATCCATGAAGACGCTCGGCACGCGCGCAGTTCTACCGCATTCACTTGTTATCCCAGAGCGGCCGCGATGGTTCAATGTCCTGTTTAATGGTCGAGGTATGTAGACCTGACACACATATCTGCATGTGCTGCGTGTCTCTGCTGACACACACACACACACGGCTTGTGCACACTGTTTGACAGAGTTGCTCTGAAGTAGGCCTCCTCTGATAAGCCCTGGGCAAACGATTTTACGTTCCTGTTGTGTCCCAGTAGAGAATTAGTGTCTTTGGTGCTAAATGGTGTGTTTTAATGGTCTTGTCAGCGTTAAAACTGTTTAGTGTCATTATAGTAGTCCTATAATATGGTTATACTATCCCAGTAGAGGTTCGTTAAAGGTTTTGAGTTTCAATTGAGAGTTTAGTAATCTCAGAAGTCTAAGGAGCAGTTGGTGCATATCTTCTCATTTTAACACTATAAAGGTAGCTGCAGTGATCTTGTGTGTTATTGCAGTGTGTCACGTCAGTGTATTGACAGCTCTACAGCAAAGCCGACCTGCAGCCTGGACACTGCAGACCGCAGGTAGACCAGGGATGCTGTAGAGGGCAAATCCACCTCAGCTCCAGTCACCATCCACTTTAGGCCCACATGAATCTACTGTATAGAATAAAAATATCACACTGAGGTTAGTTATTCGAAGGTAGGGCAATTTAAGGAGAAAAAAACCCACACAAATCTGAGCCTGTATTTTCTAACAATAATATATCTATATATTTTTTGTTATTGTTATTTGGCTATGTTGGTTGTTTGCCTAATGGTACTTAGTGGGGGTGAGTTGTCAGCAGCCTTTTTTTTTTTTTTTTTTTTTTTTAATTTGCCATTGCATAATTGGGTAGACCTATTTCATTTGACAGCTAATTCAGTGCAGTGTCTGCTTCATTTGACATTTTGATATTTTTTCCAGAGTCTAGACTAAGTTTTGAATATGCTAGTGAGTTATTTGTCCTCATGGGAATTCCCTTGTGGCCCATAATGTAGGGGTGCTTTGGTTTCTGTTGCCCTCTCAAAAGTGTGTAGGCTACAAGGAGCTGAGTTGACTGGAGACACACACAGCAAAATGTAGCCTACCACACAGGTTCACATAAGGACGTATACAGAGGTAGAAACATGTTCTTGATTATGGAAAATACTGCAAACAGGTTTAAAAGTCAGATCAACTGAATAAGGACAGATGAACAGTCTCCCAGCGGCATAATAGCAAGGACACATATATTTGGCTTACACACAAACACACACATTTTGAAAACTGACAGATACTGAATTAACACTCATTCAGTTCGTTTTCACCTTGCACGTTTCCTAAAAACTTACAGTATAAACATGTACAAGTACTAAATATAGCAGCTGACATATTTTAAAACATACTCGAAAATGAAAAGGGACAAAACAGACTAGGGAAGGTCTTCTAGGAGTTCTTTGTGTCACATTATTGTATACATGTTAAATATCAAATGATACATAACCACGTTAATTTGGATAATAGTTCAAGATAGTTCCAAGTTAAAGACTCAGAATATATCCTGATAAGAATACCAGAATTAGTTAAAATCATCATTAAATGTTTTCCAACTTTGGGAACAGTTTTCAAATCCATTTTTGCCCAGGTCTGGCGAGCACACAGGAGAGAATGAGCAGGCCTGTCCTACATAAACAGTTTGACAGCGGCGGGCCATGAGCAGACTGTGAGAGAGAGAGTGAAAGGATTGAGTAAGAGACAGGAATGGAGCAATATCTGGACAAGAGAACTGTCCAGTTTAGAATGGTTATATGGAAGAAGAACGTGGTGAGGACGGAGCAACAGATGGTGAAAGGAGTAGTGACAGAGGGCGTTCTGTAAACAGTGCTACACATGTCTGAACCATGTGGGCTGGGTGACTTAAAAAATGTTGCATCTAGTTTGTCTCCATCCACACATTTCCTGCCTGCCAGTAAACCACAGTGTACTAAATTAGTATGCTGTTCTGAATTTAGAATTCCCTCATCAGGGTACTGTCATTTTTATCTGTATTTCCATAGCTACAAACTTTTATGCCATATGATATATAAGAACCTGGCTATATATAACACTATGAATATGACAAACATTTTTATGTATCTGTATATAGATATCTGTATATACAAATTCATTCAAATAGATATCTATAGCTCTGTTTTCTTTAAATAATACAAAAAAATCATCCAGCCCTTGTTACACAGTGAACATATTGGGGAAGAGTTGTATATATACATTAGGGGACATAGCAGATGCATAAAATAGTATATGAATGTGTTTTCCCCCTGCATGACAGCAGTGTTCAGTTCTAAAGGCAGTGCTGGGCAAGGAACCCCAAAAAGGTGAAGGTTCTGTTCCATTTCAGCGTAGCAGAGTCTTTGCAGTGAGCCAGAATGTACAACACCAGGGCCCTGGCTCTGTGAGACCTGAATGGAACAGAACCTTCATTAATGTCATTGCTAACACCTGTGTTTACCCTGCTATCTCATGACAAAAGCCAGTAACAGAAGTAACAAGTAAGTAACAGAAAGCAAGCCATCTAGTAATCTTACTAGTTACTGTTGAGTAACAAGTAATGGAACATGTTTATTTTTTTTTAAATGACCAGTCAGTAATGTCCTACATTGTCTGTGTACCTTGCCCAACACTGCTCCTTGGAACAGACACTAAGTAATGTCAGGAGTAACACCTGCATTTACACTGCTATTTAATGTCAAGATGGATGCTATGAAAAAGCTCTGTTGCTGAATTTGAAATTGTAATTTGTGACACTTATTGTTCCTGAAAGAAGTAATCACATTACTGCAATGTGTTACTGCTGAACACTAGCAAAGTATGATGATAAATGATTTATGTTGTGTCTCTCAGGAAGCTCCTCATCTGGTCTTTACTGAATGTGTGTGTACCTTTGTTTTTCTCTAAACTAGCCTTTGTTCCAACCCAGTGCACCCAGTCCACTATTACTTCTCTCTACCATGCACAGAAATGTTGAGCCATTTATAAATAGCTGACCTTAAATGACTACTGGGAAATGTAGTGCATTAACCTGCACTGACCTGAATCTACCTGAACAACACCATGGGACTATGGGTAGTAATTAGGCTCAGGAGCCACTGTGAGATCAGGCTACACTGGCGGCTTACCAAACGCCTGGAGTGATCTGTAATCAGTTTTACTCCTCAGGTCATTATGAAAGAGAGGGGCAGTGTCAGTGTTTATCCAGTGCAGAACGGGGCAGTAGTGTGGATAGAAAGCGTTTGTTAGTCAGCACTCACATGTTACTTTACAGACTTGGAGCAAGATTTTAGAGCTAACAAGACTGCCATGGAAAACCGCAGCAGCTACACTCTGTTTTGTGCGGTGTGTGTCTCTAAAGCAGTTCAAAATAGGAATGTTGCCCAATAAGTTTGTATTTTCAGGTCATGGTGACTTAGACAGTTGAGGGAGGCTGGCCAAGACTCACAAATTGAGGCTTCCGATCGGTTCACTGTCTTGGTGCATTGAAATAATGATATTGAGTTATCATGAAACACATTGATGTCTGAATTAATTACAAAAATACAAAGCAGGGGCAAAGCGGACAAGAGGGATCAGGGGGACATGTCACCCCTCACTCCTGCAACCTGTCCCCTGCTCTCTATTTCACCCACAAATTGTTACAGTTAGTCCAATCACTAAATACTCAATTCCTGCCTCACCGCTGATGCGTTCTTTTTCTTGTTTTGTTAAGTGCTGGTGACCCTTTGAAACCTGATCAAATTTACAATTTTTTTTGTAAACACAAGGAAAAAAAGTGACAAGAAATGACTTGAAAATTAATTAATTCATTAAATTGTGTTTATTTATTTGCAGATTTATTTTATTGCCAATCAAAATCTTTTCCAGAATTTATTCTGTAACAAATTAGGGAATATTCAAATAGTTATATATTATTATAGTTATATATTACCATGTATCACCCATTAATTTAATATTGTCATGCATTTCAGTGCAGAGAACATCAGTTTGATTATTTAACATATTATTCTGCATATGTTAAATGCTATTTTTATATTAGACATCGTGTTGATATTAAAATAATGTCTCATGAGTGTTATGGTAATAATTTTGTTAACCCTTTAATGGCCAGCTCTACCGTTTGGTAGAGCACACTTTGAGTTTGATTAAATGTTGGAAAATATCTTAGAAAGTTAGTCCACCTCATTGAGCCATCTCTAACACTTGGTTTGCATATGTTATGCACAAAAATAATACTAGGTGGCGCTGTTTTTTTTTAAAGAGCATACCTTTTTAGTGAGCTTCCCGCCAAGAAGCTAGAGTCTACAAAATCACTCCTCACATATGGGACATTTTTTGTAAACTTTTCAAAGGTAGGAATATTATTTTTGCCATATTATGGTTTCAGAGTGCCTACTGAACACCATTATGTAACTTGATGCAGAAAAAAAATTATAACAAGCTTATAATAATTTTTCAAAAACATGCTCTACCGAACGGTTGATTTGGCCTTTAAAGGTTCAAGTAGTAATAATGACTGAATATGATTCAAATTGATTATTACTATAAAAAATACATCTTTTTATACATCCACTGTTGTTTATGATACAATTAATGGTAAACATTACATATTCAGTGAAATTATCATCATACCAATGTGATTTGTGACACTTTTATAGACATTAGCTAGCCAGCTGGATGACTACTGAGATTATATACAGAAATGGATAGAATGAAAATAAATACAGAAATGGATGACTACAGAGATTATATACAGAAATGGATAAATTAATTAAAGGAAATTAATATAGCTAGAAATGAATGTGACACAAATACGGAAATGATTACCAACATGAAAAATGTGTTTTTAGACCAGTTTTTAGAAGTTTTAAAGGCCTATTCTTTGTTGTCAGGCCACTTCAGTATGGTAGATCACAATGTCTTTTTAAATGTGTCAATAAATTGTCAATAAATAAACATTTCACATGACTTTGATTTTTTGTGAACTACATGCACTGTTACCCTTAAAGGCCAACTCAACCGTTTGGTAGAGGTTTGTAAAAATAAAACTATGTGGTCAATTTTTAAAATAAACATGTTTTTTTGTTATTTGTGTCCCAAATAACTAAAATATGCAAGGAAATAATTTTCTCATGTTTTGTTCTTGGTCCGGCCATTAAAGGGTTAATGTCGCCCATGCAACCCTACAAGTTTCCCTTTGGATTTAACCTTTATTTTAGTGGGTCTCAGTCATGAGCCAAGAGTCCTCAGGTGTCCGTGCCAATCAAACTGCAGCAGCTGACTTTATTGATGCCTCTTTGGTCGAAGGTGTGCTAATCACCTTCAGCTGACTTTAAAATATATAGAACCAAACCAGAAGAAAGTGAGCTGTGCAAGCCTATGTCACCATAGTTGCTGAGTGGAGGGGGAACATGCCATGTTCTCTGAAATCAAAACATGCAGATGCATATACTACATACATGCTACATCACACTGCAACACTCCTACCCTTTTTAAAAGTAAAAGGCCAAGGATAGCAAATCAGCTTTAAAAAAATGCCAATAGTTTAATTTTCTTACCAGCAATGTCACATATTTTAAATGATAAATATTGTTTTGGAATGAAACACAAACACCTACACATTTTAAGTGCTGCTGGCATAAAAAGTAAGCAGAAAGTATTACATTAAAAAGTTAGTATTGTGGACAGGGACTATTTGGAGTGCTTGTGCGAAAGCGGCGCAGACAGGCAGGTTGGCACGTCAGTGCGAGAAAGGTCCAAGTCAAGTGTCTAATGCCTCGGCCAGGGAGTCACAATGTCTTTTACTGTAACATGCTCTCTTCCTTTTAGCCTTCTCTGTGGCCTTGCTCACTGATAGTGCAATATTTTTGGGTGTTGTAATATTTAATTTGGGCCTCTCTCTCTCTCTCTCTCTCTCTCTCTCTCACTCTCTATCTCTCTCAGAGGTGTGGAGCAATCTTATTTGAAAGGTCGGAGCAGGATGCCATACGAGTTCGCATGCTGGGTAAGAGCCCTCACTGACCCGAATACCCCAGTGACCTAACAGCAGGACTCTCTGAATGTTGGTCATAGGTCTGGTCATTGTTAACATGTGAAATCAACCTGCTAATTAAAAAAGTAGTAAATGATTCCAAAATTAGGTAACCATGTTTGTTTTTAACTAACTTTTGTTTCAGTGTAATGTCTGTCTCAAACACAGGGCTGTATTTCTCCTGTTTCTCTTAAACCTTTAAGTTGGCCAAGTGAGTGTCTATTTGGCTCAAACAGTTTTATAATTCTGAAGAAAACAGTAACCTTTCAAGAAGCTTTTGGCTACTAAGGTAAAGTTACTAAATGTTTTAGAATGTGGACTTACACTTCATCTGTGTTGTGTGAATGTGCAAGTGTCTAGAGAGTGTGACTAGTACAGTAGCTGTTGAGCAAAACCACAGTGACACAGTCCCTCAAATGTTACAGTGAAATCAAGCCAAGGCTTTTCTTTTGCCAAACTTGTTGAAGTGCAAGTTTTCTATCCAAGTGCTAAGCTGACATTTAGACACAGCCAAGTGTAAAGCAATGTTAGATCAATGATAACAGTCACTTATGCACTAACAGAAGGGCTTGTGTAAATTACAGCCAAAACCCAGCACATACATTTGCAAGAAAGTAACTCAGGCATACACACACACACACACACACACACACACAGACAGACACCACTGATCTAATTCACACAGTGGCCTTGTCCTGCAAGAATGACGTTTATGGCCTTTTGAACTAGGGGAGACCGGGGCTGGTTGTCACACTTTTTACTCTTGTGTGAATTGCTCATCATCTAAACATATTTCAATAGTTGTTCCTACATTAAATGGAAGCTTAAGGTCTTGGCTTGAAATGTGTATCCCTTTCATTTTTCAACTTCTTGTAACAAAGCGGTAATTAACCATCAAAGACACTCTGACACATTGTGTCAGGGCCTGCTGTACCCCAGTGGTGGTGGGAGGAGCCAGGGGCTGCCGTGCCCCAGTGGTGGTGGGAGGAGCCAGGGGCTGCTGTACCCCAGTGGTGGTGGGAGGAGCCAGGGGCTGCTGTATCCCAGTGGTGGTGGGAGGAGCCAGGGGCTGCCGTGCCCCAGTGGTGGTGGGAGGAGCCAGGGGTCAATCAGTGACAAAAGATGGAGCAAACTCAGATTCCTCAAAGACATCTCTGTTGAATGGGTAGATGCTGGATACCCTGGAGCCTGACTGGATGTTACCTGATGGATCTGACAGATCCACCAGATTGACCAAACAATCGCCGCGCGATGGTCTCTGGAGGAGAGAGTCCCAGGTGTGCGAGAGCAGGTACTTACCCCTCAGGGGGTTTGCCTGAGTTTCAGGGAAAGAGACAAAGTTAGAGAACCACTGCAATAGAATACAATAGAATAGAATATCTTTATTGTCATTGCACAAGTACGGCGTGCCTCAGGAGGTAGAGCAGTCGTCTGGTAACCGGAGGGTTCCCGATTCGTTCCCCAGCTCCTCCAGAGTGTCCGAAGTGTCCTTGAGCAATATACTGAACCCCTCACTGCTCCTGATGGACAGCCAGGTGCCTTGTATGGCAGACTCTGCCATCAGTGTGTGAATGTGTGTGTGAATGGGTGAATGTAAGGCAAAACATACATTGTAAAGCGCTTTGAGTGGTCAGTAGACTAGAAAAGCGCTAAAGAAATGCAGTCCATTTACAACAAGGACCACGTTTACATGCACACCATATTCCTGTATTATTCGGAATATCCACAATATTCCGGTTGCACATGAGTCATGTAAACACATACTGAACCCGATTAAGGTCATATTCCGGTTGGAGAATATTCCGAGAATATTGTGCCATGTAAACACCTTAATTGGAAAATGCCCTGTACCGGAATATTCAGTTACGTCTGTGCTCAATTCACAATGAATCCTGGGGCGTCTTTGTTGCTATGGTTACTGCAAACGGGGAGAATAACATGGCGAACAGCAGCAAGAGCCAGGAGACTGCAGTCTGCCTTCAGCTAATGAAAGATTTTAATATCATGGAGTATATCGATGGGAGAAAACATAGAAATAGCGACAGCTTCTTCTTCTTCTGTATTTCCTGCAGACCAGATGCCTATACACGTACTGCTGCCCCCCGCAGGTTGAGTGTTGCATTACATAAGAGTGTGAAATACGCCGAAACACAGGAATATGCCAGGTAACATGTAAATGGAAATATAAACACCTTATTCGGAAAATTACCTTCACCAGAATACTGACCCGAATATGGTGTGCATGTAAACGTACTCAAGGTTAAGTTTGCAACTTGCAAACTCAATGCAATAAAAACAATAAAAGGTAAAGAATTCAAAACCAATAAAAGTAATAAAAAGGGACAAATTGGACAACAAATGATGCACAGAGCTGCTCCACTTACTCTTCAGGTAGAGTTTCCCACCGAGTGTATACTGGCAATTGCATACACACACACACACACACACACACACACACACACACACACACACACACAATACGCAGAACATGACTGGGATTCCACCAGCTATCTGTGATTTGACCTTTTTTAGAATATGTGCCGAATATCTGTGTGTGATCATCTGGAGGCAGTAGTTCATTGGCTGCATCCCAAGTTTACTCATCAAGGCCCCTGCTGACCTAGTCATTCCTCTGCTGTCTCTCTCTCTCTCTCTCTCTCTCTCTGTCTCCCTCTGTTTGTCTCACACTAATACATGTGCCTTTATCACAGCTCCAGTATTTCTGTCACATGCCTTTTGTCACAGATTCACACTCCCATCTGTTTGCTATTAGATTTTTGCAGCTGTATTCACATGATCCTTATCCATAAAAGTCAGAAATGATCTCTGGTATCTCATGCTCTCACAGAAATTCATGACCTCACATGCTAATGACAAAGTCTGATTCTGACTTATCTTAAACCCATCACAGCCCCTCATCTCGACCCACTGCAGTTGGCATACAGAGCAAACCGCTCAGTGGATGATGCAGTTAACCTAAGCCTGCACTTTGCTCTGGACCATTTAGATTCTCCTGGCTCTTATATAAGAATGCTGTTTGGGGATTTTAGCGCCGCTTTTAACACAATCATGCCTGAGCGGTTGCAGGAAAAGCTGTTGCTGATGAATGTGGAACCTTCTATCTGCAGATGGATTACAGGTTTCCTTACTAACAGGAGACAGTATGTGCGGCTTAGTCTGCATATGTCTGACCCCCGATCCACCAACACTGGGGCACCCCAGGGGTGTGAACTGTCACCATTTCTCTACTCACTGTATCCAAACGACTGCATCTCCAAAAATGCATCCATCAAGCTTATTAAGTCCGCATATGTCACAACCTTGATTGGTCTTATCAAGGATAATGATGAATCTGTGTACAGACAGGAAGTGTCCCATATAGCTGGGTGGTGTGCTGAAAATAACTTGGAGCTCAACCCGCAGAAGACAGTGGAAATGGACTTTCAGAAAGCATGCATGTTCATGTGTTTGAGCATCTAAATTTTGACATTTCCCCAGGACAACATAGTGCCTTGAGAACTGAGAAGACATTTGTGTGTCATGGCTGCTTGCTGAAAATAGCAATTAAATGTTAATAGCTACTACCAACTGGAATACGGAAGTTAGCCCCGTGCAAAAGCCAGAGGCAATGATGCACATAAAAATGGCCGCTGCACCGACCGCCCTACTTTGTTGATTTGTTCTACTCCAGTGCAGGTTCTCTGTCGCAGAACCTGTGCCTCCACCAACTTTGCAACTCTTTTGGCTGTCAGTTAATGTCATTCATGAGCTAATACATACAAGGAAACATGCACAACAAATGATACACTAAATTTGTTAGCTAGGCTGCTCCACTTGGGAGCTTCACTGGTAACAACTGAAAATCACCATAAAAATAGTGTGATAAGGACTGTATAATCAGGGTATCATCTCTCTGAATTTCTCACACGGTCTGTCAAATATCTTATCACCATTTGTGCCATGATTTCTTGGAATTGCCTTTGCCATCTTCTTGGAACTTGTCTGATATGTGACATTCAAGGCTGTGTGTGTGTGTGTGTGTGTGTGCGTGCATCTGTGTCTCAGTAGCCTACTTGTGTCTGCATGTGACTCACGGTCTGTAGAAGGAACAAATCAATAAAAGCCTTAATGGACATTTCACCGCATCCTCCATGCTTATGGGTCTGCCTGTTGTTCGATGTCTGCATATGAAGGAGAACACTGTGGCCTTGCTAAGCTAATTTGATTGTAAACGCATTTGTTTATCAGTGTCAGATTTTTATAAGCCACAGTCAAACCTTGAGGGCCTTGTGGTTCTTTGGGAACACTCTCAAGGAAGACACAGTGCTTTCAGTCCTGAATGAATTTCATTAGTTAAAACTGGGTCATTTCAGACAGTGGAAATGAATACAGACTTTGCTGTGGAGACTTTGAAGCTTAAAGGGATTGGTCTCCGACTGATAACCTCAGTTTCAGTCAAATGTGAACCATTTGTGTGAATGTGGCTGTGTGTGTGCGTGCGTGTGTGTGTGTGGTGTAAACTGGAGCATGTGCAACCTCAAACCCATGTAGCTGTGTCCCCACTGACCGTGAGATAGGGAAAATATCCGTGAACGCAGAGCTTCATGTTAGATTGCGCTTTCCCTGTCACAGATAGGACAGTGAGAGAGAGAGCGAGCGAGTAAGAGGAAGAGAGAGAGAGGGAGAGAGAAGAGCAGGGAGAGGAGGGGCTTAATGCCACAACATTGGTGGGAGTAAGAGAGTAGAGGGAGAAAGAGAGAATGCGGCAGAATGAGGGGGCAGAGCATAAGTAGCTGACTTCGGGTGAGAGGGATACGGATTCTCTCCTCTGTTTTTCTGTCATTTTCTCTACTCCACATCTAGCTTTGCTGTCTCACTTAATATTTTTTTAATTCTTTCTGTTCACTGATGCTTTCAAATTCCCTCCGTCTCTGTCTCTTCTCCTCCTCATCACCGTGTCTCTGCTCCTGCCGGCTTTATTTCACTGTCCTTTGCCCCCGTTGCTACCTTTCCTCCATCTCTGCTGTCCGTCTTTGCTCACTTCCTTTTCCAGTCTCTACGTCCATATCTCTCTCTCTACCCTCTCCCTCTATTTACTTTTATCCTTTGCACAATCTCTATCTCTGTGTGGGGTGAGGATGCCAGTACTGGAGGGGCTCTGGGGCCCAGATCTTGGCATGCGGGATCCGAGTCTTGGAGTGGGCGTCCATCCCGATGAGGCTCCCTCCACGCCGGTCTGGGGCAGACCCCTGGGCACCCCACCAGTGACTTGCGGTGGCTTGTCGCTGGCCCTGGAGCTCCCGGCTCTTATACGGCAGCTGAGGGAAGTGTGGAGGGCACGCATAGGAGGCCCACGGGGGTGCGAGAAAAGTCAGTCCAGCACTTGGGTGGATGTAGAGGGAGGGAATGCAGAGGTAGAGGAGGTGGAGCAGGACACAGAGGACAGGAGGGCGCAGCTGGCAGGTAACACACACTCACACACAATCTAGACATACATGTTTACCCTGCTTTCTCTTACAGTGGGCTTATGGGATGCGTTGTCATGTTAAATGTTTCATGTCACATGTTGTATGTTTTACGTTACACGTGTTTTGGCATAGCAAATATGTCGGCTTCATTAAAACAGCCATGAGGGAAAAGAAAGAGTTTAGGAATCAGAGGAGTATCATACAAAAGTGTTTTTGAGGAATAAACACCAAGACTGGGTTCTATTTTTGTTTCTAATTAACATTTATTTCTTTTGCATAATTCATGAGCACAATCAAGTTGTCTCTTTAGAAGGATGTTAGGGGTCTGCTGCTTGTGTGAATATCAGGCTGCATTTGAGGGCATAGAACTGCAGGCACCAAGTTAACCATGGCATTTTAAAGCATGGTTTATAGTAACATTGATTAAGTGCAGTATGCGTAGATGTGGGCCAAAGCAAGGTTTAGAGTAGGTCAGACGGTCAGGCAGATCGACAGTGAAATGAGGGATTTGGGCTGTAAAGCCAGCGTGTCCATTAAATAAAGCTGTGTTACCATCTGCTAAGCTGCAGCTGTGCTAATGACACTCACTACTGGTGTGACGCCATCGAATGACTCTTTGTCTGGACTGCAACACTGATGACGCAAGTAACTGTTGACAGTTTGGGATTACTTTAATAAGGCATAGATGACCTGACATTGAAACAATTCCAAATGTCTGCCAAGTGTAATAATAATCAGAGGCAATAAATTTCACAAGTTGATATGTCATCACAGTAATGTACTAGCATTTATTTCAAGTTTGACATTGAATAGGACGGAAATAATGATGAGTTAAAGTGACTGATTCTGGCTGATTGAGTGTCAGGGATTATAGAAAAAGAAGTGTAGAAGTACAAAATTACATGTGCCAAAGTTGGAACTGTCTATTGGGGGTTTCACACTTTTCACACATGTTCTGAACCCCCAAGATGACTTTCATGAAGCCTCCAGTTGAAGCGATTTTGATATTTGATATTTTGATAATTGATATTTTGGCTTGTGTTAATTAAGAAATTGTTAAGATGTTGTACATGAACACTGACAAATAGATTCAAAGATTACAGCGTAATGTTAAAATAATCACTCATACATGTTCTTGCATTGTGACAATTTCTGGTGAATTAATTTACAGTGAATTTTAATCCTTTGGAACCTGAGCAAATTCATTTGATTTCCTCTAAAAACAGGTTAAAAAGGTCATTAACAAATGAAAACAACAACAACAACAGTAATAATCTAAATAATACTACAAGAAAATAACCCCCAAAATAGCAAAAATTACCTGAACATTAGCCAAACATATTAAAACATTCTTTAAAAATTACTGTGTGTGTGTGTGTGTGTGTGTGTGTGTGTGTGTGTGTGCGCATTTATTTATTTATAGATAGATAGATAGAGGTAGAGATAGAGATGTGTAGATATAGATTAGTGATGCTGGAGGCAGATTTCTTGTGAAAGGCGTCTGAAGCCTTTCACAAGCCTTTAAACTATTCCTCATTTTACTGAGGGCTGCTTTGAGGGGCCACGGGGGTTCTAGTTACCAAATGTTAACAGTGATATAATAAAGACTAACACTGATCCGCTGTCATGCTGTGATACAGCTTTGATGAAGGTCTTGACCTAGAGATTTCCTAAGAATGTCTCGGTCCTCTTAAACAATACTTTGGTCTCATTGGTTTAAAAGAGTGCAGTGATCTTCAGCTGATGTGGGGAAATGACACATTGATCTGTATGGTGATGGTAGCAGTCATGTAACCTTTTAACGTTCTCATGAAGAGATGATTCAGACTGTGGGGAATTACTTATTGACTCACAGGGTGACACAGTTGGAAATGGATATGTACGGGGGACTTTGGTGGAGGTGTCTCTTTATATATGGTGTTAGGCCATTTATTTAGTCTTTGATTTGATCACATTAGTTTCATGTGTTGAGAAACTGCAAGATAGTTTGTCAGATGTGAGGAATTTTGACATTTCCCCAGGAAAACAATGAAGTAGCCAGCTGTCCACCTCTTTTATAATGTGAATTGCCAAATAAAGTAACAAAGAATCACCTAGGTCAGGTATTGTGATCAACCACTATGATAATTCAAAAGTGAACCCTTGTGTTTGTGTTAGAGTGCCATGTCTTCATTCTGCTTTTACATATATGTCTGTTTTCACTGCCAAATTGAAGGATTCCAAACATTTGCTAATGGTAGAAGTCCTAAAGAGTGATTGGTTGGACTGCTAGCTGGGTAGCAGCACAGCTGTATATACTTGATGATTGGTGACACAACAGGAAATGGAAGTATCTTCGTACTAGTTCCATAGTACACAGCCTATGGTAGATCTGACTCTTTACAAATGGGTACAGGCCATTTGTTTCATCTTTGATTCTTCCACACCACTACAATGTGTTGAGAAACTGACAGTGGTGAGACAGTTTGACATTTGCTCATAAAATGTCTTCAAGGTCTGCATCACCAACATGCTCCCTTAGTACAGTCCGTGTCTCATCGATGAGACGCACTGAGAATAAAACCTATCTAAATGACTGAATCTAAATTACGGGATGCACTGTATTGCCAACTCTCAAATAATCCACATAAAGGGAAGCGGCAGCAAGGAACACTGTCTACCTGTGTGTTTCTATGTGTGTACATCTGTAGATATGTGTCTCAGCACTGCATATGGTAGCAGTGTGTGTGCCATAAACACCCACACATTTGTGATGCCAAGTGAGTGTATTCCCAGTGCCTATAAACTGAATTGCCTGTGTATGTGTGGGCAGTGTGTGCCTAGCATTGATGTGTAGATCCTGTTTTTGCTATTGGAATCAGGGATTTAACCTCATTCACAGTTGTTTGTGTTTGTGCGTGTGCAGTCAGAGTGCATGCACGGGTACACAATGATGGACGCGTGCATTGCCGTATTCTTAAACATCCTTTCGACCGAGTCACGTTTTCATCCCAAATGACCCAGTTCTGTGTAGCGCAGCAGCGGTGACCTATATACCACACTCAGAGTTGGAGGAAGAGAGAGGAAAGGGATGGAGCGGGAGAAAGGGAAGAGATGTCAGATCAGGGCTGAAGAAGAGAGAAGAAACAGAGGAATAGGGGGAGTTATTGGAGAAGAGAGTGGGGGATGCAGAGTGAGCCAGCAAAGAAGCCAGAAGGGAGAAGAGGGGGGAGGAGAGGTAGGAAGGGAACAAAAGATGGAGAGGGGGAGATGATGAAGGAAGAGAGCAGGGTTGAATGTTGTTTAGGCAAGGCAAGTTGTTAAAGAAACAAGGGAGGTGAGGAGGATAGAACTTATTTTTGTCAGGGGAACAGGAACAAATTTTTAGCTCTGTTGTTGCAGCATTTTTCTTCTTCTTTGCCAGTTTCTGAGCTGCAGCGTTTCTTAGATGATTTATTTTTCCCTCTCGCTCCAGCAGCACACTTCAGAAACACACACACACACACACATGTTCATGTTAAAATAGTTTGAGTCTGATGGTGTGAATGATTTGTATTTCAATAGGTTAGGACATTCTCTCTTTATATTTTGGTCATTCTGTCACTGAAGCAAGCAGTTTCCCACCATATGTTTCATGCATAGCTGACCTAGAAAACATGACATATTCAAACACAAACACACTTGCCCAAATCATTGTGCCTACAAACTCTGCCAACCTGGCAGCCCACACTGGCAAGGCAAGATCCACCGCTTAGCAGATCTGGCACCCCAAGGGGGTTACCACAGCGATTCCACCCCCATTAACCGTCAGTTTAGCAGCTCTTAACATCTCTTAGTGGGGAGTCACAGAGGTGATGTGAATTGGCAACCTTGGGGACATAATACGCTCCAGTTCCTCTCATCTAATCTTCGTAAATTATTCAGTATTCCCATAGTTTGTGGTTTATTCAAGTGTAAAGTGTGTGTGTGCAGGCATGTTGTGTGACTTGGGATCTAGTTCTGTGGTGTGTTGTTTGTCATTGTGGCCTCAGGCTGTGTGAGTTGTGCATTTTAAACAGCACCAGTGTTCAGTGTGAAAGGATCCACTGGGTTGTTGTGTTTCCTCTCTACCAGATAAGTGTTCACACAACAAGGTCTTAACCCTTAATCTGTTGGCATTTTCTACACTTTTCCTTGTGTTTTTAAAACTGAAAATTGGAGAAACTGTGAGCTCTTTGAAGGAATGGGTGGCAGTTTTGTTGTCATTTGACATGCTAGTCCATATATTCCTCTTCTCTCATATTTTTGTCCGTTGTATATTGTTTATTACATTGTAAGTTGTGAAAGAAAGCAGGCTGCTAAAACAATTTGTCCATAGATTCTATTTGCGCCTGTGACAATGAATGCAAAACCTGGATGACTAGACGGGTTAATAACATTTCAGCTGGCCCACTACATGTTACAGTCTACCTTCACCCCTGCTGTCCTTGTTGATTTCTTCTGGTTTTCTTTTCTGTTAATCATTCAGCCTCCAACAATGAGTTAAACATTTCATGTTCCCCAAATGAATTAAAAGTAATGGTAATGTTGTAGTGACTTTTTGGCTCCAGCAGGAGGTGTCGTCAGCGAGCATGTTTAATGGTACTCACAGACCATGCTGCCTATGCAGAATCCAATAGTGTATCAAACCTGTTTAAATTCAGTGTCCATAATATTGGTTATTCATAACAAGAGCTATTATTCAGAAATATTACACCATCCACAGAGCCATATAAAAGTGATTATGAGAGTTTTGAATATGAATGAAATTTATAGCTTAAATGTATTTATCTGCCCTATTCTATGTGGTTAGCCACTTCAGGTTAGTAGTACATGAAGATGGCCAAATTAGGGCTGTCGACTGTTTTTGAGCATCTGCAACAGATGGTAGCTTGTCATTATTGTGGTGTGTCCTGCACTAAGTGATGGATATCTCATGTTGGAACCAAGCTAATAAAGATATAGTAATATTCCCACAAATTTCCACAGATTATGTTTTGGGCTCCATTACAGTTCCTACATGTCATTAAATATTAATGCTTGTCCCAGCACTTTTCAGAATGCTCCATTTCTGCTTGTCAGCATCAGTGTATACTCACAGTAAAAAAAAAAACAAAAAAAAAAACAACAAAACTTTAAAGAAGAAAATATGAAAAGAATGCACCCAGTCATTCCAGCACCAATCTTATTTCATGCTAAATGAAATATGTTCAAACCTGGTCGGGCCCCATGACACAAAATCCATTCTCATGAACCCAAATCAGCCTCATGATGCTCTTGCTGATTAAGCGATCTCAAAGATGCTCTTGTCTCAGAGGGGCTAACTTAAGGCTGTTTCTTTTATGAGGTTGTTAGTCTTTCTTGACCATCTGTTGACACTATGGAACTTTACTCCACTTAGTCACCGTTTTTGCTGCTCATCATTTAGTCATCACCCCTGCTGTGTCACTTGTTGTCCCACTTTCTTCCTCTGTATTCTTTATTAGGGCAGGGTGATATAGACATAATTACATATCATGACATATTTGACCGAATACCAATGTTGATATTGTGACGATGTTGTGACAATATTGTAGGGATGACTATTGGTGCTTTTTTTAATGACATTACTAATGACTAATGACTGTTATGTAGATATGATGAAAAAGCACATAGAGTCAAATACTAAAACAGTGAAAACCATCTATTAACTTCAGAAAATTGCATGCCTCTGCTGTAATGCAGCAATTAATAAGACAACAATTATGCCATATCACAATATTACAATGTCCAAAATCCCAGATGATATCTAGCTTACATCATGATATCAATATATCACGCAGCGCTATTATTTTTCTATATTTGTTTGTAGCTCCCCCTCCTTTTTCTGTGCTCCTGGATAGTTTGATGCATTACTAATACAGTTCATGTAGGCAAAATCGAGGCCTGTCAAAAAAGGCCTGAACAAAAACAGGAATAACTCCTGTAATAAAAATCTTTCTATTTCTGCCTCTCTCCTCTCTGTCTTCAGCTGATGGCAGACTGAACGCTGGTCATGCTGGGGTGTTGCTGGCTGAGAGAAGAGGATCCTACCCGCTGATTGATCTGCGTGTCTTCAACAGTAGGTCTCTTCACTCATTTACATCGTGCACCTCTGAATAGCCATATGTTGAACAGCAAACGTTTTTTAGGATGGACCGTGGGGGTTTGCATATGTGCATAAAATTTCAATGACAACCATGTGGTTGCATTATTCTGTTATACAGGTTCATCACTATAGGCAGTGTCCCACAGAGGGGAGATGGGGTGATGCAACAATTTACAATGCAGTGGACTATGCTATTTTCCCACATGCAAAAACAGTTGTACATACACAGGAATAGAGCAGACAGGTAAAGAAGTCTTAAGAAGTGTTTTAAACGACCTTATTTACAACAGCCATTTTGAAATCAAATAGCTGTCGTAAAAATAAAAAACCCACACACATGGTGGAGGGGCTGGAGGGAACGGGGACTGGCTTTAAGGACAGTGTGGACAGGCAACATGAGGGCAGTGCTAATGGAACAATTCAGGGCAAGTGTGGAGGTGACCAACAAGCTGACCAGACTGTGGGAGACAGAGGAGCACAGAAAACAACATATGAGAAACACTAGGGAAACAGAAAATATAATTCCAACACCAAACACGAAAAGTCCGTAAACATGCACAAGAGTCCATAAAGACAGAATTATGATAATAGCAGGTAAACATAGGTGTTACCAACAACATTAATGAAGGTTCTGTTCCATTTAAGTTTAGCAGAGCAAGATGGATTATAGCAGGACCCCGGCTCTTTTAGACCTATGGATTAGAGCCTTCATTAATGTCATTAGTAACATCTGTGTTCACCTGCTATTTCATGTCAGCATGGCTGCTGTGAAAGAGTTTTATTAGTGAGTCTTATCATCCCTAGGTTTCTTTTACACAGTGTAAATCACGTGCACTGTTTACTTTGTTCATGTGGTGATTCATTGTACTGTCCCATTTCTTAGCAGGGAGTGCACATGAACATGTTCACATGAGTAAAGTGGGATTCAAGATACAGTACAAATTGCTCGACTTGTCATGTAACTGCCTTATCCATCGTGGCTGAACAGAGCTGTAAATGTCATACAGTAAAGTTCCTATGAGTACTGTAATTTGTCATACCCTTTTTGTTTTTACTAATTTATTTTTCTTTTCCTGGCTTTTTAAACTCTCCATCTTACTTACCACGTTTCTATGTTATTTTATTGATTTTTTGTTAACATTATCACTTCGTCAGCATTGTGGTGTTATGTCCATTTTTTTCTCTTCATTACCCTAAATATGTTTGTGGAAAAAAGAAAACCTCATCCATTCATGAGGTCCAAATGATTTTAATGAGTAGCAGTTCAACAAGTAACATGGCCATGTTTCCGCTTGGTTGACATGACTGTTGGAAACCCTCTGACTGTGTGCTTTCAGCCAGTGACCAGCAGGGGGCGGTAGAGTCTGGCACCAGGAGGAAGGTGAAGCGTCTGCTGAGCTTCCAGAGATACTGCCACGCCTCCAGGCTCCTGAGGGGTTTGGTGCCCCACACCCCTGGGTCCTTACACCTACTGGATGACGACTACCTAGGACAGGCCGCAGTGAGAATACACACACACAGGCATTCATACTCCCATACAGATGTGCAGAGGTGCAGGTACCCCACATCCCAGGTACATACTATGTGTGAATCATCTCTCTGTTCTTTACAGCACATGCTGTCAAAGGTGGGCACGTGGAATTTTGACATTTTCCTCTTTGATCGTCTCACAAATGGTAAGAGCAAAAGCCTTTTGCTACTTATATGGCTTACTTTACTTACATTTTAGCTTATAGGCAGAATGAGTAGGATTTGTCAGTTGTGGTTTGTAAAAACAGCATTCACAGCTGGCCCCTCCTCTCTGGCCAAGCTATTGCCAACAGCCAGTTTACTTTTTTCTGCAATCCAGCCTTCCTATTGGCTGTCAAACTATCGATCTAGCTCCACGTCCTGTCATTGGCTGGGAGCTACACACCCACTGGCCAAAGGCCAATGCCCAGAAGGGTCCTGAACACAGCAAAACAAGAAAATCCAGGCAGAGGGCAGGGTCTCTGCAGATTCACACACCAACACACACTTCTAGTGGCTCAGAAGTGATGACTAAGAAGGATTATTTTGTATTGGAGTCTTTATATTGTTGTTGTTTTTGGTGTGTTTTTTCTTTTCCAATTTTTTTTCTTTTTTGGGATATATATATATGATATTTTCAGAAACCTCTCACCTGCACAAGCAGTGAATGCTAATGTTAAATATGAGATATAATTAGCTCTTAGGCAGGAGGTGTTTTTGTGTGTGACTTTGTGTGTGTGTGTATGCGTGTGTGTGCATGTGCTGCAGGGAACAGCCTGGTGACTCTGATGTGCCACCTCTTCAATGTCTATGGGCTCATTCACCACTTCCAGCTGGACATGGTCAAACTGCACAGGTTTCTGGGTAAGCTGCTTCACCATTAGTACCACAAGTTTGATTTGAATTGATTTCAATTTGTTGTGTTATATACTTTTATTTATGTTATTATAAGACTGCAAGTGTGTCAGTGTTAACTGGAGAGGCTAGTTATCATCTGCTGTCCCTGGCCAGAATTTTAAAAGGCAACCTAAGTACCATATGGAGTAGGAAAGTGGATATAGTGATTTCAGAAAAAACAAAACAAAACAAAACATAATAAGACATTTACTTTGGGCTTTGCTTTGCTTTGGGCATGATCTACTTCAGTGTTCCCCAACCCAGTACTCAAGGACCGCCTGTCCTGCAGGTTTTTGTTTCAGCTCTGCTCCTTCACACCTGATCCATTTAAGAGCTGAAACCAAAACCTGCGGGACAAGCGGTCCTTGAGGACTGGGTTGGGGAACACTGATCTACTCAAGATCAGCTATGTTTCAGTAGTGGAATCACTACTGTTTGCCTGAGAATAAACCTGGACTCATTAAATGTTCAATGACTTTGAAAATGTAATGTTTTAAGATATGTATTTTGGTTTGTCATCCATTTTCATGAATATATTTCACCATGCTTGGATGAACCAGACTCCTTCATGCTTGCTTGATTTGACCCTCGAAACAACTAAATGCCTTTTAATAATTTTCGCCTGTATGAGAGCTTTTCATGTCAAACAGAGGGTATTGCTGAAGGACATCATGGTTAAAAGGTGAATTAGCTTGCTAAGTATCGGATGTGTGTCTTTAGATCATGGTTGTGGTAGTGCAGCGCTGAAAGCATATGGAGAATTAAAACAAACCTTATGATCATAAATGACAGATCAGATATAATGAGAACATTATAGATTGTGTTACTATGTATAATCCAGGAGTTGAAGGCAAACCACAAATCTACAGAAACAGTTTAAAAGTGAGTTTCAAAACCTAAAAAGCAACATGATGGAGGACATTCACTTATGAAACCAACGTGACACGTGCACCTTTGTATTTTACTATTAGATGTGCGGAAATTTCTTTCTTTTCAAAATGTTAAAAGGTAAGATTCTTTTGTGTTTTTTTTTTTGTTTGTTTTGTTTTGTTTTTTGGGGGAGGAATTGGGTGTCACCTTGTCTCCTGTGTCATTAGGCATGGTGCAGGAGGACTATCACTCCCAAAATCCCTACCACAATGCTGTTCATGCTGCTGATGTCACACAAGCCATGTACTGCTACCTGAAGGAGCCCAAGGTAATAAAATGTACTTTCACATTGTCTCTTAGTGACTCCATGTCTCTTTCTCGTCCTCTCACACACACAGATGCACACAGTGTAGGCTAATAGTTTGCTGTAGGCTTCCTCTGACATGTTCTATTAGCTTTACTCCCTGAAAGACACAATATATTCATTTTCGCTTAAACTTCCCAACCCACCCATACAAGGTGTGGAGAAATCCCAGAAGCCCTCTGAATAGATGTGTGTTTCTCTGTTTCTCTTTCTTTTGCAAGACACATCATACATCGTGACATGTGTTACTCTGTAAAGTACTTTATGGCTTTATGTGTTCTGCAGATCACACGCAAACATGAAAAATGTTGAGTGTGCCATCTCTCGTGTCTTGGCACTGTGAGACAGACTTAGATTCTGTCAGAAATAAAATCCTGTCTGTCACTTTATGTGAGTGTTTTGTGTTTGTAGAGTGCAAGATGATGGTGTTTTTTCCCACCAATGATGAGACAATCCAAAAGGTTCCCCTACGTCACATCAAATAATTAAATCCCAGAATTATAAGTACTGTGGTTATGGTGACATGGTATGTGCTCATTATCCTGTATTATCTTGTATTAGGAACTTTCTGCATTTTATGGGGGGAAATTAAAAGCCAACATTAAGAGATGGAGAAGTTGAATAAAAAAGGAAAGATGGGTAAAAAGACTGGCTCAAGTCCAACCAGACCTGTAATCATTGTTAACTGAATGTACATGGCCCCCCATGTCGCTGCACATGTTCCCTCACGGACATGCGCAGTGACATGGGTAAACTATAAGGAGCACTGCAGCACTTTACAAATGTATTACCTCTTCTCAATTCATCTTTAGCACAACTCCCAACAAGAAATCGTGTTCTGGTCTTTGCATTGTTGCACCTCCATCCCGTATACTCACCTCTGACAGCTAACTCTTAACCTCAACAACTTTTATGAGCACTGCAGCACTTTCCATGAGCACTGTAGCACTTTATACACTGTATGTCTTTGGTTTCGTTGTGTTTCTCAATCCATCTTAGCACAACTCCAACAAGAAACCCTGCTCTGGTCTTTGCATTGCTGCACCTCCATCTCACTTATCCATCCCTGACAGTTCATCTTGGCCAATTTTATTAAATTGCATAATTGATTGTCTCTCTTTTAGTGTCATTGTCTGCCAGTCTCTGTTTCCCACATGGATATGTTGTGTTCTTACTCTAAATTTTATGTCTCCTGTGTCCCTGTTTTTATGTATTATGACCCTTGTGTCCCTTTTTGTATATTTTAATGGTTCTTTAACATCATGCCGGAGGACTGCGGTTGTTGGCTAACACTGGCACATTTACAGCAATGTTAATTAATGTGCACTGTCCTCTCTAAATAAATAAAAAAATAAAAATAAAAAAATAAAATAAATAGAAGCCAGAGTTGTACTGAACCCTGATTTACAAAACTAATGAATAGGTCATTGCTGAGGCTTAAAACAAGGTGAACTGACCCAGAAAATTGCTCAGTGATAACAGGATAAAGTCCGGCCACATCTGTAAAGCACACACAGAGGACATGATCTACTGTAAGTGCCTCCTCCCAAACCCCTCACCCTGTGCTGTGATGGAGGACCACTTATCAGTGAAAATGCATTGAAAGTGAGCTGAAGTGTCCCTCCTACATAAGGACCAACCATTGCCCTGTGGACCGTGTGTTGCAGCTGGCAGAGCAGCTCAGTCCTCTGGACGTGTTCCTGGGTCTGATGGCGGCAGCCGCCCATGACGTGGATCACCCTGGAGTCAACCAGCCCTTCCTCATCAAGACCAGGCACCACCTCGCTTCCCTATACCAGGTACCATTGTGTTTCACCATGTGTCGGGGATGTAGTGCCAGGGGTGGAGTAGCTGGTAGGAGAAAAGGGGGTAAAAGAGTAACAACACGCCAGGAGTTTGTTTTTTAAATTTCCTTCTGTTCTTGTCCAGAACACGTCTGTGCTAGAGAGTCACCACTGGAGATCGACTGTGGGCATGCTGCGAGAGTCAGGGCTGCTGTCCCATCTGCCTGCCAACATGTCGTAAGGACACACACACACACACACACACATTTAGACTCAACTGACAAAAAAATGGAAAAATCAACTCATCATGAGCCTACTCAGCCCAAGTCACTAACAGATTACGTGTTTATTCAACATTTTTTGCAAGTAATGTGTAAATGTCCTCATGTTGATCATAATCAATTTTGCATGTGTCGTTGATGAATAATAGCAGAGCAAATGATCCAGGTTTGGCTAGATGGTGGCACTAGAGGTAGAAAACTAAATTTGAAAAGATCATGTTATCACCATCTGCCTCTGCAAATGTGATTTGAAGTGGCAGTTAATCCTTAATATCACCAACATTATCATTTGAGGGTTAGTTAGATGTAAAAATAACACTGGACATTACAGGAATTCCCTTTCTCACCTGTCTTCTTCCACAGGGAAGTCTGAGGATAAGATGGTTTATGAATTGTTTCTTGTTTATTTTAGCTCCTGATTAGCTTACTGCACAGGCAAGTCATCCCGGGGACCTCTTGGCATAATTAAAATACAAGACAAAAGTTACAACACACTTAAAATTAAAAGTGTCCAATATACCAAAAAGTAATCACATAACAAAACAATTTCAAGCACAGTGAATGAAGACTCACTGAAGTGAAGACTAAACTGACAAAAATGTGGAATAACCACTTAATTTATGAGGGACTCGCTTGCTTGTCTGTTGTCAATATTAGTGAGGATTTATAACAGAAGAGAAAGTTTTTGTCATTTGTTTAAATACAGCTTAGTGTTGTGTGCACGTTCTAGTGAAAACATATTCTCAGATATGTTGCCACAGAGTCATCATCCAGTAGCGCACTCTTTAGTGAGATTGTTATGGCTCAGTGCTGCCCTCCCTGTCCTGCAGGCACGATATGGAACAGCAGCTCGGCTCTCTCATATTGGCTACAGATATTAGCAGGCAGAATGAGTTCATGTCAACCTTCAGGGAACATCTGGACAACCAGGATCTGGACCTTCAACATGCACCACACAGGCACTTTATACTGCAGGTAAAAACACCTTTTGAAACCTGAGCAAATTGGCTGGATTTCTTTTAAAAAATATAGGGAAAAAGGCAACACGCAATTTGTAAGAAAATAATCTGAAAATTTACAGACAAGAAAATACCCAAAATTTGCCAAAACATAAAATATTATAAAATATTTCATTTTTCCTCTAACATAATTTTGTATATGTAAGTACAGTAATTATAAATATTGTTTTCTGAACTTTTTTTTTTTTTTTTTTTTAAATATTTTCTCACTCTCTTTGTATTTCTTTGTTTTTGTTTTCAGGTCTTTCTTAGTTTTTAGTCATTTTCTTGTAACTTTTTATGAACTTCTTGCAAATCCTCATGTCATTTCTTCCTCATTGCCTTTTTCCCCTTGTTTTTGAAGGAAATCAAGCCAGTTTGACCAAGGGTCAAACATCTAAAGCTACTGGAGATTGATATGTGAATCTCTCTCCCTGCTTGACAGATCTCTCTCAAGTGTGCAGATGTGTGTAACCCGTGTCGGGTTTGGGAGCTGAGCAGGCAGTGGAGTGAGCGGGTGTGTGAGGAATTCTACAGGCAGGGTGAGTGGTGTGTCTCCTTTCTTTACAGACCTTCTGTTGCTAAAAATACACTGATGGCTAAGAGATTCCCAACACAATGCTGGATGTGTGCTTGGATGCATCCCTTTTTTAAAGTAGCTATATGAAGGATTTTAAGCATAATTCTATTGTCAAATTAATTGTGATGGCTTGGTATAATTGCCATATAACTGTCACAGCAGCCTCTATATTAACTGCCTCTGCCATTGCAAAAAAGTTTTTGAAAAACCTCTCTGAAAACTTTTGCTCTGTTTGCATTGGCACAACAACACGCTATTTCTTTTTTGTCCCATGAAGTAGCAGATTTCACACAAAATGTGACCCGGGGGCCTACAGTGAAATGTTGTGTTTACATGCTCACAGTAGAACACTGGATATGTCATGTTTTTAAGTGACATAGCAACGGAAAATTCAGCCACCACTAGCGGCAAGAGCCCGCTGGTAGTCCAATTTTCCCTACTTTTGCCGTCTTGCTGTTGTGGAGAGACAAACAGAAAGCTGATGCATTAATGCATCAATAAGACATGCTGATATTTTCACTGATATTGCTGATATTTTGGTTTTCCTGGTTTTAGAAGTAATGTGATTATGGTACCCCTCATGGATTTTGGGAGAGGACCATTTCTTAAAGATGCCTGATACATCTCCAAAAGGAGTGAAAGTAGTTTAGACTTCAATTTTTCATATATATATCTATGGAGATTACATCTGGACACGCTGCTTTTCCAGCCTGCATACAATCAGTTGTTTCAGCAATTTTCAATTTTGTTAATTCTCCTTGTAATGTATATCTTTCCTCTTCAGTAATTTTAGGAATCTTAAGGTTGTTTAGGAAGTGTATCTGCTTATCCAGGCTGGGAGAGCATTCAGAGTTTTATAGTTTCTCATAGAAGAACATAAAAGCCTCACTGATCTCCCTAGGAACCACAGTATTTCTGTTTTGAGTTTCAGTGCAGTTAATAGCCCTTTCTGTCTGTTGCGGTTGAATATGCCATGCTAAAAGTTTCCCACATTTTCCCTCCTGGTCAAAGTAGAATTGCCTGAGTCTCAATAAATGGCAGATACCTTGTTGGCTGACACTTCATTATACTGAGATCTAAGTAGGAGTAGTTTTGCCTGTGCATCGATAGAGCCATATTCATTTTGATTGACTGCTGTTTCAAGTTTTTTAATTTCCTTATCTAAAGTCTTCATTTGAATTTTTGCACTCTTTTTCTTTGAGTTGGTGAAACAAATTATTTGACCCCTTAAAAAAGCCTTGAATGTTTCCCATCTCGTGCAAACAGATGTTTGGGACGTATTAGATTCAAAATACAAGCTAATTTATTTTACCTAAAAATCTGTAAATGTAGAGTCCATAAGCCATCCTGGTTGAAGATGCCATCTTGGGGGATCACTCACAATTTAAGCATCTTTATAAGTCAAGGATATGGCTGCATGGTCAGATAACGCTTTACTACTATAATATAACGAGTTTTCTAAGTACTGAAATAACATGAGTGTTCTACTGCATTTGGATTACCATATCACCATATGTGTAACACATTTAATTCTTTGATAAACTGATGTATCGTTTTCCTCAACCTGGTGTGAGTATTATCTAAGCCGGATTATCTATCTCTCAGTGAATCTAAGGTACAGTTAAAGTTGGAAGCTATATATTGTTCGTATCCTATTAAATATCATTTACTCTAAAATATATACAACAACCCCCATGCTGAAAATGTGTTTGACAGGGTTGAATGGGATTATTTGTTTACTGTACTAAGCAAATTTGGGCGGGGTAATGCATCTTATCTTGTGGGTAAGCCTCTGGTATGCAAGTCCACAGGTTAGTATAATCACCAGTGGCATTGCATCCAATTATTTTACTTTATCTCATGGCACCTGTCAAGGATGTCCCTTATCCCCCCTATTATTTGCACTAGCAATAGAGCCCCTGTCTGTTTTTCTGAGTTCATCTTCCATTTTTACTGGGATTTCCCGATTAGGCATGGAATTTACTGTTATATGTCTCAGACCCATGCCATTCTATACCAGCAATTTTGTCCAACCCTCAGAGATTTGGCAAATTTTCAGGTTAAATGTATATGTAGTGCATTCAGAAAGTATTCAGACCCCCTTCATTTTTTTCACTTTTGTTATATTACAGCCTGATGCTACAATCGTTTAAATTCATTTTTTCTCTCATTAATCTACACTCACTACCCCATAATGACAAAGTTAAAACAGAATTTTAGTTTTTTCTTTTAATTTATAATAAAAAGAAAAAATAAAATTGAAAATAATTTTTTCTTTTTATTATTTATTTTAAAAAACCTGAAATATCACATTGACATAAGTATTCAGACCCTTTACTCAGTACTTGAAGCACCTTTGGCAGCAATAACAGTCTCGGTTTTTTTTGGTTATGACGCAACAAGCTTTGCACACCTAGATTGGGGGGTTTTCTGCCATTCTTCTTTGCAAATCCTCTCGAGCGCAGTCAAGTTGGATGGGGACCGTCGGTGGACAGCCATTTTCAGGTCTCTCCAGAGATGTTGGATAGGGTTCAAGTCAGGGCTCTGGCTGGGCCACTCTGGGACATTCACAGAGTTGTCCCTAAGCCACTCGTGTTGTGTTGGCTGTGTGCTGAGGGTCATTGTCATGTTGGAAGCCCCGTCTGTGTTCCTGAGCATTGTGGAACTGGTTTTCATTAAGGATGATATCTCTGTACTTTTCTCCATTCCATTGTGCTTCATCGTAGCCATGCTGCATCTTGTGTATACTAGCAGAGAGGTCTGTGTGAAATCAAACTTGTTCGTTATCGTATCATATATGCTCCCAATCATAATTCAGATACAAAACTACTTTGCAAAGTTCTTACCAAAAGATTGGAGGGTATACTTCCTCAGGTGAAATGTGAAAACACTTTAAAATACACTGTAGACCTTGCTGGTGGAAACTTTCAATCTCAGTCTCAGTTATGGTCTTTTTTTAGTAATGATTTATTGATATCAAAATTCTAAATGGAGCACCTTGAAAATAAGCTTTATTATGCTCTCTCTCACTTTTTCCTTGTTTCTTCCTTTAAACGTTTCAACTCATCCATCTATCTGGAGTTTTTGTCCAGGTTTGCGTCTACCTTATCCTATGTAGTAACTCCTCTCTTCTTTTAAATTTGTGGCTCCTGTTTTCTGATTGTGGCATTTTCCTCTTGACCTTCCAGGTGATCTGGAGAGGAAGTTTGACTTGGAGATTAGTCCTCTTTGTAACCAGCAGGCTGACTCTGTACCAGCTATCCAGATAGGTGAGTGCTTGAACACATACAGTCCCCAAACTACAGCCCACAGGCCAAATACAACCTGCACCCTCATTCTGCGTGGTCCCCAAAGCAATGTTTATTTTATATTGTATCCAGCCCTCTGATTTGTTTAGATTCAATTTTCATCCTAAGTTGCAGTTCACTTGAAATTTAACATTTCCCTCTGTAGGCTACAGTATTTAGATAGCTTTTTTGTCACTGCCCCGCTCTAATTTTACTGCCCATATTCCAGCTGCAGTCATGCCTTCAAGAACACTGTTACTGGTAGTTTGTTTGCCTAGCTCTAATTTCTGTTATTTTCAAAATGAATTGCAAATGAAAAATTGATAACGACTGCCGAGTGTTCAATGAACAGTGGACTGACAATTATTTCTTAACATGGTAATCTGCAAGGACAAGCACAGACAGACAAGATAGAAAAACTAAGGAATGGTCTAGCTTCACAGCAGAACACCTTTTTAAAACAAGCTCAACAGAACAAGTCAGGTCTACAAACTAGCTTTTATGTGGCAAAACTGATAGCTAAGAATGGAGAGGCCTTCACAGAAGGTGAACTCGTAAAACAGTGTTTAACTGCAATCACAGAGGAGATGTGCCCCAACAAGAGAAATGCCCTGTGTTCAGTGAGTTTAGCAGCAAGTACAATTACACAGAGAATTGAAGAGATAGTGCACAACCAGTTGCAAGAGAAATCTTCAAACTTTGTGTTTTTCGCTTCCACTTGATGAAAGCAATGAAGTGAGGGACACTGCACAGCTCCTAATTGGAGTAGATGGCACCAAGCAGCTGAGGAGCTTGCAGCACTACAAAAGCCTCAAAGGCACAACCACTGGTGGAGACATTTTTGACAAGGTTTGTCAAACCATTGGAGACTTGACTGGGCAAAGCTAGCTAGCATAACAACAGATGGAGCACCAAGCATGGTTGGATCTACAAGGGCACTAATCAGCCACATTAACAAGGAGATGGATGAGCAAGAACTTATCTACCAACAAGCGCTGAGCTGCAAAGTGGTTAAGTGGGAATCTGTTATGACAGTCGTGGTGTCATGTGTGAACTTCATTTGGGCAAATGGACTGACCCATAAGCAGTTCCAAGAATTTCTCTTGGAGCTAAAGTACCACACCAATATCCGATGGCTTGCGGAAGAGTTTTGAGGTGCTTCTATTAGCTGCTTCCCGAGGTCAATGCAGAACCGTCATGGAGCTGACAGACCCAGCATGGAAATGGCACCTTGCCTTTCTGACTGACGTGACAGAATATCTCAACGCTCTCAATCTGCGGCTACAAGGCAAGGGTAAACTGATCTGTGACATGTACTCCCATATCAAAACATTTCAGGTGAAATTGCTTTTGCAGCTGCTTTTGTGGCACGTGAGAGAGGGAAACTTTACTCATCTTCCTACATGCAAAATGTTGCTGCTGAGAACCTACAGGTACCGTTCCCTGTCAGAAAGTGTGTGGGAGGCACTGGAAATGTTGAAGACGAAGTTTGAGGTGAGATTCCTCAAGCTACACCTCAACATGAAAGACTGTGGACATCTATGAGGCCTCGTCATCTGTTCAGCTCGAGTTGGCTGACTTATCCAAACATTAAAATGCACGGTATCAAGATGTGCACAATCTTCGGCAGCACTTATATATGTGAGCAGACGTTTTCAAGGATGAAGCTTCTGAAAGATCTGGCGGGGTCAAGACTCTCTGATGAACATTTGCATCTTTCATTGAGATTGGCTGTGTTCTGAATGGAGCCTGATACCCCACCCCCACCCCCACTCTCTCTCTCTCTCTCTCTCTCTCTCTCTCTCTTTCTTTCAGAAGGATATTTTCAGATCTTCTCATCATCCAGCCTTGAGCCCAGAACAGGCCATGTCCTGTCATGTCCATGAGTCCATGGGAAACCATTATTGATTTCTTATAAAGCAGACCAATCCTTAAGAAGACCAACCTGGCTGAAAAAGCACTCCATGCAGCAGTCCATTTACCACCGTTAACTAGCTAACAGTGTCACCTACTGGAAGCACAAAGTTGTTACAACATGGATTGGACATGGACAATTAATTTGGATCACAGAAAATGTTTGACTCATGGTGAGAGGCTGAACTATCACCAGAAAAATAAAATAAAATCAGAAGAAAACAACAAGGAAAAAGAAGGAAGAAGTTAGACTCTAAAATGTGGGCTAGCTGAAATGTTACTTACTGAAATGCTTTTCACTGTAAAGTAATATGTATTCGTACTATGAAGGGCGCTATATAAATAAAATTTTACTTACTTACTTACTTGAAGCTTCCAGCTATCCAGATCAGGTTGTAATGGATGCAATTTTTTTAAACAAAATCTTGAAGGCTAATAAAATCTTCTGAAACTCAATATTTTGTGTCAAATTTGTGCTTTCTTAAACAGTTAGACAAAAAGTTGAGAAAGTGTTACCTGCACACTGGATCAATGCTCCCAGAGCATTTACCGGTGCATCATCTGGGTGTGACATCTCAACATAGGTATCACTGTTTCAGCTTTTTTCTTTTTAACTTTGTGCCTGTACAGTTTTGGGATGTGCATACAATACTTCTTTATTACATATTTTTGTAGTCTTGTAATAAATGGGATGGTGCACAGAAAGCAGGTTATTAATGCAAAATAAACTCTAATGGGTGATTAGGTGAAGGGGACAAAGAGAGCCTTGTATGTCACTGAATCCTGAGTTGCTGGGTGTTCTCTATGTTCCCAATAAATGTTTCTCACTTCATTGGGAGATGAAGCTGCAAGTAGTTTCGGGGTCAACACCCCCCTTGGCTCACCCCAAGGATGCTAACTCTTTCCCTTGTGTGCCCTAGGCTTTATCTCCTACATTGTGGAGCCTCTGTTTGAGGAGTGGCACCGCTTCACAGAGCCCAGCCCTCTCAGCCAGACCATGATGGGTCACCTGCACAAGAACAAGGCCCGCTGGAGCCGACTACGACACATGCACACTCCTCCAGACACACAAACACACCCTCTTGCTGAGGAGCCCGACTCTGAAGGAGGTGGTGGAGAGGGAGAGGACATCCCCTAATGCTGTCTCCTCCTTGTCTTGTTGCTTCTATTGTTTCATCTACCTTTCCAGCTGGAGGAGAGGAGTTTTCATCCACAAGGCTTTCTCTTCCCACGCCTGGATGTACACAGGCTGTCAGAGTGGGAGTACTTCACGGCAATCTACGTTGGGATAGGTGAGAAATAGCACCCTCTGCTGTGAAGAAATGCAGCATGGCAAGAAAGAAGCGATGGAGTGGCAGGGAAAGATGGTATGATAAACAGATGGACAATCTTAGTAATAATTGTCAATTTGACAAAGTTTTGCCTTCTCTATTACTCTGTCCCCTCTAATATCTGCTTTTAAATCATTTAGGGAGGCAGGAATTGAATTTAAAGGTTATGAACAATGGCAAAAGAGGAGAGAATACTCAGTGAATATAAATTTTGGTGTTTGCACAAAAAGAGACTTATGGTAAAAGAAAGCCAAAACTATAAGGAGGTCAGCTGGACTGTGCTAGAAAGATGACTTCAAAATATTTGAAAGATTGACAAAAATATGTGAATAAATCCTCTACATCTATGCTTTTTAAAACTTTTAGATAATATGTGTTTACTTATGTGTTTCACTTTTTCTCTTTTTGTACAGCTTGCACTTCTTTAAGATGATATTTCATAATTGTCTTACTTGTCTACTTTTCACTGAAGTGCGTTTTAACTCAAGCACTAAGTTGGTGTGTGAACGCACTGTAAACTGTAAAATGTATTTTTACTTAATTATGTTATCTGTCAGCCAGGCTGTGTGACTGAATGAATGATTGACACAACGAGGCAGTTAAGCATTGCTGAGTTGCCTAGAAAGAATTGCTTAAGCACTGACATGGACTGTCAGCCAGATATTTGTGGACTCAAGCTGAAACACTGATGTGGAGAACACAAACAAGAGCCATGACTATTTGTGTGTCACTGTACAAAAAAATTTTACTCTTTAAAATGTTATATACAGTATAATCTGTACATACTGTGGTGTATGACCTCAGCAACTCATATGCCAAAATCTCAGTAATGTATATACATTTTTACCAGACATGGATTTTGGGCAATCTCTTTACACTTGTGATACTTTTGCATCAGCTTTTATGGGTGCATTTATCCAGTAACCTCACTTTACAAGCTCACATACAACAAAGCCTTAACAGCAATATTGTCTGTGAAACACATTTTGCTAAATGGTGTTTGACCATTTTCTCTGTTACATTATCAAACTTTTCAGTCTCAGATAATCTTCATTTTCTTCAGCCATATGAGCATGCATGCAGACAGATGCAGACACATGCACAACACTGTAGCAGGTTCCTTTTTTCTATTTCACTTCAACCCCCAGCTTCAGGGTCAAGAGTGGGTCTTTAACCCACAGAGCAATGCCAAGGTACTAACCTACTGCTCTGATATGTCATCAACTCACTATACTGTTAATTCTCCAAAGCTTTTCTATTCCTTTGTAATGTTCTTACACCTTTGTAGTTGAAGTATACTTCCTTTATTCTACGAGCACTGTGTGCACTCTACCTTAATTCATGAACAGACCTGGGCCAATCAGTATTGTCTGTATTTTTTTTAACCTGCAGAGAATATCAGGGCAATTCAGATATTGTGACATAAATTGTCAGTAAGTAAAAGTATAGCAAAATAACTTTCAAATACCTGCCTTACAATGTCTAAACTGGTACTCTTTCTATTGTCTTAGTGGCAGAACCCATTCCATGTGGAGCTAGAATAGCTTCAAACAAACTCTAAGTAGTTTTTATGAATGCTCTTTGGTCCAAGTCTAAGATGGGTTTTTCTTTCAATTCTTAATTCTAAATTGTGATGTGTATAGGTAATCTGAGATGCCTGGCACAGATGAAGTGTGCAGGGTAACAAGCTGTAACTGAAGTCTTCCCAGAGCTACAGTATGGATAAATAACTTGAGTAATAACAACAACAACAATAAGAAGAATAATCACAAGTGATTTTTTTCTTAGCAATTTGAGAGGTATAGTTACACTAAGTGTTAGGCTTTTTCTATGAGATATAGTGCAATAAAATACAGTATCTGCCCAAGTTTGGTTCAAAAATGCTCATATTGATATCTGTTGACAGCTCTGGTAAATTATTCATATTCCCTCTCCATAGCGCTCTCTTTTGTCTTTGCTTTTAACTCCCACTCTGCCTTTACATATCAAGCATACTGTTGTCAAAAGTGTATACAGTTGGCACTGTTTTATATAGTGTGGGTGATGTAGCTGCTGTAATTGAGAATCAAAGGCTATCTCTGAATGCAACTGTATGTCCACATATGCTGGCAAATTTGATTTATTCTAAGATGCCTTACTTGCATCTTTCTGTGTTGGCAGCCACTAAAAAACTGTACTACTACTGTTCTTCCCTCCAAGAAGAGCCCTCGGTACTGAGAACAAGCATCATGCACTTTTTATGAGAACATTGTGCAACAGTAGTTTAATTCTTTGTATTGCTGCATTCATTTTAACTCAGTACTCAACTTGTGAATCTCCAGCCTGCAACAACATTGCACTCACAGTGCTACTACTTTGTAATGGACCATATCAGTGATTTTGCGTTCTTAGCCTAATATCTACAAAATGTATATACTTCACACTCTTAATCTTTTCGTATTGCATTTTACAACACCAGAATCATTTTTCCTACCTTTTATCCAGCCATTAGTTTCCATTCATTCCACTACGACATGAAATTGAACTTTCGGAGACTTTCTTCACCAGTATTCCATCACCTTAATAAAAACATCCACAGTCATCCTCATACATCATCCAAAACAGTCCCCTTTACACAGCCAATAAGCAGTTCCATGGTTTATGAATGGTGACAACTTTGTTAGCTACAAAAGAAGAACATTATAAGATGGTTGTTTCAACCAAAAATTCAAAATTTGAAAACTGAGGGATTTTGATTATATCTTTGTACCCCGGCATGATTTACAAAATTGTTTGTAGCAGAAGGGCCAAACTCGTATGGTCCTTTAAGTAGTAAATAAGCCCTCCTATATTAATCTAACAAGTCTTGTTATTCATGGTTAAAAACAAAAGTTTTTCCATCTATTTTTCTGTGTTCTGATGTCACTTGAATGGTGTGAAAGGTGTGAAACAAATACCCAAAATTCCAACTTGGACGACAATTCAGTTTGTCAGAACTCAGAGCTGAAATGAATGCAGCATAAGACCCTTGAGGCTGACCAGAATTACCCAAGTTACTGCTGTAGTGAAGACGCATTCAAGATACCAGGCCTCAGGCTCCCTTGTATTTTAATACCTCTCAGGATTAGTACTGATGCAAGGTCATGGAGCCATATCAGTTTCACGAACTTGTTCTTTGGATGCAGATCTTTTGTGTATGCCAGAAATGTTCACACTGAGTTATCCATAGTTATCAGCTTACCATGCTCAATAATGGAGAGGCTGGTCACTCAAACTCTGTAAATCCACTGACTTTACTGTAATGGTCCATGATGCTGAGATATTTAATATCACAATAATTAGATCCAGGTGTGGTCACAGTGTCTTAAGTAGGAACTTGTAGCATATACAAAGTATGGACAAAATAAAATAGAAATACCAACATGTAGTCTCTGAGCAATGAAGGGCTCTGGGGATTATGAACTGAAGTTTTTCACTGTGTTTTTCCCTTCAAAGGGTCATTCAGGTTGTAATTACCATTAAACAAACCTTTCTTACAAGTTAAATTAATCCTGTAGTGCATTTCTATGCTGATGATAGTAATGTTTTCCACTTAGACAATACAAATCTCTGCACACCTGATGTAATGATGTAATCCCAAAAATATACATTTGTAGGAGATTTTGTATTGGTGCGTAAAGCAGTGTGCAGCACAGATGGTCAGTCATGTAAAAGTTGGCCTTGCTGTGTAGGATCAGAGCAGGTCAGATTTCTGTCTGTGAGGGAAGCCTTTATGGCGTTTCCCTTATTTTGTCCATATGTCTTCCTACAAGTGTCCTGCTGCAAAATGACTTCAGCATGACTGAAATAATGACACTGATGAACCATGTCTCTAACTGAAGAAATTTCATTACAAGGAACTAAACTTCTCTCTTGAATATTTCATATATCTGTAGACCTAATGAGTCTGGAGAAATTTTAACAGTGTGCATTAAAAAAAAAACATCTGGTAGCAATGCTGTTTAAAATGGATATACAGCATTTTGGAATGAACAGTTCAAATGTTCTCCGCAACTAAAATGGATACTGTATCTGTATTAGTTATTAACCAACAGGGAACCTCAGAAAATGGAGATGTTTACACTGCGGTCCATAAACTGATCCAAACAAGAGTTACAGATCTGATCTGAATTTCTGTTTTTTGGGTAGATCATTCTGACTTCCTGACTGTATGTCTCTGTTCTGGCAACCAACCCCTGAGCACTGTGATCAATAAAG